>NC_134269.1:104224989-104847943 GCF_031893055.1 Leptodactylus fuscus
TAAGACTTTTCCTAAATACATTGCTTCAGCAAAACTGCTTTTTGTCCACTATCTTACTTTATTCATTTTTTTTGACACATCCCTTGACTTATCTGGTCATAAGTCAAGTGATGTATCTGCCTGCTCTCAGGGGGGAGGGAGGAGGGGCTAAGTGCAGGGGAGCGAGCCTGGAGGGGGGGTAATTTACACTTTGGGGGGAGGGAAGGGGCCACCAATACAGACCCGGCATCTGCTGTAATAGAGAAGCGGATGCCGAGGATTGTAGACGCCGGCACAGGTGAAGCCAGCAGCGGCAGGAGCGATGTTGCTATTCCAGAGGGGAGGGGGGGGCGCAGGAGCGGAATAGCAGCATCGGTCCTGCCGCTGCTGGCTTCACCTGTGCCGGCGTCTACACTCCCCGGCATCCGCCTCTCTATTACAGTGGATGCCGGGTCTGTATTACATTGTGAAGGCTGTACGTCCGATGCCTAGTGCATCGGCAGCGCACACACAGGGCCAGCGGCATAGAAGCAACGACTTCTCGCCGCTGGCTTTGCATATGTAACCCCGCCCACCAATGACGCAACAAAGCTGGAAGACAGAAGAATTTACTGCAGCGAAGACTAGCGAGTATGCGACGTGGGACAACCCCTTTAAAGGACACTCCCATACATGAATAAAACAGGTAGTTAACTTTATCTGGTTTCTTTTTATAGTCATAGTCAGCAGTCATGGCCATATACAACCATATACATCCATTGAAGTTCTCTGTGACGCAGCAAACTTCCTGAAAATTGTTCAAAGAATTTCTCGCTGCTTGTGAAGTCACTAGGGTATCGTTAATCATACTAGAGTCCTGTCTGTCATCTACTGTGAGTCTGTTCTTGACCTTGCCATCCTAATAAAGTTCCTATAAATCTGAAGACTTATAATGCTACAAAGTTCAGTTTCATTTTGTAGATGCGGATGGGATGTTGAACTGCAAATGTTACAAGTAAAAACATTTTGAATCCAGTTCGATCTGAGTTGGTTCACTGATGCCATATTTTATATTCCCTGAGCAAGAATCAAGGCGAGTAATCCACAATATATTTGGAGTGTCTGTGAGAATTTTTACTCATTCATTAAGAAGAGCCTTTGTGAGGCCAGATACTGATGTTGGATGAGAAGGCTTGGCTTGCAATCTACTTTGTAATTCATTCCAAAGGTTTTCGTTGGGTTGATGTCATGACACTGTGTGGGCAAATCAAGTTCTTCCACACCAAATTTATCCAACCATTCCTATACAGAGCTTGCTTTGTGCACTAGGGAACAATCATGCTGGAACAATGAAGGGCCTCCCCCAAACTATTCAAAGAAAGCTGTAAGTAAACAATTGGCCAAAATGTTTTGGTATGATGAAGCATTGAAGTGACTTGCAGATGGAGAAGTGTGATTTGTCACTCCACAGAACACTCTTCTACTGCTTCAGGATCCAGTGGCAGTATCCTTTACACCACTCCATTTGATACTTGGAGTTGTGTTTGATGAAGCACGGCTTGAATGCAGCTGACTAGCCACAGGTTTTGTGCTGATGTTAAAGGGGTTGTCCGGAGAGTCAAACAGCCACCCATAGCACAAGTGAGATCAGGAGAGGAGGGAGTGGGCAGAGCGACTGTCACATTAGTGTCTATGCCTAGACCCAAAATCCGGACTGCAGACTGCACTGCTAAGGGAACAGGGGAGGGAAACTTTCCCTGACACTACGGCGGCTAGCTAGGCCCTGCCTGCGGGTGGTGGTCAGTTGTTCTCAAGCTAGCCTTGGCCTCGACAACTCCTGGTTCTCTAACACGAAGGCCTAGCAGACAGATAGGGCAAGAGCTACAAGAGAGTTAGGGACTGGGGATACTAAGGTGGTCACCCCTGCAGAGAACAAGGTGCAGCTGCAGACAAAACAAACAGGATGAGAAGTGCTGGACAACAGACACGCAGCACAACACAATACGCAACAAGAGAATGAGGAGAGGGACAGTGGATAGGTGAGGAAAGGGTTAACACAGGACTGGGGCAAAACAAACTGGAACCCAAACCTCACAAATAACCAGATAGTGCCAGGCAAACAAAACTGAAGGACAGGGTAGAGTAGAAGTGTGGAGG
Organism: Leptodactylus fuscus; assembly: GCF_031893055.1. Taxonomy (NCBI): domain Eukaryota; kingdom Metazoa; phylum Chordata; class Amphibia; order Anura; family Leptodactylidae; genus Leptodactylus; species Leptodactylus fuscus. The sequence goes on from NC_134269.1 coordinate 104,227,105, forward strand.
GACAAACCAGACTCACACAAAAGGCAACACTCACACCACTTCCAAGTCAGCTAAAGTTCCAAAAACACTCCTCCTGCATAAGCCACAAATTCTATGTTGGATACAACGAAAACTGGCAACAAGTGAAGCCAGCCATCCTCCTTATACAGGCCCTGAATAGCCACAGGTCTTGTGCTGATGTTAAAGGGGTTTTCCGGTGAGTCAACCAGCTACCCATAGCACAAGTGATATCAGGAGAGGAGGGAGTGGACAGAGCAACCCAGGAGTCAGAGGCTGATTCCAAGCATGATACTTGATATTCTGTTTGGTGAAGTAAGGCTTGCATGCAGCAGTAATCTTCCCAATGTTTATTAATTAATACATAATTGTAACACTTGTTTGCAGGTCCCAGGTGCATAACTTTCCATTTATCCACATTACCTACTTGATATGAAGGTTATAAATTTGCCAGAAAATATAAATACTTTGGAAGATCTATTGGAATTCGCATATATTTTTTTTATTTCTGAATTTTGTTGGCAAATGCTTTTTTCAGTGGTATAGCACACGTTCTAATTTAATCATCTTAAGTTACACAATGGATATTAGTTGCATTGCAAAAATAAAAAGTGAGGGGGTGTATTCAATAGTATGTGCTCGGATATACAATTCTATCACAGACTATAAGGTCACCAGCCTGTCAGCCTTTGCTGGGAACAGTTCATTGTATTCATTGAAATGTTTGTCCTTTTCTTCTGATATACTTATCATTCCACATTCAGTAAATATATTGACTGTAAAAGATGATGGGATTTTTTTGTTTCTTATTTAAATATAAAACATAAAGCAGCACAATATAATAGCAGCAGGCAAATCTGAAGGCGTGTGAAAATGATATTTTTCACCTTTGGAGCAAAATAAGAATTGTAAAACAATTTATAAGCAACACAGACAGTCAAGAGATAAGTCAAAATGTCTCTAAATGCAGTTTACACTGGTTTGATTATACTAAACAGTACAAATTATGACCAAGTAAACATTTCCAAACACAATAAATATGTGCTTTAGTGATCTCTAGCTAGGCTCCCTGCTGAAAGAGAAAACCTAGGAGAAGAAGGTGAAAGGAGTCGCTGGCAGGGGAGCAAGTTCTGTTAGCAAAATGTCAATGGAAAGTATGTTTCACTTCACTGTGGTCACCATAAAGTGTTAAATTTCGTTGATAAAAGTGATGATAAAAATCCTAAAAGCTTCCTTTATCAAAGTTTAACTTCTGGGCAATAACTTCAGCATGGGGATGCTGGCTCTTATTAGTTCAACATGAACAGTTGTTAGTATTGGAATGGGATGTTTAGGGACCACCAGTGGAATTGTTTCTATAGGCCCACCACTAGGATCTCTGCAGATCAGCTGTACCAACACAGCAAGGCTACAATGCCATGCTAACAATGCCATGCTGCTCATGCCATAAGATGTGAACCACTGCACTATCTAAACCCACCTCTGCACTATATGTGGCAAGCAAGCAACGTAGCTCCTGGAATTGTTAACATTAATATGGCCCATAGAACTACAGTACCCACAACTGTGGTTATCAAGAATATGGTGAGTGAGTAGTGCCCAGCATGAAAACAATACCAGGAACTGTGTGTTTGGTAAACATATCATCTTGGGGTCTAACACCCTGCTGATCAACTGTTTGAAGCGTCTGTGATGCTTTTGCGATCAACCTCACCCCTTCACTATTTCCATTGCACAGATCTGTTTTATAATGATCGTGTAATGTAATTGTAGCCTGTGATAATATCACATCTGCTAGAAAATAGATAGGGTTTGATGTAAATAATGAGAGGGCCCTACACAGTGTAATATGCTTCACCATAGCCTCCACACAGTATAATATGCTCCATAGTGGCCCCTACACAGTATAAAATACTCCCAATAGTCTCTCTTAAGGCACTTCAGGGGAATCCCACGAACTTCGATAAATATTCATGAGGTTCGGCACTCCGATTAGTTTTAGTTCTATTATTATAAACTGGGGTTGCCTCAGACCCTAGTATGTAATACTCGAAGGCCCAGGGGAGGTGATAAAAATATCAAAAACATATACTCATCTTGCATCACCTCTCATGGGCATACTGGCTCTATTCAGCATTTTTTTCGGTCTTCTTCTTTCTTTGACTTAAGTCACGCTCCTCAGATGTCACTGATGGGGCTTGTGTTTGGCCTCAGTGGTCACATGGGGTACACTGACATCATTATGCCAGTGCACTCCATGTAGATGCTGGCAGCTGCCAGGTTCTCCAGCGAGGTGAGTATGAGTGTTTGTTATATTTGATCACAGTTATCACATTGCTGTAGGGCCTTGGCCATCTCCAGCAAGGCCCGTACCACTCTACTCTTGGTCACTCCACAATAGTTATGCTGCCCATTACCAGACCTTCACTGTTTATTAAAAAAAAAAAGCAGTCTGGGAGAGTCCACTAAAGGCAAGGACCCATCAGGTGACTCACCATTTCTACGGAGGGCCAGTCTGACCTTGGCAGTTGTAATTTACAGGTATTTGACTTTAAATATTGTGACAGCACAAGGTATCATCTAAAGCAATGTAAATAGGCAAACTAGCAACATCTAGGGGTTAAAGAGGTATTCCCATGTTACCATGTATGATATAGGCATGTATGTCATATGGTAAATGTCAGCTAAATATGTTTACCACACTAGCTGAAGATTTTTTAGAAATTCCCATAGAAGTGAATGGAGAAATTCTGAACATGCACTAACACCTGTCCATTTAGAAAACCCACAGGCAGAACAGTGGGTCATGTTACTTCTATTGTGCCCTGACCCATAAGTAGAATCTGCATGATATCCATGCTAGTATTGTCTAAAATGGGAATGCTCCTTTAAACAATTTAGCATCACACAACTTAGATAATGGATCCATCAGTGACAGTCATTTTCTCTACATTAATATATACTATTCTTAAAATATTTTATAATTTATACGTGACTATAATGGAGGTACAGTTTTTACACTAATGTGTTTGAATTCAAACTTATGTATTCATGATATTTATCAAAAATCTTTGCTTCCAGCTCATGGATAATATATTGCAATGATATGTAAAGTAGTGTATGCATATGTATTAAAGGCAACTTCTAGAGGGGGGACTGAGAGCTTTTCAACAGAAATCATATAAATTGTTTCACAGAAGCCCTGTTTATGATATGAACATATGGAGAAAAACAACTTAGAAAATGTTTCAAAGAAATAAATGAATTCTAGTTAAGAACAAAGTTAGTGAAATGACAAGTAATTATATCACCAGATATTACTTACGATGCAAGAGAACTCCCCATAAAAACAGAATAACTTATGATCAAGATATCAATAATTAATTGGGTTCTTTAGTTAACATGTCTGATCAGCTTTTTGTATTTATGATATTTATGCAGTTCCTCTTAAGATCCTAAAGGTGTTGTCCTATCTCAAGGATCCTATCTATACTGGTAGGTTATGTAAATTGAAGACTTTTCCTAAATATATTGCTTTAGAAATGCTGCTTTGTTTGCCTGCTATGTGAACTTCTTCTTTCTATTGTTTACACAGAGTTGCTATAAATACAGACCTGTAAGATAGGACAAGTGATGTCACTTACTTAGTACCGGCAGGACAATCAGTTCAGCTAATTGCAGTTTGCTGATAAAGCCAAGTCTGTTATCTCTCTATGTAAACACACAAATAACACTGAGCCCATTCTCTACAAGCATGTGCATATTATCTGATCTGCAGAAGTATTGTGATACCTCATAATGTTATTCAGCAAGCTCCGGGGGGGGGGAGGGGAGGGGGGAGAAATACAGGAAATGAGAAGAAGAGACTGCAGGCAAAGCTGAGACACTGAGATGGGAAAACCCCTTTAAACATCCGGTTGTAACTGTTAGCCTTGTCTCTTGTACGTATGGATTTATCCAGATTCTCTGAATATTTTGATTTTATTATATACTGTAGACAGCAGGATATTCAAAGTCTTTGCAGTTTTATGTTGAACATTTTTCAGAAATTGTTCCACAATGTTTAGATGTAGTTTTTTCAGTGATTTGGGAACCTACGACCATCTTTGTTTCTGAGGGATTCTGCCTTTCTAATATGCCTTTTTGATATACCGTCATGAGATTTAGTTCAAAATTGATCCTACTCCAGTCTTTTTCATCACCATTACTTACTTTTCTGGCCTTTTGTCGTGTCCAATCTGTCCCAACTTTTTGTAGATGTGTTTTTGCGATGAATTTCTTAATTTTTCACAGGAAACCGAAAATTCCAACTTTCAACTTCTGATATGTGTCCTATGTTCTACTATGAATAAAAATATGGTTATATGAGATTTCTCAAGCATTGTGTTTTTGTTTTCTTTATAGTTTACTCATTGTCCCAACTTTTTGAGAATTGGAGTTGTACTTTCTGTATTAATTCCTCCTGATTTTCTAGATCTCTGCCTATTGTCTTTCATTCTGCTTAGGCTTCATTCACATCCAAATTTCCGTAAGAGACTCCGTCTCAGATTCCGCTGAAAGTCGACGGAGAGGAAAGTTCTGCATAGAGGTGTTCACACTGTTTTAGTGGGTGGATTCTCCCTTATTATGGTCCCAGATATGAATGATGAAGAACACGGAGCAAGTGTGAACTAAGCCTTACTTCCAACGGACATGTGATATAAAGCCTATGTGATGAACACACAAGTGCACAGCTCATTACTCTACAGCACAGTAATCAGACAACAGTCTTGTAACAAGTTGTGCACCTGTGTGTTCATCACATGACTATGGAACTACAAAACTTTGCGTACCATTGCTTACCATCAAGGATCTGAGAACTGCAGTTTTCACTGCATAGAGATACACGTGTTTATCAGGCTACCATAGTTTTGTTGTTTTTCTCCTGAGGAGCCCGTGTGAGAATTAGATGGGGGAAATGCATGGAGAAACACTTCACATTATATGGGAGCTAGTTTACAGACATATCATCGATGGTCCAGTATATAGCATCTGTATGAGAGTTATGTAACCTGTAGCACTAAATCTTTAGAGTGTACAGGGCCACACGGTGGCTCAGTGGTTAGCACTGCAGCCCTGCAGCGCTGGAGTCCTGGTGTTCAAATCCCGCCATGGGCAAAAAAACATCTGCAAGGAGTTTATATGTTCTCCCCATGTTTGCATGGATTTCCATCCCATATTCCAAAAAAAAGACATACCGATAGGGAAAAATGTACATTGTGAGCTCTATGTGGGGCTCACAATCTACAAAAAAAAAAAAAAAAAAATCTTTAGAGTGTACAGTGATGGGTCTAACATCTACTAGTCCAGTCACAATAGTCATTAAAGTAGTACATCTACATGGATTTGTGTCTGCCTCACCTGAAGTTTGAGGTGTAATATAAGATTTATTATCTTTAACAATAATAGATTAGCCATTGCAAGGGTGTTGCATTGCTAAATATGTCTTGATTAAGGTAGGGTATGCAGGATATGTGAGAGAAGTGGATATTATTTAAATATTTCCAATGAAACTGTAATTGGTTATATTATTGTACTGCAATTTGCTGAATATTATTTGCAACAACCCCAAATAACTAGAGATGAGCGAACACTAAAATGTCCGAGGTTCGAAATCCAATTCGAACAGCCGCACACTGTTCGACTGTTCGAACGGATTTCGAACCCCATTATAGTCTATGGGAGGAAATGCTCGTTTTAGGGGTACGCAAAATTCGATAAAATTATACCTACCAAGTCCACGAGTGACAGTCGGGCTGGATTCTCCTTGAAGTCTTCTCCCGGCGCAGCGTCCCGGCTGGAATTCACTCTACCTAGGCACTGAGGCCTAGGCAGAGCCGACTGCGCATGTGCGGTCATGCGCGGACATGCGCAGTCGGCTCTGCCTGGCCCGACGTCTGAGCAGAACCGACTGCGCATGCAAGGGCATGCCCGCACATGCGCAGTCGGCTCTGCCTAGGCCGGATGCCTAGGCAGAGTGAATTCCAGCCGGAAGACGCCATGGGGACGCTGCACGGAGAAGACTTCTAAAGGTAAGAGAAGAACCAGCGTTGATTGGCAGAATGTATAGCATTCTGCCAATCAACGCTGGTTCTGCATCGAACCTTAAACTTCGAACACCTACTCGATCGAACACTACTCGCTCATCTCTACAAATAACATCTTTACAGTAAATTTTTGAGGAAAATTAATCCAGAGCTATGGCCTGACACTTCCTTGGCATTCAGATAATTCCCAGAGTCAATGACCCATCTCCAGCTATAAATTCATGCTCAGGTTTAACTGATTTAAAAAAGTGGATGAATGCAAGCTGGCTAAAACTGAACCTAGAGAAACGACTGATAGAGTGGAGGTCACAGAGTAGTATCAGAACAATATGAACAATTGTAATAAGGGCTCATTCACATCTTCGCCTGGCACTCTGTTCTGCAGGTTTCCGTTTCCTGCACAAAACTGGGCAGTAAACGGAAACCTGCCAGCATCTTTCCAAACCCATTCATTTGAATGGGTTTGAAAAGTGTCCTGCATGAGCGCTGGTGAGCGTTTTATGCTCTCCGCGGTGAAACAGTTTTTTTAAAACCGGACACAGAGTCGGACATGCAGTACTCTGTGTCCGGTTTAAAAAAAAACGGTTTCGCTGCGGAGAGCTCAAAACACTCACCAGCGCTCACGGCCGGACTCAGCATGACAGGATTCCTTCTTCTGCATGCCGATAACGGAGTCCAGATGCTGGTGTGAAACCAGCGTAAATTGTTTATATTGTTCTGATGCTACACTGTAGCCTCCACTGTATCAGTCATTTGTATGTTCTTAAATGATTTTATTGTATGTATTGTATGTTTTTTTTTGTCTTGTTTTCTCTCTATCAATATGTTATGTAATAAAAATTATATTTTGAGATAATATTGATGTGCATTTTTGGTTAATTACCTTCGAGTACTGATGCCAGATAGGATTATTGTACACTCACCGGCCACTTTATTAGGTACACCTGTCCAACTGCTCGTTAACACTTAATTTCTAATCAGCCAATCACATGGCGGCAACTCAGTGCATTTAGGCATGTAGACATGGTCAAGACAATCTCCTGCAGTTCAAACCGAGCATCAGTATGGGGAAGAAAGGTGATTTGAGTGCCTTTGAACGTGGCATGGTTGTTGGTGCCAGAAGGGCTGGTCTGAGTATTTCAGAAACTGCTGATCTACTGGGATTTTCACACACAACCATCTCTAGGGTTTACAGAGAATGGTCCGAAAAAGAAAAAACATCCAGTGAGCGGCAGTTCTGTGGGCGGAAATGCATTGTTGATGCCAGAGGTCAGAGGAGAATGGCCAGACTGGTTCGAGCTGATAGAAAGGCAACAGTGACTCAAATAGCCACCCGTTACAACCAAGGTAGCCAGAAGAGCATCTCTGAACGCACAGTACGTCGAACTTTGAGGCAGATGGGCTACAGCAGCAGAAGACCACACCGGGTGCCACTCCTTTCAGCTAAGAACAGGAAACTGAGGCTACAATTTGCACAAGCTCATCGAAATTGGACAATTGAAGATTGGAAAAACGTTGCCTGGTCTGATGAGTCTCGATTTCTGCTGCGACATTCGGATGGTAGGGTCAGAATTTGGCGTCAACAACATGAAAGCATGGATCCATCCTGCCTTGTATCAACGGTTCAGGCTGTTGATGGTGGTGTCATGGTGTGGGGAATATTTTCTTGGCACTCTTTGGGCCCCTTGGTACCAATTGAGCATCGTTGCAACGCCAAAGCCTACCTGAGTATTGTTGCTGACCATGTCCATCCCTTTATGACCACAATGTACCCAACATCTTTTTTTTTTTTTTTCTTATGGTAGAGTTGGAAGGGACCTCAAGGGCCATCGGGTCCAACCCCCTGCGAGTGCAGGTTTTCCTAAATCATCCCAGCTATATGTTTATCCAGATTCCGCTTGAAGATTTCCATTGATGGAGCGCCCACCACCTCCCGTGGCAGCCTATTCCACTCTCTCACTACCCTCACTGTCAGAAAGTTTTTCCTAATGTCTGATCTGTATCTCTTTCCCTTTAGTTTCATCCCATTGCTTCTTGTACTTCCTTGTGCTAATGAGAATAGGGTAGATCCCTCTGCACTGTGACTACCTTTCAGATATTTGTAGACTGCTATTAAATCTCCCCTCAGCCTTCTCTTCTGCAAACTAAACAATCCCAATTCTTTTAGCCGCTCCTCATAGGACATGGTTTGCAGACCTTCCACCATTTTGGTTGCTCTTCTCTGGATTTGCTCCAATATATCGATGTCTATATATCTGATGGCTACTTTCAGCAGGATAATGCGCCATGTCTTAAAGCTGGAATCATCTCAGACTGGTTTCTTGAACATGACAATGAGTTCACTGTACTCCAATGGCCTCCACAGTCACCAGATCTCAATCCAATAGAGCATCTTTAGGATGTGGTGGAACGGGAGATTCGCATCATGGATGTGCAGCCGACAAATCTGCGGCAACTGTGTGATGCCATCATGTCAATATGGACCAAAATCTCTGAGGAATGCTTCCAGCACCTTGTTGAATCTATGCCACAAAGAATTGAGGCAGTTCTGAAGGCAAAAGGGGGTCCAACCCGTTACTAGCATGGTGTACCTAATAAAGTGGCCAGTGAGTGTATGGTTAGTGTGTTACTGTGCAATCTATATCCTAGTAGGTTTGAGCTATAGGGTTAATGAACCTAGAGAAAACTTAAGTTTTTATGCTTGAAAGTCAGTACTTAAAGGAATATTCCCATCTCAAGGATCCTATCTATACTGCTAATTTAGGTAAAAAACAAAGTGTTTTCCTAAATACATTGCTTTAGAAATGCTGCTTCATTTGCCTGCTATATGAAATTATTCCTCCCATTGTTTACACATCCTTAACTTGGTCCCAGTCCTGTATCTGATAACAGGCTGCATAACTTGACTCTTGAAAAAATATTTTTGTACCGTGTTAGCCAGTGGATATAAAATATATAGAAAAAACAACAATAAACTTGAGAGTCTTCAGTAGTTTTTAAAGGCTAACTAATAATGATGACAGATTACAAGCTTTCGAGCCTCTAGGCCTCTTCCTCAGGTATAGTTTAAAAACAATTTCTGAAGGATGCATATCCTTCAGGTATCAACTACTGAAGACTCTCAAGGTTTTTTTTATATATTTTATAACTTGACTCAGTGCTCTCTGGGGGGAAGGGAGACTGATTTTCTGCAGTTTCTGTTATCAGTTATACAGTGTCTGTTATCTGGCCATGTAAACACAGAAATAACATTGGGTTTACTGCCAGACCATTGTCTCAGAGCATGATAAATGTTCTGTACAAACCTGTGTAATGTAATATACGTTTACTGTGTATATTATTTGTTCTGCATTTATGCTAATAATCTTTACAAATAATATCTCACAGTAAAGGCAATGTTCCAGTATAACTACAGTTGAAAGCATCTGCATCTCTCTTTATACTGTGGATATAGAAATCTTGGATGGGATACCCGTAAATTTAACTGGCTGGTTGATTACTCTCCACACATGTGGACAAAATGCGGCCACCATCTGATCCAGCGGTCATGTGATCCACCAGCTCAGCATCTTCTAAGGGTTGCTGGGTTCTACAGGACCCAGATCAGCTCTATTAGTATTTAAAACAGTGTGCATGAGGCCGGATTCCTCCTGAAACTGGAGCTAAATGTATCAGCCCTAGTTGCACAAGAAATCAGTCTCCAGTATAAAGAAAAAAAAGTGATCAGATGTCCCCAAAGGTCTATTATGACAGAATGTAAAAAAAAATAAAAAAAAAATAATTAAAAAATCTATAGAAAAATAAAAAAAATTAAATAAAGTAATTAAAAAAATAAATGAAATAATACGCCAATTATTTTTTTCAGTAGTATTTTGTGTTATTAAATTTAAAAAGTGAAAAACAGACACAATTTCCCTCCTATTTTGTTTATATTTTCCCAGATATATAAAAAAAAATTCAAACACATGCAAAAATAAAACAACATAAAAATAAAGCTCCATGTGTCTCCGAAAAATGATGCAGAAATTAGTTGAATAACACATATGATAAAAATGTCACAGCCCTCAGAACCTCAGATACAAAAAAAAACCCTAAAATGTGTCTGGTCCTGGACCACAAATGTGCCCTGTACTGAAGTGGTTAAAAATGAGATGTATGGTTTTGATATTGGGATGGGCTTGTGATCTATTGTTTGTTGTAGTCAAGATTCCCTACACAACAGCAAGGATCATTACTACAGATGAGCGAGTACTGTTCGGATCAGCCGATCCGAACAGCACGCTCGCATAGAAATGAATGGACGTAGCCGGCACGCGGGGGGTTAAGCGGCCGGCCGCCGTCAAAGCGGAAGTACCAGGTGCATCCATTCATTTCTATGGAGCGTGCTGTTCGGATCGGCTGATCCGAACAGTACTCGCTCATCTCTACTCATTACTAAAATGATTACTTCCAGACTATACAGCATTGTATTCATGAAATGTATTCCTACACTGAAACATATAATATGTATAAATAGGCGGCACTATATGTACTGTAAAGAATAATGGATACTCAGAAGAAATTAAAACTGTTTTCAACTGGCAGAAAGCATTTTAACAATTGTCTTTGTCTTGCTGTTTCATTATTTGGTATTACAGATATGCTCATCTCCACATATTTTACTGATAAAAAATGTATGAAAATAATGTTTAAAAAACGTGGAAAGTCATTGAAGGGCGAGATCACAACTCACAATTTCTCCTTGGGCTATTATTGTGCTTTATTATGTATTAGATTTACAATGACTACATCCACTAAATAATGCCATTGCAAGCATTCTACAGTACAAATAGTTTGCTAGACAGAGTGGGTCATAAAACATGCTGAGCTATACTTCATGCCAGGTTTTCTATCTTTTACCATATGAAAGCCAAAAGTGGGGGATTTATTGCTGTCTGCAATGAAGCATACTCAGAGTTTCGGACTTTTTTTTCTAAATGCATCATAACACAATCTTTGACAAGGACTTGGAAATACCAACACACCTCAAGCAATTTAACACTACAATCCAACGGCATAAGAGTGATGTATCAGATATCTACATAATAAATCAGTAGCCAGATGCCAAATAATCAGAAGCAATAGATTAATAAGCATCAGATCCATTTCAATTCTGCATTTCATGCGCCTGGAGAAGCCAACATAGCTTACAGTGAAATCCTAGCAGTTGTTTAATATGCTTACTTTCCAAACAGTAAATGATCATATAACCACTTTGCTATCATTAACTTACTCAATGTACATTTTGTATAATTAGTACATTGTAAACGAAATTTGCATTTATTATAATTTAGCTGATGCTTCTTGGATAATTACTTAGGTCTCTAAGCTACAATACTTACTGTCCAAAACTTTGCTATAGGAGACAATGTACTAATACAGTACATTGTATTCCTTTGTTACAAAAGATGCTTTCTATCATTAAATACAGTATAATGGTCTAGCATTTTTCTATTTCTTGGTTTTGTGTCTCTTTGATATGGTACCCAAGTTAAAAATGGCAAGAGAGAGAGAGGGGGATGGAGCTTGGCCGCTGATAGATATGACCGTCTGAACTGATGGCTCTTTGATTCCTGGTGACTCTTTCTGGCTCACAGCCTTTGACTGCTACCTAAAATGTCTCTTTTATCTGTCCTAGTGTCCACATACCTGTCAGGCACCTGTTGAAGGTCTGACCAACTGTTCTGCTATCCGCCAACTTCTGTACTCTGCATGGACAAGGGAATTCCCATTACCACCACCTTGATTGTCTACATGTGCAGCCCCTGAGTGACAAGGGCTGGCCCGTTGCCGGAATAGCGGCTCTCAGAATTCCGCCATTGCGGCTAACACCACAAGTGGTACTCACAACATTTGGTCTCATATTCACCCCATCTGGCTCACCTGCATCTGCGGTCCATGCCTGGGGAGATTGCAGAGTGGAGGGACGAGCTGGCATCATTTTCCTCTGCCTCTTCACCTTTCTAAAGCCAGCCCTCCTCTCTAGATCGCTGTATATTATCTGAACCACCTGGTGACATTTTGGGGGATTTCTGAAGGGGCTACTGGCATCCCCCTGCATCTTATTAACTATATAATCATACTGCTGCCATAAGCTAATGATAGCCTGATCCCAGTCACCTTCACTACGAGACATCCCTACTTAGCAGCTGCAATCCCCTCCATTAATCCTCTTGGTATCCTCACCACATGAATTGACTTCTGGCTTACCCCAAGGCTCCATTGACCTACTCTGTACCTGCTGTAATGTGAATTTTTCATCTAGGAACAATTCTGCCCCTGCCAGACATTATTTTCCGCCTCCCATTCACTTAAATAGGAGTTGTCAGGCAGAATCTACCCGAAGATTATGATATCTATTTTTAATTCTAGCTGAAATCAATGGCGGCTGGTTTCAGGTAGAATTTGGAGCAGATTTTGAGCAGCACTTCTGCATGTTTGTTTTTTTCCAGGCAGCTATTCTGTAGTTTCTGCATATGCCCATATGATGTCCACCTCTTGGTTACATTGCTATGCCTATTTGGCTACCGAATATACATAAGTCATTTATATTTTTCTCAGTTTTTAAATTTGTGGAGATCATCATATTGTTTGGCTAATGTAGAAGACTAGAATAATGTGTATAAATTCATTTTATTGTTACCTGATGGCTGATGTTGGATTCTATAATGGGTTTATTTTTCTCAGAAAATAATATCTTTTCACTGTGCATGCTATAAACTTTTTGAAAAGCAAACTTATCTTGGCATGTAACCAATTGACCAGGTCCCCCTGGGACACCTATTGTACCTTGCATGGTCTCTGAACCTAGATTCCTCTTTCCCTTCCCCCTTCTGCTGATTCTGTGTGTTTGTCTTCCTTCTGCCCCTCCCCCCTTTTTTTTTTTGTTACTCCCTTTTCTTGATGGTTTACCTTATTGTTTCTCGTACAGGGATTGGACAGTGTGCCCCCTCCCCTGATTTCTTGTTTCACTGTGTTGTGTTATTAAAAATTTTCAATAAAAATTACAATTGAAAAACAAACAAACAATTGACCAAACCAACATGTGATTAATTAAGATGCGGAGGCTTCAATTTATATAGAAACTATCAGTTGCAGTAAGAATACAGACAACCAATATCCTTTCTTTACTGGCTGATCTTAATTCTTCTAATATTTTATTACTAGAGCATCTGGAGAAACTGAGCAAACTACATTTATTTATCATAGCAGAGGCGGCTTTGGGAAGGCACTTGAATTTCGCTATCACCCATCTAAACTCTAAATGTATTGTGAAGCAGTTGTCATAGTGATGGAAATACCATACAATATAAAAGCATCCTGTTATTTACAGGGTCCCTTAGGATAGTGTGCATTTCAGAAAGATGTCATCTTCATGCTAATACTCTCTCGCATGTGAAGTAAATACATTATAAATGTTACTTACATGCGTGACGGTATTTTCAGAGACTGGATTTCACAAAAGAACAATTAAAGTAAGAGAGTTCAAGCTGAAGATTGTTTTTTTTTGTTTTGCTGTCTAGTAGATATAGTACTTTCAAATAGTAACATGCTTACAATGATGGACAGACCTCTTCAGTGGTATTTTAGGTTTGGCAGGTTTGGTCTCAAGATTTGTTTTGTTCTGAATAAATTTGTTCTGAATTTCAGTGTAAATCAGCATCAATGATATTGTAGTATAGAACACACCGCGCACAAGAAATGACTGTCTGAGTGGTGATAGTGGTGGCAGCAGTGGCAACATATGTGGCAGTACAGTATAGAAAACCAAGCCATCTGGGGCCACACGGTGGCTCAGTGGTTAGCACTGCAACCTTGCAGCGCTGGAGTCCTGGTGTTCAAATCCTGCCAAGGGCAAAAAAACATCTGCAAGGAGTTTGTATGTTCTTAGAAAAAGTGAAAAAAATTTTCAGCTCCACTCCTTGTGTCCCTTTTTAGTAAAACATAGCGTTTATTTGTACATTTGTTTAAAAAAATCCAGTATATGTTACAGGCATGATTGCTCTCAAATCAATTCCATGTTTCAAAAGTAAAGCCAGCTGACGCGTTTCAAGGACAGTCGTAGCTACGACTAAGGGGACGTGCCTGTCCTTGAAACGCGTCAGCTGGCTTTACTTTTGAAACATGGAATTGATTTGAGAGCAATCATGCCTGTAACATATACTGGATTTTTTTAAACAAATGTACAAATAAACGCTATGTTTTACTAAAAAGGGACACAAGGAGTGGAGCTGAAAATTTTTTTTCACTTTTTCTATGGACATTCCCCACAGTCGATGGGTCGTTTTTTCGTGCAACCTCCGTCCTGGAACACCTGGTCACATAACCATCCTGTTTGATCATTTGGAGTAGTTCAAGTAAGTGGGCTGTATTTGTTCCTTCCCCAATACTTCCCATTTATATTTGTTTGTATGTTCTCCCTGTGTTTGCATGGAATTCCATCCCATATTCCAAAAAAAGACATACTGATAGGGAAAAATGTACATTGTGAGCTCTATGTGGGGCTCACAATCTACATAAAAAAAAAGAAAAAAAAAAGAAAACCAAGCCACCTACTGGAGATGCTTGACTAAGTCATGGCAGTGGTGGTAGCTATTTTAACAACAGTTGTAGTACATATGGCATACAACTTGATGGGGCAAGTTGCAGGTGATGATGTCGATGTCTAGCTGTGTAAGGGTATGTTCACACATCAGTATGCCATCCGTCCGTTTGAATTCAGTTTGACACTTCAAAACGGACTGATGCACATACTGATTGTATACTGACACCTTGTTATGCTGATAGCAAACGTTCTCTGTCCCCTAGAGGACAGATAAGGGGATTAAAAGTAGCAATTGTAAACAGAGTAGAGATAAGGAGGACATAAGGACATTTATTATATGTCCTTATTGCTACTCTGTTTATAAATGCTACTTTTAATC
The DNA here is from genome assembly GCF_031893055.1 of Leptodactylus fuscus. Taxonomy (NCBI): domain Eukaryota; kingdom Metazoa; phylum Chordata; class Amphibia; order Anura; family Leptodactylidae; genus Leptodactylus; species Leptodactylus fuscus. The sequence continues at coordinate 104,242,151 of NC_134269.1, forward strand.
CCCTTATCTGTCCTCTAGGGGATGGAGACTGTTTGCTATCAGAATCAGTTCGTTTTGAAGTGTCAAACTGAATTCAAACGGACGGATGGCATACTGATGTGTGAACACAGCATAAGAGTCACCAATAAATTCAATGTGCACCACCGACCATTGGACCAAAAATAGGGTGCAACTTTATGTACAAAATCATCAATGAAGGTGTTGAATATTGAGTGGCATTAGCTCGATATCTTTCTTTTTCCCTGGTCTAGAGGAAAAGTGGGAGAAAGAGAAGCAAAATAATTTGGTTATAAACAAAAAAGCAAAAAATACAGCCCACACACTTGATAGAAAATGTCTTTGGTAGTCAGTGTAATTTCCTCCCATGCATGGTTATTCCTTCGGAAGCAAAATGTATCACCAAAGAAGAAAGTAAAAATAAATTTTTTTAAAAAATGCTATGCGTAAGAGGCGACAGTCATAATGCGTAAATGACTTTGTATTTGTTTATATGTGACATTATTTTATAGAATACATTTTTTTGAAGCAAACGTCACATTTTATATACATACTTTCCTCTGGTGTTGAATCCTTTTTGATTTTTACTTACCTTTGTTAAATAATTTGGGGACCTTGATAAAGCATCACACTTCCCTCATAAGTCTCCAATGATATATCTCAAAGTAACACATTGTCTCTGAGGTCTAATGAATGCAATAATCGTTCACCGACTTCTGCTGCTGACACAGACCAGAATATTTCAGCTGGAGTTCCACCAAGTTGGAACATCTCAGATAAGGCGGTGTAAAGGCAGATTGTATAGTAGTTTGTAAAGACAGACGGTGGGACTGCAGCCTTACTTACCGATCTTCGCACCTGCTCAAATCTGTCTCCACTTCCGCAGAAGGGGAAGCGCAGGAGGCTGTGAGCAAGAGTGGGAATCGGTAAATAAATAGGGCCCGTTACCTGTGGGGGTTACTATTTAAAAAAAAACATCAGGTGCTCACTGGGCTACCTAATGTCCCAGGCCCTGTGGCAGCAGCTACTGCAGCTACACTGCTATTTACACCACTGGGTTTCACGGTTAAAAGTGGACTGCCCAAAGGTTTTTAGTCAATGGGCAGTCCAGAAGTGGTTAATGCATTATATGTGTCTATTAAGTGGCAGCAGCAAAAAAATTCAAGAACAAATTTATGAAAATGATGATGATGACAAAGACAATATCCAAATAGTTGTTGTGGACTTACTACAAGAAAAACAACAAAGGGAAGGGGGGCAACACGGTGGTTCAGTGGTCAGCACTGCAGCCTTGCAGCACTGGAGTCCTGGGCTTGAATCCCGCCAGGAACAACATACACAAGGAGTTTGTATGTTCTCCCCATGTTTGTTTGGATTTCCTCCCATTGTGAAAAGACATACTGATAGGAAAAAAAATGTACATTGTAATCCCTATATGGGGTTCACAATCTACAAGAAAAAAAAAGCTCTGGCTTATTTCCTTCTTACAGATATGGCAGATTGATATAGATTTGTATTTTAGTAATGCACAGAAAATTCCCACACGAGAGATGATAGCATAAAGCCTGCTATCATGAGAGATGGGCAATTTGTTCATTTTTCATCAAAACCGAACTATATATGATTCATTTTGGATGAACTAAAATGGCTACCTTGACATGCATTGGGATAAATTATTATACTCTAGGGTCTCTTCTTCAGTTATACTCTCCCTCCATTATCTCTTGTAGGCCTTCTGGCACCATGTCTCTGCTTCATTGTGATGTCTGGCACTCTTCTGTGATGTCATTTGTCCAGAGTCACCACTGAGGCTTCTGATTGGGCCTCAACGGAGACATGAACATGCTGAGTCTCAAGACGTGCCAAAAGAGATGACGGAAGGTGAGTATAAAAGTTTTTTTCATTGTTATCACCTCTCCTGGGCCTCCAGCTATTATACTCTGGGGTCATAGTATAATAATTTCCATTCCAGTTCTATTGCTTTGTCCAAATACAGGATGAAACTATATCTTCTTCCAAGGTTCAACTGAGCTTGCCTTAGGTCTGCCCATACAGATATTTTTATGTTGTGTCTATATGTAGCTCTGTTCATTATTATCACTGCTGCCCACACAATCTTCTCCTGAGTGCCCCCACCAGTACAGCTACCAGCACCCCACCCCCTGCCACTACTGCCCCCACCAGTGGCAATACCACAAAAAATGATTACTTGCACTGTAGCCTTATGACATTTGCAACAAATGAATATGTACAGTGTGACATACAATTTGCTCTAAGAATGTGTGAATGTGTGAATCTGTCCTGCATTTTGAATGGCAGTTCTCGTACATTTCTATCTCGCCTTACCTTAACTTGAAATTGGTTAAAACTCCAATTTCTCATTAAATAAATTCAATACAGTAAGACATACTGTAATGTTAGCAAGAAACTGGTTAGACTGCAGTTCACAATGCAACCGAGTGGCGGCATATAGAATAGACATCTTGCGACAAATATCACAAAATGATATTGTTTTGATGAGCTGGTAGATTTCTAACAAATATTTGAACATATCCAGCCAAGAGGAGGGGTAAGGATGGACAAATCTGTATCTGCAATATACTCATCGAAAAGTCTTCTTAACTGTGAATTGGTCAGAAAATTATTCTAGGAATATACTAGATACAACTCTAAGTTAACTGTCTAATAACCAGTAGGCTCACTATATGCCAACCTCTTTGAGATCAGAGGAAAACTAATTGAAAATCCCTGCAAGAGCAATAATGGACACAATGATCACCTAACTATCCCTGGATAAACACAGCACTAAAGCATGTTCTGTGGCATTTCATTTCATGTAGCATTATTATAAAATGATTAGAAATGCACTTAATTGGTCACATAATTTTGGTCACATCTGAGCTTAGAAGGCATGAATGTCACCAATGTGATGTGACTATGCTAGTCCAGTCTGCACATTATGGAAAGAAAGGCCTTTATTTAAATTGTACATGTAGCCGGTCATTTTCTCTTTGTTTCAATGACACTGATTTGTGCATATTTGACACAACTGAATGATTCTGCATTTCTTCCAAATCTCTATTCAAAACAACAGAAAAGTCTAACATGGCAGATGGGAAAAAGACATGCTGAGCTGAGGGCAGGTTCCAAGTCTTTGGTATAATGTGACATAGATCATATTTTCTGAGTAAAATGCAAATTCTTTCTAATAGAATATTATTCTATGTTAAAGGTTTAAGGGTATAATTTCACTTAACTACCATTACCATTATTTTAGGTAACATCTAATGGTATACTAACATATAACTGTATACTAATAACAAATAATGCTACAGTCACATCCGCTTTGTGTGAATTTATTTAATTGTTACTTTTTCCTGGAAAGTAGGCCAATACATCTAATGATTAACATTAAAGGATCCTGAGAGATATCGTTCACAGTAAAGGGTTCTGTTGGGCATCAGTTACATCCTGCATGAAGGACTTTTTCAACCATGATTGAGTCTGCAACAAAGACTACTAACAGACCCACCAACACAAATGTACACCTACCCATTGTAAACAGCAGTTTGTAGACCCAATGTGTCACCAAACAAAATGAGCTTAGGACCACTCCTAAGGACATTCTCTAAGTTCCCTCCCCAAGTCTTCATCCTTTAAAGGAGTTGTCCCATCTCATGGATCCTATCTATACTGTTAACTTATATAAATTGAAGACTTTTCCTAACGGTATTGCTTTAGAAATGCTGCTTTGTTTGCCTGCTATGTGAACTTATTCCTTCCATTCTTTACATAGTATTGCTATAAGCACAGACCTGTAGAGAAGTGATATCACTCACTCACTGCTCTTGTGGGCAGGACAATCAGGTCAGTTAACTGCAGTTTGCTGATAAAGCAGAGTCTGTTATCTCTCTATGTAAACACATAGATGACATTGAGTCCATTCTCTACAAGCATCTGTATATATCTGATCTGCATAAGTATTGTGATACTGTTCAGCAAGCTGGGAGTGGGGGGGATACAGGAAGTGAGAAAAGAGACAGCAGGCAAAGCTGAAACAGTGACATGGGAAAACCCCTTTAACTCTCTATATGGATATCTAAACTTTGCCGTAGACAGACCATCAGGTAGGTACTGGGTTGTTTCTGCAGTTTCGTTTTTTCCCTCCCCATATTCCAAGACCCATAACTTTTTCAATCTTCAGTTCACAGAGTCACATGATGGCTTATTGTTTGCGAAACGAATTGTACTTCATAATGGCACCATTGAATATGCTGTGCAATATATTATGAAGCTGGTAAAAAATTCAGAATGAGGAGCAATTGGAGAAAAAATGCATTTATACCAATTTCATACATGTTTAATATTTATGGTGTTCACAGTGTGGTAAAAATGGATGTTACCTGTACTATGCAGGGCATTACGAACAAGGTGATACCAAATTTCTATAGTATTTGTAATGTTTTGATACCTTTTAAAAATTGAAAAACATTGCAAAATAGAAAAAAAAATTGTTGCCATATTTTGACACCTGTAACTTTCATATTTACTACAAGTATAGAGCTGGGTATGGTGTGTTTTTATGCAGGACAAGATGCTGTTTTCACTGATACCTTTTGTGGAAAGATACGATGGTTTGATCATTTTTTGTTACATTTTTTATAGGAGGCAAAGTGTTGTAGAAACCCCCCACTATTTGGCTATTTGGATATATTTCGCCACTACACTGTTTGACGTAGGGGATACACGGCATACATAGTGTAATATTTTAATAGTTTAGCTATTTTGGAGCGTGGAGATGCCTAATGTGTTTATGTTTACTTTTCTTTATTTAATTTTATTTCTGATCTAGGGAAAGGGGGGTGATTTAAATGCTTGTGTTTTTTAATTTTTTTTTTATACTTTAAAAAAAAAAATTAAAAATTTTTTTTTTACTTTTATGATCCGACTCTCTAGGGACTTTGAAATCTAGGGGGTCTGATTGCTGATATTATTCACTGTAATGCTACTGTATTGCAGTGAACAGGAAAATGCCTATCCTCCTATTACACGCTGCTTTTGTATAATAATCGCAGTTTTGTTTCAGACGTGTTCAGTCTGAATAAATCCTCTGGGCTATCAGCGCTGTTCCCTCAGGGACTTGGCAATCTGACCCCTGAGGAGTTATACTCTTCTCACCTCATGGCAGATATGGACTTGTACGCTAAAATAGCAGTGACACATGGCAGAAACCGAAGCAGGAAAAAGCCATGCATGTAGGACTTTTTCGTCTGCTGATTTCAGGAAGACATCGCAACGGAGTCTCAAATGGAGACTCCATTGTAAATGTAAACATATCAATAAACACAGACACTGAAGCAACACGTTTACCAAAACACTGACATGTGAACTAGGCCTTGTAATAGAGTTGTATAATTGTCTCTTATGAAACAAGCTAATTATTATTTTAGGAGTTATAATTCCTGTTACATGTATTCTTTATATTGTGATGTTTTTGTTATTTTTGCATGCAGAATTTATTTTATTGAATGTTAATATTTTCAATTATTACAATTCGCTGGGTGGTAACTGTATTTTATGTTCTCTGAATTGAAGCAATGTGGTATATGTCATATTAAAAACTTACCTTCTTGGCTGAAAACAGCTTGGCTGAACACATTTGCTTTTTTCTTTTTGATAAGAAAAAAGCATGAATTTCAATGCCTTATCTTCATGTACATAGTATTTGTACTTTGATAGTTTTTGGTTTCTTGCAGATTCCATAAATGTTTATAATTCAGACAACGAAACCTACAATTTTGACACATGTTCCTTGGTTACTGACTTTGGGTTGGCGCCTATGCTCAAGGTTTTTTTTTTTTAAAGGGATCCTATCATTAGAATCCCTTTTTTTCCAACTAACACGTAGGTATAGCCTTAAGAAAGGCTATTCTTCTCCTAGCTTTAGATGTCTTCTCCACGTTGCCGTTCGGTATATATTCCGTTTTCCGTCTTTATGCAAATGAGTTCTCTCGCAGCCATTTTTTTTGTGGCCGCTTACGCAAGCTCTTGTGGTAAGCGGCCACAAAAATATGGCGGCACAGGTGCAGTAGGCTCTGAAGAAGACTGAGGCGGCGCTGGAGAGTTCTCTTGCAGCATTGGGGATGCCCCCAGTGCTGTTTTAGCACTGGGGCCCTCCCCAGTGCTGCGAGAAAACTCATTTGCATAAAGATGGAAAATGGAATATCTACCAAATGGCTGCGTGGAGAAGACATCTAAAGGCAGGGGAAGAATAGCCTTTCTTAAGGCTATTCCCACGTGTTAGTTAGAAAAAAATGGATTTTAATGACAGTATTCCTTTAAAGTATTAATTAATTTATTTATAAAATTAGTTCCTACATAAGACATAAATACATTTTTATTTAAAAAAATCTATTAACTATCAAAATCTCTAAAAAACATTTTATCCTACCCAGAAAAGAGAAAAAAAAATCAGCACCCCCTCCTTCATCCAATCCAATATAAGGAGGAACACAGGAGTCAACAAAAAAAAAAAATATTTCCAACATCCCAAAATTGGAAGAGGGGACCACTACATCTACCATCTTCCCTACATTTCCTGCCAGTTAACTATCTGATTCCTAGATTTATAAAATATCTTCTCGAATTGTCAGGTTTTCCCAATCATGTTGAGATGGGAATGGTGGGAAAACTCAACCCCTATCCAGCAGCTCATAATCAACACTTTAACTAAAACAATATTGTCTTGAAAATGGAAATCAAACTTCTGTTTTTGTCAACCTCAATTGAGAAGGGGATTGATACAATTTTTCTCCAATAATCTCATGTATCTGGAAAGACACTGAGAATGGAGTAAGGAGAAAACTATAGAAAATGTAACTTTAAATAAATACAAAATAAAATATAAGGGGCGATAAAATACTGACACCACATGGCAGCGGCAGAGCCCACGGGAAGACGGGCATTACTAATATAATAATCATACACCCATGATAGGGTCAAAGAATCCAGAGAAAAGTTGCTAACTGTAGAAAGTTTAGCAGCCCTAACAAAAGCCGTATATGACAACCTCCCTGGAACGATTGTAAGGATCAGCAATGTTTTTCCAATATAAAGGGATATAGAGAGATAATCAGCCAGATAGGAAAAAAAGTGCTAGTTTAGCCAAAGGATACAGGCCTAGTGCTAGACCAGCAGATCCAAAGGGCTCATAATAGGCTGAATCATGAAGGAGAAACAAAACTACACCTAAAATAAGCTCACAAAATGACAATACGCATATTAGCAGTAAAAACTGCTGTTAAAAAGATTAATCACACCATAAATAATCATTGGTGGTCCAGTGTGACCGCACCTGATCCTGGCGGTAACTAGACTGAATCTTCAACACCTTAAATGAGAGCTCGAACTCCGTCCCCAATCGGATATGAGCCAATTTTTGCTCAGCCTATCACTTAGGACTTGGGCCTGAGACAGTGCACATGCTCGACCGCCTCTCTCATCTGAGGTCCACCTCCAAACATGAAGGCTGCAAACGGCCGCAGGATACACCCCCTCAGGTCGCAAAAAGTAGAACCAAGAGGAGGCATCCGCCGATCATAGAGGAGGGCTTGTCTTTGTATTGAAGGAATGGAGGACGCTGTGTGTAAACAGCCATGCTCCATGTACAGAATGTAAGCGACATGTATTGTATTCTACAGGTCTCCTGACATAAGTGCCACCTGGTAATAAAGTCCTGTTCCAGAATGTTATAAGGGCTGTAACTATGTCACACATTATTTATACGGGAGAAAAGTGTGAGAGAAGTACATGCATTGCATTGATGAACGGTGGAGATAGAAGCCTCATACTTGCAGTGTTTAGGATAGCAGATTTGAAATGTAAAACTCCAGAACACCCCTGGTCAACCTTGGTAAAATCTCTATACCTAATAGTGAAACCACCAGAATGCTGGCCAAATAGGCAGTGAATTAGGGCCGATATAAATCTACAAATGTTGATGGTAAATAAAGCCATTGAAATCCAACTGTTCATTAAGGCCAAATGGTTGCATGGTATTTAGCCTAAACATCCATTGCGTCTCTTTGTGCAAAAGATAGTTATCCCAACCTCCATTCCTCATTTAGGTATCTCATGTATCCAATTCCAAAAACTCTTAATAATTGAGCAGAAACAAAGTAGATGTAAAAACGAAGCCCCTTCCTCAAAACATTGATTACATAAGCCCTGATCTCTCAATCTGATCTTCTTTAAATAAGCCACTCCATAATAAAAATGTATATATGTATATCCAATCACATATCCTCTCCCAATTTAAGTTATGTATACAGAATCATACGCAGGAGGGGAGATATCACATACAGTCCTATGAAAAAGTTTGGGCACCCCTATTAATCTTAATCATTTTTAGTTCTAAATATTTTGGTGTTTATAACAGCCATTTCAGTTTGATATATCTAATAACTGATGGACACAGTAATATTTCAGGATTGAAATGAGGTTTATTGTACTAACACAAAATGTGCAATATGCATTAAACCAAAATTTGACCAGTGCAAAAGTATGGGCACCTCAACAGAAAAGTGACATTAATATTTAGTAGATCCTCCTTTTGCAAAGATAACAGCCTCTAGTCGCTTCCTGTAGCTTTTAATCAGTTCCTGGATCCTGGATAAAGGTATTTTGGACCATTCCTCTTTACAAAACAATTCAAGTTCAGTTAAGTTAGATGGTCGCCGAGCATGGACAGCCCGCTTCAAATCATCCCAAAGATGTTCAATGATATTCAGGTCTGGGGACTGGGATGGCCATTCCAGAACATTGTAATTGTTCCTCTGCATGAATGCCTGAGTCGATTTGGAGCGGTGTTTTAGATCATTGTCTTGCTGAAATATCCATCCCCGGCGTAACTTCAACATTGTCACTGATTCTTGAACATTATTCTCAAGAATCTGCTGATACTGAGTTAAATCCATGCGACCCTCAACTTTAACAAGATTCCCAGTGCCGGCATTGGCCACACAGCCCCAAAGCATGATGGAACCTCCACCAAATTTTACAGTGGGTAGCAATTGTTTTTCTTGGAATGAAGTTTTTTTTGGACGCCATGCATAACGTCTTTTTGTATGACCAAACAACTCAATCAGTCCACAGGACCTTCTTCCAAAATGAAGCTGGCTTGTCCAAATGTGCTTTTGCATACCTCAGGCAACTCTGTTTGTGGCGTGCTTGCAGAAACGGCTTCTTTCTCATCACTCTCCCATACAGCTTCTCCTTGTGCAAAGTGCACTGTATTGTTGACCGATGCACAGTGACACCATCTGCAGCAAGATGATGCTGCAGCTCTTTGGAAGTGGTCTGTGGATTGTCCTTGACTGTTCTCACCATTCTTCTTCTCTGCCTTTCTGATATTTTTCTTGGCCTGCCACTTCTGGGCTTAACAAGAACTGTCCCTGTGGTCTTCCATTTCCTTACTATGTTCCTCACAGTGGAAACTGACAGGTTAAATCTCTGAGACAACGTTTTGTATCCTTCCCTTGAACAACTATGTTGAACAATCTTTGTTTTCAGATCATTTGAGAGCGGGCTGTCCATGCTCGGCGACCATCAAACTTAACTGAACTTGAATTGTTTTGTAAAGAGGAATGGTCCAAAATACCTTCATCCAGGATCCAGGAACTGATCAAAAGCTACAGGAAGCGACTAGAGGCTGTTATCGTTGCAAAAGGAGGATCTACTAAATATTAATGTCACTTTTCTGTTGAGGTGCCCATACTTTTGCACTGGTCAAATTTTGGTTTAATGCATATTGCACATTTTGTGTTAGTACAATAAACCTCATTTCAATCCTGAAATATTACTGTGTCCATCAGTTATTAGATATATCAAACTGAAATGGCTGCTGCAAACACCAAAATATTTAGAACTAAAAATGATTAAGATTAATAGGGGTGCCCAAACTTTTTCATAGGACTGTATATATATATACATATCTCATCTCATACCGTCTCCCAAACTCAAGTGTACAAGTAGAATAATAAACAAAAAAGGGAGAGATAGGGTTGGGACTCTCCACGGTCACGGGCTCCTGCAGATCACCCTAGTCATGGGTAAGGGTTACATTTCTTCCTCCTAGGCATTTTTTGTTTAGACCTATGGTCCACTGATGCTTGGTATTTATCTCATATGAGGAGGAGATCTCTTGTACTTAGGTCTATTTAGATAGGCTGTTTTAGTCCATGGTTCATTTACATTCTGACAGTTATCCCACATGACTGGTATGGTTTTCCTTGCCCTTTGATACTCTGACATATATAGGGTAGATAACAGTCTGTCTCTGTATTACTATATCTCTCCCTTTTCTGTTTATTATTCTACTTGTACACTTGAGTTTGGGAGACGGTATGAGATGAGATATGTATATATATATGTGATATCTCCCCTCCTGCGTATGATTCTGTATACATAACTTAAATTGGGAGAGGATATGTGATTGGATATACATATATGACCATACACTTGTGTGGATAACTAGGAATAACGGAGTGTTATACTTTCTTGTGATCTTGCAGTATTGTGCCCTTTTCTGTGGTTTGTCCATTTTTTTAATTTTTGGTGTCCTTACGTGTTGTCTTTATATGTTGTAAAACTTTTTAATAATGGGAATTTTTCCTTGAATAAAAAATGTTGTTTTATAATATTTTCTACATATGCTGAATACTTCAACTTCTTTTTGGGATTTTTTATCCCAATCCTTTTTTGTTTGCATATAATAATCGGAGACCCGGGGGAATAAAAACATAAAAAAACCAGTTGCTTACCTGTCCCCTGCTCCTATGCTGTCGGCCACCACTCTCGTCCTTCTTTAATGACATTGGACGTCACATGACCCGGTAAGCAGGCCGGGTTCATGTGACGTCAGAGACGTCAGACAAGTATGAAGGAGGCCTGGCAGGATCATGGAGAAGTAAGTAACAGTATTTTTTATGTTCCCTTACCTCTCCCGGTCCGCCAATCATTATACTCGGGGGTCTGCAAAGACCCCCGAGTATAATGATAGTATTTGTGGGACCCGTGGTGTCACTTGCCGATCCCAGCCCTGCCAGGATCGGCAAGTAAATAGGGCCTGTAATGGCCTATTAAAAAAAAACGCAGCGGTGGCGGCTGTCACCGGGCCCCCTAATGGCCCGGGCCCTGTGGCAGCCGCCTCCGCTGCCTCTACGGTAGTTACGCCCCTATTCTAAAGTATATTTCCTGCAAAAACTGGAATTAGTTCTATCTCTTTGTAGTTGAGTCAGAATACGTTTAGCATGAGCTAGGAGGTCTTTCACAATCTCTAGGAACCTGATACTGGATGGAGTCAGCCTTGGTGATGGCAACTTCCAGGGCCAGGCTTCAGGCAGCTTTAGGTGATACTATATGGTCTTGGGAAAGTTGAGTCAAGATTTCTTTGAAGGGCTGTGACACGGCCATGAATTCAGCACTCTGGTATAGCCGGATCAGGAAAGCAGGTGCTGCACAGAGACTGCCCATGCTGACAAATGGAAAGTATGTGAGGGCAACAGGGTGGCTCAGTGGTTAGCACTGCAGCCATACAGCACTGTAGTCCTGGGTTCAAATCTGCCTGGAGCAACATCTGTAAGGAGTTTGTATGTTCTCCCCATGTTTGTGTGGATTTCCTCCCATTCTACAAAGACATACTGATAGGGAAGAAATGTACATTGTGATCTCTATATGGGGCTCACAATCTACATTTAAAAAAACAAATGGAAAGTATGTGGTCTCTGACCAAGACAATCAGAGGCAATATAAATCTTTTATCAATATAACTTCCTGCATGAAAAGTTAGACTAAGCCCCCATAATCATAAAACTTCTAAATACAATAATAGTCACTATGCTTTCCTGTTGCTCTCCATAATCTTTGTCCATGTTACAAAGGTTTCATGAACATTTTCATATATTTACTTTATAATTATCCTCAAAGGTATGCGGGATAGAAAATCTGTTTCTTAAGCTTTATACTGTACCTTCTAGATAGCTGTAAGATCTGTTTCTTGCTTTGTTTAATCAAACAAATTGTATGTTTGTCTCTTTTTCAGACTCTCTAAACCGCACATATACCACCACAACTGACATTAATTGGCTCTTAAGTTGGCAGACTGTACACAAAGGTCAGCTTGAAACTGTGCTTCTGTCTTTTACATTCAACCCCCTACATCTGGTTCTGTCACTGAGCTGGAGACCATTGCTCTTCTGCATGTTTCACAGATTTCTTGGCAGCATTGTCATTTCTATTGAGGATTCTACTTACCCTCGCTTTTATTCTATTACACTAAAGTAGTTTAGATCTAAGATAAAACGCTAACCAAATTTGATACTTTAACAGGTGTAGCAAGGTTTGTTGCCTTCTGTGACGAGATATCATGGCACATTGTGTTATAGATAATGTTAAACTTTGCGACATCTCTAGTATAATACAAGAGTCTTTTACATACCAGGGTTTATCAAACTGTGAGGCAGGTCTCATTGGCTGAGAAGGTGCCAATGTCAGCTATGGCTCAAAACAGGGATTCTAAAAAAAGAAACTGCACTGATACTGCCAGTCTTACATTATCAGACAGTCTCTGTAGCTAGAGAGGCTGTAAGACCTGTGGTGACATAATCACTATCTTTCACCTGGAAGGTGGAGTCTGCAAGCTGAATGGTCTAAAATTAGATTAACACCGCAGATTTTCACCTATGAACCTCGATCTATATGTTCACTGGATTAAGGCCTCATTCACATCTGTGTTGGTATTCCGTCTGGAAGAGTCTGCATGAGGACCCCCCCAAATGGAATACTGAATGCAACTGAAAGCACTGTGCAGTAAAAGCACACAGACCCCATAGACTATAATGGGGTCTGTGTGCTTGCCTCCATATCTCCACAGGGATCATGCAGACAGGAAAGTAGTTCACAATCTACTTTCCTGTCCAGAATGTCCGTGCGGGCAGCGCGCAGCAAGCACACGGACCCCATTATAGTCTATGGGGTCAATGTGCTTTTACTATATAGCGCTTGTAATTGCATTTAGTATTCTGTTTGGTGGGTCCCTATGCGGACTCCCCCAGATGGAATACTAACACAAATGTGAACCAGGGGTAATTGGCATGGAACAGTACATCTCTGGGAAGCAGGGATTCCTAGTAGCATAGATAGCTATTATGCTAGGAGTCCCTCTATCGGCATGTTCAGGGCAGCTAGTCTCTCGAATACACAGGTGAAACTTAGTTGTGTGTATTGTCAGGGTCTGGCGTTGCTAGGTGGGGTGGCATAGACACACAAGTCCAGTTTCTTTAGTCCAAAACAAAGGTAGAGTTTTATTTTCACTCAAAAATATAGTGCAGCAACAAAAGGAAACAATACAAAAATAAATACCTGCCCGGCTAGGCTCTAACTAAACATAGAATAGGTTACCTCACCTAGAATAACATATCAAAAAGCCAGTTGAATCACTCAGGACACAGCTCCAAAAATATGACCTCTTTCTTTGGCTCTCCAGCCAAGCTCTGCCCAAAGTCTACTGCTGGAGGTGGCTTCTTAAGCTCCCTTGATGAGCTGACTCTCTGCAGCTGAGTCGCTCCCAGAACATCCCCAAAGTGTGGACTGTAAGGGGGTGGAATGACAGGTCCCACTACCAACCTATCTGCCATTCCTAAAAATCCAGCCCAATACTGAGCATTTACCAAAATGCTCAGCAGATGAAAGTTATCTGCTGACAACAAACATTCCTTCTGGAGTTTTCTCATCTCACCCACCTTAGTAGTCTGGGTGAGATGTACACCCCCTCCATTACCTGACCAGCCATCAGCTTACAGTATATAGGGTAAGGCTAGATTCACACCAGATTTCACCCGTGAAACTCAGTCCATGCGTTCGCCAGATTTTCCAGCCTGATCTTCATGCCGAGAGAGGGACTCTTAGTCTCTATCTCTCAGTAAGATACTGTCCTGTACCGATTACAGTACAGGATATGAAAGTTTGTGAAATTCAGTCATGGGAATCTAGCTTAACTTGGAGGCAGAGGCATCATAAATTGGTAAGGTGAGAGGCCCTTCTCTTATGTAGGGTGCTTGAAGGGCAATGCTAAAATAAGTGATGCTGATTAGAGATGAGCGAACAGTGTTCTATCGAACACATGTTCGATCGGATATCAGGGTGTTCGCCATGTTCGAATCGAATCGAACACCACGTGGTAAAGTGCGCCAAAATTCGATTCCCCTCCCACCTTCCCTGGCGCCTTTTTTGCACCAATAACAGCGCAGGGGAGGTGGGACAGGAACTACGACACCGGGGGCATTGAAAAAAATTGGAAAAAGTCATTGGCTGCCGAAATCAGGTGACCTCCATTTTAGACGAATAGTGGATTTCAAATCCGGGTCATATGAGAATGTGAACTTTGTGACTATGAGACAGGGATAGCTGTACAGGCAGGGATAGCTAGGGATAACCTTTATTTAGGGGGGAATGTTATTAAAAATAACTTTTTGGGGCTCTATCGGGTGTGTAATTGTGATTTTTGTGAGATAAACTTTTTCCCATAGGGATGCATTGGCCAGCGCTGATTGGCCGAATTCCGTACTCTGGCCAATCAGTGCTGGCCAATGCATTCTATTAGCTTGATGAAGCAGAGTGTGCACAAGGGTTCAAGCGCACCCTCGGCTCTGATGTAGCAGAGCCGAGGCTGCACAAGGGTTCAAGCGCACCCTCGGCTCTGATGTAGGAGAGCCGAGGGTGCACTTGAACCCTTGTGCACCCTCAGCTCTGCTACATCAGAGCCGAGGGTGCGCTTGAACCCTTGTGCACACTCTGCTTCATCAAGCTAATAGAATGCATTGGCCAGCGCTGATTGGCCAATGTATTCTATTAGCCTGATGAAGTAGAGCTGAATGTGTGTGCTAAGCACACACATTCAGCTCTACTTCATCGGGCTAATAGAATGCATTGGCCAGCGCTGATTGGCCAGAGTACGGAACTCGACCAATCAGCGCTGGCTCTGCTGGAGGAGGCGGAGTCTAAGATCGCTCCACACCAGTCTCCATTCAGGTCCGACCTTAGACTCCGCCTCCTCCGGCAGAGCCAGCGCTGATTGGCCGAAGGCTGGCCAATGCATTCCTATGCGAATGCAGACTTAGCAGTGCTGAGTCAGTTTTGCTCAACTACACATCTGATGCACACTCGGCACTGCTACATCAGATGTAGCAATCTGATGTAGCAGAGCCGAGGGTGCACTAGAACCCCTGTGCAAACTCAGTTCACGCTAATAGAATGCATTGGCCAGCGCTGATTGGCCAATGCATTCTATTAGCCCGATGAAGTAGAGCTGAATGTGTGTGCTAAGCACACACATTCAGCACTGCTTCATCACGCCAATACAATGCATTAGCCAGTGCTGATTGGCCAGAGTACGGAATTCGGCCAATCAGCGCTGGCTCTGCTGGAGGAGGCGGAGTCTAAGGTCGGACCTGAATGGAGACTGGTGTGGAGCGATCTTAGACTCCGCCTCCTCCAGCAGAGCCAGCGCTGATTGGTCGAGTTCCGTACTCTGGCCAATCAGCGCTGGCCAATGCATTCTATTAGCCCGATGAAGTAGAGCTGAATGTGTGTGCTTAGCACACACATTCAGCTCTACTTCATCAGGCTAATAGAATACATTGGCCAATCAGCGCTGGCCAATGCATTCTATTAGCTTGATGAAGCAGAGTGTGCACAAGGGTTCAAGCGCACCCTCGGCTCTGATGTAGCAGAGCTGAGGGTGCACAAGGGTTCAAGTGCACCCTCGGCTCTCCTACATCAGAGCCGAGGGTGCGCTTGAACCCTTGTGCAGCCTCAGCTCTGCTACATCAGAGCCGAGGGTGCGCTTGAACCCTTGTGCACACTCTGCTTCATCAAGCTAATAGAATGCATTGGCCAGCGCTGATTGGCCAGAGTACGGAATTCGGCCAATCAGCGCTGGCTCTGCTGGAGGAGGCGGAGTCTAAGATCGCTCCACACCAGTCTCCATTCAGGTCCGACCTTAGACTCCGCCTCCTCCAGCAGAGCCAGCGCTGATTGGCCGAATTCCGTACTCTGGCCAATCAGCACTGGCTAATGCATTGTATTGGCGTGATGAAGCAGTGCTGAATGTGTGTGCTTAGCACACACATTCAGCTCTACTTCATCGGGCTAATAGAATGCATTGGCCAATCAGCGCTGGCCAATGCATTCTATTAGCGTGAACTGAGTTTGCACAGGGGTTCTAGTGCACCCTCGGCTCTGCTACATCGGATTGCTACATCTGATGTAGCAGTGCCGAGTGTGCATCAGATGTGTAGTTGAGCAAAACTGACTCAGCACTGCTAAGTCTGCATTCGCATAGGAATGCATTGGCCAGCCTTCGGCCAATCAGCGCTGGCTCTGCCGGAGGAGGCGGAGTCTAAGGTCGGACCTGAATGGAGACTGGTGTGGAGCGATCTTAGACTCCGCCTCCTCCAGCAGAGCCAGCGCTGATTGGCCGAATTCCGTACTCTGGCCAATCAGCACTGGCTAATGCATTGTATTGGCGTGATGAAGCAGTGCTGAATGTGTGTGCTTAGCACACACATTCAGCTCTACTTCATCGGGCTAATAGAATGCATTGGCCAGCGCTGATTGGCCGAATTCCGTACTCTGGCCAATCAGCACTGGCTAATGCATTGTATTGGCGTGATGAAGCAGTGCTGAATGTGTGTGCTTAGCACACACATTCAGCTCTACTTCATCGGGCTAATAGAATGCATTGGCCAGCGCTGATTGGCCGAATTCCGTACTCTGGCCAATCAGCACTGGCTAATGCATTGTATTGGCGTGATGAAGCAGTGCTGAATGAGTGTGCTTAGCACACACATTCAGCTCTACTTCATCGGGCTAATAGAATGCATTGGCCAATCAGCGCTGGCCAATGCATTCTATTAGCGTGAACTGAGTTTGCACAGGGGTTCTAGTGCACCCTCGGCTCTGCTACATCAGATTGCTACATCTGATGTAGCAGTGCCGAGTGTGCATCAGATGTGTAGTTGAGCAAAACTGACTCAGCACTGCTAAGTCTGCATTCGCATAGGAATGCATTGGCCAGCCTTCGGCCAATCAGCGCTGGCTCTGCCGGAGGAGGCGGAGTCTAAGGTCGGACCTGAATGGAGACTGGTGTGGAGCTATCTTAGACTCCGCCTCCTCCAGCAGAGCCAGCGCTGATTGGTCGAGTTCCGTACTCTGGCCAATCAGCACTGGCCAATGCATTTCTATGGGGAAAAGTTAGCTTGCGAAAATCGCAAACTGACAGGGATTTCCATGAAATAAAGTGACTTTTATGCCCCCAGACATGCTTCCCCTGCTGTCCCAGTGTCATTCCAGGGTGTTGGTATCATTTCCTGGGGTGTCATAGTGGACTTGGTGACCCTCCAGACACGAATTTGGGTTCCCCCCTTAACGAGTTTATGTTCCCCATAGACTATAATGGGGTTCGAAACCCATTCGAACACTCGAACAGTGAGCGGCTGTTCGAATCGAATTTCGAACCTCGAACATTTTAGTGTTCGCTCATCTCTAATGCTGATGTGTTTGGTTCTTCTGCTTAGATATTTTGCTTTCCATGGTGGTATTTTGCAGATTTTGGGATGTGCTGAACTGTGTTTTTTGGCACATTTGAAGAAGTAATTTGTGTTGCACTGTGGTGTCTATCCCTTCTGTGAGGCATTTTCTGCTGGATTCTGGTATTTGGCATGACCGGGAATTTGGTATCACGGGTATTGTGTGCTATACAGTGGTATTTGGATGCTACTGTAAAGGTTATTATGTGTAAAGCAGTGTGGCATTTATTTGGTACTGAGTAGTATTTCTTTCTGATGAGGCCCCAACAAATTGACTGGTTAGGCCAAAGTCAAAATAGCTTGAGAATTCCTGATGTACACACCAGAGTCATGTATATGGAACCGTACAGCCACCATACCAGACATTACAAGCTGCCATGGACAACACATGTGTAGTGATGTTCTCTAGAAGCAATGCGCCTAGAGGTAAATTCCTCCAAAGGCACAGAATCAGATGTATTGTAAAATTACTATTTTCTGCTGAAAATTATCCACATTCTGGCAGCATAATTTATTTTTATGAACTTTAAGAAAAGACAAATACATGATTTTGGACATATTCTCCTTGCTTTGCAATATACTTTGGACATCTGTCAATATGCTTTCGTATTCCTTCATTATAAAATGTTTTTGACTGATCTTTGAGCCACAAATGCACTATTGTCTTCGCCTCCTCATCAGATGTGAATCTTCATCCTCATAGGGCTTTGTTCAAATAATCCACTCGTACTCATCTATCCAATATAATCAGTTTGTGCACGCTTAATGCTGCCATTAGTCGTGGATGTTGGCTGGTGTCCGGCTCCATCTTCACGACAGACACTTGTGTGACTTTATTTGAACTATTCTATCCATTCATACACACTTCGTCACAACACATAACTTTTCTTATACAGTACAAAAAGTCTGGTAAATATCAGGATCAGATATACCCTCAGATCACACAAAAAACATCATGGTGCACTGGTTATCTTTTTTGTATGACTTATTTTTGTTGTAGCCCAGTCCAAGTTTTAGAACTTTTCAGCTGTTCTGTGCCAGTTTTCAACAAATATAAGTTTTATAATCTCTCCAGAGGAGATGATTGTTAATATATTTTTTTTGTGATTTTCTTGAGATTGCGTAAAATCTGTTTCACTGATCTTTCATATGGGAAGAATGTGCAAATCTGACTTCCATGATGTAATTAGGAAGTCAGTGCCTCAGTCATGCACACCAATAGAGGGCGCTCACTGAGGATGTGCAAGTCTATCTTCCATGATGTAATTAGGAAGACAGAGCCTCAGTCATGCAGCCCAATAGGTGGTTCTCCCTTTAACATCATGCCACCTATTGGGCTGTATGACTGAGGCACTGACTTCCTAATTACATCATGGAAGTCAGATTTGCAAATTCTTCCCATGTTCCCTTGCACAGTGGAGCGCTAATTGCGTAATAAGACTCCACACACCTAAATGGTGGTCTCTCCCTATGGACTGACGATATCCCCCAACCTCATCTTTCATATTTCATTTAGATGATTAGTATTTCTCAGACAATATCTAAAGTCAAGCTACATGTAAAATCTAAGTGGTGCCTCTGGGGATCCCCTGCAATCCACCCTTATGCTCTCATTTTACATCATGACTTTAACTTGCTGTTCTTCTCTAGACGTATACCTCTAGTTAGTATATACCTTAAAATGCAGTACTGAATTCCAATTTCATACACAGCTGTTCCCAAGTATTCAGTTATACTTGGTTTACTATGTTATAGGCAACAATTCACTTTAATGTCTGCATAATACTTTTGTGCAAAGATGCGACTCAAACAATATTGTCATAAAAATCATAACACTGTCAGACTTAGAACAGAAGAATCATATAGACGCAGCATGGAAATGGCTTGCAAACTGCTATTATGTTGTAGAACTCCTTCAGTTTCATAATATTCAACTGTCACCACATTTTGTTCCATTTAGCACCTTGAAAATGACAGATGGGGACATTATGTTGTTCAAACATAAAGGATAGGACGATAGTAGCATAACGTTATTGTAGCCTTCTATAGAAGTACTTTAAAGGAAAGCAATAATGCAGCTATAATAAAGCTATCTGCACCCTTTGTTAGGTTGTTGAATGCAACAAAATGAAATTCCAGCAATATAGTTAGTAAACAAATGGATAACGCAAAGGGCCTGTGATGGAAGTTCAAGGATACCATAGAGATGGTTTGCTTTTTTTTTTTTTTTTTTTTTTTTTTGTTGTAAATCAATTTTTATTGAAATTTTTCATTTTACATCTGAAACAAAACTGCCAACAGTAAACAGAGTATAGCATCAGTACATTATTACAATTCAATTAAACAAGGTGTCCATACTGTTTCTCTTACACACCACCCCCAGATGGCTAGTGGGATGGTGTTGTTCACCTTGAACTCTGCTACATCTGAGATCGGACCACAATGGAGACTGTTGTGGACTGATCTTAGACTCCGCCTCCTCCGGCAGAACCAGCGTTGATTGGCCGAATGCTGTACACTGTATGGCATTTGGCCAATCAACGCTGGTCAATGCATTCCTATGAGAAAAAGTCAGACCGTACTCTTGCATGTATCTCGGACTGGCAAGGAAGGTATATAGAGCCACAAAGAGCTGTTTGAGTAAGATTCCTACCTAAATAAAGCTAATTTCTAGCTAACCCTGCCTGTACATCTATCCCTGTCTCACAGTCACATAGTTCACAGTCTCATAAGAACCAAATCTGAAATCCACTATTCATATAAAGTGGAGGTCACTTGATTTAGCCAGCCAATTACTTTTTCCGATTTTTTTCCGATGCCTACGTGTTCCTACTTCCTATTACACTTCCCCTGCACAGTTATTGGTGTAAAAAAGCACCAGGGAAGGTGTGAGGGGATACAAATTTTTAGTGTGTTTGCCACGTGGTATTCGATTGGAATTGAATACCTCAAACAACCTGATATTCGATCGAATAACAATTCGATCGAACACCGTTCACTCATCTCTAGTTTCTACATATGTGAAATTTTGTAATTTATGCTATAAAATGTACATGCAGTCTCGTGTATGTTGGTGAAACATCCCAACATATATGAGATTGCATATCCAAGCACAAATCAAACATCAGGTGCAAAAAAACTGCATCTTCCAGTTCAAGCTGACTTCCACCAACACCAGTACTCAGTGATCCAGTCCCAAACCCTCGCAGAGGTGGAGACAGAATGAAGAACCTGACAGTCCGAGAGGCTTACCGAATACATAAACTGAATTCCTTGACTCTGCATATCCTGAACTGTAAATATGAAATTCATAACTTCATAAAAATATATACTGCAATGGGTCTTATATACACATGCACATTCATTAATGATGCATATGAGTATGAAAAGCAATCTGTGTATTACAGCTCTTTGATCTTGTGTATTGTATATTATTTTGTCTACCTGATGGTGATTAATACTTTTTTCTTTTAGCTTGCAGGCATGGTGAACAGGTCAAGTCTCCTTTGTCCTTCTCCACCACCACTGTATCCTTTCATTGTTTTCCTTTTTCCACAGAGTCTACTTCAATCTCCCTTCTTATATGTTTAAATATTTCTCCTTCTCTTTGTCTCCTTTTATTTCATTTTTTCCCATTTAATTTTTTCCCCATTTAATTTTTCTCATTTCATTTTCTTTATTTACACATTTACATATTTATATCAACCCTTTTTACAACCAACCATCCAACATTTATATCCATATCTGTTTACATTCATCCAGGGTTGAGGGGATATCGTCACTCCATAGGGAGAGAACCACCATTTAGGTGTGTGGAGTCTTATTAAGCCATGAGCGCTCCACTGTGCAAAGGAACATGGGAAGAATATGCAAATCTGACTTCCATGATGTAATTAGGAAGACAGAGCAAGCAAACCAATAGAGGGTGATCCCTTTAACATCATGCCAACCTTCTCAGAGGCCTTTGTTTGCAATGATGTCTAAGCCTCTCACCTCTGCCTTGAGAAAGGTCCCAGTGTGGACCGATATGTGGTGTACTGCTTTTTCAAATAAAAGGACATTCTCCATCCATACAAGTTGCTGACAGACCAGATTGTTTTTTCTATTGCAAACCCTTCTGCCTGTAGAGGGGTTTCTGTCGTGCAATTTGTGGGATAATCCCCAGATTTGCTGGTGCTGCTGCAATTATTTTTCTTTGAAATATATATAGTAAGCCGATGACCAGGTAATGGAGGGGGTGTACATCTCACCCAGACTACTAAGGTGGGTGAGATGAGAAATCTCCA
This sequence comes from Leptodactylus fuscus, assembly GCF_031893055.1. Lineage (NCBI taxonomy): Eukaryota > Metazoa > Chordata > Amphibia > Anura > Leptodactylidae > Leptodactylus > Leptodactylus fuscus. The sequence goes on from NC_134269.1 coordinate 104,264,079, forward strand.
GAAAGAATGTTTCTCAGCAGATAATTCTGTCTGCTGAGTGTTATTTCAAAGTTCCGGTTACTGGGCTGGATTTTTAGGAATGGCAGGTAGGTTGGTAGTGGGACCTGTCATTCCACCCCCTCCAGTCCACACTTTGCGCTTGTTCCTGCAGCAACTCAGCTGTAGAGAGTCAGCTCATCAAGGGAGCTTAAAGGGGTACTCCCACGTCGCATACTCACCCGTCTTCGTTCCTCTAAAATCTTCTGTCTTCCGGCTTTGTTTCGTCATTGGTGGGAGGGGGTCACATATGCAAAGCCAAGCGGCAAGATGCCGCTGGCCCTGCGTGCGCGCTCATATACCAGTGTAACCTTCATATTGTGAAGGCTAGACTGGTGTATGAGCTTGCACGCAGGGCCGGCGGCATCTCGCCGCTTGGCTTTGCATATGTAACCCCGGAGCGGAGTGGAACAGCATCGCTTCTGCCGCTGCTGTCTTCATGCAGGGCAGAAGCATAGCGATGTGCCTGTGCCGGCGTCTAACAGTCCCCAGCATCCGCTTATTACAGCGGATGCCGGGGAGTTAGACGTCGGCATAGGTGAAGCCAGCAACATCGCTATGCTTCTGCCCTGCATGAAGCCAGCAGCAGCAGAAGCGATGCTGTTATTCCGCTCCTCCGCCCTCCGCCCTCCGCCCCCCCCCCCCCCCCCGGAATAGCAGCATCGCTTCTGCCGCTGCTGGCTTCATGCAGGGCAGAAGCATAGCGATGTTGCTGGCTTCACCTGTCCCCCAAAGGGTAAACTACCCCCCCCCCCAGGCTCGCTCCCGTGCACTTAGCCCCTCCTCCCTCCCCCCTCAGAGCAGGCAGACACATCACTTGACTCAGGAGCAGCTAGGTCAGGGCTGTGGCCACAAAAAAATGAATAAAGTGAGATAGTGGCCAAACAAAGCAGTTTTGCTGAAGCATTGTATTTAGGAAAAGTCTTACATTCACATTAATAAGCATTATAGATAGGATCCTTGTGACGGGACAACCCCTTTAAGAAGCCAGCTCCAGCAGAAGACTTTTGGGCAGAGTTTGCCTGGAGAGCCAAAGAAAGCGGACATATTTTTGGAGCTGTGTCCTGAGTGATTGAAGTGACTTTTGAATTTCTGTCATTCTAGGTGAGGTAACCTATTCTATGTTTAGTTAGAGCCTAGCCGGGCAGGTATTTATTTTTGTATTGTTTTCTTTTGTTGCTGCACTGCCTTTTTGAGTGAAAATAAACTCTACCTTTGTTTTGGACTAAAGAAACTGGACTTTTGTGTCTATGCCACCCCAACTAGCAACCCCAGACCCTGATAATATATACTGAAAATAGCTCCTATCAGCATTGCAGACCCAAACAGTCTGAGACAGGGATACTGTTGTCTGGTGTAAAATGTGTAAAGCAGGTTTATTAAAAATAAATAAATAAATAAATAAATAAAAATAAATAAATAAATCTTATGTCAGCCACAAAAAGAAAAGCAAAACTGCTCATCCGAGGTTCTAACTAAAACAAAAATTAACCTAACTATACATGTGGCTTTTTCCAGCCACAAGGACAAAACTACCGGACAATGCGATCACGAACAGGTCTCAACTGACAGTAGCTCTCCAGGACAGACCCAAGCGCCTCCTCTCATGAACAGTATCTGCTCTGAACTGAAAATCCTGCTTCCTCTTATGGGCCAGTGATGAGCCCAACAAACACCTGGGCTGAGGCCTCCTCCCTAAATGCACAGGACGACACCATCACCATACATAGGTGATAAGCTTTGGAGACATGTAGCATGACTCCAGGATCATGCCTGTCACCTTCTTACTATCTATCTATCTATCTATCTATCTATCTATCTATCTATCTATCTATCTATCTATCTATCTATCTATGGCATTTAGACCATTCATGTGATGACCACAGTGTGTTATTTTGAACGATCTTTGTTGATAAATATTTATCCATTTTATGGTTACCTTTATCAAGCTTAGACCTTTTTTTTTCCTGTAGGGGAGAGAAACCCACCTCTCCTACTGCTGTATAATTACCTCACCCCCTGCCACTACTACCTCCAACACTAACAATCCTGTCTTCCACCACTGCCTCTTCTACATCCATTAAGTGTTCTCATCGATCTTATTAAAAACAGGAAAGAAGAGAAGGACTAGGAAACTTGAACTAGGAAAAATCTCCCAGCAGGTGCCATAACACTATTAGTTATCAGTGTCAGTGCAGCTTTAGAATTTAGAAGACAAAGTTATATACAATATAGAAAGACTGTACAGTAATTTATGTTTTACGACAGCACAGGAGTAAGAGAATCCTGACTCAATGTGACTGCATCACTACTGTGAAATGTAATAACCTGCTTTAACCTAGATGAGCACTCCAAAAAGGCCCAGTCCTGAAATGGTTAAAGTAGGGAACTGTGGAAAAGATGATGAAGTTGTTGGAAACATGTTATGTTTTTATTACTGTTTACAATGCTTTTTCCCAATATAACATTAATACAAACATTAAGCTTCTCAAGGGACATCTTCTGTAATATAAATTTTTAAGCATTGTCTTAGATTTCACTGTTGAAGCGGTGCCAGCCCTAGTGAACAGAATAGGTGACGGTAAATTATAATTAAAATGCGGAAAACTGAAGAATGATTAATGGGTTTTTAATGCGCCTAGCTTTTCAAATTACAGAGACTTTGTTTTCAGATTCTAAGTCAAGGTATATTTTTCAGTCCTTCTAATAAAAGAATTGAACCCATACTTGCATATGAAGTATATATTTGCAATGGAATATTCATTAAATTCCTCTCACACCAGGTAGTAACACTGTATATAAAATACATGTCATGTGTATGAAATGATTTCAGCTAATTAGAATACCGACCAATCCTCCGACCTTGGTAATTGTACAATATACAGCATGTACTGTATGTATCATATTTTAGCACTGTTTAACAGGTATGGATGAATTAAAATTAATTATTTGAAAGGTCGACTTTACGATAACTTTTTAAAGTGGTGACAATTTTTAAAGAAACCCATAACCCTATTTATAATTATTTATTAATCTGTATTTTTCTTATGTGGCTTTTTGTCTCTGTTTAATATTTTAATTATATTGTATCATATTGTACATTTCGGTTCATCATATATTTATTTATTGTCTTTTATTGGAAACAGTACTAAAATGAACCTACATGATATTATAATATTACTGTACATTAGCCGTTACAATATGTTGATATCCACATGTACAGCAATTTTGAGTAGTTTCAGTATTATAGTGTAATAATAAGTTGATATATACTTATAGCTCCTTCAAGAACAGTACTAGAAATATCCTAGGCCAGTCCTCTATCCGCGCTTTACTAACCTGATCAGTAACATTCAAAGGGTAAGCAATATATAGGATGGACAGACGCCTATGGCATGAGGGTAATGCTAGTACAACATCTGGTCCTTTATCTTCATGGATGTCTCCTTAGTAATGAAGTGAAGATATACATTGACGGCAGATTTACTAATAGAGACAAACAGTGCAAACTTAAGCAACCTGAAAACCTAAACCTAAAACTGCACTGACCTACATTTTTTCCGTATTTGCCTGCTTCATAGTCCATCTGCTACATTGGACCATTTAGGTACTCTCAGTAGCCTACTGACTTGCTCTTGTCTTACACTAGGGCCCCCTTAACTCTGTGAGCAAGGTGATTGGTGATGGGGGCCCTAAAGCAACAGTAAGGAGATAGGGCCCTGGAGGGACAATAGTGGTTGATCTGCTTCTGTGCTTGGATGTCATCTCAGCCACCCAATGAACCTATATGTAATAAACTGGGTAACTAAATATTCTACCCAGTTTATTGTATGGGAGTATAGGCTGCGTGAGGTATTTTATGTAATGCAGTAATTATACTTTATCTATTTCTTTTGCCAGGGTTTGGGGTTATAGTGGCCCAGTAGCCTCTACATGTCAGGGGTCCAAGTGAAGGATTCACCTGCTCCTTTGGGGGTCAGTCCGATTCTGTTCTGATGCTATACATAGGTCTTTTTAAAATGTCACCCATGTATTAAAATCTAAACGAAGAACCTAAAGTAATTTTACTGTACTTATTTCTTTGCAAAAAATGTTAATGTATAATAACAGTTTTACAATTGTACATATTGTTGTTTTATTGAACAATAATGGTATTTTCATCAGTGAAATGCATTAAATTGCGTTATAGAAATACTATACAACATTTCTACAGAGCTGAGACATTGCACTGCCTAATCCTGAGGGCTGATGACGCAGCATAAGTGGCCTGGAAGGCAAATTGTTTCAATCAGAGTTTGCCAAGACTATATTATCCTTAATGACAGTCAGTGCGGAATGCTAATGATTTTTAATATAGTTCCCAATTTTTTCTTTTCAGAAAAGTCGTGGGGAAATATATAGACTCACTTGAACATCTTAGTTTTAAAAATAAGCTGATATCGAGTACATATATTAACCTACATATACTTTAATACTTTCGTTATGTATCTAAGAAAAAATGTTGAAACCATAGCACAGAACACAAGCCCTGCACTCCAATTGTGCCAATTACATTTTTGTAAAATAAAGATTTTAGACTTTTTAAAATGTAATTTGCAGAAAAATTTTAGGGACTCATTGCATGTTTTTACTGTTCACTCCAGTTTTGAAAAGTGGGTGGGAAAGTATGCTGGGTCTCTGAGGGGATCCCAGAGTATAATAATAGCACTGACGTGGCTCTAGGGGGCTCTTGGGAGCATTTTATATTGTGTAGGGCCACTGTGGGAAGCATAATATACTTTGTGGGACCATTGTTGAGCATATTATACTGTGTGGGGCTCCTTCACTATACACATCACATGCAATGTGTTTTATTGCAGCCATGCACTATTATTACAGGCAGTAATAACATTGAATGGTGATTTAAAACCTATACTGTCCAATGTAAATGAGTCACAGCACACAGTAGTACCTTTAGGCAGTTGATCATCAGGGGCCCCGGGAGTTGGACCCCCACTGATGTCTTACATCATCTTTTTTTTTTTTTTCTTTCTTTTTTTTAAAATGTAGATTGTGAGCTCCACATAGAGCTCACAATGTACATTTTTCCCTATCAGTATGTCTTTTTGGAACATGGGATGGAAATCCATGCAAACACGGGGAGAACATACAAACTCCTTGCAGATGGTTTTATGTCCTTGGCGGGATTTGAACACCAGGACTCCAGTGCTGCAAGGCTGCAGTGCTAACCACTGAGCCACCGTGTGGCCCCTGATGTCTTACATCTTCTATGACCTACAGATCAGCTCTTTCTAACAGCACGCAGTTTCCAGTATTGCTTAAATGCTGGGAGAAGCGCTGCTCACTCACCATATTTTTGATAACCACAGTTATGGGTTCTATAGTTGTATAACTTTCAGTTAACTGAAGCACTGCAGTAGAATCTATAACTGTCACTATCATGAATTCACTGTAAGGAAGGGGTAGGGGGCCTCCAGACAAAGGTTTGCACTGGGGCCCACAAGACTTTAGTTACGCCAATGCAAATGTCATGCAACATGCAATCAATTTGGTGCAAATTACTCAAATCTAGACACTAGCAAAACTTCTTTAAAAATTTCCCTAATGATAAATCTCCCCCATGGACTTTTATGATATTCTACTGTACTTCTATTTACCTGTGAATTCATACACAGAGCACAGTAAGGCATTTTTTATGCCTCCATGATAAGTTGCTACAGGAATTGTATGTGTTTCCATAAGGTTTATGCAAACAGTGGAAGTACACAGCAGGTAATTTGCAGTGTACTGTATTTTGCCATAGCTTTTCCGCTGCGGCCAAACACTTTGTGAGGTTCCAGCCTAAAATACATTTCCACACCAGTCCTAAACAATGTGTTTCTGCAATATGGAACCATAGCCTTAGGCAGAAGGTAGAAGCATAAATGCTTCCTATATATTTTCAATTCCTTTTGTAGTCAGACTCGACTTGGGATAAAACCCACCTACAAAATCTCCAAGAAAAAAAAGGTGTGTTTCCGCAACGTGGTGTCTCAATATGAGGTTAAGTCCCCATGTAGCACCCACAGCAAAGAGCGCTGCGGGAAAAAACGTGGCGGCAACACAACTTTTTTTTTTCGCAGCACTTTTCACAGAAAGTCCGCAGAGGTTTCCTCTGCGATCTTTCTGCTTCTATTATACCTATGGGGAAATAGCCAGTATTTCCATAGGTATAATTGATATGCTGCAATTTCCAAAACTGCTGCATGTATTTCTTGGCAAAGTAGGGATGAGGTTCGCTAGGATTCGGAACTGTAAGACGACATTTTTTTTCCATTTACGCCACGGCCTTAAAGGGGCTCTATCAGCAAAATGATGCTAATAGAGCCCCACATATGCGTGAATAGCCTTTAAAAAGGCTATTCAGGCACCGTAAATGTTACATTTAATCCCGGTCCCGTTTTTAAATAAAAGTATTAAAACATATATGCAAAACTTACCTAAATGTGCACCATGGGCGGGGAAAAAGGATGCAATGTCAGCTTCGGGCACGCCTGCCTCTTCTGTCTTCTTGGAGCGACGCCCTCTGGTTCCGTGTCTTCTGGCTTCTTCTCTTTAAATCCCGCGCTACTGCGCAGGCTCACTCATGAACTGCCATTAAGTAAAATGGTGAGTGAGCCTGCGCAGTAGCGCTTCGGGGGGAAGCGCTACTACGCAGGGGCGGGATTTAAAGAGAAGAAGCCGGAAGACACGGAACCAGAGGGCGTCGCTCCAAGAAGACAGAAGAGGCAGGCGTGCCCGAAGCTGATGTCGCATCCTTTTTCCCCGCCCATGGTGCACGTTCAGGTAAGTTTTGCATATATGTTTTAATACTTTTATTTAAAAACGGGACCGGGATTAAATGTAACATTTACGGTGCCTGAATAGCCTTTTTAAAGGCTATTCACGCATATGTGGGGCTCTATTAGCATCATTTTGCTGATAGAGCCCCTTTAAAGACCAATTGGAAAGTCAAAAAGTAATTTCAGTTTATAGGATAGAATAGGTAAATGAACACATTAGCAGTATTTGTCATGATCTGTAAAATGATAATTACAATGACAATAATCTGAAAAGCTTCTCTGGTGCATCCATTTTGTTAAATACAGATGAAATCAATGCAGTACATGCAACACTGGGGTCCAGAAATTAAATCAGGCAAGGACTACCTCTTCATAGACTTTGTCATAATATTCTTTAGATACTCACTCCAAAAACCTACTAGTGTAGAATTAGCCCTATTATGCATTTGTGTATACATAACTGTAAGGAGATGACTTAATTGTGAGTCTGTGATGAGAGAGTGATTTTCGTGGTTACACATCTGTACATTACTATGGTATATGTTCAAGCTATACAGATGTATACATGTGGTGGTAAAACCTGATTGAGTTCCTATTTAATCCTCTAGATACAGATTTTCTAATATTTCATGGAATCCCCAAATCGACAGCTTCATATCCCTAGAACATTTTGCTGCATGATACTATTTTAAGATATGCAGTAATCTTTAAGAATACCGAACTCTTGCAATATTCAAATGTATGCATAAATTTTCATTTCGATTAGCGATTTGTGCTAAATTTAGATTACTGTAAACATACTGTATGCAACTTATTTAAAATAGCAGGTGTTAAGGGAAAATGACTTTTTCCAAGATTTAATTAAACAATCATTTTAGTTCTGACTTAATTCATTAACGTTATTTAATTCACAAATGCCAGCTCATTAGTTGGAATGGTAATTTGCTGAATCTGTCACTAGCCACATAATATTGTGGATTATACTTTGTATTCCAGTGATTGGGATTTCTATTTCCAGAACAGCCTGAAGGTGTTCAGTCATGGCTATAAGCACGAATTGCATTTACATATATTCTATATTATTTAAAGCTCTAAAAATGTCAGTTCATTATAAACAATGAGTGTCATGTGCGTGAACAAATGATTTAGATCATTTTAGGTCAAATGTTTCAAAGTTTAGTAGAACTGTATTGAGGATTCATTGTATTCACACTGGCCATGTGTTCTTTGAGAATTACCAAAGTTTTGCAGTCCGTTTTGTGGCTGTGCAGTTTATACCAATGAAATAGCAGCAGTCAGTACAGATAAGGTATATTCTGTGATTGAAAGATACTACTGGATGAATTGATTTCTCCAAGCCCCATGAAAAGGAATCTGCAGAGTGTGAACATAGCCTCAAGGATATTTACTGATTAGATGATTGCTCAGTTGATTAAAATTATAATATATTATTATAAACCCTTCGGGGTCAAAGGTATTTTGGCGTTATGAGTCTCCATTTAGATAATGAATTACAATGAATGTAATTGGGTCTAAATTCTACTCATAGATGTCTACAAGAAAGCATAAAGAATTGTGATTAATGCTAGATTTTTCTTTCCAAGTAAGCTACAGTTTAACCATATACACCCATAATATACTAATATATGGAAAGTTATGGAAATTTGCTTACTGTAATTTCTGTTTCCTGTAGTCCAAAGCCAGCACAATATGGTTAAGCTTATCTTCACCCCTATTGGACAGATACTGACAAGCAATTTGTTACTTGAAGGCAATTGAAAGCATGTTGACTAGAGATGAGCGAACAGTAAAATGTTCGAGGTTCGATATTCGTTTCGAGTAGCCCCTCAATATTCGACTACTTGAATCGAATATCAAACGCTATTATAGTCTAGGGGGGAAAAATGCTCATTTCAGGGGTAGGCAACATTTGATCAAATTATACTTACCAAGTCCACGAGTGAGGGTTGGGCTGAATCCTCCGAGAAGTCTTCTCCTTGCAGCGTCCCCGCAGCATCTTCCGGCTCTGAATTCACTCTGCCAGGCATCGGGCCTGGGCAGAGCCGACTGCGCATGCCCGCACTACAAGCGGACATGCGCAGTCGGCTCTGCCCAGGCCCGATGCTTGGCAGAGTGAATTTAGAGCCGGAAGACGCCGCAGGGAAGCTGCACGGAGAAGACTTCTAAAGGTAGGAGAAGAACCAGCGTTGATTGGCCAACTGTATAGCATTCGGCCAATCAATGCTGGTTCTGCATCGAACTTTTACATTCGAATAGCGAGTGGTACTCGATCGAGTACGAGTATTTCGAATACCGTAGTATTCGATCGAATACCTACTCGATTGAGTACTACTCGCTCATCTCTAATGTTGACCTGAAAATGTAGAAGGGCTAGATAGATTGCCCTCAACTTTTTGAAGATGGTCAGAAACCAAGTGCCTTGTAGTCATTGATTCTTCACATGGACACCCCATCCTTAATTTGAGGCATCCAACATGAGGACCTCCATAGAAAGGTGCTAAAGCGTGGTCCCATGAAGTGGATTCTTGGCCCACCAGATTAAGTCTTGAATTGAGTGATGATGAAGGCAAAATCTTTTGTCTTCAGTTTTCTGTGGACATTCTGTTATGGAATTTGCAGGTAAGAGTCTCCAAAACAGACATAGCTCTATAGATTGTGACTTTTGGATGTTGGATTCGTGTTTGCACAGCTTTCTTCAGACAGAAAGAGAGACCTCTCTTGTGTTAACTTTAGAGACATCTTAGTGGTATTTATAATAAAACCCAGAAACTTTGCTCAAGTTGCTGGTTTGAGAGAAGATTTCTTGCAATTCACCAGAAATCCATGATACTCCAATGTGTGTAGAGTTGTCTTCAGATGTTCCAGGAGAATCTGTTTGGAAAGCCAAACCAGGAGAGAGTTGTTTAAATATGGAGCAATTACTTGCCCTTTTATCTTGAGGGCTACATTGAGAGCCACTGCTACTTTGGTGAAAACCACCAGGGAATTACCAAGTATCCATGCTTGACAAACACTTCCACAGGATCAAAAATATCATATCTTTCACGTCATCCTTTTAACTTTCACTGACCAATTGCCTGCTATTGGTGTGATGGATCTGTGAAAAATAAAGGTCTGTCCACAAAAACACACTGCCGAGTGAATAAACACATTGACATCAAAGGGTACATATGGCATCTGCAAAAAATTGTTGAAAACACACGTACGTGAAATGCAGAATATGATGTGAATAAGGCCTTACAAAGTGAGAACACCTGAACTGCAGATTACTTATTCACACATCAGTGTTTTAGTCAGTGATTTGCATCAGTGACTTGGAGTCAAAACCAGGAGCGGGTTGGAAGCACATAACAGGTAACATTTTTCCATTATATCTTACATCTATATAGTCTCTACTCTAACTTTTGGTTCACCAATGCTAATTAATTATCAAAGTTTGACTGTGTGGATAAGGCCTAAAGCCGATGTGCTATCCAGTGGCCTTGAATGAACAGCACGAGCAATGTGCGAGTGACACACGAATGACATGTGTGTGCCGACCGTGCATGGGCCATGCTTCTGCAGCCCCTTTTGTTCAAAGAACAGGAGCTGAGGAACTGTGGCCGCAAAATCAGATATGAATAGCACCTGTTTTATACTTTGCAGCCTGGACTGTCAGCCTGCACATGGGACCATGTAATGCATAATAACATTGAAATAAAATAAAACAAAAACACTATTAAGTTTTCCAATACCTTGTTGGTACAGCATTTTACTCCCAAAAAAGAGATAATTTTAGGTGTGTTTTTATTTTCTTTAACCCCTTCCCACCGACGGCATATTTCGATTTTCGGTTTTCGTTTTTGACTCCCCTCCTTCTAAACCCCATAACTTTTTTATTTCTCTGCTCCCAGAGCCATATGAGGTCTTAATCTTTGTGGGACAAATTGTTCTTCATGATGCTTCCATTAATTATTTAGAATGGGGTGGACTTGAAGAAAAAATGCATTTCTGCGACATTCTTACGGGCTTTAGTTTTACTGCGTTCACTGTGCAGCCAAAATGACATGTCATCTGTATTCTATGTTTCGGTACGGCTCCCAGAATTCCGGGGCATCCAGCAGCAAAAAAGCCCAGCAGGAAATCTGCCTTTGAGGATCCCTTTGCGGACTTTCTGTTTCAATTATGCCTACGTGGGGGCCACACGGTGGCTCAGTGGTTAGCACTGCAGCCTTGCAGCGCTGGAGTCCTGGTGTTTAAATCCCACCATGGGCAAAAAACCATCTGCAAGGAGTTTGTATGTTCTCCCCGTGTTTGCATGGATTTCCATCCCATATTCCAAAAAAAGACATACTGATAGGGAAAAATGTACATTGTGAGCTCTATGTGGGGCTCACACTCTACATTTAAAAAAAAAAAAAAAAAAAAAAAAAAATTATGCCTATGTGGAAACCACCAGCATTTCCATAGGTATATTTGACATGCTGTGATTTCTAAAATTGCCGCTAGCCTGCACCATGGCTTTTACTGCAAAGTGGACATGGTATTCACTAGAATCCCATCCACTTTGCTCTGACTGTAAAACTCCACAATTTTTCCTACAGCTCTTTTGCTGCAAGAAAATCACAGCGTTTACGTCCCATGGGGCCCTGACAGCAGCAGACAGGGCACCCAAAATATGGGTGCTATCAAAGAAAATCAATAGTTTTGCTCAATTTTGAGGAAAGAGTAGAAAGCAAACCAATCTAGCACATTTATTTAAATATCACGTTTACATTTCTGTTAACATAATATCATTTCCTTGGCCTTTATTATAGAGCTCAATTGTTATTCAGCAGTTTGGATTATGCAATTGAAGCTAAAACTAAAAATTTTCCATGCTGACCCCTGTAACCTATCCATGTTAGTTCTTCTTAGCTTCAGCGTCTGCACAATCCATTTAACATATAGCTTTCATGTTATCAGCGTGAGGGAAAACATTTTTCTCTAGAATAGCTCATTATGAAACATTTATTCAATGGTGATATTTCACTTAGCTACTGCAGGAATTTATGCTCATTATATGAAATCACATTATATATCATGCTATCCTGTTGCTTTGGTCTAATAATGACCACAGTTCTCACTGTAATTTTACTTAGCTTTAATACTTGATAGTAGCTTGAACATGAAAATACAGAGATAATTAGGATACATCTACATTTTTTATACAGTACACTGTACAGTGTTTTTTAGATTGATCTCTCTTGGGATTCTCACTAATCTCAATACCATTTGAATTCCAATCCAAAAAAGCAAGTTACAATTTAGAGGTGGCCATTGCCCCATTGACAAGTGCCCACCTCTTTAAGACACATAATCAATTTTTCATTAAATAAGGAACATTTTGAAACCTTGTTGCATGATGATACATGCACACCTTGCATAGTAATTCACATTTTTAAAGTTGTACTCCTGTACAACAACCTAGTAAAGGAAAGCTGGGAGGTTAGGTAGTAGTCAGTCACATATAGGCTGTAGTCAACTCTACCAACCCTCCAGCAGTCTTCAAGGCTTGTGCAGTGAAGAGGAGTGCATTTGAGGGTGAATACGGGACCCTTTAGAGAATGTTGAATGATGCAATAACTCACAGTTTACGTGAAGGAAGAGGCAGACATCCCAAGCACTCAACATACTTCCATATAATGGAAGCACAGTTCTTAGGAACACCACAGTGCTGGAGTTTAAGCGTTGTGATGAAATGCGTTGGCCCAATAAAAGCTGGGTATAATCCAATCTCACAAAACCAGAATAATTAAAGAAGAAAATGTTAATACAAATGAAGCTATTGATCGACAAGAGTGATTGTTTTGATATTATCATATACAAATGCAATAGCAATTAAAGAAAATTTTTGATCAGGTATTGCAACAGTGTGTGGTCTTGTTTTATATGGCGTGCAGTGCAGATAGCATACCAGAGAAAGTGTGGATAACATTAGTAAGACAGATATCATAATCTGTATCTGGATGTAGAATGTTTATACTGTAGCAAACAAAACCACTTGAGAATCACAACAATATTACACAAAATGAGGATACAAATCAAGGATCACAATGAGCTTGTGTCATCACTTCTACGATTCATTTCAAGACTGAGGACACACGTTGCGGAAGTCTGCTTTGTTTGTTGCAGATTTTGGTGCATTTTTTGAGCGGATATATAGGAGAATGAATATATATATATACTATATACACTCACTGGCCACTTTATTAGGTACACCATGCTAGTAACGGGTTGGGCCCCCTTTTGCCTTCAGAACTGCCTCAATTCTTCGTGGCATAGATTCAACAAGGTGCTGGAAGCATTCCTCAGAATTTTGGTCCATATTGACATGATGGCATCACACAGTTGCCGCAGATTTGTCGGCTGCACATCCATGATGTGAATCTCCCGTTCCACCACATCCCAAAGATGCTCTATTGGATTGAGATCTGGTGACCGTGGAGGCCATTGGAGTACAGTGAACTCATTGTCATGCTCAAGAAACCAGTCTGAGATGATTGCAGCTTTATGACATGGCGCATTATCCTGCTGAAAGTAGCCATCAGATGTTGGGTACATTGTGGTCATAAAGGGATGGACATGGTCAGCAACAATACTCAGGTAGGCTTTGGCGTTGCAACGATGCTCAATTGGTACCAAGGGGCCCAAAGAGTGCCAAGAAAATATTCCCCACACCATGACACCACCACCACCAGCCTGAACCGTTGATACAAGGCAGGATGGATCCATGCTTTCATGTTGTTGACGCCAAATTCTGACCCTACCATCCGAATGTCGCAGCAGAAATCGAGACTCATCAGACCAGGCAACGTTTTTCCAATCTTCAATTGTCCAATTTCGATGAGCTTGTGCAAATTGTAGCCTCAGTTTCCTGTTCTTAGCTGAAAGGAGTGGCACCCGGTGTGGTCTTCTGCTGCTGTAGCCCATCTGCCTCAAAGTTCGACGTACTGTGCGTTCAGAGATGCTCTTCTGGCTACCTTGGTTGTAACGGGTGGCTATTTGAGTCACTGTTGCCTTTCTATCAGCTCGAACCAGTCTGGCCATTCTCCTCTGACCTCTGGCATCAACAACGCATTTCCGCCCACAGAACTGCCGCTCACTGGATGTTTTTTCTTTTTCGGACCATTCTCTGTAAACCCTAGAGATGGTTGTGCATGAAAATCCCAGTAGATCAGCAGTTTCTGAAATACTCAGACCAGCCCTTCTGGCACCAACAACCATGCCACGTTCAAAGGCACTCAAATCACCTTTCTTCCCCATACTGATGCTCGGTTTGAACTGCAGGAGATTGTCTTGACCATGTCTACATGCCTAAATGCACTGAGTTGCCGCCATGTGATTGGCTGATTACAAATTAAGTGTTAACGAGCAGTTGGACAGGTGTACCTAATAAAGTGGCCGGTGAGTGTATATATATATATATATATATATATATATATATATATATATATATATATGTGTGTGTGTGTGTGTGTGTGTGTGTGTGTTTCCTTTATCTATATTTCATATTCCTTTGGAAGCCACTCTTGGCTTTAGTTCTAAAAACAGTATTAAAATCTGCAACATAAAAAGCAGCTTTTCCACAATTATATGTTACGTTATACAGACTATTGTGAGACCACTGGAGCAACAATTCACATCAATTTGTTCTTAGGGCTCGTTCACATCTGCGCCCGGGCCTCCGGTATGTAGGTTTCCGTTTCCTGAAACAGGGCAGGAGACGAAAACCCATTCATTTAAATGGGTTTGAAAAGTGTCCGGCCATGAGCGCCGGTGAGCGTTTTATGCTGTTCGTGGCGAAACCGTTTTTTTTTTTAACTGGACACAGAGTCGGACATGCAGAGCTCTGTGTCTGGTTTTAAAAAAAAAGCAGTTTCACCACGGAGCGCATAAAACGCTCACCGGCGCTCATAGCCGGACTCGGCATGGCAGGTTTCCATCTTCTGCATGCAGAAGATGGAAACTGAAAGCGGAGACCCGAACGCTGATATGAACCCAGCGTTAGGGTGGAAAAACCTTTTAAGAACTTATATTGAACAATAATAATTGGAGACTAAAATTTGAGGAAATTATATATTTTATTGTCAATAAAAAGTAGAATTAGACAATCTCAGGAGACATGCTACCAACAGTTTCCTTTGTTGCGAAAGCTGACTTCTAAAGTCTTTAAGAAAAAAAATTTGAATATTATTTTGATCCATTATTATTTATTAAATGGCTAAATAATATTAAAATATTAATCATTTTTAAACTAAATTTCTCATGCTTAATGAAATAGTGAAATAACATACGTATAATAACACAGATTTTATCCATAGCACTATAATTATTATGACTTGATTTTTTGAGGCACTTGAATTTAGTTTGTCATTACAAAATAAATATAGTTTAGAATGCATTTTGCATGATCTATTGCAAATCAGTTTTTCACTAGAGAGATGTTATTTAAGATAGCGGCTCTTGAAATTAAAGAAAACCATCAGATAAAGCTTGTGCACTGCTTCCTCAAGCTGTTTCTCCAGCAGGTGTGAAATGGGGACAGTCTTTCTTTTATATTCCATCTGTTTTTAGTATACACATGGGCCACCTTAAACAACAGACCAATATGTTTGCCATTCTGTTGAACTTTAAGAATACCCATGAGGTACAGCCGGAAGGTACTGATATGAAATGTAGTCAGTAAAGCATCAGAAAAAATTGTAGCAAATAAGTTCATGTTGTAATTAATATTCTTCATGGAAATGCTGAAAATTCTTGATGTTACATGTAAATTAGTAAGACCAGAAATCCAGTCTATATTTAATGAAGAACATATTGATAGCATTTAAACATTAGATTCTAAAAAAGATTTCAAAGCAAATAAATTAAACAAAAGGCAAAGACAAATTAATGGTAATTGGGAAAGGGACAAAACAAGCAAATTTATTTTGTAAAATACATTGGGCCATTTATTCATAGATTTTTAAATGAAATACCTATACTAGACGTACCAACTTTTGTACCATGGTTCACTGATTCAATGCATCTTATGACACTTTACCATCTATGCTACCTGATTGGCTTATTTTAAACACCTTTCTTGCTAAGCCACGCTCCCTTGTCAAGCACAAAGTAAAAACATGATCAATGTAGCACATGCCACCTACCAGAATTCGGGCTCAATTTGTTTGGTAAATCTTCTTAATTTTTTTTCCAAATCTGAAATTACTATTAGAAATATGAGAATAAACATTGAACATGAATCATAATAGTTGGGAATTCCAAGTTCCAATCCCATCACCTCTCTACAATCTCCATTGAAATAACCTTTCTACCGTAATAATGTAATAAAACAGCTTCATTAATTTTAAGAAATATTAAGCTGGGACCACTGTAGATATGGTTTCAAAACATGGAAAGGGATCTTTCTATCTGCATTAGTGCTGGTGGCAGGGAAGCAAACGCTGCTAGGGTAACGATTTATGCAATATTTAATACACCTTTGATAAAACTGTGGGGCTATTATACTCCATTGTGGAAACACATACAATATACATGAGAATCATGGAGATATATATATGATTGTGCTTCTGTTAGGGGGCGTTCACACTACCGTCGGTGTCCGACATGTAGTGTCCGCTCCTAGTGTCCGCTCAAAATCTGTCACGGACATTAGGAGCGGACACTAGATGTGTCCGTGACACCTGTCATTCATCTCAATGGGCATCGGGTGCGTTCTTTTGCACTCCGTGCCCGTCCTTCCCTGTCTGCAAGTGAAGATGTCCGACTTCTCAAGCGGACAGAAGAACCCTGCATACAGGGTTTTTCTGTCCACTTGAGAAGTCGGACATCTTCACTTGCGGACAGAGAAGGTCGGGCACGGAGTGCAAAAGAACGCACCCGATACCCATTGAGATGAATGACAGGTGTCACGGACACAGCTAGTGTCCGCTCCTAGTGTCCGTGACAGATTTTGAGCGGACACTAGGAGCGGACACTACATGTCGGACACCGATGGTAGTGTGAACGCTCCCATACACAAATAGGTCACAAGTGTATTTTTCAACACAAGTATTTCCTTTATCTCAAGGTGAGTGTAATGTGTGCAAAAGTTGCACTGGTGAATTATACTCCATTTTGGAAAATCCGTACTATGTGTATGAGAGGCAAAGATGTATTTTTAAATGCTGTTGTGAGGGAGGGTAAGGTGACTAAAAAAATGTCAATTCAGTCATAAATATTTTGTTTTCTTGATAGCAATCACCATGCCAGATAAATACTTTGATATTTTAATAAATCAGACATTTTCAGACGCAGAGATAGCAATTATGTTACATTAGCTCAAATGTGAAAAGTATGGTGCTTTGAATTTTAATTCTTTGAGGTTTTTTTACATCTTTAAAAAGTATATTTTACTTGTCTAACTTTTATGGTCAATCTTCCAATGGGACTTAACTATATGATCCAGATTTAGTATTGCAGTGAATTGCATTTGTAGCATCTGACATTTTGCATTGATTTAAATGGACATCAGGGGCATTCTTTTACAGTCCGTGCCTGTCCTTAACTGTCCATTCCCTAAGATGTCCGACTTTTCAAGTAAAAACCTACATGTCGGGTTTTACTGTCCGCTTGAAAAGTCAAACATCTTTGGGAACGGACAGTTAAGGACAGGCACAGACTGTAAAAGAATGCCCCTGATGTCCATTTAAATCAATGCAAAATGTCACGGACACAGCTAGTGTCCGATGCTAATATCCATGCAAGATTTTGAATGGACATTAGCAGCAGACACTAGCTGTCGGACACCGATGGTAGTGTGAACGCCCCCTTACTTGTAAATTTCACTCCAAAATTCTGCATGCAGACTAGGTGAGAAGAGTCCCACTGCCTTGTTTTCTGAGGAAGGGGGTTAACTTCAGATGCCAGTACATTAGACTCTGTAGCACCTAGAACCTTGCTCCTGGTGTCTTTTTAAAACTGAGAATCTCAGCTTTACAATTCCACCAGGTTGGCGTTTTTTTTATGCTACTGCAGTTAAAGAGACAAATGAGAATATAAGCTGCAGATACAATTTCTAACTGTGTCTTAACTGCCTGAATTGCTGCCTTTGTATAGAAGCACTATCCTGGTGCATTATTAAACATGAGGTTCTTTGCTCTTAGGGTGCATGTTCAGGAAGTGCTAGCCGCATATAGCCACCAATCATTGCACAACCATACAGTCTAATTGTGTGATCATGACAGTCACATGCAGGAGGGTTTAAACCCAATGTGTTAATGCTAAATGAGCTTTAAACCATAAAACAACACCAGAACCATGGTTCTCGGTGCTGCAGAGCCCAACATATCAACAACTAAAGTGATCTCCCCCTCCAGCTTTTCAGAATACAGGTTAGTGTGTCTCATATTAGCTAATTTTCTAGATCTAGAAATCTTTTTGATGTTATTTTTATAAGCAAATAGATATTTTTTTAAAATGGGAAAAATAAAAATGATATATCCTACTCTACATGACAGTGCTGTGGGTTTAGTTGTTAAAATCCTTGTGGCATGTTCCTTTTAACTATCCCAAACTATGCAGAATTTTTACTTTATGAAAGGTATTTAGTTACATAGTTAAATGCATCTAGGATGTCTGGTGTTCTTCATTTAGAAGAGACCATTACACGTATATAGCTACTGTAAGTAGCCTATGGGACCATTCAGTGTTAAATCGTCTTTGCAACTTATACCTACAGTACACTACTAAGTATACGTGACCTATACGAGTCAATAGGGTCCACTACAGTACCGTTCATATCTTTCATGAAACAGACATCTTGCTTCTGTTATTTTTGTTGTTCTGCTAAAATGAATCAAAACAACAGAAATATGTAGGGTCAATGTGAATGTAGTCTAAAGTATACATTTTATAAGGGTATGAAATAGTACAATACAAATCTTTGTGTATGAGCAATGTTTTCTGAATTGCACAATAGTTATTGAGCTACTACCTCAATGTGGGTATAGGCTGTATATATCAGAATATACTTGTATGTATACTTTATATTGTGCCATCTGTAATTAAGAGAAGAGTCAATAGTTCAGGGAGAACGTACTAGAGACAATTAAGCAAAGTTATTGATGGAACAATTATGAAAGCAATGTAACAGTTTACATCTTCTTTTCTCTCAGACTTGTGACAATAAAAAAGAAAAAGACTGCAAATTGTATCAAGAGGAAGCAATAACAGACAGCAAGCACGGAGGATTTGTAGGACGTATGTTATACCGTTTACAATAGATCACATTTATTGTCAGCAGTAATGATCAGACATTACAACGTTCACCTTTTGACTTTTCAAAGTACTTTTAACAACCTATGCTTTCCCATTTACTTGCAATGGCTATTAATTGTTAAAGATCCTATAACTAGAGAGGCCAAAAGAACTTTGTCTTGTTTATGGGACTAATGTGTACCTGATCTTCTGCAAATAGATAAAATCATATATATGTGATGAAGACTGCAAAAAAGATTGGTTGGCTAAACTTGAATTAACAAAAGAAGTGACAGAGTAATTGAATGTGATCCCACTATCTCCTATCAGGCAGCAAGCTATGATAGGGGCAAATTGACAGTTTTCCCTTTATCTGTATGTTTACAGAGATCCTTGTCCCACCTCTTAAGATGGCTGTCACATCCAGACCAAGAATGAATGGAGAGGAAATCAAGCATGTCAGCATCTTGCACTATTAACTCTTTGAGGATTTATGGTACCTGCTTCAAATATTTATGGCATATCCTGTGGAAGAAATCCCAGAAAAAGGCTAGAGATGGGCAAACCTCTAAAGAATTGTTTAGGATCAAACAAGTTCGATACAAACCACACCTTAAATTGACTTAAAACATAGCACAGAACACTCTTAGGGGGCTTTCACACTTGTGCCCAGTGTCTAGTGTGTGCATTCCGTCGGATTTCCATCTTCAGCTCTGGTGAAACTGGAAAGGGGACAGAAACCCGGCGGTCAGTTTTAAAACCCATTCACTTGAATGGGTTTGTAAAGGTGACTGTTGGTGTCCGCCTGTGGCCTGTCCATGGGAAAGCTGTTTTTTTTCCCCGTGGAAAAAGTTGGACATGCAGGACATTGTGTCCAGCTAAAAAAAAACGGTTTCCCCACGGAGAGGCCACAGGGAGACAACAACGGTCACCTTTACAAACTGGGTCTTAAAATTGACTGCCAGGTTTCCGCCCGCTGTCCAATTTCTCCGGGGCTGAAGACGGAAACCCGAAAGAATGCATACAGCATACACTGAGTGCAAGTGTGAATGAAGCATTAAGACTCATAGATACCATCCAATTTCTAGTTCTCCAAGACAAACAAAGTTATGTCAAAGTGAATGTGATATGTAAGTCTATGGAAAAACGAATGGGAAACAGTGGATACAAACTCTGAGTTCTAAGCATACACAGAGCTGCCACTTGGTTTTAAGCATTTTAAGATTTAACAACACTTTAAAAGACTAACGCCCAACGGGCCTCAGGCAGAGCCAACTGGGTTTCAATCTCCTAGGCATGCGCAGTTGGCTCTGCCATCGACTGCGCATGCCCATGGCCACAAGAAAATGGCCGTATACACAGCTTACTGTGTAAGCGGCCACAAGAAAATGCTTACTGTGTAAGCGGCCATTTTCTTTTGGCCATGGGCATGTGCAGTCGATGGCAGAGCCAACTGCGCATGCCTCGAAGATTGAAACCCAGGACAGAAGAAGACACAGGGAGAGGGCATTCCAGAAGAAGATAGAGGCGTTGCTGGAGATTTCTCTCGCAGCATTGGGGATGCTCCCAGTGCTATTTGAGAAAGAGCTCATTTGCATACTGAAAAAAAACAGGATATCTAACAAACGGCGGCAAGGATATTCCTATGTGTTAGTCAGAAAAAACAGATATCCAATGATAGGATCCTTTTAATAGCCTGGTGTGACTCTGAACATATATGACATGCTCACTCATGTTTTCTGGCATTTGCCAGTACTTTGCCAGTACTTAAGATGAATGCATAGCAACTATAGTGCTAATGAGCATGCATGGATATGATCTGCCTCGTCTTCCACATATTAGAGTTCTTTGGACATGTGCAATAGCGCTTTTTGAATGCCAGGGCCACCATGGCCATCTTATTTTGTACCTGATCACTTTATAGTAAGTGGGAGTGTTCCATTTTAGTTTTAACGTTTGCTCAATTACATTGTTTACACTATTTTCTTAATAACTAGTCCAATTGATACGTTTTTACATTGTATTGTATTGTATGTATCTGAAAAAGTTTATTGCACTTAAATTATATGCACTTTTGCGCTTTGTATTTTTTCACTTTTTTATAATATTGATTAATTATTGTGATGTCACTGGGTATTGCAAACCTTTTATATTGTTGTCAGTATCACTGTATTGTGCTTGATAAAGGTTCTAGGTGAGAATGGAAATGTCGCATTGAAATAAATTCACTGATCCTTTGAATTATTGGAGTGCTGCCGCTTTGAGATATATAGAGAGTGGGGGCCACACGGTGGCTCAGTGTTTAGCCTTGCAGCGCTGGAGTCCTGGTGTTCAAATCCCCAAAAGGGCAAAAAACATCTGCAAGGGGTTTGTATGTTCTCCCCGTGTTTGCATGGATTTCCATCCCATATTCCAAAAAATGACATACTGATAGGGAAAAATGTACATTGTGAGCTCTATGTGGGGCTCACAATCTACATAAAAAAATATATATATTTACTAGAGGGAGGACCCGGCTTCGCACGGGTATATTACATTTTATGTTTGTGTAGTGGCCCCATAAGAATTGTCCAATTTTGCACTGGTGTATTTTGTATGCTGTTTGTGTGTATGTCCATAAGCGTCATGTGATTATGTGTATCTCATTTTGGATGTCAGTGAAAAACCTGTGATCAGTTGTTATGGATACCTGGAGTAAAGCTGTATCTAATCCTTCCCCGTGTAGTACTGTGTTTAGATGCAAGTATCCAATCCTTGTTGGTGTGGTACTGTGTGCAGATGCACATATCTAATCCTCCCTGTGTGGTATTGTGTGAAGAGGCGCATGTCTAATCCTCCAGTAAGTGAAACTGTGTGCAGACGCGCATATCTAATGACTCTGGCGTGCGGTACCGTGTGCAGATGCTCGTATCTAATACTCTGGCATGTGGTACTGTGTGCAGATGCACATATCTAATCCTCCCCTGTGTGGTATTGTGTGAAAAGGCGCGTATCTAATCCTACGGCATGTGGAACTGTGTGTAGACGTGGGTATCTAATCCTATGGCATGTGGTACTGTGTGCAGACGTGCGTATCTAATCCTACGGAATTTGGTACTGTGTGCAGACGCGCTTATCTTATCCTCTGGCGTGTGGTACTGTGTACAGACGCACGTATTTAATCCTCCCTGTGTGGTACTGTGTGAAGAGGCGCGTATCTAATCCTACGGCGTGTGGAATTGTGTGAAGAGGCGCGTATCTAATCCTACGGCGTGTGGAACTGTGTGTAGACACGTGTATCTAATCCTACGGCATGTGGTACTGTGTGTAGACGCGCGTATCTAATCCTACGGCATGTGGTACTGTGTGTAGACGCGTGTATCTAATCCTAAGGCATGTGGTACTGTGTGTAGACGCACGTATCTAATCCTACGGCATGTGGTACTGTGTGCAGATGCGTGTATCTAATCCTATGGCGTGTACAACTGTGTGAAGACACGTGTATCTAATCCTCCCCTGTGTGGTATTGTGTGAAGAGGCGCGTATCTAATCCTATGGCGTGTGGAACTGTGTGTAGAGGCATGTATCCAATCCCCCGGCATGTGGTACTGTGTGCAGATGCGCATATCTAATCCTATGGCGTGTGAACTGTGTGTAGACGCGCGTATCTAATCCTCCCCCATGTGATACTGTGTGCTGAGACGTGTATCTAATTCTCTGGCTTGTGGTACTGTGTGCAGAGACACGTATCTAATCCTCCAAAGTGTGGTATTGTGTGAAGAGGCGCGTATCTAATCCTTTGGCGTGTGGAACTATGTGTAGATGCACGTATCTAATCCTACTGCATATGGTACTGTCTGCAGACACGTGTATCTAATCCTACGGCGGGTACAACTGTGTGCAGACGCGCGTATCTAATCCTCTGGAATGTGGAACTGTGTGTAGACGCGTGTATCTAATCCTACGGCATGTGGTACTCTGTGCAGACGCGTGTATCTAATCCTATGGCGTGTACAAATGTGTGCAGACGCACGTATCTAATCCTCTGGAGTGTGGAACTGTGTGTAGACGCCTGTATCTAATCCTTTGGCATGTGAAACCGTGTGCAAATGCACGTATCAAATCCTTCAGTGTGTGGAACTGTGTGCAGAAATGCGTATTTAATCCTCTGGTGTGTGGGACTGTGTGCAGACCCGTGTATCTAATCCTCTGGCATGTGATACTGTGTGCTGATCTGTGTATCTAATCCTCTGATGCGTGTATCTCAGTTTGGATATCAGTGTTGTATTGTGCATGTGGAGTGACCGTGTGTATTGCAGTTGGAATATGAGTGAAAGACTTGCAGGTTTGTATTGGCTAAGGGGGGGGGGGCACTGTATTTGGAATGCTGTATCTCAGCAACGGTACGTCCGAGCGAGTTGGAGTCTCGTCTTAAACCTTCCCGGATACCTGAAGTATCTCTGTACCAAATTTGGTGAAGATCGGTCCAGTCGTTTGGTTCGCATTAGAGTACAGACAGACAGACGGACAGACAGACAGACAGACAGACAGACAGACAAAAATTCATTTTTATAAGATAGGGAGATAGTGAGAGAGAGGATTTTCTTCACACAACAGAGTGCAGATATTCTCCCTCACTATGATTTTTATCACTATCAGCTTGAAATTGTTTAAATCTGTCTAAACTCTGTTCTACTTCTCCTACTCCTTTGATTCTCTAGTTCTAGTGTAAGTTTTTCTGCTGTGTATTCTAAAAGAAAGTGGAGTAATTGCTTTGGATCATAAAGTGATGAATAACATATCCATTCCCTAGCTTCACTATCACTAAAATGCCTCGTGTTCCTAAGCACAACATATTATATACTGTGTGTGATGTCAGCAATGTAATGTGTCCACCTACCAGTGATTATTGGAAGAGACGCTGTCAGGTGAAGCTAGGGCATCACACACACGTGTCTCTTCTTTATTTTCATTACACAATTCATGTCATAGCAGCCATTGTAGTACATCTGAGATACATTTAGGAGGATAGGACTGAAGATAAAACTTAACTTTTACTACGGAAGTAACTAAAACAGAATCCAAGATCAAATGACTGCGATGCAAATAGATGCAGTATGATTGCACAAAAACAAACCAAGCTCAATAAAATAAAAAACGGTCTAAACCACTCCTGATCGGAGATGATGGGAGTTGATAAGGGATGATAATAAAAAAATTTAAAACCATGTATCATTTTCCTTCCACTTCACAATTATTTGCTACTTTGTGTTGGACTGTCACTTAAAATCTCATTAATTTACATGTAAGTTTGTGGTTGTAAGGAGAGAAAATGTGGAAAAAAGTTCAAAGGGTATGAATACTTTTGCAAGCCCCTGTGCTGCATTTCAAAATGTGGTAAGTTCCTGCAGTCATATCCATTGGCAACCTATGAAGACAACAGACAGATTAAATAAAATCTTTAAAACATTGTAGAATGTTTCATTTATATTTGCAAAAATGTTTCATTTTTAATTGTCTTCAAATTTAAGTGTGCCTATATTCATGGGAAAACCACTTACAATTGTAAGTCCAGTATCAGAACTTTCATCCAGCGACATTATGATCAAGATTGTAAGTCCAGTATCAGAACTTTCATCCAGCGACATTATGATCAAGATTTTTTGTACACATTGTTCACAATTCATAAATAACTTTATGACTTGATGTGTCCCAATAACTGTAGTCTGTAGCTGAATTTATGGTAGGCTTGTGCACCAGTAGCCCTTGGTTGTTATGTATTATTGATCAGCTGAGATTTCAGAGCATTTTTAATGGTAAGGAAAGTGCTTAGTAGACATTGACATGGGGAAAGTTTCAAAGGTAGTCTGTAGAACATCTGAAGAATTAGATAGATGAAATATACTACAGAGCCATTGAGATTGGATAGAAAATATTACTAAAGTAAATAGATAATGCATAGGCCTGGGGACCCTTACAAGAGGAAAGAGGTTTGCTGTCATTAATGTTTAATTGTATACTCAATGAGGGAAAACTTGAAAGAGAGACACACTGAGCAATTGAAAGAATAGTGAGAATCTGTAACAAAAGGGTTTCAAAACTGAGGCAGAATTAAGCAAGAAAGAAGCTTTGGAAGAACTGTGACAATCCCAGTGGATAGTAAACTAATATACTGTAACTAATAGAATATAAACATAGTATCTATAGTAGAATTTATAAAGCAAAAATAACTATTACGATTAGTGTATATTGTGTATTTGAAATTGATTTAATACAAATCTTGAATCTATTTAATTAAAAAAATAGATATATTATAAAACACAATTTTCATAATTTGGGCTTTACATGTTACCACATTGGATCTGAAATGGAACAACCAATATGCAATTGAAGTGTATACTCTCAGAGTATAATGATAGCAGTATTTGCTGGGTTTATCCAACAAATATTTTTGCCATGGGCCTGCGAGGCGATTTTAAGGGTTACTCCAGCAGTTGTGGCCTATTAAAAAAAAAACAAAAAAAAACCTCATCATGGACCCAAAGGGCCCCCTAAGGTCACAGGCCTTGTGGCAGCCACTACACCTGCTACTCCAGTACGTACACCACTAGTGACCCAGTACCAGGACCCAGTTGTAAGCCATGCATGCCCATGCCATTGTGCTGCCTTTACCATATTTTATAGAGTATGTAGTGTGGTTTGGATCATGAACATGTCTAATCTGGCCTTTCTATTATTGAGGCTGAATAATTGGTTGCACCATGTGGTGAAGCCTCGGTGTTTGCTCTCATGAAGTCTTTGCTTTATGGTAAACATAGATACTGGTACACCTACTTCTTGGAGAGTGTTCTTCACTTGGGTGGCTGTTGTGAAGGGGTTTTTATTCACCATGGAAAGGATTCTGTGAACATCCACCACTATTGTCTTTCATGGATGTCCAGAACTTTTTGAGTTGCTAAGATCATCAGTGTGCTCTTTTTTAACCAGAATGTGCCAAATTGTTGATTTGGCCACTCATAACATTTCCGCTATCTTTCTGTTTTATTCCAGCGCTAGCTTATTTTACCATGTGTTGTGGTACACAGCAACAGACCTTTTACATGCTTAATTGATGATGAATTAAGGTATTAGCCCATGCAGCCCTGTTGAATAGCTTTGAAATAATTAGCAAATAACTTTATCAAATTAAATTTTTATGATATTTAATTCAATTCAATTTGCATAATAATTTGGAGCACAGTATAAAAAGGGGTATATGTGTTATGAAAAGGGGGATAAGTGGCAAAATAATATCAATGTAAATTGCAGGACCCTGGGTTTACCATCAGAACATTACTAAGAGCATCATTGCCTTTACCAGCTTTCCTTCTTCCCATTGTGCATCCTGGTGCCATGCACATGACACAAATGCAAACAGACTGGTTCACCCTCTTCCTGTTTCCAGTCCAGTTTTGATGCTCATGTGTCCATTACAGCTGCCTTTGGGTCATGAGCAAGGATCAGAATAGTGATTGGTCTACATTGTCACAGCACCCACCATACACATCAAGCTGTGGTGAGCAGTGTGTTATGACCCCTTTCCATCATAGGCACTATTAACTTTTTCAGCTATTTGCAGTACAGTAGCTTTGTGGAATCAAACTAAATGGGCTAATTTTTACTGCCTTCTGCATAAACAAGACTTGGTTAGACATGACTCAAACTGTTGCTATTTCGCTGGCTGTCCTTCGTATGTAGGAGCACTTTTGGTAAGTGCGAACGACACCAAAAAAGACCCTTGAAAGGTGCCATTAAAACATTATTATAGTAATAGGTAATGGCATGACTCTTAGTGTATATATATATATATATATATATATATATATATATATATATAGTAAGCCGATGGCTGGTCAGGTAATGGAGGGGGTGTACATCTCACCCAGACTACTCAGAGGGTGAGATGAGAAAACTACAGGAATGTTTGTTCTCAGCAGACAACTTTCGTCTGCTGCACATTTTGGTAACTGCTAAGTACTGGGCTGGATATTTAGGAATGATAGGTAGGATTGGTAGTGGGACCTGTCATTCCACCCCCCTCCAGTCCACACTTTGGGGATGATCCGGCAGTGACTCAGCTGTTGAGCGTCTCCTCATCAAGGAGGCTTAAGAAGTTGCTCCAGCAGCAACACTTGGGCAGAGCTTGGCTGGAGAGCTGACAGAGTGGTCATATTTTTGGAGCTGTGACCTGAATGATTCTACTGGCTTTTTGGATTTCTGTTATTCTAGGTGAGGTAACCTATTCTATATTTAATTAGAGCCTAGCCGGGCAGGTATTTATTTTTGTATCGTTTCCTTTTGTTGCTGCACTAGCTTTTTGAGTGAAAATAAAACTCTACCTTTGTTTTGGACTAAAAGAAACTGAACTTATGTGTCTATGCCACCCCAACTAGCGACTCCAGACCCAGACTAATATATATATATATATATATATATATATATATATATATATATATATATATACTGTATATATATATAGTTAATTTACAGTGAGCTTCTATTGTACTTTGGCAAATGACAATCTCTTTGATTAAAGGGCAAGCATTTTTTTCCATCTGTATACAATCTTCTTTACAGTAAATGTTGTGATAGAAGAGGAAGCCATCAATAATGAGAACTCAGAAAATTCCTTTAGATAAAAAGTATTGATCCTACCAGATTTTTGCATTACAAATTGACCTGTAATTTTCGCCCACATTCTGAAAACTGCATACATGTAAATAAGCTCCTTTATGTTCCTCCTTCCAAAACCATTACTAAATGACAGAAGCAAACTATATATATATATATATATATATATATATATATATATATATATATATATATATATATATATATATATCACAATAGTCCAATGCTTCAAAGGCATAGATGTAGAGTAAAAGTTAAGGACATTTGCAAAATTGTAAAATGAAACCTTTCTATTAGTATAGAAAGTCTATTATATTGCAAATAATACTTTTTTTAAGCATTAGAGTCATCATCATGCAGTATAGTGAGAACTATTGAGTAATCTGATTCATTGTAATGGGTAATACCATATCATTTGTAGTTTTTATATACACATTTCGGAAGAGTGTTTTAATGTTATCAGTCTAGTAGAGTATGAACTTCATAGAGCAAAAAAGCAAACATTTTTTTCGGTCTTTCAACTTTCAATTAATTGATCTTTTATCTTGAAAAATGAACTTGTAACAGTTTTGACTTGCGCAGTAAAGCTTTACCAAAGGTGCTTTAAAGTGATGTCTCAAGAAAATGTGCATGTGTTCCCTTTGTATAAAGGAGACAAACTGAAGTGAAAAAAGTGAAAAAATTTCTTTTTCACAAAACTTATAAGGGGTTATTGTCTTTATTTTGTCCTCCGGGTATACAGAACAGACATTTGTTTGATTTTGAGTTTATCAGCTTGAGAAGTACTGATATTTCCAGCTTCAATTCATTCTTGAAGTTCATTAAAGAAAGATTTTCTAGACCAGAGGTCAACTGGGTAACAACAGATTACAATGTGTTACCAAGGTCTGAACCTACTAATTATAAAACATGTTTTTTTTAAAAAGTTCAGTAAATGTATATGTACACTCACAAAAAGTAATACGTCTACTGACCCATGGTGTCATTGATACAGTAAGCATGACGTGATATCTGCACATTCTGGAATAAAGTTGTATGCCATCACTGATAAAAAAAAAAATTAAAAAAAAACTTAAAAAAAAAAAAGCAATACTCACCTGTCCCCATTGGCTCCTAGTGCTGTCCAGTCCTGCTACCAGGGGTGAACCTACCCCTTTCGCCGCCCGAGGCGAACTACAGAAAGCCGCCCCCCCTCCCCCGAGAGGAGGGGGTGGAGCGAAGAGGCGTGGCCGAGCAAAGGGGGCGTGGTGAAACAAAGGGGCAGGGCTTAGCGCCATTCGCAGGCACGGAGATGACCTGCTCTCTTCCTGAGCGTGAGGGGAGGCTGCTGGAGCAGCGCTCCACCGCTCGGTGCTAAGCCAGTCCAGGACAGCTTGTCCTGGACTGGCTTAGATAATCAAAAATGCCGCCCTCCCTGAGGTCCTGACATAGCGCCGCCTGAAGCGCTCGCTTCAGGTCGCCTCATGGGAGGTGGGGCGCTGCCTGCTACTACAATATCATCTTGCAAGCCCTCCCTGGCTGTGACGTCTCATGTTCTTCTCTGAAGTTGCTGATTGGCCTCAGTGGTCACATTCAGTGGGGACTCCTGCCAGAAGAAAACATCCAAGCAGCAGCACCGGACTGAACTGGGAGGTTCAGATTACTGGGGATAAGTGAGTATATTTAGTTTTTTTCACCTCCCGGGGCCTAATTGAAAGCAAAAACATATATACTGTATATATCCTGGACAACCACTTTAAGGTTTGGTGACTACTAAAATTCACAACTGTTTTGTATTTTTCTTTCATCATAGTCATATAAGGGTTTATTCTCCGTGTGATGAGTTGTATATTTAGTTTCAAAGGTAATTTTTGAATGAAGGTACATATCAGAAATGTTACATAGTTTCCAAACATTATCCGAGGCTTGCTTGCCGGTAATTAATCTTATCTGATTAGAATGAACTAAATAACGGGAGCAGGCAATTCAGGAGGGAGGCTAGGATAGAAGAAAAGATTTTTATGTCTAAGGTCAAAAATGATATTGGCTTTTAGTTGGCAGTAGTAGTATTATCCTTGTTGAGTTTGGGAATTATTGTTATTGATGCACTAAGTATGTCCTTGGGGAACTTGCTCCCTGCAAAAAATAATTGTACATTTGCAGGAGATTTGATGTGAGTATGTTTTTAAATTTCTTACAATACATGGATGGAAAGCCATTGGGCCCTGAGGGTTAATATTTTGAGGGTGTCAATCATTAAATCTAGTTCTTCCTTAGTGATTAGGTTCTTCTAATTCTTCCTTAGTGATTACCGGAGGATTAGATACACGCCACTACACACAATACCACACGGGGGAGGATTAGATATGTGCCTCTGCACACAGTACCAAATGCCAGAGGATTAGATACGCACACACAATACCACACAATACCAGATGCCAGAGGATTATATACGCGCCAATGCACACAATAGCACATAGGTGAGGATTAGATACCTGCATCTGCACACAGTACCACATGGGGCAGGATTAGATACATGCCTCTGCACACAATACCACACGCTGGAGAATTACATACGCATCTCATCACACAGTACCACACACCAGAGGATTAGATATGCACGTCTGCACACATTTTCATTTGCCGGAGGATTAGCTAAGCGCCTCTTCACACAATACCACACGGGTAAAGATTAGATATTTGCATCTGCACACAGTACCACACCAACAAGGATTAGATTCTTGCACCTATACACAGTACTACACAAGGAAGGATTAGATACGCACATCTGCACACAGTACAACACGCCAGAGGATTAAATATGCACATCTTCACACAATTACACACACAGGATTAGATACACGCCACTGCACACAATACCACGCGGAGGAATAGATACGTGCCTCTGCACACAGTACCACACGCTGGAGGATTAGATACGCATGTCTTCAGACAGTACTGCACGCCAGAGGATTAGATATGTGTGTTTACATACATAGGAGAGGATTAGATACGCACATCTGCACACAGTTCCACACACCAGAGGATTAGATAAGTGCCTCTTCACACAATACCACACAGAGAGGATTAGATACGTGTCTCTGCACACAGTACCATATGCTGGATGATTAGATAGACGGCTCTGCACAGAGTACTACACATTAGAGTTTTACTTCAGATTTTCATAGCAACACAGCTATTTTTCTTCACTGCTATGTCAGCTTTAAAGAAGCAGGGCACTGTGGATGACACTGTTACACAAGGTCACATACACACATAAGAACTAATTACAGGTGATCACTGATATCCAAAATGAGATACACATAATCACATGACGCTTATGGACATACACACAAACAACATACAAAATATACCAGTACAAAATTGGGGCCACTACACAAACAAAAAATGTAATATACACGTGTATATTACATAGCCAGGTCTTCCTGCTAATATATATAAGATAAGATAAGATAAGATATTCCTTTAATAGTCCCACAATGGGGAAATTTCAGTGATACAGTTTCATAGATGGTACAGTAGTATATAACAAGAGAGACACACATAGAAGCTCATGGCAAATAGAGAAATCCTATGAATCATAGCAACTAAAACGAAAGAAACACAGACACACTGCAGGATCATTTAGTTCTCTGTGCGGAGTGATGTTAATAATACAGCCCGACCGTGGTTGGAGGACACGAGGAGGGGGGTCACAGCATGTAGATATAACAGGCAGAAAAACATTTTTTTGCAGAGGTGGGGGACATATGCAGCTATCATGATAACATGTGGTAGTTCTTTGGTACGTAGCGAGATCTCCTGCTCACAGCTGATAGTTCGCTATCTTGCATCAGCACTATTTTTCCATTAACCACAAAAAAATGCCCCAAATGTCCTTCATCACAAGCCCTCCTCCTCCTCCTCCTTACCACTGTGTTCTACTTCCCCAAAGAAGTCTGAAGCCATCCAGGTATACATGGTGCTGTTCTCTTATATATTGTGAGGGTGTGAGGCTAGAGGGCACTGTAGAGTGACCAGAAACAGGGTTTAAAAGGACTCTGACCACACCTATACCAGAGGGAGAAAGTGGCTCAACTCCAGAGGGAGTACACACAGCAAGAGAGTGCTGTTAGTGGCCTGCAGGGAGCAGGTGCACTGTGGACCAGTTGGAGACGGACAGGAGGTCTGCCCCAAGAAGGCTGGATTTCAGAAGAAGCCCACTCCAGAGAGGAAGGTGGACCAGTTAGAGACAGACAGGCAGTCTGTCCCAAGAGGACTGGATTCCATAAAGGACTTGGTTAAGCTCAGTGTGAGCCGTACTTGTGAGACAAAACCTCAGAGTATCTTGCCCAAAAAGATTAGTCAGGGTTCAAGAAGAGAGGTAGTGCCCTGTGTGTGGGCTAGGCTGTTTGTTGTTTGGTTCCTGTTGTAAGCTGAATAAAGCCACTTATTTTGAATTGTACCACCTGATCTGCTGTTTATTTGGTACCCAGCACCACCAACATCTCTGCAAACTTGTGAAAGTGAAACTCTGGAAGAGAAATCCAGGGAATGGACTTTGTGTTCACTGTGGCATAGAATTCTATAAAGTGCTTGCTAATCGCAAGAAAGTAAACTGTGTGCATAAACTGGATATTGCAAACAGTCTATGTGAATGTGATGCTGTTCAAATTGAAAGTCCAGTGAAAATGTATGGTGCCGTTACTGTGTTTTCTGTAGAAGACAGAAGAAAATGCTGGTAGCTGTAGTGCCACATGAATAAATTGTTTGGTGAATAAACGTGACTACAGAAGGTAGGGAAGAGTTGCTGCTGGTTTAAGCCAAGGTTGTTGGTGAATATTGGGTTTTCTTGTTCTAAACCATGGGCAAGAAAAAGAAAACTGCAGTTTGTCAGAAAGCAGAAAAGCTGCGCACAGGTGTGATAGTGCAGCAGTCTCAAGGCAGAGAGTCACAAAACCTGGAATGGAGCCGGTGGAGTGCACGTAAAGGAAATGGGTTGCAGGAGAGTGACTTAGTTTTTCTGAAGCACATCGGTTCTATATGTGAATATGTCCCTGCGGACTGTGTCTCATACTGGAGTGCATGAAAGTGCCAAAGAAGAAAACATTATGGTGCAGCAGCTTCAGGATGAGATTAAAACCATCAGATTTGTTTATGAGGATGAAATATCTGATTGAAAATGGCAACTTGAAGTATCTGAAAAAGAGAACTTAAAGTTAATGAAAGAGCTTGAGACTAAAGAGTTCATATCCTGGTCATTGTAAAAAAGTGGTGTTGGGTTTGCCTGGAATGGACTATGTCAGTAAGAAGGAGTTTGATAAAATGAAATGGGCTCTAGCTGATAAAGTCCTACAGGGTGTGGAGCAAAAGCAAGTGCTTGAGAAGCAACTGCAGGATGTGAAGGAGTAGCATGTCCAAGACTCCAGTGCCAAGGAGTGTGTTATTAAGAAATTGAGAGAGGAGCTGGAAAGTGCAAAACGTGACAAAAGTGAATCTTTGCAACGACAGTCAGAATACTTGGAGGCCCAAGTCATGAAGTCTGAAAAACTTCTGGCTGAACTAGCTGATAAAGAAAATGAAGTGGCACAACTAAGGAAGAAGGTGTCTGACCGAGGGGATATATTAGAATCGGTGGTGCAGACGTTGCAGTCAGAGCAGAACCTGCATGAACTAAAGCAAGTTCAACTAAATAATGAAGTGATGGAATGGCAGAGCAGAGCTGGAGCTCTGGAACAGAGAGAAATGGATCTCCATGGTAGGCTATGTAGCCTGCAGAGGGTGCTTACAGAGTTGTATGAAAATAATGGAAAATTGTCTGCTCTGGTGCAAAATAAGGACAAAGAGTTGTCTGTCCATGCTCAGAATTTACAAACCTTGCAGGTGGATCACAGAGAAGTGGAGAAAAGCCAAGGCTTATGAAAAGCTGGAAAAGGCCAAAAGAGAATTGGACCTCCAGGTTGAAGACATGAGGATTCAGTTTGAGGAAACCATGTCTAATTTATCTGCTCAGAATGTAGATCTAAAAATACTGACTGCTAAACTAAAGGTGCAAGTGGACAAACAGGAAGAAGACTTGCAACGTGCACTAGTGAAAACTGAGATGGAGACTTCTCAGAAAAATGTGGCAGTAAAGAAAGTTCTGGAGCTGGAATCAGAGATTAGTGCGCTACAGAAAGCATTGGAATCAGAGAAAGCTGCCAGCATAGAGGCTGAGAAAGAAAAGTTGAGTTACCAGATGATGTGTGTAACAAATGATGATGATGTTGGAAAATATTCTATGTATCCTGAAAACTTGCAGAAAAGCCTCATTACAGAAGTGGATATGGAAATACAGAAGTTGAATGATTCAACAAAAATGGTGTGTAATCCATGCTCATCTCCTGCCTTGAGGTTACAGGAGAGCCAAAAAGTCAGACCTACATGAATGTCCTTTCCAGTGATGGTGATACCAATGATTGAATTATAATGGAGCAGCGTGATTGTATAAAGCTTCAGGTGAACGATATAGTTTCCCAGGAAGATGATGCTACACTGGATGATACACAGTCTGTGACACTTCAAGTTGTTGAACAGCCAAGTGGTTCGGGAGAACTGCAACATCCTCAGGTGCTTGTTGTAGGAACTACTAAAGGGGGGCTTCCTGAAAAATATAAGGTGGCCAAAGAAGGTCCAACTGAAGAAAAGGTTGTTGATGTCACAGGTTATCAAGAGGAACAACAAAAAGGTCTGCTCTCCAAAGTTAATGTGCAGAAAGTGGTTGAGAGTGTGACACTCCCTAGGCCTGCAAGGGTAAAAAAAAAAAAGTGCTTTTGTTCAATACAAATGTTGCAGTTCACCTAGATGGTCAAAACAGATGAAAAGTGACTTTCATAAATTCAAGCAGGTACAGTGCTACAAGAGCTGTGAAAGAGTAAATAAAGTGAAGCGTCTTCAAAAGTGTGGAACAAGAGTCCGTAAGAAGACTGACCATGGGTATGGTGTCTCAACGAATAAAGTGTCGGGAGAAATTTGGAAACCAGGAAGTAATGCTGTCAACTCAAAAAGAGAAGAAGTAAAAAGTGTTATTCAGACTGATGCCAATAGCAAGAAGAAGAAGCTGAGATACAATGTTGCTATGTCACTAACAAACGGAAGTAGCTGTGATAGAGTTTCCAATACAGAGATTGAGCAGCGCCACCAACACCTCTGTAAATCCTGGAACACCACTTACCTTTGAAGCTAAATTACCCCCAATTGTCACTATATATATATATACTTCAGCCCTGCAAGGCTGCAGTGCTAACCACTGAGCCACCGTGTGGCCCTAATATATATATTTATATATATATATATTTATATATTAGGGCCACACAGTGGCTCAGTAGTTGACACTGCAGCCTTGCAGGGCTGGAGTCCTGGTGTTCAAATCCCACCAATTTCCATCCCATATACCAAAAAGACATACTGATAGGAAAAATGTACATTGTGAGCTCTATGTGGGGCTCACAATCCACATTAAAAAAAAAACAAAAACAAAAAAAAAAAAACAATCCAGTCTGTCAGCATTGGAAAAAGCAGTACACCACGTATCGATCTACACTGGGACCTTTCTCAAGTGTGGACTGATACGTGGTGTACTGCTTTTTCCAATAAAAGGACAATTTCCATCCATACAAGTTGCTGACAGACCGGATTGTTTTTTCTATTGCAAACCCTATTGCCTGGAGAGGGGTTTCTGCCATGCAATTTGTGGGATAATCCCCAGATTTGCTGGTGCTGCTGCAATTATTTTTCTTTGATATATATATATATATATATATATATATATATATATATATATATATATATATATCAGGAGGACCTGGCTTCGCACGGATACATTTCATTTTTTATTTGTGTAGTGGCCTCATAAGAATTGCCTGGGTTTGCACTAATGTATTTTGTATGTTGCTTGTGTGTATCCATAAGTGTGCGGTGATTATGTGGATCTCAGTTTGGATATCAGTGAAACAACTGTGATCAGTTATATGATCTCCCATACTCTGGAACTCCCTACCAAGACACATAAGACTGATCCCCACAATCATAGGATTCAAGAAGGCCCTGAAGACTCACTTATTCAGGAAGGCCTACAACCTCCAATAACACTATCACCACACCACCATCTATACAGTCATAGCCAAAAGTTTTGAGAATGACACAAATCTTTTCACATGATCTGCTGCCCTCTGGTTTTTATGTGTCTTTGTCAGATGTTTTTATCACATACAGAAATATAATTGCAATCATATTATGAGTAACTAAAGCTTATATTGACAGTTAGAATGAGTTAATGCAGCAAGTCAATATTTACAGTGTTGACCCTTCTTCTTCAGGACCTCTGCAATTCTCCCTGGCATGCTCTCAATCAACTTCTGGACCAAATCCTGACTGATAGCAGTCCATTCTTGCACTATCAATGCTTGCATTTTGTCAGAATTTGTAGGTTTTTGTTTGTCCACCCGTCTCTTGATGATTGACCACAAGTTCTCAATGGGATTAAGATCTGGGGAGTTTCCAGGCCATGGACCCAAAATCTCTATGTTTTGTTCCCTGATCCATTTAGTTATCACCTTTGCTTTATGGCAAGGTGCTCCATCATGCTGGAAAAGGCATTGTTGATGGCCAAACTGCTCTTGGACGGTTGGGAGAAGTTGATCTTGGAAGACATTCTGGTACCATTCTTTATTCATGGCTGTGTTTTTAGGCAAGACTGTGAGAGAGCCGATTCCCTTGGCTGAGAAGCAACCCCACACATGAATGGTTTCAGGATGCTTTACAGTTGGCATGAGACAAGACTGGTGGTAGCGCTCACCTCGTCTTCTCCAAATAAGCTGTTTTCCAGATGTCCCAAACAATCGAAAAGGGGATTCATCAGAGAAAATGACTTTACCCCAGTCCTCAGCAGTCCACTCCATGTACCTTTTACAGAATATCAATCTGTCCCTGATGTTTTTTCTGGAGAGAAGTGGCTTCTTTGCTGCCCTCCTTGAGACCAGGCCTTGCTCCAAGAGTCTCCGCCTCACAGTGCATGCAGATGCACTCACACCTGCCTGCTGCCATTCCTGAGCAAGCTCTGCACTGCTGGTAGTCTGATCCCACAGCTGAAACACTTTTAAGAGACGGTCCTGGCACTTTCTGGTCTTTCTTGGGCGCCCTGGAGCCTTTTTGCCAACAATGGAACCTCTCTCCTTGAAGTTCTTGATGATGCGATAGATTGTTGACTGAGGTGCAATCTTTCTAGCTGTGATACTCTTCCCTGTTAGGCCATTTTTGTACAGTGCAATCATGACTGCACGTGTTTCTTTAGAGATAACCATGGTTAACAGAAGAGAAACAATGATGCCAAGCACCAGCCTCCTTTTAAAGTGTCCAGTGGTGTCATTCTTACTTAATCATGACAGATTGATCTCTAGCCCTGTCCTCATCAACACCCACACCTATGTTAATGGAACAATCACTGAAACAATGTTAGCTGGTCCTTTTAAGGCAGGGTTGCAATGATGTTGAAACATATTTTGGGGGATAAAGTTCATTTTCTAGGCAAATATTGACTTTGCAAGTAATTGCTGTTAAGCTAATCACTCTTTATAACATTCTGGAGTTTATGCAAATTGCCATTAGGAAAACTGAAGCAGTAGACTTTGTAAAAATTTATATTTGTATCATTCTCAAAACTTTTGGCCATGACTGTACAGTCTTCCCCTCTCCTTCTGTCTCTCTCCCCTTCCCCCATAGATTGTAATCCCTCGCGGGCAGGGCCCTCTACCCCACTGTGCCTGTCGGTCACTGTTAGTATTATATCTACCTGTATATTTTGTGTACTGTATGTAACCCCCAAATGTAAAGCACCATGGAATTAATGGTGCTATATAAATAAACAATAATAATAATTATGGATAAAGCCTTAGGTAGAGATATTCAGATGTAGCATTCGTTAACATGACGTTTAACACATTATGAGTTAAGAGCCTTAACAGGAGTTACATAAGCAATGCAAGCACAACTTTATCTTCCATTACAAAAGTGAACAAACATGACGGAAGCTAGCTTCAATGTGTCAGTGGGAACTGACACAGAATCAGTCTGTGACCATTCTCTGTGACAGCTAAAGTCCATTGCTGTCATCCTATGACGGAAGACAAAAATATAATAATATAATATTGTATAAAAGTTATAACAAGATTCATAGAAGATAAACAAAGATTATAAAGATACAAATACAAACTATCAAACAATATCAAAAGATGCATACAAGATACACAAAGTAAATCAGCAAGGTACTAGGAAACAAAACACAACAAGGCAACACACAACTTCCATGACCTGTGTTGTACAGTGTCAACACCCAGAGTCTCAATGAGAGTATCACATGGCTTTGGACATTTGTACAGTTCCAGGGGAGCCCAATACTCTGGTAATATTACAAACTTTTCAAGACCACTCAGTTCCCATATTAGTTTAAGTACATATGATATTTTATTCTTGTGAAATTGCTTGTTCTGACAAGGTAAATTGAGGAAGTTATATCTAACAAATTAACCATTACTATGTATTAAAAGTGGGACAAAATGTTGATAATGGATAAAGACTGGAAGCTCTTGTTTCACTTGCATACTGTGTCTCTCCATCCCAAAAATATTCTGCTATAAACCCAATTATACTCCATGATCTTTGTTTACATTTAGAAATTCTGTCTTTCTATTTGACAAATTAATTGTAGACATTTAAACACTTGAAATTGAGAAATGTATTTACAAGATTTTTGGACTGTATACAATTTCTCATAAGAGGGACCTTGAGTTATCACATTACTATTCAGAGATGCTAGTACCAAGGATGAGGGCTTTGACAATCTTAGCCTTTTTCATAAAATGTCACCATTAATAAATGAAATAGCTGTCACATAAGGTGTGTTGATCTCCTAAACTTTTTTGCAAAATGTCAAATGGCACAGGTAAAGTAAGGATAAACTAGAAAAGAAATAGAGTAATTATGAATTCTGGTTGTGGATACTTTTATTTACATCTAAACATGTAGGTCAGATAAGTGTGCCGATGCAGATGTGCTGAGTATGATATTGAATGAAATGGTGCATATTTAGTGACAGTGGTGCATTATTTAATGCAGCATGTGCCATATTCATGAATTTGGTGCACTCTATGTTGAAAATGTATCGAAGAGCTACTGTGGTGCAAGAAGCTTCCCTATAGCAGATTTATTGCAGTGACTGTGATCACTGTCACATCTTTAGCCCAAACCATTTCCCATCAAGCAATGCCCCTTATCAAGAAAAGCCACAAAAGGTGTCTAAGACTAAGGGCCCATTAAGGAAACACACACACACACAAAAAAAAAAAAAAAAAAAAAAAGCAGCAGAAATGCATCACATTTTTTCCTCAGCATTTCCCATTTTTTAATTAATTCAATTAATGTATTAATTAATAAATGACTGAAGTCACAGAAGAATGGAAAAGGAAGTTAAACCAGATCTGTTAGAAATAGACAGCAATGGGTTCCAACTGATCTCACTGACTATAAAGAAATCTGTCATGTTAAATTATGGTGCTCAATATTTTTTGTCATATAAGAGGTATTGCATGCAGACTTAGGTAGATCCTAATTGAGTCTTCAACACAGATGTGAACATAGCCTAATAGGGTCAATTGGCATCCACGATATGGCTTTTTTTTATCCTTTTTTTCTGAATCAACACAGCAGGGTTATACTTTGGACTTGATGGACCTGTGTCTTTATTTAATTTTATCGGCTATACTACTGTAGGCAAAAAGATTTTTATAACAGGATAACTCAAAGATGGTCAAAGAATGAATCGCAACCGAATATAATTAAAAGTGTTTAACCACTTCAGTACCGGGCCAATTTGTGGTCCAGGACCAGACACATTTTAGGTTTATTATTTATGTGCGGTTTTGAGGTCTGTAAAATTTTTCTCGTATATCTTAGTCAACAAATTTTTGTGTCTTTTTTTGGGGACACATAGGGCTTTATTTTTATGTTATTTTTATTTTCAAATGTGTTTTAATTTTTTTATATCCAGGAAGATATAAACAAAATAGGAGGGAAATTGTGTCTGGTTTTCAATTTATATTTTTTTTTTTATTTAATAACACAAAGTGTCACTGAAAAACTTTATAAAATAGTTTTTCCTCTCTGTTACGGTAATTTTTATTTTGTATTGTGTCGTCGGGGGTGGGGCTATAACCTTTAATAACGGCGTTTTATTAGCGTATTATTTATTTATTTTTTATTATTATTTTATTTACATTTTTTTAAAACTTTTTTATTATATATATATATATTTTTTTTTTTCCTGATTGTGTCCCCATAAGGTGATAAGAGACCTTTGGGGACATCTGATCACTTTTTTTTTTGTACTTGAGGCTGATTTCTCCTATAACTGGGGCTGGTACATTTAACCTCAGTTACAGGAGGAATACAGACTCCTGCACGCTGCTGTACACAGTATGCAGAGCTGATCTGAGTCCTGTAGGACCCATCAGCTCTGGCAGGACACTGAGCCCGGCGGATCACGTGTCTGCCGGATCAGAGGGCAGCTGATTTATGGCAGCGTCCATAGCCGTGTATACAGCGCTCATTGAGCGCTGTATACACAGCGATCGAGAAGGCAGGGGAGGTAATAAATCTGCCCTGTCTTCTCTCTGGGAGCTCCGGCTGAAGTTACAGCCGGCTCCTAGTGAAAGCAGCTACACGATCACGTGCAGCTGCTGTGTTCTGACTTGGACGTACAGGTACGTCCTGGCAGAACTAGGCAACCACTTCCCGGACGTATATAGTCTATGGGCAGTCCGGAAGTGGTTAATAAAACTAACACTCAGCTGTGGGTACAAATGGTACAAAAATGGATCACGTAATGATGGGGAGCCCCTTTGTATGTCAGGCACTGACGCTAACTAACACAATAGCTGCATAGAGTTTTATAATTCCTTTGAGGGAGGTGAAGGGGCTTCCTGGATGTGTATTCATGGCCAGCTCAAAACATGACCATTTTTGCCACAGGAATTTGAAGGAACTTTATAGAAACTCATTAATAGTAGAATAGTATACATAAATAAGTGGTAATTAGTGATCAGTAACAGAAATTATCCTACAGCTGGGCAACAAGAAATACATACAGACTGATCAGTAAGACATTAACCCTGTCATATCACATCAATAATACACTGACTTTATGAAAAAACATGTCCTATTACAGCTACTCCTTGTGGCAAATATAAATAGCACTAATGGATGCATTTTAGTTAGATCAAAGGGGGTGTGCTATGGCTGAAATTCATACGGGGCGTGTAACTGTCACTGATATAGAGACATTGAGGTTTACCTAATGTTCTCGCTGTTATGGATGAAGGGTGCAGTTTGGCATGTTTACCTTTGGCAAGGACTATCAAGGCACATGAATGAAATACTGTAATAAAGACGACTGAGATCATTTTGCTATTGTCTTGCACATACATCCTTATATATCTAATCAATTACCTGTGAAATGCACAATAATCTTAATTCTGAATCTAATGAAAGAGATTTTTTTTTAGATTTACGAATATCCCTATTGTGGAAAATTGTATTTCTCTAGTAATGTACAAAAAGAGATGAGACCTCCTAAGAATTCATTATGTCTATTTGTGACATTCAATCTGCTTTTTTTCAAAACAAGCAGACACAGAAATGCCAGACAAGCTCCAATACGTTTCACAGTCTAACACCTCAGCACATCATACAGTTTGTTTATAATGTACCTCAAAAAGGACATTTATAGAGGCAATTGGAAAACATAGTGTGTCTCTGCATCACATTTATTTTCCAGGAAATATCAAAGCATTTCTTTAAAAAATTATTAGGAAAGACAGTTTACATTGTTTGTTGGGTGGAAATGTTGTAAGAATTGTCACAATTTCT
Source organism: Leptodactylus fuscus (assembly GCF_031893055.1). Taxonomy (NCBI): domain Eukaryota; kingdom Metazoa; phylum Chordata; class Amphibia; order Anura; family Leptodactylidae; genus Leptodactylus; species Leptodactylus fuscus. The sequence continues at coordinate 104,305,805 of NC_134269.1, forward strand.
ATTTTGTGGCATCTCATTAATACATGTATGACATCAAGTAGACTAGATATTAACAGTTCAATCTAGTAACCTTTTGGGTCAATCCAGTAACAAGAAAAACATCCAAGGCACAACTGACAGATTGACGTTTTATTACTCCGTACCATCTAACTCATTGTTATTTGCTTTATATTTATATAATGTATACTTTTGATGGAGTCTTATATTGTAATACACTCACAGACAAATGTTGACCACTAACCACATTTCCTTATAACAGGACCATATTGGGCCACTGCTGAAAGTAAGTATTAGGCCTCTTGCACATAACTGTGGGCAGTCACTGGGTCACTAAAAATGGCATCTGTGTTTTCATTGACCCATACATTCAAATGATTTGACAGAGCCATGATAGTGGACAGGTAGAGGACCTGCTCCATAATTTACATCTCTTCAATTTGGCCTGGACACACAGCCGCAAAAACTATAGCTGTGTTTATGGATTTGTGCAAAGAAGAAAAATTTGTCTCAGCCCGTATTACAAAAATGATAAATGTCTCTTACTGTTAATGCAGGAGTAGTAGGTGCTTGTAGTCATCCGGATGCCCGGGACGTCATGTCCGGCACAGACACAATAGAAGCAACAAATTGAAGTAGTCTCAGCACGCCGGATGATACGTTTTCTTAAAAAAAATTTTTCCAAATTTTATTGTGGAGACATGCTCCAAGTTAAAAATATATATATATTGTTCTTGGAAAAGCAGTCGATGGATATGTCCTTGTGCAGACGGGACAGAAGGACGAATAAGACTGCTTTTCCAAGAACAATATATATATATTTTTAACTTGGAGCATGTCTCCACAATAAAATTTGAAAATTTTTTTTTAAGAAAACGTATCATCCGGCGTGCTGAGACTACTTCAATTTGTTGCTTTTATGGATTTGTACTGTACATTTACCTGCTTTTGTGGATAAAAAAAAATATGTCTGAGTAGAGGGCGGAGGAAGCCTTAATCACAGAAAGAGATTTATGCAGTATACTTACTTTTATTACTGCACTCATGGAGTATATTGGCCACTGCTAACATACGTTAAATCTAAAAGTGTACACAGCATTTAATAGACATAAACCTGGAAAAAATATCATTAAATACTACAACAATTAACTAATAATATGAAAAGAGCTGGGGTAAGGTATCTTAATAAATATCTTTAGGCAGTCTATGCGTCAGTTTAGCAAATCTAGGACAAGTGTAAATTTGCGGTAAGGGCTCGTTCACATCTGCGCCCGTACTCCGTTCTGCAGGTTTCCGTTTCCTGCACAAAACAGGGGCAGGAGACGGAAACCTGCCGGCATGTTTCAATCCCATTCATTTGAAAGGGCTTGAAAAGTCTCCAGCCGTGTGCTCTGTGTCCGGTTAAAAAAAAACGGTTTCGCTGCAGAATGCATAAAACGCTCAATGGTGCTCACGGCCGGACTCGGCATGATAGGTTTCCATCTTCTGCATGCGGAAGACGGAAACCTGAAAACGGAGTTCAGGAGCTGGTGTGAACCCAACGTCATTTAAATCAGTTTCTGGAGTACATTACAGTAAATCTATTGGGAGACGGAGGTCACACCCCTCTACTCTTTTTAACTCCCACCTACTTTTGAAGTGAATAAAGTAGTGTCAAATCTCCTTGTTATATTGACAGTAAGATTTAGGTGAACAACTTAAGAAAGGTAAAATCAGGTGAAGAAAAGGAAAGTGAATAATTTGAGGGTAATAACATGAGGAATGTACATTACTACTTTTTAACTACACTTAGCATGCATGATCATAAACGTTATATTTTATAAAGCAGGGTGATATTTAACTTTTGTTAAAGATTTTAATTTTCATGAAAGGGAAATACATGCAAGTGTAGATATGACAGGTCCAAATTGTAACCATTAAACTCACTACAATAGCCAATGTGTGTTCTTGGGGCTAAGCATCATGCATGGTAACAGCTTTGCGTAATTTGAGTAGGGGTAGATTGTTAAATTATACAGTAGTGTAAAGGTAGGGTTGGATACAGACATCTTCATTAGGCATTAGCTTTACCACTGCCGTAAAATTACTGCAGGCATTTTCATTAGGCATTGGCGTAACCAGTACAGCAACAAGTGATTATGAAGATAATCTTGTTTCCCTTAGTCCTAACAGCAGCTCAACTGGGGTATTTTCTGTCCCTGTGTGCTGGTAGGACAGGTGGAGTTTTAATTAGCCAGTATTAATTTCACATGGCTAGGATCTCTTAAAAGGACACAGCTTCCTCCCCCAAAACGTGTACATACCAGAGTAATATCAGGTAATATACCAACATCAAGCATAAGTATATAACACATTTTGTGGTCCCCCCCCCCTTTTTTTTTTTTTTCTAACAGGGTGGAAAGTCTTGTGCCATTGTTAGGACTAAAGGAAACAAGATTATCTTTATAATCACTTGTTCCCTGTCATCCCTACGAGCGGCATAACTAGGGAGATACCAAGTAATCCCTTCAGGGCGGGAGTTGGCTGCAGACCAAGCTTAAAACAGCTCGTCCAAAGGCAATAGATTCGGTAGAGCGAGAGCTCAGACGGTAGTGGCTTATGAACGTGGACTCCGAAGACCAGGAAGCAGCTGCGCAAATCTGGTCCAGAGATAGCGCCCTATTCTCCCCCCAGGAAGTAGCCACAGCCTTGGTTGAATGAGCCCTGAGAAGGGCAGGAGGCGGTAACCCTAGGGATGTAAATGAAGCTTTTATGGCTTCTCTTACCCAGCGTGCTATAGATGCTTTTGATTCTTTAAGGCCTTTCCAGCAACCAAGGTAGTTGATCAGAAGGTTTTCAGACCTTCTGAAGGGGTGAGTGCGCTGCAAATAAATTTGAAGGCATCTGACCACATTTAAGGTGTGAAACTTCTCCTCTTCCGGAGAGGAGGGAGATGGGTAAAAGACAGGCAAACAAATGAGCTGTTTGTACTTGAAGGCACTTTGGGCTTAAACCCCGGGAGGAACCGGAGTTGCACCCGGTCCTCGAAGAACGAGGCATAGGGTAGTTATGAAGAAAGTGCCTGAAGCTCACTCATTCTCTTTGCAGATGTTATGGCGAGGAGAAATGCGAGTTTGTATATCAAAAATTTTAGGTCCACCTCTTCCAGAGGTTCAAAGGGAGAGATGCACAGTGTCGAAAGGACCGAAGTAAAGTCCCATTGGTGGACCTGAGCAGTAACTGCTGGTCTCAGCCTAGTGGCTCCTTTAATAAAGGTGCTCACCAAAGGATCCTGAGACAAAAGCCTCCCCAGATAGGCGGACAAAGTGGCAACATGTACCTTCAGGGTAGAGGCAGTCAGTCCTTTGTCTAGACCGTCCTGAAGAAAGTACAGGATCACCCTCACTGGGGGAGATTCGAAGATACTTTCGGTGCGGCGGGTAGATGGGAATATGAAGATAGGCATCTTTCAGGTCCAGAGTAGCCATAAATTCTTCTTGCTGAAGGAATGTTGTGACTGAGTCTATGGACTCCATCCTGAAGGGCTTCTGTTTGATGTGGAGATTGAGATACCTCAGACCTATTGTCATGCGCCAGCCTCCTGTAGATTTTTGGAATGAGAAAAACTGGTGAATGAGAAAAACTGGTGAATAGATTCCTCTACTTCTGAAGGAAGGGACCTTTTCCAAGGCCCCCTTTGCGATGTACTCTGCCACTGATTTTTCTAGGCAGGCTTGTTGAAGAGCTGGTGCGGACCAGGTGATGATGAACTGGTCACGAGGAGGCGTGGAGAATTCTATAGCGTAGCCCTGATGGATGATTTGAAGGACCCAGGGGTCCGAGATGGTTAGACGCCAGGCCGCGGGAAATGCCAAAAGTCATCCTCCTATGGGAGGAAAGGTCACAGGGAGCTGCATCCCTTCAAAAAGCAGGTTTCTTTTTGGGCTCCTCTCTGCAACCCCCCTGTCCTGCACCTCTTGGACGATTACCAGGGTGTCTCTGGGACTTTTGGGGGCGATAGCCCCGCCCTCTAGAGGAGGGGGCCCTCCTGCCCCTAGCGGCTTGAGGAAGAGACCTACCTCCTCCTTCGGCAAGCCCCTCCATAAGATCATCTAGCCCTCAGCCGAAAACCTTCCCCGGTTAGAAGGGGAGGGAGCATAGGGCAAACTTAGAGGCGGCGTCCGCCCACCCACCAGGGCTTGAGCCAGAGAGGCCTCCTGGCAGCGGTGGTCAGGGCCATGGATTTTGAAGCCAATTTAAGCTGGTGTCTTGACGACTCACGGAGAAAATCCGAAGCTAAGCAAAGGTCACTCATGAAAGCTAGGATATCATCCTTGTTTACCCTTGAATCAATCACGTTCGAGGTGATCCAGACGCGCCTTAAGACTGTCAGCTGCTTCGGTAGAGGCTATGGCCACTGACGTTTGGGCGGACGCAGAAGAATAAGCCTTCTTAAGAGTAGACTCGACTCTTCTGTCCAAGAGATCTTGGAGATTTGAACCATCCTCCAGGGGAACGACAGTTCTGTGGGAGAGTTTGGAAACAGCCAGGTCCACTTTAGGTGGGGGGCCCCACAAATCCAGCTGTGATAGGTTGATGGGGTAAACAGATTTGATGGCCCTGGATGTAACATAAGCCTTCTCAGGCTGTTTCCACTCACGCTCCATAAGGCCGACCATGGAAGCGTCCACTTGAAAGGCCGTCCACCTGTCAGAGGTAGACGCGGAGGCTTCCCCTTCCGCATCTTGGTCCCACGACCGGATGGACCTCAGCAGTTTATGGGTTTTGTACCGATGAAAAATGGGTCTGCTGGTATCAGAGGATGAGTCATCCGAAGAGGCCCCCTCATCATCCACCTGGAGCCTCTCCAGGGATGGCAGGGACTCAGAGGGCCTATCCAGGCTTTGTTTTTTTGTCCGCTGAGATAAAAACTCACGGATGTCCTTCAGTGAATCATCCTGAAATAGAGGGAATGTAATAACAGTTTCAGCAGAAATCAAGGTTCCGCGTCACAAACATGGTTACTCACCTTGTACTCCTTGACCCATGTCACTACTTCAGAGGTGGAGGCGTCCTCCCGGGGAGGGCCTCTGCATTGCCGGCAATGAGAATAATCATAGCCTTAAAGGGGTTGTCCCATCACAAGGGTCCTATCTATACTGCTTGTTAATGTGAATGTAAGACTTTTCCTAAATACATTGCTTCAGCAAAACTGCTTTGTTTGTCCACTATATTACTTTATTCATTTCTCCGTTGACACATCCCTTGACTTATCTGGTCAAAAGTCAAGTTATGTATCTGCTGCTCTCAGGGAGGAGGGACTAAATGCACGGGAGCGAGCCTGGAAGGGGGGGGAGTTGACACTTTGGGGGGGAAGGAGCCGCCAATACAGACCCGGCATCCGCTGTAATAGAGAGGCAGATGCCGGGGAGTGTAGACGCCGGCACAGGTGCCTGCAACATCACTACGCTCCTGCCCTGCATGAAGCCAGCAGTGGCAGGAGCGATGCTGCTATTCCGGAGGGGAGGGGAGGGGGGGCAGAGGAGTGGAATAGCAGCATCGCTCCTGCCGCTGCTGGCTTCATGCAGGGCAGGAGCGTAGCGATGTCGCAGGCACCTGTGCCGGCGTCTACACTCCCCGGCATCCGCCTCTCTATTACAGCAGATGCCGGTTCTGTATTGCATTGTGAAGGCTATATGTCCGATGCCTAGCTGCATCGGGAGCGCACACACAGGGCCAGTGGCATAGAAGCGACGACTTCTCGCCGCTGGCTTTGCATATATAACCCCGCCCACCAATGACGCAACAAAGCCGGAAGAAAGAAGAATTTACAGCAGCGAAGACTGGTAAGTATGCGACGTGAGAATACCCCTTTAATGAAAACAAAAACCGGACATAGAGTAATCAAAAAAAGACATTTTTTTTTTCTCCTAAAGAAAATAAGACAGAAACTGCCACCTACCATCAGGGAGCAGGATGTCACAAGCCACACAAGGCGGATGCCTTCTTTTAGTAGGCCTCTTCCTCCTACCACGGTCACATGGTGGTGTAGTGGAAGAAGACATTTAGGCCTATAGAGAAAAGATGGGTGAAGGAGACAAAACTTTGAAGGCTGGAAAGGCCAGCAAGTCTTACCTTAAACTATTTAGAAAGAGCTTGCAGATAACTTTGAGCAAATTCACTTGCTTGGAGCCAGTAGCAGCCAGACTAGGTGACTTAGGCAACCTGCCAAAGATTCTGGAAGGCAAGGAGGCGACAAACCGACGCCCCTTTAAGGTGCCAGGGAGTAAGGAGCGGGGCTAAGCTTCCTTCAGTTTTTAGGACTCAACAGATCCCTTATTATAGGAGCCCAAATTTCAGGGCTTTCCAGGAACACACTAAGCGTCCGTCCCCCTGATCCTTCTACTCCCTGCAGCCTAACCAGCAGCGGGGAGAACTTAATTTTGTGGTCGCAGGGCCTCGCAGGAAGTGCGGGCTGTGCCAGAAGTGTGCAACTGCAAATGTGACCGGCCGGAAACAGGGAAGCTCAATGATGTTCCGCCTAAGGACAAGCACAGCTGGCTCCTGAGGAAGGGAGGAGAGCCGGCAGGAGCTCCGAAAATGGCCGACATGGCTCCAAAGCAAGGTAGGTCTGCTGGGAGCCCTTTAGAAAACAATCTTAATAATCTTTGCGAGAAGCATGTCACAAAGAAGCTGTGGAAACACCGGGCCAGGTAACTGTTCAGACCTGATCCCTTAGGAGGACACAACGTCCTCTCCACCTGTCCTGGTCCACACAGGACAGAAAAAAACATGTTTTGGGGAGGAAGCTGTGTCCTTTTAAGGGATCCTAGCCATGTGAAATTAATACTGGCTAATTAAAAATCCGCCTGTCCTACCAGCACACAGGGGCAGGAAATACCCCGGTTGTGCCGCTGGTAGGGACGACAGGGAACATTACATGTCAACTATTGAGGCAAATGTCCATCACACATGGCAGCCACATTGCTACAAATATCTTGTATCTTTCTAATCGGATAGTTCTTTAAAAAAAAATATCTATCTATCTATCTATCTATCTATCTATCTATCTATCTATCTATCTATCTATCTATCTATAGAAATGGCTATAGCTTATGCCAGCAAATATTGTCAAAATCTTGTAGGTTTATCTAAAAGCAGCTGGGTTTTCATATACACTGTAGTGAAGACAAGTGGAAACTAGCATGCAGTTAGCTTCATTTGCAACACTGAACATGTGCTTAATGTGTACTGCTGTTTTCCTCCCAAGAGAGAGATTAGATTAATGCTTATCTTCAGGGCCTGTGCTAAATGGCAAGTGCACCTATTACCAGATGGTAGAACAGCTGAGATTGATGGCTATTGGGTGAAAACATTATCAAGAAAACTTGAAAAAGTCAGTGCTGTTTAAAATAAAACTTATTTCAGAATGTGTTATCTGTACATTTACCAATCTGATTCTTATATAGTGTTATTACAAATACCTAATGGAATTCAATTAAAGCTCCTATAACCCCCTAAGGCTGAATGCTGTATGTGACTAGTTAATGCAAAGTGCTTTTCTTTAACGCAATTTGTTTATTAAGTGCTGTGGAACTAGATCTTGTTGAAAGCAGCAACATCCACTGATTGTACAAAGTCCTCCAATGGCGAGATCTTCTCCTCCAGGAAATTTATGATGGTCTTATCTTCCACAAAACACTGGACTTGTTGCTTCTCAATCCCATAACTGACTGTAACAAGCTTGGATGTTCCCCATACCTGGAGATTATCTGGATTCTTCTGATGCATTGTTTTAGCTTTGCATTATCTTTGCATTGCAATACTTTATTCATTTTTAATTTTTATTTTTTGTTCTGTTTGTGGGCTCTTTTTCTGTGGGATTGGCTGATGTGCTTATTGGTAGCATTATGGGGTACAAATTTATTTTTATCCCATTTCATTGAAATCTTTTAGAAGGTGAAAGGGAAAAAATCTGTTATTCAACTATTTTGATAGAAATATTAGTGTTTTCTCACACCCCAGTATTCTATGATAGAGACCATATGACAGTACTATTTATCCGATTAACAAATAATATTGATGAAAGGAAATATCTTCTTCTTAAGTCATGAACTGAAAGCAGGAGAAGTATGGATGGGGATGGGCGAATGAACAGGATTTGTCCCAAATATTTCAAATTGTTTTGCTATGGACAAGCAAAAATGGCTGCACTACAAAGAAAATGTCTGCCGCCTTGTGTTTGACTAACATATAAAGAGCAGTCACATGTGTAATGACTCAGACACTACCTGTCACTGTTATGTTGTAGCAATATCTGACAGGCTCCTAGCTAAAAGACAGTGGTAGGTGAACCTTAATTTGCTGATGTTATATGGTGTATAAAAAAAGCTAGCGCATTTGTTCTCAGTTGCTGTAATTGGTGTACATACAAACAGATCTGTGATCCATCTTACTGAATTATACGTTATAGTGCAGTTCAGAGAAAGCAAAAGAAATTCCAGAAATAGTTGGAGGACTAGGAGATATTACACTTGCAATTAAACAAGCACATTATTGCTAAAATTCAATAGAGATATGGTTGGTTCATTGACATAGTGACTGGTGGAATCCATGCTTCTGCTGTTTACACAGGCAGTTTCATTGGCAATAATCTAATACACATTCTTTAAACATGCCTTTTTTTTATTGACAAGACAATCCCGTAAGTGAAAAATGTTTTATTAAGAACTTGTAATTTCATGTGGATTTTTTAATGGAGTGTTGTTAATATAGAAAAAAAAATATATTCATTGCTTTAGCATTTCTCTGTATACGCAAATATGCATTTTTTTTGTATCTGCTATTTCAGCATTTTTTTGTGTTCACTCAATATACAGTCTAGTCTGTGCTAATATAAAAAAATGTAATAATTTTATGGTTTGTTTTTTCCATTCTAGTGACCACATGCACTGTGACCGAGCATTGTTGTTAATGGGAAAAAATGGTTCAATTCTTAAGCATTTCTTTGTGTGCACATATATACCTACACAGAAGTTCAGTCTCTGCTAATTGTAGAAAACAAAATCGATTATGTGTGGGGGGTTTTGTGTGTGCACCCAATATACTGTCTAGCCTGTGCTAAGCTTAAAAAAAGAGAGAGTTCATGTTTTTTTTCCACTCTGTTGACCATACACAGTGTGACAGAGCATTGTTATTAATCTGAAAAAGAATATCCATTGCTTAAGTATTTCTCTGTATGCACAGGTGCGCATATATACACATTAGTGCAGCCTCAACTAACCCAAAATTAGAATTTCCATTATTTCAGGGTTTTTTGTGGGTTTTTGGTTGTTTTTTTTTTTTTGGTGTATTCACCCAATTTACAATGTAGCCTGTGCAAACGTGAAATAATGAATCTTTAATATAATATATTATATTTAATATAAGCTGACTGACATAGTTTTAGTTATCTAGTCTAATAATCATTGACTAGGTGAACTTTTAATGCTTTTATCACAATTTTTCTTGAAATATTTGTTGTTAAGAAAAATAAAATGAAAACAGGTTCAGAATTGTTGACAAATCAATAAGATCAATATGCAATGTGTAATAAAATAAGTGGAAAAACACAGGGGACTTGCAAAAGGAGGGGGAGGAGGAAAAACTTGTGCAAGTACTTCTTCTAACAATAAGAATATGGATGGCAACAGCAACACTACTTCTGATCTAAAACAGTAACTGCAGTGTTGAACCACAAATATTGAAAATATAAAAAACACGAAAACTTGGTAATCTTCAGTAGTTGATACCTTTTTAATGGCTAACTCATAATGATGACAAATGGCTAATGTTTCGGAACGCTAGGCTCCTTTCTCAAAGTAAATTTAAAAACATTTTTGAAGAATGCATATATATATACAGAGCAGGCACAAAAGGTGTTAGAGTTCAGGAGGAAGGGGGGGTTGTTAGTAATTGGTAGAGACAATGTAAACACTTACAGGTCCTTATCAGTTCACACGTAACTGTAAAAAGACATGAACCCCTGTGATGCATTAAGCCCACACTCTAGTGTCTGAAGCAGTGTCATGAATTTATACTCATGTATGCACCGTTCTCTCTTTGATCTGAAATTCCCTCTCAAAACCAGAATTTTCATGTCATTGGTAATGTTGTGATCCCCACTGCAAAAATGTTTTGACACAGGAAGGTCAATCCTTTGTTCTTTAATTGTATGGCGATGTGAGTTCATACGCAGTCTAAGCTGCTGTCCGGTCTCTCCAACATACAGATTTTCAGTGGAACATTTGGTACACATAATTAAATACACTACATTGGAAGTGCTGCAGGTGAAGGTACCTGGAATGTTATATTCCTTGTTCGAGTTAGGTATCTCTATCCTGTCAGTGGTCAGTATGTGGGGGCAGGTTTTGCACCTCTTTTTTCCACATGGAAATGTTCCTGTGTTAGTTGGGGATGATAATGAGCTACTGACCACCATATTCCTGAGGTTTGGTGGCTGTCTGTAGCACAGGAGAGGGGGGTCCAGAAATATGGATGTTAGACGGTTGTCTTTTTGTAGTAGTGGATGTAATTTGCGTGTGATACCTCTCAGCGTCTCCAGGTGGGGGTTATATGTGACAACCAGGGGCACTCGATTGGTCTCCTGTTTGGTATTGTATCTTAATAACTCCGATCTTGGTATCCTGGTGGCTCTGGTGATTTGGTTATCAATTGTTCTTGGATGGTAACCCTGCCTCAAGAATGTGTCTCTGAGGACTCCGAGGTGTTCTTCTCTATCTGCAGGGTTAGAACATATGCGATGGTATCTGATGGCCTGGCTGTACACAATAGAGTTTTTTATGTGTTTCGGATGAAAGCTATCCCATCCTAGGTAGGTTGGTTGGTCAATCGGCTTCCGATACAGTGATGTCTCAATTTTGTTGTCCTGTATCTTGATGACTGTGTCTAGGAAGTTTATTTCCGAGAAGGAGTGATTGAGCGTCAGGTTGATGGTGGGATGGAATTGGTTGAATAGTTCATGGAAGGTTTTCAGCTGTTGTTCAGACCCAGTCCAAATGATTAGGAAATCGTCAATGAATCGGTAGTAGGCCAGAGGCCTGGTGGTGCAGGTGGAGAGGAAGTCACTCTCCAGCTTGGCCATGAAGAGATTAGCGTACTGTCGCGCCATTTTGCTCCCCATTGCGGTGCCAGTCTGCTGTAGATAGATACAGTCACCAAAAGAGAAGTAATTGTGGGTGAGGATGAATTTCGTGAGTTTCACCACTGATTCAGCGTTCATACCTCGCTTTTCCATGAAAAACTGGCAGGCACCGTCCTGGTGTGGGATGTTGGAGTACAGGGATTCTACATCCATGGTGGCCAGGATAGTTCCATCTGGAAGGGGACCTATAGTGGATAGCTTATTTAATAGGTCTGTGGTGTCCTGAAGGTAGCTGGCTGTATCCTTCACTAGGGGTTTCAGAGTACCCTCCACCAGAGATCTGTTCAGTGAGCGTCCCCACACATGAAATGATCGGTCTCCCTGGGTTCCCAGGTTTGTGTAGTTTAGGAAGCATATAAAAGGTTCCCATTCTTGGGCTTGCTGGTATGAGGCTGCTTAGGCCTTTGGCTCCATCAGTTAGGCCAGAGATAACTTTTTTCAGTTTTTTAGAGTATTCCACTGTGGGGTCTGAATCCAGTTTGGAGTAGTAGTGCGTGTCATTCAGCTGTCTGTGTGCCTCCTGTATGTAGTCTGATGTGTTCATCATGACTATAGCACCACCCTTGTCCGCTGGTTTAATGATGATGTCATTATTTCTCAGAGATTTTATGGCCCTTCTTTGCTGGGCACTGATGTTAGATGGCAGTGCTTTATTTGTATCCAATATAGTTGATTTGACCATGTGTCTGAAACAGTCTATATAATTATCCAGAACAAAATTTCGTCCAGTTGGAGGTGTCCAATCAGATGTCTCCTTCTTAGTTAAGCTGTGAACCTCTGAAGGGGTGGGTTGGGTCTCCTCTGTGTCATCTGTGTCATGAAAATATTCTCTCAGGCGCAGCCTCCTGAAAAAATCCTCCATGTCACTGCACAGTTCAATTTTGTCCATGGTTTTAGAAGGACAAAATGAGAACAATGAGTACATTGTCTCTACCAATTACTAACAACCCCCCCCCCTTCCTCCTGAACTCTAACACCTTTTGTGCCTGCTCTGTATATATATATATATATATATATATATATATATATATATATATATATATATATATGCATTCTTCAAAAATGTTTTTAAATTTACTTTGAGAAAGGAGCCTAGCGTTCCGATCCTGAACTCCAGGACTAGCCAGAGACCAAGTAAACCCTGTGTGCAGTTCCACCCAACCACCCAGACAACTACTGCCAAGCCCACTCCCAGTCACCCTGTCTGGGAAGTATTGCTAGCTGCCCCTACAGAGTTGCATCACAAACATACAAGGCAGCATGCTGCCTGACTAACAGTGGCATTGCTATCTCAGGGGTCATTTACTAGCTAGGGTCAATTCAGTTTTACAGGCTGGAACCCATACATGCGCACACACACATCATTTCAGGTTTCAAATGTGATCATAGAGCGCCAGGCATCCAGACCAGCCCCCTTATATAGGCAAGGGGTGGTCACCAGCAAATAGCCCAGCTGCCCAAACCGAGCGTCCATTGGTTGACACACATGTCGCTCAACCAGTCGACCACGCCCGGCTGTTGCAAGGCAGGTTAACCCTTGCAACCCTGGATTTTGCAGAGGAACAGACGCCCATATCATGGCCGCAGTCTCTGCACAATCCTAACATACTGCGAAAAAGGCAATGGACAGCGCTCAAGGTCACAGTGAGTTTATTGATTAAAACAGTGCACAACGCAAAAATGCCACGTTTCAGGCCCTCACGGCCTTTTTCAAGTGCATAAACTGGTTAAAAAACACACAAATACACAATATTCAAGTCCAATACATAATATGATAAAATAAAACAAAATCAATATTTCCAAGAGCATTGATACAACAGAATTGGTGTTTCCAAAGAACTTTGATGTTCCAAAAAACATCTAGATGTGTTAATACACATCCATACTACAATAAATGTTACCAAAGAGGCAGACAAACTAATAGCTCAAATAGAGGTATACACCCATCGTTGTGCAGACAAAAATCATTTATAGGACTCCAATGGGCATAAAAAAGTAGGACCTCTAATAGACCGTATACATGATATGAGTAAATACACCACCCCATATTATAACTGCCGATAATCTAGATAGAAGATGCATTCACATAGCCCCAAGCAGTATTACCTTACCTTGTATCCAAAGGGAGAAGCAGCTACATAAGTTCACTGTAACAGTAACTGTCGGATAGGTCATTGTGGGTAACTTCCACTATTTGAAGTGTCCGCTGGATCTACATCCGGGGGGCACTTCCTCCTATTTTGTCATAGGTCCGGGGCGTCATGCGTCCAACGTTGGAATGCACAGTGCAGCCCCACATGCGTGATTGAAGCCAGTATTATCTACCTCCCCTGTTCCTGTTTAGGGACAGGAAGATGGTGCCGGAGCGTTGTGCGTCTCAGGCTGAAACGCATGACACACCCGTGCATGCCTGATGATGCCGAACCGCTCCAGAAGCTTATTGCTTCGAAAAAAAACACAGTGTATATCTTGGCATAAAATACTTACAAAATTAGAGATAAGAATAAAGAACATTATATATATCACCATGGGGCTGATAGAAAACAATAAATGTTGCCTAGTCATCACTACATAAAAATAAATTACATTAAAATAAACTCATAATCATGTGCTAGGTGGAATTCGCACTGGTGTATGATTATTATATTTTGTCCTATTATGTATTGGACTTGAATATTTTGTATTTGTGTGTTTTTTAACCGGTTTATGCACTTGAAAAAGGGTGTGAGGGCCCGAAATGCGGCATTTTTGCATTGTTCACTGTTTTAACCAACTCACTGTGACCTTGAGCGCTGTCCATTGCCTTTTTCGCATTACTTGTATTAGCACTCAGGCAGACATGTCCTACAGCTTGGTCCATCATATTATATACTGCTATACTTCCACACATGTTGCCACAGCAGTCTAGTGCCTACCATCACTGCCACCACTCAGACCGACATGTCCTGCAGCCTGGTCTACCATCACATTTCACTATACCACACTGTTGGTGTAACAGTGTTGGTATATATAATTTTTTTTTTATTTTTTTTTTAAAGCCATTTGTTCATCACTTAGTAACTAGGCTCACAACCACAAATGTAACTCAAATAGCAATATGCCTTTAGCACTTACAAGCCATCAAAACAGGCTAATGTTTTACGAAACCATTGCTTTTTGTAATTTAACTGTCATGTCTGTCTAAAAAAATACTACGGGTAAGCACTTTTTCCCCTCCAAAAAGGGTAATTTTTGGAGTGTTTTAAATGACATAGCTTTAGCCTTACTTTAGAGAGCTAGAAATAGGATAGATAGGTTCCTAGGAGCCCTAAGAGTGTTCTACAGTATGTTTCAAGTCAATTTAATGTGTTGTCATACTGAACTTATTTGACTTGAAACAAATATTGGTCTCAAACCACCTAAACCCAAAGCAAATCTTGAGAGGTTCACTTCACTTATCTCTATTCAACACATTACTATATATACCAAATGGTGTTTTACATGGATGTACACTTTAATTGACAGCGTGAAACTTTTAAGCGTTGTTCAGATCGGTGCTAACCATCTGTCATAGCAGTAGAACATCAAAAATGACAACAGTGCTGGAGGTGTCACATGACAAACATCAATAGCGCCTGTCATTTTGTTTGTCATTTTACCAGACATAATAGAGTAGCAAACCATGTGAACACAGCTTCGAGGTATTATTATTTCTTCATCAATATAAACAGACATAAAAAATGATATCACATAGACACAAAATAGGATGATACCAGTATATTGGATAATATGCTGATGGGCGGGGGTCTAATTGGTGGAACCCCCACTGAACACTAAAATGCAGGCACATGTAGAAATAGAGAGGCAGGGAGTCTATGGGACTGCCAGAGATACAGTACCTAAGTACAGTGCTCAGCTACAGTGGGGCAAAAAAGTATTTAGTCAGTCACCAATAGTGCAAGTTCCACCACTTAAAAAGATGAGAGGCGTCTGTAATTTACATCATAGGTAGACCTCAACTATGAGAGACAAAATGAGAAAACAAATCCAGAAAATCACATTGTCTGATTTTGTAAGAATTTATTTGAAAATTATGGTGGAAAATAAGTATTTGGTCAGTAACAAAATTTCATCTCAATACTTTGTTATATATCCTTTGTTGGCAATGACAGAGGTCAAACGTTTTCTGTAAGTCTTCACAAGGTTGGCACACACTGTTGTTGGTATGTTGGCCCATTCCTCCATGCAGATCTCCTCTAGAGCAGTGATGTTTTGGGGCTGTCGCTTGGCAACATGGACTTTCAACTCCCTCCAAAGGTTTTCTATAGGGTTGAGATCTGGAGACTGGCTAGGCCACTCCAGGACCTTGAAATGCTTCTTACAAAGCCACTCCTTCGTTGCCCTGGCGGTGTGCTTTGGATCATTGTCATGTTGAAAGATCCAGCCACATTTCATCTTCAATGCCCTTGCTGATGGAAGGAGGTTTGCACTCAAAATCTCACGATACATGGCCCCATTCATTCTTTCATGTACCTGGATCAGTCGTCCTGGCCCCTTTGCAGAGAAACAGCCCCAAAGCATGATGTTTCCACCCCCATGCTTTACAGTAGGTATGGTGTTTGATGGATGCAACTCAGTATTCTTTTTCCTCCAAACACGAAAAGTTGTGTTTCTATCAAACAGTTCCAGTTTGGTTTCATCAGACCATAGGACATTCTCCCAATACTCTTCTGGATCATCCAAATGCTCTCTAGCAAACTTCAGACGGGCCCGGACATGTACTGGCTTAAGCAGTGGGACACGTCTGGCACTGCAGGATCTGAGTCCCTGGCGGCGTAGTGTGTTACTGATGGTAGGCTTTGTTACATTGGTCCCAGCTCTCTGCAGTTCATTCACTAGGTCCCCCGGCGTGGTTCTGGGGTTTTTGCTCACCGTTCTTGTGATCATTTTGACCCCACGGGGTGAGATTTTGCGTGGAGCCCCAGATCGAGGGAGATTATCAGTGGTCTTGTATGTCTTCCATTTTCTAATTATTGCTCCCACAGTTGATTTCTTCAATCCAAGCTGGTTGCCTATTGCAGATTCAGTCTTCCCAGCCTGGTGCAGGGCTACAATTTTGTTTCTGTGTCCTTTGACAGCTCTTTGGTCTTCACCATAGTGGAGTTTGGAGTCTGACTGTTTGAGGGTGTGCACAGGTGTCTTTTTATAGTGATAAGTTTAAACAGGTGCAATTACTACAGGTAATGAGTGGAGGAAAGAGGAGACTCTTAAAGAAGAAGTTACAGGTCTGTGAGAGCCAGAAATCTTGATTGCTTGTAGGTGACCAAATACTTATTTTCCACCATAATTTGAAAAAAAATTCTTACAAAATCAGACAATGTGATTTTCTGGTTTTGTTTTCTCATTTTGTCTCTCATAGTTGAGGTATACCTATGATGTAAATTACAGACGCCTCTCATCTTTTTAAGTGGTGGAACTTGCACTATTGGTGACTGACTAAATACTTTTTTGCCCCACTGTATCTCTGGCTCTGACATATAGAATAAATGGAGAGGCAGTGCACATGAACCCCAAATTTTATGATCAGTGCAGGTCACAGCAGTCGGGACCCTAACTAATCAGAATGTTAGAGAAAACTTTTAAAGTTTAACATTAAGGTGAATTCCTTTAAGGAGAAGCAGTTAAAATTACAGTTGGGCTGAAGCCCCATGTGGTGTAAATGTCACGGCGTTGTCCATATATTGCAGATAAATACCCGCAGCGGAAATGCGGATTTCCAAAACCGTTGCTTTTTTGGAAATCATGGCATGTCAATTATATCTACAGAAACGCTGGCAGTTTCCATATAGGTACAATGGAAGCAGGAGGTCTGCAGAGGAAATCTCTGTGGACTTTCTGTAAAAAGTACGTGATGCTTTTTCAATGTGGCTCGCTAAGTGAGGCCTTAACCTTAAAAAGAGAAAATCAGATTATTAAATGAACAATAAATGATTATGATATATTTTGTCAGCTTTTTAAAATTGCACCATCTAGTAATTGCAGATATTTATTACACCATAATAGTGTGGCGAATGTCAGGTAAGGGGTTAATAATGTTCTCAATTTGAGCAATTTTTTGATATTAGAATGAAGTGGTAAGTCAAGTCATTTTTAGATGAATCCCGCTGTCATTTTTATGATACATTTTGTGCCAAAATGGTGGGAAATATATGATAAATATGTATGTCCCTGTTTTATACATATAATGGAAGACAAATATTTGTACAGTTAGAGTTCTAAGAATTCTACAGCTTTCATAATGTTGTTTTCTATATTAAATGCATAAAGTGACAAAATTAAATAATATAATGTCAATAATAAACAACCTTCATTGATTTACCTATAAATGAGACATAATGTATAACCACAGACTGGTGTGTTAAAAATAATAAATTCTGAGGTTCCTTATTATTATTACATTATGTATATTTCCAGTTTCAAAGTACAACACACCAGTATAATGCTGAATCATTGGAATCTCCAATATCCTAGAAGTTTCCTCAGCTGACAACTACAATAAACAACATTCATGGCTTATGCAGAGTCTTACTGTAAATTCATGAAACAATTTGCAAGCCAAGTAGCTCCTATGAGAAAAAGATAATAAAATAGATATGCAATTCACATTAGATAACAAATGCTGGCTCAGCTCCTGACTAGTCAAATGTGCTATTATTACAAGGCTTGGTGTTTAGCTGTTCGGAATAAATTGGGGAAGTTATGCAAGTAGCCAACATATAATGACCCTGTTACAAGAATCACTTTTTACATACGTTCCTGAGCTGCTTCGATGCATGTGCTTTGATAAAAAGATTTATTTTGTGTCATCTTTGCAACCCCTTTCTATGTGCCTTTTTAGGCTTACCGTATATACTCGAGTATAAGCCGATCTGAATATAAGCCGACCCCCCTAATTTTACCACAAAAAAACTGGGAAAACTTATTGACTCAAGTATAAGCCGAGGGGGGGAAATGCAGCAGCTACTGGAAAATTTCAAAAATTAAAATGTTTTTTGGGTGCAGTAGTTGCTGGGTGCTGGGGAAGGGGAGGGGGTGTTTTGGTTGTTGCCCCTTCCCTGAGCTTGAGGACTGAGTTTTTTTTCCCTCACATGGAATTCAGCCTGGCTGAATATAGGGTATCTGCAGAGCTCCTATTAACCCCTTCCCAACGGAACAGGAGCACTGCAGATCCCTTATATTCAGTAGACCAGGCACTGTCAGACACAGGGACACCTATTGTGTATGTGTTTCACAGTAATGTTCTACTTTTATATGTATTCTAGGGAAAGGAGTGATTTAAACCTTTTAGTTATTTTATTTTTTTATTATATTTTTTTAAAGCTTCTTTTTTTTTCACTATTTTACGGGAGATTGTATACATTACTATTGCGGCTGGTCATAGACCACCCCCTCCCCCCATCAAAAAAAAATATTTATTTTTTTTGGTTGACTCGAGTATAAACCGAGGGGGGGCTTTTTCAGCACAAAAACTGTGCTTAAAAATTCGGCTTATACTCGAGTATATATTGTATATATCATAGAAGGAGGTTTGTCACTTTAAAGGGGTTTTCCGAATTTGAAAAAATTGTGTTCAAACGGTTTACATGCAGTGAGACTGGTTAGATACCAATATAGCATCTGTAGCTGAAATATCTCATAAAGCCAGTTTGGGGTTTGAGCTAAGTGCATTATGGTTCACCCCGAGTAGGGAGACATTCAGAGAGGCTGAAGGGTCACTTTAAGGCTAAAGCTCCACGTAGTGAGCTGCAGCCAAAAATCGCTGTGGAAAAAAGAAAAAGTGGAAATGCGTGGCATTTTTTCCTGCAACAATCTGCCCTTCCATAAAGCTAGAACTATGCATTCTGTGGAAAGTCTGTGTGGAAACTGTATGAGTGACCCCCATCTTAACCCTCAGAAACTCACATGGAGAAAGTGTATCGCTAAAGCCTGATTCAAATTGTTGATGTGAAGAAGTCCCAATCTGGTGGATTTGATATAGAGAAATAGAAACAACCCCAAAAAAAGAATAAGCATGAGTCTGACACATGTAATTCTTTCATTATAAACAGTCCTTGTCTTTCACTAATAATTTTCTATGCAAAATATCTTATTACATTAATAATATTTTCACCAAGTGGCATAATTAGATTTAATAAGATATTTTTGTACAATGAGATATTATTGTTTCTAATGCTCCCATATTGCTAGAGTGACAAGGGTTAAGCTGTTTTGGATTTTATAGCCCCTTAAACAGAAAAATCACCGAGTGAAGTCTTTTGGCTTCACCTTTCTAAACAACAACTGATAAGTGAGACAGAAATGTGACTTATGAAAAATATTTAATGCATTCTGTTTGATAAGATCCCATGAACATTTATCTTTAAGCTTTATTGTATTCATTCCCAGGCAGCTATATCGTACATATAAATGACAGAAATATTAGAAATGTGACATTTATTTTGCTTCGCTATGTACTCCAGTTTTTACTTACAATAAATTCTAATTATATTAAATCGGAGTTCCAACAACATCCATCAATTGCCATGACATATGCCGTGGCAAGTGATGATATGAGCATTAGCCATAAATTAGGGATTTACCTAATACTGGCACAATAATGTTTTTCATATTACTCTGGAATTGTTTGGAGACCTCCTTTATGGTAAAACTCTTGAATAGAACTCTTGATCTGAGAGAGACCCCATAATATAATGATAGCAGTGTTTGTTGGGGGTTGCGGTCCCATGTCCTCACTTACCATTCCTTGCTCCTGCTCACATCTGTTTCCGCTTCCCAGGCAGCTGTGAGCAGGAGCAAGCATAGGTAAGTAAATAGGGCCCGTTACCTACTGGGATTACTCTAGCAGGTAACGGCCTATTAAAAAAAAAAAATTAAACACATCAGGGGCCCTCTAATGTCCTGGGCCCTGTGGCAGCTGCTACCCCGGTATTTATGCCAAAATCTTCCAAAAGTGATCATTGTGTCTGTGGTTTGCTGCATATAGTAATCATATACTGCTGCTCAAACTGACGCTTCAGCATGTGCAAAAGTGACATTCAATGTGTCTTTCACTTTACAACCATGAAACGGGGGAGGGGGAGTAAAACCAATGGCTTGACCTGCTGAAGTTAGTGGTGATAGTCCAGTAGGCATAGTGAGTAGGAACTGGAGGAAGCAGATAGGTTCCGTCTAGTATTTAAACTGTGCCTGCCCTTCACCCATGGATTGATGTCAGTACTGGAAAGCACTGGACCTTGCTTTGTTTCTAGACTGTGGTCTGATGCTTAAAACTTGCTTAAAATGCTTAGTAACCCTGAACTTGTTGCCAAATTTTATCTATAATATCTATTGGATTCCTTATTAATGGGATTCCTGTGGGCCCAGATTTCCCCCTAGTGCCCTTACCAGCACTACCATGAATTGCACAATTCTTGTCACTATTACTTCCACCAACACTCATGTCTTCCAGCTCTACATTCTCTACATGGCAGTTCTTGTTCATCTCATCAAAAAGAGGAGAAAGAAGAGGTATTGGACTACAAGGAATAGCAGATTGCACATAACTACTGGAGAGTGGCATCCATGTCAGTGAAGATAAAGGAGAAGACTTGGTTGACAGTGAAAAATGACAGATTGGTAAATTACATGTTGAGGAAGGACACACAAAACCCTCAATCAAGATTTGTGGTTCACTGCTTTTTTAAAAAAGGTCCTTTTTCTCTGAAAGTACAGCATTGCGCCTACTGGTGTGGCTGTCAAGACCCGAAGTAGTGTTGCTGTTGCTATCCTGGCATCCATTTTAGGGAGATGCCTGCCGACATGGGGGGCTTATGTTTAAAATATAGATTTATTCTGGACAACCGCTTTAACAAGTGGTCTATATACAGTACTGTGCTTACACAAGGGGTCCATTGTTGTCTCTGCCTACCCTGGCTAACACTTTACTACAGAGGAGGACATGAGCACTCTCAATACTGTAGCATGCCTTGTATGGGGAAAGATACCCACACAACAGTCACATGCTTTACCAGTATACGTAAATTGCTGTGATGGTGTTCACATTTTTCTCAATGTTCTATATCTGATCTCACACTCTTAATAAATAACTGGAACAGAACAGTCAGGACAATTCATCATCTAAATATCATTAATACAGATGAGCGAACAGTGAAATATTCGATATTCGATATTCGTTTCGAATAGCCCCTCAATATCCAACTATTCGAACGAATATCAAACCCCATTATAGTCTATGGGGAAAAAAGGTGTCAGGATACGGAGTCGCCGCAGTCTCCTTGCTGTGCGGCGTCTCCCTGGGAGACGTGTTAGGAGTTCTATTGGGTGTGCTTAGGTCATTAAGGGTTAATCTTTTCCTTGCTCTCAGTCTCCATGTCATTAGCCATCAGGTGTGTTCTCTGCTGCTATTTAAACCCCACCCAGGCATGGATCCTTGCCAGCCATTCACTTTGGGTTTCCTGGTCCCCCTGCTCAGTCTGATTCCCTGTCTGTTAGTATTCGGTCTGTTCTCTTGGTTTATTTACCCGGCTTGTATTTTTGACTATCCCTTGTCTTTTGATTTGGTACCTTTATTATATCTCCTGGCTCGACCTCTTGCTCGTCTGACCTCGCCTTCTCTTCTGTGTCTTGCTGGGACTTGTGGTCCTCTCTGGTTCCATGCTGTTTAGTCTTTTGTTTTGCATTGCAGTTACACTGTGCTTTCTGTTTAGGTGTGACCCCGTGACTCCAGTCCCTAGGACTTTCAGGGCCTCCTTTTCCCTTATCCTAGCCGCCGGCATAGAAGCGTAAGGAGTCGTGGTAGGCGCACTTCAATTAGGAAGTACATTGGTCTACCTCATCTCAGATATTACAGCATAGTTATAGCTGCAGGGCCTACGACCCCTTTTGTCATTAGTTGCACAGTGTTGCTTTCCCAGCTGTGTCACTTTGCACTGCCTGACCCTGACTCCAATCCTTACAAAAGGTTTGTTTCAGAGGAAACCACTCTTCGACTCAGGAGAGTCACCAAGTTATGACACCTCAGCAAATGAGGACAACACCTCTGGAATGCAACTGGGACAGCAGGGGAAGCATGCCTGGGGCATTTAACATGCCCAAGTCCCTGTATTACGCCACTAATAATTCGGGAGCTGACTTTTTCCCATAGGAATGCATTGACCAGCGTTGATTGGCCGAATGCCATACAGAGTACGGCATTCAGCCAATCAACACTGGTTCTGCCGGAGGCTTGTCTGTGAGGAGGCGGAGTCTAAGATAACTCCACAGCAGTCTCCATTATGGTTCGATCTCAGGTATAGCAGAGTTAACACAGCTTTGCTACATTTCAGGTGTAGCAGAGCTGTGCACTCAACTCTGCTATACCTAAGATGCAGCAGAGATGGCCGTGCGCTGAATTCTGCTACACCTGAGATGCAGCAGAGCTGGCTGTGCACTGAGCTCTGCTACACCTGAGATGCAGCAGAGCTGGCCGTGAGCTGAGCTCTGCTACACCTGAGATGCAGCAGAGCTGGCCGTGCGCTGAACTCTGATACACCTGAGATGCAGCAGAGCTGACCATGCGCTGAGCTCTGCTACACCTGAGATGCAGCAGAGCTGGCTGTGCGCTGAGCTCTGCTACACCTGAGATGCAGCAGAGCTGGCTGTGTGCTGAACTCTGCTACACCTGAGATGCAGCAGAGCTGGCCGTGCGCTGAGCTCTGCTACACCTGAGATGCAGCAGAGCTGACCATGCGCTGAACTCTGCTACACCTGAGATACAGCAGAGCTGGCCATGTGTTGAACTCTGCTACACCTGAGATGCAGCAGAGCTGGCCATGAGCTGAACTCTGCTACACCTGAGATGTGTAGCAGCGCTGTGTCAACTCTACTATACCTGAGATGTAGCAGCTCAACTCTGCTACATCTGAGATCGGACCACAATGGAGACTGCTGTGGACCAATCTTAGACTCCACCTCCTCCAGCAGAACCAGTGTTGATTGGCGTCGCTGGTCAATGCATTCCTATGAGAAAAAGTCAGCTCCCGCATAACGCATGCTGACAGGGATCCCGACTAGCATATAATGGAATGCCACGAGATAAAGCCCCAAAGAGCTGTTTGAGTAACATTCCTACCTAAATAAAGCTAATTCATAGCTAACCCTTCCAGTACATCTATCCCTGTCTCACAGTCACATCGTTCACAGTCTCATATCAACCGAATCTAAAATCCACCATTCGTATAAAGTGGAGGTCACCTGATTTAGCCAGCCAATTACTTTTTCCGATTTTTTTTTTCGATGCCTACGTTGTCATAGTTCCTGTCTCACCTCCCCTGCAAATTATTGGTGCAAAAAAAGCACCAGGGAAGGTGGGAGGGGATACGAATTTTTAGTGCATTTGCCGCGTCGTATTCCATTGGAATCGAATATCTCGAGCAGCCAATACCAATTCGATCGAACACCGTTCGCTCATCTCTAATCATTAACCATATTTTGTATCAAGTTATTAAGAACACCCAAAATACCTTATAGACACAAAGTTCTATGCTTGCATGTGTATAAAGTCTGATATGTATTTGAGGTTATGTCTTAGATCTTGTAAGATGAATTCTGTACTGTATAGTCATGTAACATACAGAAAGGAGACACATTACAATGCTTGTACATGGCTTCAGTTTGATAATATGAATGACTGGGGTTGTTTTCATTCATATTGTCTCCTAATATGATATTCTCTTGTGTCTTGTTTCAATTAAAACTTTTCATGATGAAAATTTGTTCAGTACATACAGCCTCTTATAAGCTAGTAATATGACATGCACTGGAGCATGACGTGAACATGCTCCATGTTTGTTTTAATTAAGAGAGTTAGGTTTTTTTCTTCCTGTCTTTGCTGCTTTCCTTTAACGGTGAAAGAATATTCGTATAGAGTCCAAAGAATAAAATAGACCAACCTCTTCTAATTGTATTCATATTGATGCTAAGTTGTAGATTCTTTGTTATTGGTTTTCTGACATGCTGGTTCACTCCACAGATTATCTGGCTTTAATGATTCTAGTAATATTTCTGAACTTATTTTCTAAACATATTTTTGTCTTCTCTTATTTTATTATTGTTGTTTTAATGTTGACAAGACCCCTATTGTCTATATACTATGCATTCAGCTTTTTGTGTATTAAACTAAAAATGTGAAATACACTAAGGCTTAGTTCACACAGGGGGCAGATTTTGGAACCGAGAGTGACGCAGGGAGCCGCGTTACTCTCGGGTCAGAACCCGCCCGCCATGACTGTCGCAGATTCTGACAGTCATGGCTTCCCCATCCGGAGTAGGCTCAAATGAATTGGCCGACGCCAGAGGTTGCTGCCACCAGGCAGAAGCCGGGGCTCAACGAGCTGCGGAATCCGCCTGAAGAAAGGGGAGGCCGCTTCTTTTTTCAACATGCCGCTCATGGAAAAAAGTAGCCTGACGGTCTACATAGACCACCATTGTGAGGGGGCGGATTATGACAAGGATTACGTGCCATAATCCGCCCCCTCTGTGCCATGTGAACGGGCCCTTAAAGTGCTCGCAATCATTTTTTTTTTGCTAAATAAATAAATAAATAAATAAATAAAATAACATAACTGGAATCCATCTGGTTGGGAACTTATCTTGAAATAGAAATTGAGTTCTTAAAGTGCCACCTTCCTCCCCTTCTCAACTGGGCTCAATCTGCAGTGGAGACAAAGAAAGTTGTTCCCTTTACTACCTCCTTTCAACAAATGGAATGCCTTTCTTGAAAGAGGATCACAAGACAGCAATGAGGCCACTGGTGGAAAAGAAGGTTGGGAATTGAACAGCTTCTTTTGCTCCCTAAGACAGGAATTTTTTGAAACTTTCCTTAAGGGGAGCTCACTGCATAAAGATATAAGCATATACAGTACACTGTCCTGTCCCTAGTGGTGGCTACAGGCACCCAAAATGTTATCATGTACAATGTGATGAGAACCATTTTTATACCCCGGAGCCATCTTTTCTCACTGGTGCCACTATTTTCAGACAGTGCTAACAATTTTTGTCACTGTAAGAAAAGTAACAGAAAACAAAACAGCTCCTGGTCTGAACATACCAGGTTAATAGACATTAAATGTAGGCTAAGGTCCTTTGTAAATTTTCATATAGGGCCTCATAATTTTTGTGTACACCTCTGCTTTTGGTATCCCCCACCTAAAGATTAGTAAGATAGAGAAGTGCCAGATAGTTACAGATTACACGGCATCTCGTGCTCTTCTCTGATGTCATGCGCCCGGAGGCCTGTTATTGAGCCTCAGCAGTAACGTGGTCAAAGAAGTCAAAGAAGTCAAAGAAGAGTGCCAGACACTGTCTTAAGGAGCACACAGACCTGAAGATGCCATGAGGGCCAGAACAGGTAACAGAAGGTGAGTACAAATGTTTTTATTTTTTTTTATTACCTTTCATGAGCTTCCAGCTATTAAACTCTGGAATCTGAAGAGACCTCAGAGTAATAATTTATCAGTGGCGGCCATTTTAGGTATTCCAAGTCAAATTCCAAATTGTTCAGTTTCTTTAAAACCCAAACAATTTCAAATATTTGTGACGAATCTGGTTTGTTGGGAACTGATTCACCCATCTCTATTTATCAGCTGCCAAATATGATGTGTTTACCTTCATGAAGAAATAAATCAAAAGCAGCAAACCTCACACTGCTGAAAACATACCAGGCAGTAAATGATTTACAGAGACACATAGTGTGTAGCCACCCATGGGAGTGACTGGAGGATGGGAGTTGTAGTAGCAATATGGATGGAAGTAGCAGTCCTCTGTCACAGTCTAGTTTGGTCACAGTGTTCACAGTGGCGATGTCTGTCTCTACCAAATATCCACCACTCCTAGAGTTTGTACAGTGAAGAGGAGGTTTCACTTAGGATGGTGATGGCAGTAGTTCCCTGGGGCACACCTTGTACAGTGTATCCTGGCTGCTGGAAGGTGGGAGGCCATTGGTGCTCGTGTGCAAATGATAGGCAGGAAACAGTTTCACAAGCTCTTGATTTCTATACTGAAGAAATGAACACAGTTCACTTTCAATGTACCTGAAGGCACATACTCTCATTAAAAACATTTAAATAATGTGCTTGTCTGAACTGGAACAAAGTTTCTCCTTGACCTTAGATTCTTTTATGCTCTCCTCACTGTTACTTGAGATGTATTTCCCAACAGCATGGCTCAAATCTTATACTACAAGGAGCAAGTCTCAAATGCCATATTGTATGCTGCCTAAACTATTAAGCCCAGCTGGGTGGCCAAGGGCCTAGTCAAGGGCTTTGAGACTTTAACCTCTATTTCTTCTTACAGACTCATCTCCTTAGAGAACCTCAGAAGGAAAACGTCACCACTAGCAGTGGTCTAGAGGGTCTTGAAGAAATGCTATAAGTGTGAATGTACCAGTCATGGTGGTAATGTTTGATGGATATTTTAAAAAGCCCCTTGGCGGGTACCAGGCTTCCATCATTACTTGAATGGTGTTTAAAGCAGATATATATATGTATGTATATATGTTTGATGTACTGCATCAAAATACTTAAAATCTGTATTCCTCCTCAAACTTCTTAAGTCAGCATAAGAGGTTGTTTAATATGAAGTGAAGTATTCAATGCATGGGTAATCCAGTCTTAAATATTGTACCTCTTTCATCCACGACACATTCACTGGTCAGTGAAATTGGAAAGCTCAAGTGGTAAGTAAAAGAACATAAGAGTGTGTAATGCCAGTGAAATGGCATGTTCTACACAATTCATTGGCCCAAAGTCTACTACCTGAAAGAAGGCAGCACAATGCTCCTTTTTGCCATATCTTTTTTATATCTTCCAATGTTATGTTTATACAGTTTTATATGTTGTACTAAAGATAGAATGGCTAAAAAAAAAACCCCTGCAAAACCTGCAAAATCTGCAACAAAAAAAAACAGCGTTTCTGCAACGTGGGGCTTCAGCCTCAAATGGGTTTTCCAACACTAAGATATTGATGACGTGTCATTACAATAGGTCAGCAATATTAGAACAGTAGGGTCCTGACACCTGGTACCGCCAATGTTCGTATATTCAAAGAGGTCTCAGTATTTTAAAAAAATGCTGCCGCCTCTTCACTGTATACAAAGCACAGCTCTGTTAATTTAACAGAAGCCATGTTTGCTATTGCAGCTCAATGCAATTCAAGTGAATGGGATAAACATGCCAAGGGTTCCCAGTTGTTAGGCTCAAATTTATGTCATATTGATGCCAACAAAATATTTTTATATTATATTTTTATATAATATAACATTTTTGTGGCCTCTATTTTCTAAATTTGATTATTGTGACTAAATAATGTACAGCATTTCTATTTCTGGCTATGATCATGAATTAGAATCTTGTAGTATCAGTTTAATAAATTTAATAAATGTAGGTTCAGTTACAGTACTACATGGGATATACGGTATTACGCTCATATGCCCTGCCGAATTGTAATTACCACCCAGTCTGTGACTCTATGCAATGTAATTGAAGAATAACTATACAGAGCTTCCCTTTGCAAGAGTATGCAAAACTAGAGAGGAGCGGGTCTGATATACAGTAGTTTATAGTGTAGTTTATCTCACTGTGTATTCTTATAAACTGAAATTAATCCTTTCCCTAATCCGTACTAAATCCAGTAGTTGATGGGCAGTGATTAGTATTGAATCTTACACAAGGGACCTTTGATTATCCTCCATGACCCCAGGATTTCCAGTTTTCAGAAACTGATTGAAACCATTGTAGAAATAACTATTACTTTTCCTTCTCAATTATTCATTGGCTGATACACATATGTGCATGAATACCGCTCATAAAATGATAGTTAGCACCAAGATCACAGTGACCTCATGTCTTATTGCCTCTACAAACAGCAGAGATGTTATGCATTTTAATGAGGATACAATATTAATATTTTATTGATTTGAAAACTCAGGTGAAATGAATTAATAGAATTTCTTTTTCAGAAGATCTATAATATGTATTATATTTTGGATTACAGCCATCTGTAAAGGTTTGAAGAGACTATGGGAATAGATATATAAATAAGTGAAATGGCCTCTTTATTAGAGACACCCATCTATTATTTTGAATCTTGTTTGGCCTTCAGAACCACAACAATTGCCATGGCAGGTATCACCCACAAGTAGCAGAAGTCCCAAGGTTTTTTCAAGAAAATATTTAGATTATATAATTTCTTTACCTTTACCAACTGGAACTATTGATACCTGATCAGAAGGATTCATTGATTCATGCTGTTTGCTCCAAATCCTGACCCTCCCATTAGTATGGTGGTACACAAGTTCTGGATTCAGGCTGACAATTCTCTGCATATTCTTAACACAATTGTAGAGAGAAAAACAAAAACAAACACAATTGTTAGTTTTTCAAATTCTGACCCTGGCTAAACTAGTATCATTGACCTTGCCATGTTAAAGGTAAGGGCCCGTTCACATCTGCGCCCGGGGTCTCCGCTTTCAGGTTTCCGTTTCCTGCCCAAAACTGGACAGGAGTGGAAACCTGCTGGCATTTTTCAAACCCATTCAAATGAATGGTTTAGCCACGGAGAGCTCAAAATGCTCCCCGGCGCTCATGGCCAGACCCGGTCTGAAAGGTTTCCGTCTTCTGCATGCAGAAG
This sequence comes from Leptodactylus fuscus, assembly GCF_031893055.1. Taxonomy (NCBI): domain Eukaryota; kingdom Metazoa; phylum Chordata; class Amphibia; order Anura; family Leptodactylidae; genus Leptodactylus; species Leptodactylus fuscus. The sequence goes on from NC_134269.1 coordinate 104,334,687, forward strand.
ATGGAAACCTCAGAACGGAGACCGGACGCTGGTGTGAACCCAGCGTCACTTAGTTTTCTCAGTTGCACATTCTTATTTGAGTTTACACTGAGACTTTGCTCACCTTCCCTGAGCCTCCGCTGAGGTTTGAGGGGACCCTGGAGTATAATAGTAGTTCATGGGTGGTGAACCACCAAAATATTGTGTTTTTTGAGAAATGATTTAAAAGTTTATAATGAGTACTAGAGATGAGCGAACAGTAAAATGTTCGATATTCGATATTCGTTTCAAATAGCCGCTCAATATTCGACTATTCCATCGAATATCGAACCCCATTATAGTCTATGGGGAAAAATGCTTCGCTACAGGGGATCCGACCATTTGACTCAGGAGGGTCACCAAGTCCACTATCACACCCCAGGAAATGATGACACTTGTAGTGATGTAGTGAATAGGATCGTTTTTAAAATCCAATCTTCGAATGATCGGAAATTGGATTTTAAAAACGATCCTGAAATGTCAAGATCGGCTCAACCCTAAGTGCTGGCCGATGTAGCAGTGTCCGATGTAGCAGTCCGATGCAGCAGAGCTGGACCTGCTACACACTCAGCTCTGCTGCATCGGACTGCTACATCGGACACTGCTACATCGGTAGAGCTGAGTGTGTAGCAGGTTCAGCTCTGCTTCATCTCAGCATAGGAATGCATTGACCAGCGTTGATTAGCCAAATGCCGTACTTCTGTATGGCATTCGCCCAATCAACGCTGGTCAATGCATTCCTATGGGAAAAAGTCTGCTCGCGCATATACAAGTGCCACAGATCATTATAACAGCTGATCAGTCAGGGTCCCATGTGTTGCTTTTTTTTACTGATGACCTGGAAAACCTTTTTAATTAGGAAAAACATTATTAATGAGAGCACTTTTTAAGGGGGGCAACAGGGATATTATTAATTAACACATACTGTATGATATGAGAATATTATTCTTTGGGGAGGTTATATCATATTTTATAATTGGGGGTAGCAGCAAGATGTGAATTTTGTGTGAGTAAGGACAATATGGGTCAGGTACAAAAAAAAAGATGGAAAAAGAAATACGTATCCACAACCCGGCTTCTAAAATTTAACTTTTAATCCATAGTTTTTTTTAAAAATACAAAGTGAAAAAGGTAAGAAAAAACATACTGAGTGAAAAAATAGAAAGCTGATAAAAATACGCAACTAACGCGTTTCGGGATGAATAATCCCTTAGTCTTAGCATAAATCCATCTTGTGCTCTTATTTATTTATGCTATTTATGGATTTATGCTAAGACTAAGGGATTATTCATCCCGAAACGCGTTAGTTGCGTATTTTTATCAGCTTTCTATTTTTTCACTCAGTATGTTTTTTCTTACCTTTTTCACTTTGTATTTTTAAAAAGAACTATGGATTAAAAGTTAAATTTTAGAAGCCGGGTTGTGGATACGTATTTCTTTTTCCACTATACATTACCCAGTTCCGTTGAGTCCCGGAGCACGAATCGCACACCCCGAAGTCTTCCCAGGTGCATATGGTGAGTGGCAACTGATTTTTTCATTTTTTGCAACAAAAAAAAAGAACCTAGCATAAACTAAAATATAACTTTTATTATTATCCGTTAAAATTATAAGTAAACTTAGGTTAAAAGTTAAGCCCACATTGAGTGAGAGAAAAACGGGCAGGTTCCCTTGTAACTCAATAGATGTATAACCCCATGGTGTTATAAGATATAAATGAGGGATGTATTCAAAATAACAGTGTGCAATAGATGAGCACGGGGGGAACCCTGCCCTAACTCAGACTCTTAAAAAGTACTAGGGTTCTCCTAAATTGACCTATAAAACACACCAGCACTTGGTATAGAGAAAAAATAATGCAAGGAAGATACTAGCTAAATTGTTTTGTTATTTTGATACTAAAATGTGTATCATGGCTAGAATATCTCCTTCCATTAATGATACCCATACAAAACCCAGGACAATAACCAGTACGTGATTATTGGGCATAAGTGACACCCATTTCTTTTCTTTCTTTATATGGATCAGGTGTCTGGAAAAGTGAGGAGTTGGGGCAACAGGGTGGCTCAGGGCTCATTCACATCTGCGCTCGGTCTCTGTTCTGCAGGTCTCCGTTTCCTGCCTGAAACTGGACAGGAGACGGAAACCTGCAACCATTTTTCAAACTCATTCATTTGAATGGGTTTGAAAAGTGTCCGGCCGTGTGCACCTCTGCAGATTCATAGCTGCAGAATGAGATTTAACAAGACAACTTGTAGAGGGAATATATTAGTAAACTGCCGACATGCCCGTACCTAGTCTTCTGTACAGATTGCAGATACTTCCACAAAGGATAAATGTGCAATTTCAATATCCATAACTTTTTTATTTTCTGCCAGAAGGTTTTTTTTTGTTGTTTAAGACATACATTTTTATTATTTACGTTTCACAAATGTTTAAAACACTTTTTTCACTTTTAATTGTTTAATATGCAATTGCTTCTTTCGGGGTATGTATTCAGTGCAGTTTACTCTGAACTAATTACAAAACCTGAATATTTCACAATATATGCAAACTTATATTACCAATATTAAAACGTGGTTTCTAATAATTAATATTAACTGTGCTTATCAATGCTGCAGTGTATTTGTAATTTATAGGGTGGGAAATGGGTCCCTCTGGTGGTGTAAAAGGCCCAGTGCACTGTAGTTTTTTTGTTTTGTTTATAACAGTAGATTTAGTATGATTGACTATTAATGCTAAATCTATCTATCTATCTATCTATCTATCTATCTATCTATCTATCTATCTATCTATCTATCTGTACATACCATAAGTGTGTGCATACAGTGGGGCAAAAAAGTATTTAGTCAGTCACCAATAGTGCAAGTTCCACCACTTAAAAAGATGAGAGGCGTCTGTAATTTACATCATAGGTAGACCTCAACTATGAGAGACAAAATGAGAAAACAAATCCAGAAAATCACATTGTCTGATTTTGTAAGAATTTATTTGCAAATTATGGTGGAAAATAAGTATTTGGTCAGTAACAAAATTTCATCTCAATACTTTATGTATCCTTTGTTGGCAATGACAGAGGTCAAACGTTTTCTGTAAGTCTTCACAAGGTTGGCACACACTGTTGTTGGTATGTTGGCCCATTCCTCCATGCAGATCTCCTCTAGAGCAGTGATGTTTTGGGGCTGTCGCTTGGCAACATGGACTTTCAACTCCCTCCAAAGGTTTTCTATAGGGTTGAGATCTGGAGACTGGCTAGGCCACTCCAGGACCTTGAAATGCTTCTTACAAAGCCACTCCTTCGTTGCCCTGGTGGTGTGCTTGGGATCATTGTCATGTTGAAAGACCCAGCCACGTTTCATCTTCAATGCCCTTGCTGATGGAAGGAGGTTTGCACTCAAAATCTCACGATACATGACCCCATTCATTCTTTCATGTACCCGGATCAGTCGTCCTGGCCCCTTTGCAGAGAAACAGCCCCAAAGCATGATGTTTCCACCCCCATGCTTTACAGTAGGTATGGTGTTTGATGGATGCAACTCAGTATTCTTTTTCCTCCAAACACGAAAAGTTGTGTTTCTACCAAACAGTTCCAGTTTAGTTTCATCAGACCATAGGACATTCTCCCAATACTCTTCTGGATCATCCAAATGCTCTCTAGCAAACTTCAGACGGGCCCGGACATGTACTGGCTTAAGCAGTGGGACACGTCTGGCACTGCAGGATCTGAGTCCCTGGCGGCGTAGTGTGTTACTGATGGTAGGATTTGTTACATTGGTCCCAGCTCTCTGCAGTTCATTCACTAGGTCCCCCCGCGTGGTTCTGGGATTTTTGCTCACCGTTCTTGTGATCATTTTGACCCCACAGGGTGAGATTTTGTGTGTAGCCCCAGATCGAGGGAGATTATCAGTGGTCTTGTATGTCTTCCATTTTCTAATTATTGCTCCCACAGTTGATTTCTTCAATCCAAGCTGGTTGCCTATTGCAGATTCAGTCTTCCCAGCCTGGTGCAGGGCTACAATTTTGTTTCTGGTGTCCTTTGACAGCTCTTTGGTCTTCACCATAGTGGAGTTTGGAGTCTGACTGTTTGAGGGTGTGCACAGGTGTCTTTTTATACTGACAACAAGTTTAAACAGGTGCCATTACTACAGGTAATGAGTGGAGGAAAGAGGAGACTCTTAAAGAAGAAGTTACAGGTCTGTGAGAGCCAGAAATCTTGATTGCTTGTAGGTAACCAAATACTTATTTTCCACCATAATTTGCAAATAAATTCTTACAAAATCAGACAATGTGATTTTCTGGATTTGTTTTCTCATTTTGTCTCTCATAGTTGAGGTCTACCTATGATGTAAATTACAGACGCCTCTCATCTTTTTAAGTGGTGGAACTTGCACTATTGGTGACTGACTAAATACTTTTTTGTCCCACTGTATATACACACACAACTTAAATATCCATTCATTATATGGCACCACTGTAGGAGAATTAAAAGCTTGGTTGTATTTTACTCCACACATTACATTTGGCCAACAGGGGTCCAACAGTTGAACACTCTTTGATCGACTTTTCTTCAAAGACAACAGGTGTCTATCATCAGAATGCTCAAGTTCTTGTTTTTTCCTGTTTCCTTCACAAGTCTATTTGGTAAGATTATATTTCTTGAACTGACAATTCTTCACCAGTTTTTCAAAACTGTATAATATATAGTGTAATGGCAGATACTCCACTTTTCCCTTTCACTATAATTTATTCTAGCAATGAAATAAGAGTTACAAAGCTTTATATTTGTTTTTGTGCCTTGTGGTCCTTCACATCTTACATTAAAAAACATAGGCATGTTAAAGGGAGACTACTACTAAATTTGCTCATATGCAGTTATCAGCTACCCACACGAATCATGTGGACAGGAAAGTAGATCACAAAATACTTTTCTGTCCGCATGTTCTGTGCGGACACCACGCGGAGAGCACACGGACCCCATTATAGTCTATGGGGTTTGTGTGCTTTCACTGCACACACCGCCTGCCAATGTGTTTGGTATTCCGTTTGGGAGGTCCCCATGGGGACTGCTCAAACAGATCACCAAACGCAGATGTGAAAGAGGGGTTATACTTCAATGACATCAGTTTGTAGAATGGAGAAATCTGGAGGTCTTTAACCCCTTCCTGAAACATACAGTAATATTACAGCAGATCTTAGTGTTTAAACATGATGTCCATTCACCATCCCCCAGTGTTGGAGACGGAGTATTTACTGTTTTACACAGCAGTGGCCCTGCAGCAGTGCCTGTGATCAGAGAAATCTTAAGAAAGACACAACCCTTCAGATATCACAGCCAGAGGTAACCATGGCATCTGAGGAAGCACCATAGGAACACTGCTATTACAGCATATAAGAGTACTGCAATTTGTATTATATACTGCAATACAGTAGTATTGAAGTCTATGACGTAAGCAATCTAAGCATCACAGGTTAACAGCAACATGCTAGAGATGGGCGAACCATTGAGATTCATTTTGGATTAGAATCCTTCAGTGCAAAGGTTTCTTTCATATGAATAAATATGGTACAAACCAGAGCTTAAATTGGCTTAAGACATAGTATATGACAATGACAGGGTTCCTAGGACTCTAGCTAATTTCAAGCTCTCTAAGTAAAACACAGTAGAAGCTATGTCATAGTAACAGTGATGTCACTGGGAAAACAGATACTAAGCAGTGGAAACAAACCTGTACTTTAACCAGGGGTATAACTACCGGAGTAGCAACGGAGGCAGCTGCCACAGGGCCTGGGATACTAGGGGGCCCGGTGACAGCTGCTACCGTTGCAGATTTTTTCTTTTTTAAATAGGCCGTTACCTGCTGGAGTAACACCAGCTTGTAACGGGCCCTATTTACTGCAGTGCTGGGGGCTGCCTGAAGATGGAGGGCAGCTGCAGGCTGTGTGTGAGAAAGAAAGGGGAATGGGGGTGCAGGCTGTGGGTGAGCAAGAGTGTGGTGGAATGAGAGGTTCCCCCTCCAGATCACCCTCTTGCACATACACAGCTTGCACCCCCATTTCCCCTCTTGCTTATACACACCTTGCACCCCACGTCACTCTCTTATTCACAAACAGCCTGTACGCCCATGTACCCTTCTTGGAGGGGGCCCCATGTCAAAAGTTCGCCATGGGGCCCCGCCATTCCTAGTTACACCACTGACTTTAAGCATACACTGTGCTCCCTCTTGCTTTTATGCATTTTAAAATTTAAAACGCTCCATCAATTAGACTGATTTGGGGGGGGGGGGGCAGCTGCTTGCCCATATATTTATACACACAATGACTTTATATAAAAATGATTCTGTTTTGGGGACTTATATGTGCAACAGGCTTGTTATTTTGGAGAATAATTTGTTGATGTTTGTCTGGTTGAAGAGTGATAAAAGAATAAGTGACTTTTCAAAAAAAAAAATAAAAAAATTGCACCAAAAGTTATCCCTTTATGGGAGCAGAATGTTTCACCAACATGGCCCTGGTATTGGAAAAAGCAGTGGTGAGTTGTTTATTGGTTTTATTATTATGCCAACAGTGAAAACTAGCATGTAACATTGCCAATTACAGAATTTTAAGAAAAAAATGCCAGTTGAAAATGATTGACTTTATAAAAACGTCACTAAAAATTATCCATTCATGGGATCACATGCAGCATCAAGTCTTGACAATTACAGAATTTCAAAAAATAAATAAATTGTAGCACAGTGTCAGCTGAAAAAGCTGGAATAAATTCTGAGATGAAAAGATTCTATGACCATGAGAACAACACTTGGGAACCAGAAAATAACCTGTATTAACCTGCTGGTTATCCTGTATGGGTGACAATGCCACAGTAACATAATGCTCGTTGTGTGACAATTTATAGAATTTCAAGCAAAATTTGTGGCACACAGTCTGTATGCCTGCCATTTGAAAGGTGAAAAAGAATTGAGTATAGCTAAACAAACATGAGCAAATTTGGCACCAAAGTGTGTCAATTTATAGGATTTAAAAAAAAAAATTGTGACACACTGTCAGTGATTAGGTAGTTGTCCTCAAAGAAATTCAGAATATGACACAGTTCTCTCATGAATTTAAAATAACACAGTCTGCCTGTGGTTTGCTGCATGTAATAATCATTCACTGCCTTCTGATTCTCAAAATGAGCCACATAGGCCTTTGCCACATGGGCATTCAATATGCATTCAACTTACAGTCATGAAATGAGGTAGTGGAAAATAATGGCTTGCTTTGAATAAGTTAGGGGCACGAAATGGTCCAATGAGGAGAAACTGGTGGAAGTGGGTGGGCCCCACCTGATGTTAAAATTGGGCCTTCACCCACAGGGTGATGTCAATACTAGCACCTGGCTTAGCTCCATTTATGGATGTTGCCCGCTGACACTCTAAAAATTGAGCCAGTGAGCTGAAATCTATATATTGTCCCTGTCTGTAATTTCTGCTCCACATGTTGACGGGCATGCAGCTTTACCAACATGACTGTTTTCAAGTAGAAGCCCACAAGGCAGCTTTCCTAGAGAAATAATGGCAGCTAGGTATTCTCCATCGAGATTGAGCGCATGCCATAGTTGGTGAAACACAATGGAATCCATTAAAGTTACAGACCAGTATGATGAGTGCTCACATATTGCTGTTTTGTGTACACACATTCTCTAATGGATAACAGATGATGGCATGGAGGAGGAAGAAAAGCAAATGGAGATGATGATAATAATAACGATGATGGCCATGTGCTAGGTGTGGTTGTGGCCTGCCTACACAAAAGATCATGAGGAGAATGAGTAGGATGGTCTTGCTCACTTTGCCTGTCAATGCCACTGCCAATTCTGTTTTGCCAAATAAACTGGTGTCCCCATTCATACAAGTACAAAGAAACCTAGATGGTACAGAAGTGCCTACAAGGCTATGGCTAATTTCTTGCTTACAGACCTTGTACCTTGCTATAGATTTGTCATTTATTAATGACGAATTACCTTATGACAAATGACTGCACATAGCTGCGGCCACCAACATCCGCAGCACTGGAAACATGTCTGCCAGAGCCACTGCAAATTGCATGGAATTGTTAGTATTGCAGCTTGACCAGGTTACCAGGTCATAACTGTAATAGAAACTGATTCAGATTCAGTTCCCCACTTTTTTTTTAACTCATCGTGGCAATGGGATTTCACTATCCCCTCACAATTCCCACTTTCAGATTTCCCCCTAGTGCCACTATCAGCACAGCTACTAGCATCACACCCCCTGCTACTACTACCCCCACCACAACCTACAGTCATGTCTTCTAACGTTGCCTCATCCTCATCCAAAAAGCACAATCTCTTTTCCCATCCAAATCATCAAGAGGAGGAATAAGAGGAAGTATCGGGCTACAAGGAATATCTCCCTCAGCAGATGCTACATGATTGGCTACTAGGGAATGGGATCATTGTCAATGAAGATGAAGAAGACATTGTTGACATTGCAGAAAGATAACGTGGTAATTTACATGTTACAACAGCTGAGGAGAAGCACACAGAACCCTTAATAAAAGGAGATTTTGTATAGACTGTAGAACACACTTTGTGAGTCAGTTTATTTCTATGCCATAGTGATAACACCATTTTGTATGTTTTGGGTAACAAAAAAAACAAAAACAAAACACTAATGTGCCAAAAAGCCCTTAACAAAAGATTTTTCACTTTAAGGACAGATTTTGTTAGTAAAAACAATGCAAGGCATTCTGTAGATATCCAGCTCACGGTGCTGCAAGCTACGTTGTTACGCTAGGTTCACACCTGCGTTCTTCTTTCCGTTCTGTGCTTTCCGTCTTCTGCATGCCAGAAGACGGAAAGCACAGACCGGGTCCGGCCGTGAGCGGCGGTGAGCGTTTTATGCTCTCCGCCGCGAAACCGTTTTTTTTAAATCCGGACACAGTACTGCATGTCCGACTCTGTGTCCGGATTATAAAACCCAGTTTCGCGGCGGAGAGCATAAAACGCTCACCGCCGCTCACGGCCGGACATCTCTCTCACCCATTCAAATGAATGGGTGAGAAAGAGTCCTACAGGTTTCTGTCTCCTGCCTCTGTTTTATGCAGGAAACTGAAACCTGCATAACGGAGTTCACAACGCTGATGTGAACAAGCCCTTAGTAATAATTGCAAATCTGACACTATTGCTCTATTGCAAAAGAAACTTAACAAAATGAGTAGAGATGAGCGAACACTAAAATGTTCGAGGTTCGAAATTCGATTCGAACAGCCGCTCACTGTTCGAGTGTTCGAATGGGTTTCGAACCCCATTATAGTCTATGGGGAACATAAACTCATTAAGGGGGAAACCCAAATTCGTGTCTGGAGGGTCACCAAGTCCACTATGACACCCCAGGAAATGATACCAACACCCTGGAATGACACTGGGACAGCAGGGGAAGCATGTCTGGGGGCATAAAAGTCACTTTATTTCATGGAAATCCCTGTCAGTTTGCGATTTTCGCAAGCTAACTTTTCCCCATAGAAATGCATTGGCCAGTGCTGATTGGCCAGAGTACGGAACTCGACCAATCAGCGCTGGCTCTGCTGGAGGAGGCGGAGTCTAAGATAGCTCCACACCAGTCTCCATTCAGGTCCGACCTTAGACTCCGCCTCCTCCGGCAGAGCCAGCGCTGATTGGCCGAAGGCTGGCCAATGCATTCCTATGCGAATGCAGACTTAGCAGTGCTGAGTCAGTTTTGCTCAACTACACATCTGATGCACACTCGGCACTGCTACATCAGATGTAGCAATCTGATGTAGCAGAGCCGAGGGTGCACTAGAACCCCTGTGCAAACTCAGTTCACGCTAATAGAATGCATTGGCCAGCGCTGATTGGCCAATGCATTCTATTAGCCCGATGAAGTAGAGCTGAATGTGTGTGCTAAGCACACACATTCAGCACTGCTTCATCAAGCCAATACAATGCATTAGCCAGTGCTGATTGGCCAGAGTACGGAATTCGGCCAATCAGCGCTGGCTCTGCTGGAGGAGGCGGAGTCTAAGATCGCTCCACACCAGTCTCCATTCAGGTCCGACCTTAGACTCCGCCTCCTCCGGCAGAGCCAGCGCTGATTGGCCGAAGGCTGGCCAATGCATTCCTATGCGAATGCAGACTTAGCAGTGCTGAGTCAGTTTTGCTCAACTACACATCTGATGCACACTCGGCACTGCTACATCAGATGTAGCAATCTGATGTAGCAGAGCCGAGGGTGCACTAGAACCCCTGTGCAAACTCAGTTCACGCTAATAGAATGCATTGGCCAGCGCTGATTGGCCAATGCATTCTATTAGCCCGATGAAGTAGAGCTGAATGTGTGTGCTAAGCACACACATTCAGCACTGCTTCATCAAGCCAATACAATGCATTAGCCAGTGCTGATTGGCCAGAGTACGGAATTCGGCCAATCAGCGCTGGCTCTGCTGGAGGAGGCGGAGTCTAAGGTCGGACCTGAATGGAGACTGGTGTGGAGCGATCTTAGACTCCGCCTCCTCCAGCAGAGCCAGCGCTGATTGGCCGAATTCCGTACTCTGGCCAATCAGCACTGGCTAATGCATTGTATTGGCGTGATGAAGCAGTGCTGAATGTGTGTGCTTAGCACACACATTCAGCTCTACTTCATCGGGCTAATAGAATGCATTGGCCAGCGCTGATTGGCCGAATTCCGTACTCTGGCCAATCAGTGCTGGCCAATGCATTCTATTAGCTTGATGAAGCAGAGTGTGCACAAGGGTTCAAGCGCACCCTCGGCTCTGATGTAGCAGAGCCGAGGCTGCACAAGGGTTCAAGCGCACCCTCGGCTCTGATGTAGGAGAGCCGAGGGTGCACTTGAACCCTTGTGCAGCCTCGGCTCTGCTACATCAGAGCCGAGGGTGCGCTTGAACCCTTGTGCACACTCTGCTTCATCAAGCTAATAGAATGCATTGGCCAGCGCTGATTGGCCAATGTATTCTATTAGCCTGATGAAGTAGAGCTGAATGTGTGTGCTAAGCACACACATTCAGCTCTACTTCATCGGGCTAATAGAATGCATTGGCCAGCGCTGATTGGCCGAATTCCGTACTCTGGCCAATCAGTGCTGGCCAATGCATTCTATTAGCTTGATGAAGCAGAGTGTGCACAAGGGTTCAAGCGCACCCTCGGCTCTGATGTAGCAGAGCCGAGGCTGCACAAGGGTTCAAGCGCACCCTCGGCTCTGATGTAGGAGAGCCGAGGGTGCACTTGAACCCTTGTGCAGCCTCGGCTCTGCTACATCAGAGCCGAGGGTGCGCTTGAACCCTTGTGCACACTCTGCTTCATCAAGCTACTAGAATGCATTGGCCAGCGCTGATTGGCCAATGTATTCTATTAGCCTGATGAAGTAGAGCTGAATGTGTGTGCTAAGCACACACATTCAGCTCTACTTCATCGGGCTAATAGAATGCATTGGCCAGCGCTGATTGGCCAGAGTACGGAACTCGACCAATCAGCGCTGGCTCTGCTGGAGGAGGCGGAGTCTAAGATCGCTCCACACCAGTCTCCATTCAGGTCCGACCTTAGACTCCGCCTCCTCCAGCAGAGCCAGCGCTGATTGGCCGAATTCCGTACTCTGGCCAATCAGCACTGGCTAATGCATTGTATTGGCGTGATGAAGCAGTGCTGAATGTGTGTGCTTAGCACACACATTCAGCTCTACTTCATCGGGCTAATAGAATGCATTGGCCAATCAGCGCTGGCCAATGCATTCTATTAGCGTGAACTGAGTTTGCACAGGGGTTCTAGTGCACCCTCGGCTCTGCTACATCAGATTGCTACATCTGATGTAGCAGTGCCGAGTGTGCATCAGATGTGTAGTTGAGCAAAACTGACTCAGCACTGCTAAGTCTCTGCATTCGCATAGGAATGCATTGGCCAGCCTTCGGCCAATCAGCGCTGGCTCTGCCGGAGGAGGCGGAGTCTAAGGTCGGACCTGAATGGAGACTGGTGTGGAGCGATCTTAGACTCCGCCTCCTCCAGCAGAGCCAGCGCTGATTGGTCGAGTTCCGTACTCTGGCCAATCAGCGCTGGCCAATGCATTCTATTAGCCCGATGAAGTAGAGCTGAATGTGTGTGCTTAGCACACACATTCAGCTCTACTTCATCAGGCTAATAGAATACATTGGCCAATCAGCGCTGGCCAATGCATTCTATTAGCTTGATGAAGCAGAGTGTGCACAAGGGTTCAAGCGCACCCTCGGCTCTGATGTAGCAGAGCTGAGGGTGCACAAGGGTTCAAGTGCACCCTCGGCTCTCCTACATCAGAGCCGAGGGTGCGCTTGAACCCTTGTGCAGCCTCGGCTCTGCTACATCAGAGCCGAGGGTGCGCTTGAACCCTTGTGCACACTCTGCTTCATCAAGCTAATAGAATGCATTGGCCAGCACTGATTGGCCAGAGTACGGAATTCGGCCAATCAGCGCTGGCCAATGCATCCCTATGGGAAAAAGTTTATCTCACAAAAATCACAATTACACACCCGATAGAGCCCCAAAAAGTTATTTTTAATAACATTCCCCCCTAAATAAAGGTTATCCCTAGCTATCCCTGCCTGTACAGCTATCCCTGTCTCATAGTCACAAAGTTCACATTCTCATATGACCCGGATTTGAAATCCACTATTCGTCTAAAATGGAGGTCACCTGATTTCGGCAGCCAATGACTTTTTCCAATTTTTTTCAATGCCCCCAGTGTCGTAGTTCCTGTCCCACCTCCCCTGCGCTGTTATTGGTGCAAAAAAGGCGCCAGGGAAGGTGGGAGGGGAATCGAATTTTGGCGCACTTTACCACGTGGTGTTCGATTCGATTCGAACATGGCGAACACCCTGATATCCGATCGAACATGTGTTCGATAGAACACTGTTCGCTCATCTCTAAAAATGAGATTATTTACAATGAAAGGGCCAATGTATGTGGAATTCAGTGAAAACTGCAGTCACTAGCTCACAACACAGTGTGGAAATTCTGTCTAAAATTGATTAAACCTAATGTGGTGTGGACCCAAATAGTCAAGACAGGAACACAAAATGTGCAGCAAACTGGTTTGTTTAGAAAAAAAAACAGGAAAATAAATAGACCTTCACTTCAGGTACACAATGAGCAAAACAAAATACAGCGTAAAATTCAGGCAAAAACAAAGTAAAAACCTGCTCGTCTGAGCAAATAACTAAACAGAACTAATAACCTAACTATATGTGTGGCTTACTTCCAGCCACATGAACAAAACAAGTGCAATATAGTCTCACTGGACTCAGGGTTACAGGAGAGAACCATACACCTACTTTCACCCCATGGAACTGCACTGCAATGCAAGGACTGCAGCCTTTTCTGGCCTAGTAATGAGCTGAGGATCTACACCTGTGCTGAGGCCTACTCCAGATCCGCCCTGGACCACACATATATTAGAAACCAGGGACTCCAGCACTCTGCCTGTCACCTTCGCACACTAAATAAACTGGGCTTCATTGAGCCACCTGCTATAATTCTGTAGTTTTATTGAAGTGTTGGCATTTGTGTTGGCAAGGTGTTTTCTCGGTAGCAATTGTTTTGAATCATGCATAACAAAATGCCTGTTTCTAGCTTAGAAGTCTTAGAATATCACAAAATGGCTGCTATTGCTGACTCTGCAGCATCTTATATTGTGTATGTGACATCAGCATCTGTAACCCCTCCATCTACCAATCATGATTGGCTGAGAGGCTGTCAGGTGATGACTAAGTCAAATAAACCATGTGATCTTCCTTCTTCTCTGTATTCAAAATGGGCATTATGTGTCACAACATCCATTTAAGTTCATCCAAGACAAATTGCAAAGGTTTTGGTTTCATTAAAACTTGAAACGTTTGTAAAAAATTTTGTCAAAAGTGGTTTGTTGTGAGTTAGTTGCCTCGTTTCTACTATATACATATCCTTGGTCATTTTTTTGAATATATATATATATATATATATATATATATTTGGCTAGAAAACATTTTCAGTAGTAAAAATTCTGCTTGCTTTTTCTTCTGCTACGTTTACTTACTCTTATATAGTTCATGCTGCTCTTATCCCTTCTTACATATTATGCAATAATATCATTAAAAAATTGAACACAATGGTACACGTAGCCTAAAGCTCCCTAGCCGTGGCTAAAAAGAGTTTAAACTGTGATTGTATTAATCTGCAGAATATAAAGAAGATATCATATTTATCACACAGTGAACAACATAAAGGTTTGTGGGGAAAAAACAGTGAAAAAAACATGAAGTACAATCTATTGGTTATGATTCATTACCAAGTAATATGGTTTCACCAAATTTTCACTAGGCACACTAGATACATGGACATCCCAACAAGAGTTGTGCCTCAGGGTTGCATATTTTAGGCAAGCTTATTAGTAATTGTTGTTGGCAGTACACCCCCTTGTGAGGCCAGGGTCCATATAGCGTTAACGCTGTGGTTTGGCGTTTTGCAGCCCCTGCAAGGATGGGATTCTAGGAACTCTCATTCATACATTGTGTAAAAATACACACAGTAGACACAATGCGATTTCCAAAACCTTGGCAGTTTTGGAAATTTCAGCATGTCAATTATACCTACTGAAATGCTGTTTCCCTATAGGTATAAATGAAGCAGAAAGTCTGTGGAGGAAACCTCTGCAGACTTTATTTTAAAAATTCTGCAGGAAAAACTGCAATGCATTGCGGCTTAAGGCTAAGGCCCCACATGGCGTCCAGCAGCAAAAAAATGCTGTGGGAAAAGCCTTGGAGGCAATGCATCAGGGATCTTCCTGCAACGCTTTGTTCAGAAAGTTCGTAGAGTATTTCTCTGCAGACTTTCTGTTTCAATCATATTTATAGGGAAACCACTGGCATTTCCGTAGATATAAATGACATGACAGTTTTGGAAATTGCAACGTGTCCTCACAGCGTAATTTACCGCAAAGTGGGCATAGGATTCACTAAAATCCCATCCACTTTTCTGTGACTGTAAAACGCCACCTTATTTCCTGCGGAATTTCTGCCACTTAGAGCCCTGGCCTAAGACTGGAATGTGCTGATGACAATATTCCAAGCTATATGAGGAAGAACAATCCCCATAGAGAATCCCTGTAATCACCATACATGTGCATCAAGCCATGTAAAAGGTTCTTTAAACAAATGCTACTCAATTTTTTTTTTATCAATTAGAATTTTTTCCATCCTTAAACCTAGCTGTGTAAAAGGACCCTTACCTTATAGCAATATAGTAGACTTCTGAGGATAGGATCACATCTGCGTTTGGGTTTCCATTCGGGGGGGGTCTGCTTGGGGACCCCATCACGGAAACCTACCATGAACCCAACCTGAGAGATGATAAATTATTACTATTTTTATCACTTGATATTTTTGTGGCTTATATAACATTGAAATTCCAGTGTTTCGATGCTATAATGATTTCATTTCCAAATAGTATATGGTAATCTTGTAAACTTTAAAGTGCCTATCAAATATTGTAATGTCATCACGGTGTCAGCATGGATTGCCAGAAGAATTTAGTTATTTTCTTGCAGGTAACCTTGTATAAAATATAATATGGCATGATAGATGTGCCTGGACACCAAACCCAATTAACTAGAAGAAAATTGACCCACAGGGTAGATGAGCAAGAGGGTCCAATTCCAAAAGATTAGGGGTGTAACCTGGTTGAGCTACAGGGGAAGACTAATTGCTCGGGCTGAATATTGATAGCAATTAAATACACCTGTTCTCTAGCGTCTCTATAGTTAGAGAAAGAAGAGCCGCAAATGTACAACTTTAATATGATCCAATCAATGGGTTAAGCCTGAATAAGCTGAGTCTACCTCCATTTATAATTCAATCCGGTACAAGCACGTACAAATGTCAGCAAACTGCAAATTAAAGCAGAAGGAGTACATGCAAATGAGAAAGAAAAAAAAAAGATTGATTCTTTTAAGAACTCTTGTAACATTTCCCAATTTGGCGTGCTATTATACATCAACATGGCAGAATTTGCCATAATTGAGAGCATGGCAAACAGATGAAAAATTGCCCTTTTCTTAAGGGTGACAGAACATTTTTACTGATTTCATGAACTTAATGATCAGCCAGTCTAAGATTACAATACCATAGGATAGATAGACTCTGTGTGGTTCGGTGGGGATTGGAGGATAATGTTGTAAACTGATCAAATATAAATGGACCATAAACTTCCCATTGTGATTAAATCAATTTTTTTTCTTCTCACTCTTGCTATTATCAAAGAAAGCTCCAGGCAGTGGATATTTCTTGTATTTCAATATAACTTTTGCAATCTTAGGTGAACAGCTTGGTTGCTTCTGCCTGTCAGGAAATTTGAATTGCAAATTAAATGCGGAAATGTAGCAGCCAAGGGTCTGAATCAGTCACTTTTGAGAACACAATTATTGCCTAGCAACCACCGAGGAGATCATGCCGTACTAAAGTTCAGCTTTCACAGCCCCTTTGTGACCTAGAGATGCTCAAGGGTAGATGGCATGCCGCTACTCTGTATGAAGCACTAGCAAGCAGGGCATTTGAATATAAGATGACTTGATGGAATCCAACATAAGAAGGCTTCCTATAGTTACATTTCAATCTGCATCATCATATAACATTGAGTTTATTTTCAGTTTTCCATCAGACAAGAAAAGACATGCAGAAGGTCTTAAAAGCATCTTAATGCGCAACGTTGTAAGTAATCACAGATGGCGTAAAAATCCCCATCAAATTCTTCATGAAGAGTTAATAAGTCATTGTCAGAAGCTACAATTTACTTTGTAAGCTGCTGAATACCTTATGCCACCGCTTTTTCAGAAGGTAACAGCCTTCTATTTTTAGATGGAAATTATTGTCATGTCTTCTAGATGAAAAATGAGGAAGTTATCATTTGATATAATTTTTTAGGTGAAAAAAAGTGAATTATGCTGCCTACTATGGGAAGGTTTATGAGTGGAAAATTCAAAGAACACACAACACGCATTTGCAGTGATTTTATACAAAATATGTTTCTAAAACCCATAATAGCTGCTAGTTGGTAAGCAATGTCTGGACATGTTGCTTAACTGGTCATTGAATGTTCAGGAGGTTAAAAAGAATGACAGCAGTGACAGATTAAAAAAAAACTAACTCAATGGGGCACATTTTTTAAAACAAGAGTTTTTATAATATCATCTTTATCTATGGTCCTCTGGTATCAGATGCCATATAACCATTAAGCTGTAAAGTTATTTTTATAATGGTGGCACCAGCAAGAAGCTGGAGTCGATTTCCAAGTGTTACTTACTCCAGTCATTTGGTTTAAGTGATCTCAAATACACAGTCCAGTAACATTAATGTGACCACCTGTCAAAATCCAGAATAACCACCCTTCGCAGAGCGGACCGCTGCGAGACGTGCAGGAAGAGAGGGGATGTTGTGATGATGTTCACTGGAATGTTGAGCCATGCCGACTCCAGTGCCGTGTTCAGCTGTGCTATGGTACGCGGTTGAGAATACATGGCGCGAACAACCAGATCGAGGTGGTCCCACGGATTCTCGATTGGGTTCAAGTCCGGGGAATTTGCTGGCCAGGGGAGTACAGTAAACTCATCCTGGTGCTCCTCGAATCACGCACGTACACTACGAGCTTTATGATACGTCCTGCTATTGTCCTGCTGGTAGATCATCCTGAGGAAAAACAATTCTCATGTAAGGATGAACATGGTCCGCAAGGATAGATGCATACTTGTGTTGATCCATTGTGCCTTCCACAATGATGAGTGCACCCAGATGGCTGATGACACGTGCCTTCTGCGATTGGTTATTTAACATTGACGTCAAAGGTAGGCGGTGGTCACATTAATATGACTGGACTGTGTATGTTGGGCTCTGAAGATTCCGCCCCCTAGTTTGGCCTAAGCTATACCCCACCCACTTTTTAAAAAAGTGCCATAAGTGACAAAAAAAGAACAAAGAAGTGCAATTTTTGGCCCCAAATATTGAATTTCCAGTCATTAATGTGCCCCAGTGTTTTTCTTTTTTTAATCTTTTGCTCCTATATAGTTGTTATTTTGTGACAGAAGCATAGTAAGAAATGTAGTTTAAGCAAAATAATATGCTTTGGTCCTAATACAAGCAGCCGCACATAAGTCGAGACTGACATGTGAAATACTCTGTGAGAAGTGAGATAAATGACACACTCAATGGACTTTAGGAAGTTGAAACACATATATTTCAGTTCTTTAGGCATAGGAGAAAATTATTGTTTGTCTTTCAACTGTGTGGTGGTAAGAAAATTACATTGCATTCAAATATCTGCTAGGTGTGACAGTCAATAGACCGACATTGGAGTACAATGGGACATGTTTTTTTTTTTGTTTTTTTTTTTGTATCACATTGAAAGCAATAGGGAAAAAAGCCTCCCATTGATTTCAATGGGTAGCGCTCGTATGTCGGTACCCATTCAAGTCAATGGGAGCTGGTTTTTACACGCTCATTCTGAACGACTTTTACTTTCAGAATGAGCCGAGCGTATACTCTGTGTGAAGGCTCCCTTATACATGGAAATTATGGGGGAACATTACTGGGGGAATGCATGGCACTAAACCCTGCTTATGTGAAACTAACCAGTCAGCAGAACTTCTAAGTATGTTACCTCTTCACTCCCATTGGCCTCATTTTGCTGTATTCTGCTGAAATGTTATCTGACCAGCATGATCCTTTTTCATTTAGTTGAGTAACGTATCTCTATAAAAACTTTTCATTTTAATATTTCATATTAATATTATTCATTTGCATTTTTATCTAATGTAATTTTTTTTAAACATCTACTTTCTTGAGAGCATTAATTTTAGGATTTCTAAAAGAAACTATTATTGAAACTAATGCTGCCGTTCATTTATGTGATATACAGTATATTGTTACATCAATTACTCATAGTTACTAATAGTTCAAGTACTCATGCAGGTAACACAAAAAATAAAAAACAAATCAACAACAAAACAGGAGTGCTCATGGGAAGGAAAATATATAAAGTGTTGATTCTTGAGCATCTATGAAAATAGCATCAAATTAGGGAACTACACGCACCTACAGTCCTATGAAAAAGTTTGGGCACCCCTATTAATCTTAATAATTTTTAGTTCTAAATATTTTGGTATTTGCAACAGCCATTTCAGTTTGATATATCTAATAACTGATGGACACAGTAATATTTCAGGATTGAAATGAGGTTTATTGTACTAACAGAAAATGTGCAATATGCATTAAACCAAAATTTGACCGGTGCAAAAGTATGGGCACCTCAACAGAAAAGTGACATTAATATTTAGTAGATCCTCCTTTTGCAAAGATAACGGCCTCTAGTCGCTTCCTGTAGCTTTTAATCAGTTCCTGGATCCTGGATAAAGGTATTTTGGACAAACAATTCAAGTTCAGTTAAGTTTGATGGTCGCCGAGCATGGACAGCCCGCTTCAAACCATCCCACAGATGTTCAATGATATCCAGGTCTGCGGACTGGGATGGCCATTCCAGAACATTGTAATTGTTCCTCTGCATGAATGCCTGAGTTGATTTGGAGCACTGTTTTGGATCATTGTCTTGCTGAAATATCCATCCCCGGCGTAACTTCAACTTCGTCACTGATTCTTGAACATTATTCTCAAGAATCTGCTGATACTGAGTGGAATCCATGTGACCCTCAACTTTAACAAGATTCCCGGTGCCGGCATTGGCCACACAGCCCCAAAGCATGATGGAACCCCCACCAAATTTTACAGTGGGTAGCAAGTGTTTTTCTTGGAATGCTGTTTCTTTTTGGACGCCATGCATAACGCCTTTTTTTATAACCAAACAACTCAATCTTTGTTTCCAAAATGAAGTTGGCTTCTCCAAATGTGCTTTTGCATACCTCAGGTGACTCTGTTTGTGGCATGCTTGCAGAAACGGCTTCTTTCTCATCACTCTCCCATACAGCTTTTCCTTATGCAAAGTGCGCTGTATTGTTGACCGATGCACAGTGACACCATCTGCAGCAAGATGATGCTGCAGCTCTTTGGAGGTGGTCTGTGGATTGTCCTTGACTGTTCTCACCATTCTTCTTCTCTGCCTTTCTGATATTTTTCTTGGCCTGCCACTTCTGGGCTTAACAAGAACTGTCCCTGTGGTCTTCCATTTCCTTACTATGTTCCTCACAGTGGAAACTGACAGGTTAAATCTCTGAGACAACATTTTGTATCCTTCCCCTGAACAACTATGTTGAACAATCTTTGTTTTCAGATCATTTGAGAGCGGGCTGTCCATGCTCGGCCACCATCAAACTTAACTGAACTTGAATTGTTTTGTAGAAAGAAATGGTCCAAAATACCTTCATCCAGGATCCAGGAACTGATTAAAAGCTACAGGAAGCGACTAGAGGCTGTTATTAGAGATGAGCGAACACTAAAATGTTCGAGGTTCGAAATTCGATTCGAACAGCCGCTCACTGTTCGAGTGTTCGAATGGGTTTCGAACCCCATTATAGTCTATGGGGAACATAAACTCGTTAAGGGGGAAACCCAAATTCGTGTCTGGAGGGTCACCAAGTCCACTATGACACCCCAGGAAATGATACCAACACCCTGGAATGACACTGGGACAGCAGCGGAAGCATGTCTGGGGGCATAAAAGTCACTTTATTTCATGGAAATCCCTGTCAGTTTGCGATTTTCGCAAGCTAACTTTTCCCCATAGAAATGCATTGGCCAGTGCTGATTGGCCAGAGTACGGAACTCGACCAATCAGCGCTGGCTCTGCTGGAGGAGGCGGAGTCTAAGATAGCTCCACACCAGTCTCCATTCAGGTCCGACCTTAGACTCCGCCTCCTCCGGCAGAGCCAGCGCTGATTGGCCGAAGGCTGGCCAATGCATTCCTATGCGAATGCAGACTTAGCAGTGCTGAGTCAGTTTTGCTCAACTACACATCTGATGCACACTCGGCACTGCTACATCAGATGTAGCAATCTGATGTAGCAGAGCCGAGGGTGCACTAGAACCCCTGTGCAAACTCAGTTCACGCTAATAGAATGCATTGGCCAGCGCTGATTGGCCAATGCATTCTATTAGCCCGATGAAGTAGAGCTGAATGTGTGTGCTAAGCACACACATTCAGCACTGCTTCATCAAGCCAATACAATGCATTAGCCAGTGCTGATTGGCCAGAGTACGGAATTCGGCCAATCAGCGCTGGCTCTGCTGGAGGAGGCGGAGTCTAAGATCGCTCCACACCAGTCTCCATTCAGGTCCGACCTTAGACTCCGCCTCCTCCGGCAGAGCCAGCGCTGATTGGCCGAAGGCTGGCCAATGCATTCCTATGCGAATGCAGACTTAGCAGTGCTGAGTCAGTTTTGCTCAACTACACATCTGATGCACACTCGGCACTGCTACATCAGATGTAGCAATCTGATGTAGCAGAGCCGAGGGTGCACTAGAACCCCTGTGCAAACTCAGTTCACGCTAATAGAATGCATTGGCCAGCGCTGATTGGCCAATGCATTCTATTAGCCCGATGAAGTAGAGCTGAATGTGTGTGCTAAGCACACACATTCAGCACTGCTTCATCAAGCCAATACAATGCATTAGCCAGTGCTGATTGGCCAGAGTACGGAATTCGGCCAATCAGCGCTGGCCAATGCATTCTATTAGCCCGATGAAGTAGAGCTGAATGTGTGTGCTAAGCACACACATTCAGCACTGCTTCATCAAGCCAATACAATGCATTAGCCAGTGCTGATTGGCCAGAGTACGGAATTCGGCCAATCAGCGCTGGCCAATGCATTCTATTAGCCCGATGAAGTAGAGCTGAATGTGTGTGCTAAGCACACACATTCAGCACTGCTTCATCAAGCCAATACAATGCATTAGCCAGTGCTGATTGGCCAGAGTACGGAATTCGGCCAATCAGCGCTGGCTCTGCTGGAGGAGGCGGAGTCTAAGATCGCTCCACACCAGTCTCCATTCAGGTCCGACCTTAGACTCCGCCTCCTCCGGCAGAGCCAGCGCTGATTGGCCGAAGGCTGGCCAATGCATTCCTATGCGAATGCAGACTTAGCAGTGCTGAGTCAGTTTTGCTCAACTACACATCTGATGCACACTCGGCACTGCTACATCAGATGTAGCAATCTGATGTAGCAGAGCCGAGGGTGCACTAGAACCCCTGTGCAAACTCAGTTCACGCTAATAGAATGCATTGGCCAGCGCTGATTGGCCAATGCATTCTATTAGCCCGATGAAGTAGAGCTGAATGTGTGTGCTAAGCACACACATTCAGCACTGCTTCATCAAGCCAATACAATGCATTAGCCAGTGCTGATTGGCCAGAGTACGGAATTCGGCCAATCAGCGCTGGCCAATGCATTCTATTAGCCCGATGAAGTAGAGCTGAATGTGTGTGCTAAGCACACACATTCAGCACTGCTTCATCAAGCCAATACAATGCATTAGCCAGTGCTGATTGGCCAGAGTACGGAATTCGGCCAATCAGCGCTGGCCAATGCATTCTATTAGCCCGATGAAGTAGAGCTGAATGTGTGTGCTAAGCACACACATTCAGCACTGCTTCATCAAGCCAATACAATGCATTAGCCAGTGCTGATTGGCCAGAGTACGGAATTCGGCCAATCAGCGCTGGCTCTGCCGGAGGAGGCGGAGTCTAAGGTCGGACCTGAATGGAGACTGGTGTGGAGCGATCTTAGACTCCGCCTCCTCCAGCAGAGCCAGCGCTGATTGGTCGAGTTCCGTACTCTGGCCAATCAGCGCTGGCCAATGCATTCTATTAGCCCGATGAAGTAGAGCTGAATGTGTGTGCTTAGCACACACATTCAGCTCTACTTCATCAGGCTAATAGAATACATTGGCCAATCAGCGCTGGCCAATGCATTCTATTAGCTTGATGAAGCAGAGTGTGCACAAGGGTTCAAGCGCACCCTCGGCTCTGATGTAGCAGAGCTGAGGGTGCACAAGGGTTCAAGTGCACCCTCGGCTCTCCTACATCAGAGCCGAGGGTGCGCTTGAACCCTTGTGCAGCCTCGGCTCTGCTACATCAGAGCCGAGGGTGCGCTTGAACCCTTGTGCACACTCTGCTTCATCAAGCTAATAGAATGCATTGGCCAGCACTGATTGGCCAGAGTACGGAATTCGGCCAATCAGCGCTGGCCAATGCATCCCTATGGGAAAAAGTTTATCTCACAAAAATCACAATTACACACCCGATAGAGCCCCAAAAAGTTATTTTTAATAACATTCCCCCCTAAATAAAGGTTATCCCTAGCTATCCCTGCCTGTACAGCTATCCCTGTCTCATAGTCACAAAGTTCACATTCTCATATGACCCGGATTTGAAATCCACTATTCGTCTAAAATGGAGGTCACCTGATTTCGGCAGCCAATGACTTTTTCCAATTTTTTTCAATGCCCCCAGTGTCGTAGTTCCTGTCCCACCTCCCCTGCGCTGTTATTGGTGCAAAAAAGGCGCCAGGGAAGGTGGGAGGGGAATCGAATTTTGGCGCACTTTACCACGTGGTGTTCGATTCGATTCGAACATGGCGAACACCCTGATATCCGATCGAACATGTGTTCGATAGAACACTGTTCGCTCATCTCTAGCTGTTATCTTTGCAAAAGGAGGATGTACTAAATATTAATGTCACTTTTCTGTTGAGGTGCCCATATTTTTGCACCGGTCAAATTTTGGTTTAATGCATATTGCGCATTTTCTGTTAGTACAATAAACCTCATTTCAATCCTGAAATATTACTGTGTCCATCAGTTATTAGATATATCAAACTGAAATGGCTGTTGCAAACACCAAAATATTTAGAACTAAAAATGATTAAGATTAATAGGGGTGCCCAAACTTTTTCATAGGACTGTATATGTAGTACTTTACAGAAGCATAGCATCCAAGATTAACACTAAAACTTGGGCCTCAATTGACAAAAATGAATATATAGACTTATGTTTTTTTGTAATAATTTTTTTTTAATCTTAATCTAAATAAGAATAAATTTAAACATAGTCCAGTAATGGTATACCAAGCCCTGTTCTCTGAGATGTTCCCAAACTACTCTGCTAGAACACAAAACTTACTGAGGGTGGGTTCACACCTACACTCGGTCTCCACTTTCGGGTTTCCATCTTCTGCTGAGAGAAACTGGACAGGAGATGGAAACCCGGCCAATCAGTTTTCAAACCCATTCACTTGAGTAGGCTTGCAAAGTGACCGCCCGTGAGCGTCTTCTGCCTCTCCGCGGGGAAACCGTTTTTTTTAACCGGACACAAAGTCGGACATGCAAGGCTTTGTGTCCGCTTAAAAAAAAAATGGTTTCGCCGCGGAGACCAGAAGACCCTCACGGACGCTCACTTTGCTAACCCATTCAAGTGAAGATAGCAACCCGAAAGCAGAGACCGGGCGCAGGTGCGAATCCGCCCTTAGGCTAAGATTACATAAAGTGAATAGCTGCAAAAAAACGCTACGGAAAAGACTGCAGCAGACTTCCTGCCTCTATAATACGTATACACCAATTTAATTTGCAGTTGAAATTGCAGCTTTTCTGCTAAGGATTTTTTTTCTTGCAGAATCCCATCCACTTTGTAAGTAATGTAAAATGCAGCAGTTTTTGCCGTGACCAAAACACTGCGTTTTCGCAACGTGTGCCCCAGTCTTACATTTCTCATGAAGGTAAAGGTGTATTCCACAATATGTTGTGGAACAAGGGACATAAAGAAATTCAAGTAGCTTGTCAGATGGTTAGGTCTTACCAACACTTGGGTCCAACAAGGGATACTCAACCAACTGGCAGTCACCAATTCACAAATGGGGAAAATGCTCACCCTAGTTGTCTCTAGTCGCAGTAGGATGCTGAAAAAATAAGTGCCCTGCTCATTCTTGCTATGGATTCAGTGGCTCAAAACTCCCTCCTGATTAGGCCCCTTTAATTTCAGCCTAATCAGCCCCAGAAACCACATTGAAATGCTGATGCCCTGAATCAGCACTCCATCAGACTGCAGCCGAATATGGTGATGGAAAATTTTCTGCTGTGTGAATATTGCATTAAGCACTTTTAAGACAATTTTCTGACTTGACCAAGAAAGAGTTTTGACTTTGTGGAAAGGGGCATGAAATAACTTACACCTCTGTATGCCAAATATTTGCTACAAATGCACCATATACTTTTATCCCGTGGCTCCACGTGGTGTAAATTCCACGGTTTGCCCATGCGAAAACAATGAAGAAAAAAATGTAGCATTTTACAGTCACAACAAGTGGATGTAATCCTAGTGAATCCCAACCCTACTTTATGGAAAAATGCATGCCTGCAAGGCTGAGAGGCTGCAATTTCCATAACACTTGCGCAGCATGTCAATTATACCTACGGAAATGCCGGCAATATCCCCTGTAGGTATAAGGGAAGCAAAAAGTCCACAGAAGACACCTCTACGGACTTTCTGTGCAAAGTGCTGTGGGAAAAACTGTGATGCATTGCTGTTGTGGATCTTTTTTTGCTATGTGGGGCCTTAGTCTTAAAGCAACTAATATGAGATGTAAAGTTAAAGAGGACCTTTCATCAGATCGGGCACATGCAGTTTTATATATCGGCTTTCCCGATCTGTGCCTGGTGTAAAGCGCTATCGGTCCCAGTACCGTAGCGCTTTACAGTCAGAAGGGCATTTCTGACACTTAGCCAGGGACGCCCTTCTGCCCAGCAGCGCCTATCGCTCTGCACAGTGTGAGCGGGGAGAAACTCACACTGTACAGAGTGATAGGCGCTGCTGGGCAGAAGGGCGTCCCTGGCTAACTGTCAGAAACGCCCTTCTGACACTAAAGCGCTACGGTAACGGGACCGATAGCGCTTTACACCGGGCACAGATCGGGAAAGCCGACAGTGCGCTGAATTCAGCGCACTGTCAGCTTTCCAGCAGTATATATAACTGCATGTGCCCGATCTGATGAAAGGTCCTCTTTAAACTAGTCTAAGAATAGGCCACATTTTATCAATCAGCATCAGACACTTAAATCTGGTGCAGTTTAAATCTAATCTAAGTTTTCACAGTCTAGCTTTTGGAGAGTATTAGTAAATCTGTCCCCATAGTGTATAACATCTAGGAACCCATCTATCCAATTTCTAGATCTCTAAGGCAAACACAGTGGAAGTTAAGTGAAAGTGACATGTATGTCTATGGAAAATTGCATGGTAAGCAGGGGATGTGAAATCAAAATGTTTTTTGATACAGGGTTTTTCTGTCCGCTTGAGAAGTCGGACATCTTCACTTGCGGACAGGGAAGGACGGGCACAGAGTGCAAAAGAACGCACCCGATGCCCATTGAAATGAATGACAGGTGTCACAGACACAGCTAGTGTCCGCTCCTAATGTCCGTGACAGATTTTGAGCAGACACTAGGAGCGGACACTACCTGTCGGACACCGACGGTAGTGTGAACGCCCCCTAACAGTGTGGTATAGTGGAATGTGCTGGACCAAGCTGCAGGACATTCAAGGCATGGAATGATATAATACAGAAATTCTCCCTCGCTCCTATCTATGATTTTGATCACTAATCTACCTGTAATTGATTCAATGTGACTAAACTGAGTTGCAATGCTCCTACTGCTAAGATTGTCTAGCGGTTTTGCAAACTTTATAGCGCTCATTTCTCTGTATCATGCAGTGGTGAACAACACATCCATCTCCTACTTCCACCATAACTGATATGCCTCGTTTCCAACCGACAGAACCTTATTTACTGTATATGACATCAACACTGTGTCCACCAACCACTGACTATTAACTGAGTGGCTATCAGGTGGTTCCAAAAAGTCACAATGACTTACAAGACATATGTCCTTCGGCGGTAGCCATTTTAGTTTTTCACCATTTCTTCAGTTTTGTTAAAAACCAAACAATTTGAAATATTCTGGCAAAACCCAACTCATGATTAATCAATTCACCCATGAATGCTTAAGCTAATGTATTACTATAGCTAAGAAAAATGTAAGATATAGTTGTGCAGAAACTTTAGTTATTTAATTAGCTGCTAAAGGAGATGACTATATTGAAGACTTTTTATTAATCTGCAGTTCTCTTATTTTAATCATCACACCCATTACCATTTCCTACGGCACAGTCACACCTCCAAAATGGGAACAGTGCAAAAAAATAAATCATTTTAAACACTTTTAATATACTGCAGGCAAGTCTATCGAGTCAATTTATTGACTTTACTGTTATCCAGGCATTTTTGATAAATGAATATGTATATAACAGATTATTTCTACAAAAAATAATTATATTTTCAGTACACAAATTCATTAGTTTGAGAAGGACTGCCAAGAAAAACCAAAGGTATGTTGTGTAAATAAATGGCAAACATTAAAGAACATCCTGAACAGGGTGAGATAGATTTTATGATCAGTAGATCATTCCGTCTTATAGTAAAATTCACTTGTAGGCTGTGTCCTTGGTTGATTTAAGACACTAACACGAGTGTGTTCCACAGGTTTATAGCTGTAATAATGTAAATGTATGGATAAAATATCACACATAAAATATGACACTGGAAATTAACATTTCAGAATAAAGAGGATATTTTACTAAACATACTGACAATAGTTATACAAAGCCATTGATTTGGTGTTTATTGTTTTAGTAATAATTGTTGTAAATCATCCACACATATCCTCATCCATTTCATAGTCTCATTTTACATATTTCCTAAGCTATATTTCAACATGTAGCAGTTCATTTCCAAATGCTTCTGAATATATAAAGCAATCCTTCAGTAGGTTCAGGCGGACGACATAGACAGTACTTGAGTTATAAAAGATGTCCACACTCCAAACATCATTTAGATAATGTTATCTCCGGATCAAACATTAACCTGTTTTCTCCTACCTTTATTATAACTCTTATAACTCATAATGTCATTAGTCATTAGAAAATGCTTTGTCCTTATGGGTATCCGTATATTGTATTTGTTTTGACTGCCTTAACAGTAAATACTCCTTAATATTAAACTACATTATTTCACATCTAGAGAACAATACCTGATCCTTTATATAGTTACGTTTTGTGATATATAGAGATATAGGTTAGAGATGAGCGAGTAGTACTCGATTGAGTAGGTATTCGATCGAATACTACGGTATTCGAAATACTTGTACTCGATCGAGTACTACTAGCTGTTCGAAGTTAAGATTTGATGCAGAACCAGCGTTGATTGACAGAATGCTATACATTATATAATAATAATAATAATAATAATAATAATAATAATAAATACATTGCCAATCAACGCTGGTTCTTCTCTTACCTTTCGAAGTCTTCTCCCTGCGCACCTTCCCCGCGGCGTCTTCTGGCTCTGAATTCACTCTGCCAGGCATTGGGCCTGGGCAGAGCCGACTGCGCATGTCCGCTTGTAGTGAGGGCATGCGCAGTCGGCTCTACCCAGGCCCAATGCCTAGCAGAATGCTAGCCTAGTGAATTCAAGGCCGGAAGAGGACGCGGGGACACTGCACAGGGAGAAGAATCCAGCCCGACCCTCACTCATGGACTTGGTAAGTAGAATTTGATCGAAGGTTGCCTACCCCTGAAACGAGCATTTCCCCCCATAGACTATAATGGGGTTCGAAACCCGTTCGAACAGTCGAACAGTGTGCGGCTGTTCGAATCGGATTTCGAACCCCGAACATTTTAGTGTTCGCTCATCTCTATTATAGGTATAAATAGGATGAGATGGAGGGTAATACACATGCAGCAGAGAAGAATCTACATTGATCTGAACATGATGGTTTGTATATCTGCAGATTGCTGTAGCTAAAACAGGTGACTTTTAAATTTTCCATGCAAACTTGAAATCCGCTGCAAAATCGACAATTCATGGGGTTGTCAAGTCAAGGAAACTTCTTTGGAAAAAACCTCACACCTCATGTTATGCAGCATGAAGTATATAAACCAGGAACCTCAGAACAAAGTTAAAGTCATTATGATTCGTTTTTGCTATTTTAGAGTCCCCACACAGCGAACAACAGCTAACAAATACAGAAGAAAGAATGAAGCGGAAATTAATTGCATTTTACTGCAGCTTTTTTTCATTGCTTTCTCCTATTAAATCTATAGGGAAAATGCTTGCATTCGACATGTAAAGTTGACATGCTGCATTTTTTTCCACAATGTGTAGATGAGATTAGCAAGAATCACATTCACTTTGCTTGTACTGTGAAAAGCAATGCTTCTTTCTGCTGCATTTCCACAGAAACCCATTTCTTATCCTTAATCTTAACCAATTTTGGACTTTTTGACTGAAAATCCACATAAGGTCTTATTGAAACATCCACATATGTGTGGCATGTGTCAAGTCTATGAGTTCATGAAGAACACGATGAAATTCGGAGTCTAATCCTTTTTTCTTGGACCCAGAGACATACAAAATATAGAAAATTAATTAAAAAAAGGTCTAACATGAGCAGATTCTTCCACATTTTTCAGACCATTTTTACAAAGGACGATATTTGTTTGACCCTATTTAAGATATATTCTTTCAATGTAAACACATTCTATACTGTTTCTGTGCAAAATTCTTATAACAAAGCATTTATAATGGTTTAGTAGAAATGCAGTCTCCTAGCATACAGCTCATCCTAAATGGGTTGTCTGATGACATTTCAGGTTTTTCCAAGTTTAAATTTATTAAAATTAAATGTAATAATATAATTTAATTCTGAAATCTTTATAAATGTATTGATTGCAGTGGTGGTTCAAGACTTCCAGAAGTTTCCTACCCCGCGCTGTGTCAGTGACTTGCTTGAAGGGGGCCAGCTTTGGCTCAGTTCATTGGTTAAGCATGCACCCTTCTCTATGTCCCCGCACTCCCCTCATCATGTCCCCCACGTAGAGAGAGATAAACTGCTTCCATCCTGTTGGAACAACTGTAGAAACCCCACTTCTACGAACATGTAAGAGAGTCTTAAATTCATAAAGAGGGGGCAAGATGGTGGCTCAGTGATTTGTGCTGCAGTGCTGGAGTCCTGGGTTCAAATGCTGCCAAAGACAACATTTGCAAGTAGTTTGTATTTTCTCCCCGTGTTTGCATGGATTTCATCCCATACTCCAAAAAAAAAAACATACTGATAAGGAAAAATGTACATTGTGAGCCCTATATGGGGCTCAGAATCTACAGAAAAAAAAAATTCATAAAGATTTTTCAAATACAGTATATCTTACTAATATTATAAATGTGAAAGTTTGTGTGTTTGGATGTTTGTATGTTTGTCCCTCAATCATGCAAAAACGGCTGAACGGATTTGAATGAAATTCGGCACATAAATAGAATGTAACATTGATTAAAATATAGGCTACTTTTTAGCCCGGTAAATGACATGGCTTCACTAATGATATGAATTTTGGTTTTATCTCTATTTCTAAAAAAGCCAAGGCTCTTATCTCTCTGTGTAAAGACAGTAACCCTCATTGTCCATACATTTGTATATTATCTAATCTGCTCCAGGCACTGCTGAAAAACTGACATGGGCAAACACCTTCAATTCAAATTGGCAGTTTGCCAATTTTCAACATGCCTGGAAAAAGAAAATCTAATTTGTCGCAAACAACAAGAGCTATGAAGGGGCAGAAGTCACAGAGGTCCCCTCAATCGGAGCAGACGGGATCATCGACACCAACAACACGCTCATTATATGGTGTCCCAGTGAGCTGCTAAGATACAGGAACAATCACGGGCACAGCTCAAGAAACGAGTTCAGTGGCAGGCCAGCTTGACAGCTGCTGGGGCAGGTGGATCATCAATGCCAACAACACGGTCATTATATGATATTCCAACTGAGCTGCTGAGATGCCGGAACAATGACAGACACAGTGCAAGAAACAAGTTCAGCAGCAGGCCAGCTTGAGAGCTGTCAAAACGCCGGAGCATGCGGATTATCAACGCCAACAACATGCTCATTATATGGTGTCCCAGCGAGCTGCTGAGATACCGCGACATTCACGGGCACAGCATGAGGAACAAATTCAGCAGCAGGCCAGCTTGACAGCTGTCGAAATGGCAGAGCAGGCGGATCATCAACACCAACCGCATGGAACAATCACAGGCACGACGTGAGGAACAAGGTCAGCAGCAGGACACCTTGAGAGCTGCCGAAATACCGGAGCAGGCAAACAATCGATCATCCATAGCAGCAATTTGCTGAATATAGGCGGATCATCAATGCCAACAAGCCACAGACAAAATTAGGCTAGTTATTCATAAAAGCTGTTATAATAAATGATACTATCAGACACATGTTGACAGGTCCTATTTAAGATCAGAAATATGTGATCTATAATAACAAATTATTATGATCCTTGCATGCCAATCGGAAATTATTTTGGGATGACATTACGTGAGTATACTGAGTACACTGAAATTGGAACTTTAAAGAATAATTTTGCCAAGTTTCTTACCGGCTAAGTCTGTCATATTTGAGATCCTTGCTGCCTTCTGCTTTCTTGTCTAAATTGAGTTTCTTGCATGAAAAAATGTTTCTTTAGTCATAATGAAAGTGGAATAATATTACATGGGAATGGAAATGTGTTTTCGTCTCAGTTGTTCCCCAGATGTTATGATCCATCATCATTCCTCTAAAGGGCTAAAGCCACATAAGCAATGCAGGTAGATGTGTAGTGCCTTAAGAGATATATTGCTTTCTTTATTGCAACATAAGTGCTGTGTGCACAGATTGAAAATTAAACCCATATATTCTCACACTCTCATTTATTTCTTATCTGATAGCCGGGGAAAAAAATTGCATAACACGCATAACAAAATTATTGAGCATATTAGTCTTAAATACATACAGATAGAGGAAGTGCTTGAGGCATCAAAGCAGAGTTGTAGTAGTAACAGCAGGCATAGACATATATTGCGATACAAATGTAACTCAGCTAGAGAAATTCATTTCACAATATCATCAGATACTATAATACTATAATAAGATTTAAAAAATGATGTCTTCTGCAAGGCACATAATAGTAGGCAAAATCTAAAACTAAAATGGAAGTGTAGTGTAAAGTTTTTTAAGTGTTATATTACCTATTTCCAGTACGCAATCTTTTTCACACATTTGCTGAGAGCCTGAGACATATTTGGTGTCTGCTCGTAATGAATAATGAGTCAATAAGATGAAGAAACCATTTTACCAAGTTCAGGCTTCATACAAGATTTCAACTTTAATTTAG
Source organism: Leptodactylus fuscus (assembly GCF_031893055.1). Taxonomy (NCBI): domain Eukaryota; kingdom Metazoa; phylum Chordata; class Amphibia; order Anura; family Leptodactylidae; genus Leptodactylus; species Leptodactylus fuscus. Next base: position 104,366,996 of record NC_134269.1, read on the forward strand.
TAAATTGTTGCTTATTTTTGATATGAAAAACAATTACTGTATTTTTCGGACTATAAGACGCACTTTTTTTCCCCAAAATTTTTGGGGAAAAGAAGGGTGCGTCTTATAGTCTGAAGGTGGCGCCTGGCATCCGCTGTAATAGAGAGGCGGAAGCCGGCAAGTGATAGACGCCATTACAGGTGCCGGGCCTGCGACATCGCTGCGCTCCTCTGCCATGCATGAAGCCAGCAGCGGCAGGGGCTCCTCCGTGCCCCCGCCGCTGGCTTCATGCAGGGCAGAGGATCGTAGCGATGTCTCAGGCCCAGGCGTCTATCCCTCCCCGGCATCCGCCTCTCTAGTACAGCGGATGCCGGGTCAGTATCAGCGGCCCCTTCTCCCCCGGGGCCGGTCCCCACCGGCCCCGTACCTGTGAAGTTGCAGGCCGGCTCCTGCGCGGCGATATCGCAGGAGCCGACCTGTTCGGGTGACAGCCGGGAGCCTAATGAGGCTCCCAGGCCTGTCACGGCTATATTAGTATTGCGGCTGGTCTCTATGACCAGCCGTAATACTAATAGACAGAATGTCCCATAGACGGCAATACAGTTGTATTGCCGTCTATGGGACTTGCGATCAAGTGACTGCAGGTTCAAGCAACCGGGGGGGAATAAAATAGTAAAAAAAAAAAAAAGCTTTAAAAATATGAAATAAATAAAAGTTCTAAATCACCTCCTGTTTTTTTTTTTTCAATACAAGGTGATCTAAGCAATAGATATCCCCCAAAATGGTATAACTAAAAATTACAGCTGGCCCCGCAAAAAAAACGCTCTATGCATCCCCGTACAGCTGCAGGGTCACCTGTCAATGTGGCCTTGCAGCTGTTGCAAAACTACAACTCCCATATATTAAATATTTTACCAGTTTTTGCTTCAATTTTTTTTTTTCCCTATTTTCCTCCTCTAAAACCTAGGTGCGTCTTATAGTCCGAAAAATACGGTATGTCAAAAAAATTACAAAGTGTGGTGACAGTGGTGATAGGCAGCTGTGGTAACATGTTTGGCAATGCAGCAGGGCTTAATATGATGGACTGGGCCATTGGACAAGTCTGGCTGAGTGGTGGCAGTGGTGGTAGCTGTGGCAACATGTTTACAGTGCACTAGGGAATAATATGATAGATTGTCCCCATGTAAGTAGTGGAGCATACATCCTGCCATGCTTGTCATCATATGCGTGGACCCAGGAGCCCGCAATGGTTTGAGTTTTTGGTGGGCATGGTTATCAACATTATCATCATCTTGGAAGAAATTAGGGTCAGACTTCTTCCCAGTCTGTGCCTGTGACATAACAAGGACCCTCTCTACCAGTCTAGTCCAAGTCCCAGTTTTTCCACCATAATGTCCCAGATCCTCATCCTCTCCCATCAAGACAAGGCAAGACAAAAGGTAGAAACTGTTACTCCAATTCCATCCCTCGTTGCAGAAGTTTATGTGGGATCATTGATGCTACAGTCATCCCTGCTGACAAATTTGCTAGCTTCTTCTAAGGACTTGAGAAACCAGCAAACTTTCCCCATGAGCTTACAATGATGTAAAATAACACATTGTGCCTATGGTCTGCTGCATGCAATGATCATTCCCCATGTGCTGCTGCTCACAGAAATGCTCCAGCATGTTTAATGTGGCGTTTCAGCAAACTGGAATGTCACAGATAAGAGGCTGCAAAGGCAGACTGTTTTATCACAGAAGAATGAGGAGCCATGAGGAGCTCCTCTTTTAAGCCATTATATAAGTTAAAGAGGACCTTTCACCATCTCCAACAATTCAAATGCTTAGCATCTGATTCCAGCGCAGGTGCACTTAGTTTTGGTGTCTGATAATGTCAGGAGGGCAATGTCAGCCGGGGAGGAGGGGGGAGAGGGGGTGATGGAGAGGTCCAATTAGAGGCATCCAGTGTCAGAGCTCAGAATCACACTCCTTGCCTGACACCACCCTTCTGACAGTACAGAGAACATTCTCATTTGTTCATGCATGGCTATAGCTAACTTTCTGGCACTATGTATGTATTTTTTGCTTTTGATGTGTTTTATTTTTTACAAACTAGTATATCAAAAAAGTCAGCTTTAAATAACAGTTTTATTTTAGATTAGAATAGGTTGAAATACTGTATGTATGCACAACAAAAAAAAAAAGAATTTTTTTCAGAATAACGCTTCATCACACTATGCATTTAGAGAGCTGAGCAAAAAATAAACCCATTCAATAAAAACATGAGTTTTACATAAATACATAAAAATGTATTTGATAAGAGCAGAAAAAAAACATTAAATAACAAGAGATTTTTTTTCAGATGAGCGCAGACTAGAACTAATATAAAAAACTGCTTAAATAATGGAATTTTTTTCTGGTTTGCACAGGTGGAATTAGTCACCAAAAAGTATGTTTAATGACTGTACATAAAGAAACTGACCTATTGCACAACAGACTTAGACAACAATTTGATTATTAAAATGAAAGGGTTATCTGTCCTAGCTGTGTGCAATACAGCTATGCCCTAATTCCTAGCTATTGAGTTATATCAATAACCTGGCTAAATCTGACTAGATTTTCCTATTCCAACTATTGTTTGTAAGCTTGTCAGAACTATACTCTGCATGATGCAGTGACATGAATCACAGATCCTTCTTCAATATTACTGCAAACAGCTCTTGACGATAATTTCAGCACCTTATATTTAGTGTATATGACATCAGCACTGTAATATGTCCACCTATCACTGTCTTGGCTGAAAGAGTGCTAGGGAGCTCTAGAACGTCACAGCGACTTACAAGACACATGTCTCCCCTGTGGTTTTACTGTGCAATACATGTTGCGGTGGCCATTTTAGTTCATCCAAAGCAAATCATCATTTGTTCGGCATACCAGCCAGTGGAAAACTCCAGGTGACCTACTGAAGGAGGTGTTTGGGCTGCAGTCAGGGGGCATTTACACAATGTAACGTGGCGTTGATTCTGACACGTAAACTGGTGCTGGCAATTGCCTCAGCTGATGGCTCCTTACATCTTATTGCCAATCACCATAAATGATGTTTAGAACTTTACAACTACTTCTGATTTCCACAGTGTACCTTTCCCAATCCTGCAGTCTCTGTTCTATGACTAGAGTGGCACTGCATAGGAAATTTAACTGATTCTTTATTATGTCTATGACATTATTCTAAAAGGACAGTAACAATCAGTGATGAACTGAGCTGATAGATATCATAAAAACGCAAGTTGCTAGATTGCTTGAACTTGTTGAACACGTTAACTATGTCATGTACAGCAATCTTTTAGATTTTTAAGTCTCTATCAAGAAATCTACTCTACTGGCACAAATGTACAAGTATCAATAGGTGTCATTATAATCTAAGTAAATAGCTTTCACGGAAGCCAAGCTTTCTATTATTATACCGTACGTGTAATAGTGATGTTGCATTGCTTTAAAGTCTTTTGTATGACATACTCATATCTATGTCTGCAGTATCTCCATGGAAACCACTTTCTTGAGACCAGTTCACGAATGTTAAAACATAAGAAAGATTTATAGATTTAGAAAGTACAATTGCAGAAAATTACCTTAATGAAAATACCATCTTATGGGAAGAAACTATTTACAAATCTGTTTTGAGAGCTTCATCATCATGCAAATGGTCCTGGTTGTGTCAGCTCTAATAACCCACAGCAAAGCGCTGAACAAAAAAGATTTCCAACACTTTTATCAGTAATAAAAATATAAGGTAAGTTATAAATGAAAGCATGAATAAACTGCACACAATGTAAAAATCTATTTGGTAATATGAAAGAAAGAGTATTACTGGCTGAGTAATGTCTGGTTAACTAATATCTGGATAAAATGAGGTAAAGAAACGATATTCTACTAAGGCTATTCTGTATATTCAATTCATAATTGGGACAAGTTTGCATTTTAGCTATTGTCAGACTTCCAAGAGGTGGTTTGCACTGATGTCATACAAATTTGTAAGCTACATAAATCTGTATTACACATAGCAGTAGTAGCGCTGGTAGTAGTAGTCATAGCTGAACAGTAGCTTCTTGTCCTTGATGATATCTCCATGTAAAAAGTTCTTCAATAATACAGCAAACAAACACAGAGGGAAGGAGGAGGAGTGAGAGAAGGGGAATCAGGGTCTCTGCCTCATCTTTTGTGAGACTGAGGGGAGAGGGAGCAGAGGATATATGGTTGGTCAGAACAAAAATCGCAGCGCTCAAGCTCCATACCGTGATCATCCACTTTGTCCAGTTATAAGAAAAAAGTGAATATTTACAGAAATAACTGCAGAAAATGAAGAATACGGTACAAATCCAGCCTGCAAGTATGACATTTGTGTTGTCTGTATCACTAAATAACAACATTTTAGATTATCTAGACCACTGGTCACCAACTTTCTGGCTCCTGCAAAACTGCAATTTCTAATACGTAATTTAAAAATTTGCAACAACTGCATAGACAGAGGATGGGGACCGGGAATCTAGTATGCCTCTTGGTTTTACGAAGAGTATTACATACTGTATAAGGATATCAAGAACTTTTTCTTATTAAAAATGTTGTTAGATATTTCCAGTATACATAGAAGATATAAAGAAATACTCTTGACAAATACCTTCAACAGAAGCTTCTGATATATGTCATAGTGTAGCTATTAGTCAGTGACTGCATTGATGATTAAACAAGGGGATGGATGTGTTATTCATCCATGATCCAAAGCAATTACCATATATACTCAAGTATAAACTGACTTTTTCAGCACAGTTTTTATGCTGAAAAAGCCCCCCTTGGCTTATAATCGAGTCAAGGTCCGCGGGGCACAGAGTCCTGCTATGATCTGCATAAATTAAACGAAGGGGGAGGTCCTTTAGTGCTACAGTAATGATATAGGACACTCCTCCTTCTCTAGCACTGTAGCACTAAAGGACCTCCCCCTTCGTTTAATTTATGCAGGTCCTTGCAGGTCTCTGTGCTCCATGGAGAGAGAGATGAAAGACCAGGAGGCCCCTGCTGCTGCCCTGCATCGAGGAGAGGAAGCTACAGCAAAGTGAAAGTAAAATGCACATGTACAGTGTTGGCCAAAAGTATTGGCACCCCTGCAATTCTGTCAGATAATACTCATTTTCTTCCAGAAAATAATTGCAAGCACAAACTCTTTGGTATTAATAATCTTCATTTGTTTTGCTTGCAATGAAAAAACACAAAAGAGAATGGAAATAAAAGTCAAATCATCATTGATCATTTTACACAAAACTCCAAAAATGGGCTGGACAAAAGTATTGGCCCCCTCAGCCTGGTAGCACAACCTTTAGACAAAATAACTCCGAACAACCATCAATGAGTTTCTTACAAGGCTCTGCTGGAATTTTAGACCATTCTTCTTTGGCAAACTGCTCCAGGTCCCTGAGATGTGAAGGGGGCCTTCTCCAAACTGCCATTTTGAGATCTCTCCACAGGTGTTCTATGGGATTCAGGTCTGGACTCATTGCTGGCCACTTTAGAAGTCTCCAGTGCTTTCTCTCAAACCATTTTCTAGTGTTTTTTTGAAGTGTGTTTTGGGTCATTGTCCTGCTGGAAGACCCATGACCTCTGAGGGAGACCCAGCTTTCTCACACTGGGCCCTACATTATGCTGCAAAATTTGTTGGTAGTCTCCAGACTTCATAATGCCATGCACACGGTCAAGCAGTCCAGTGCCAGAGGCAGCAAAGCAACCCCAAAACATCAGGGAACCTCCGCCATGTTTGACTGTAGGGACCGTGTTCTTTTCTTTGAAAGCCTCTCTTTTTTTTCTGTAAACTCTATGTTGAATAGAGATGAGCGAGTAGTATTCGATCGAATACGACTATTCGATCGAATACTAGTATCGGTCAAATACCACGCGGGAAAATTCCATTGAATTCAATGCAAAAACCTCCTCGTGCTCCACGTCCTGCTACTTCCGGAACTTGGAGGATCCAATGTGTCGAACTTTGGTTTCCATGGAAACCGGAACAACATTCCTGTTTTTTCCCATAGACTATAATGTTATTCGATATTCGATCGAATACTACTCGCTCATCTCTAATGTTGATGCCTTTTCCCAAAAAGCTCTACTTTTGTCTCATCTGACCAGAGAACATTCTTCCAAAACGTTTTTGGCTTTCTCAGGTAAGTTTTGGCAAACTTCAGCCTGGCTTTTTTATGTCTCTGGGTAAGAAGTGGGGTCTTCCTGGGTATCCTACCATACAGTCCCTTTTCATTCAGACGCCGACGGATAGTACGGGGTGACACTGTTGTACCCTTGGACTGCAGGGCAGCTTAAACTTGTTTGGATGTTAGTCGAGGTTCTTTATTCACCATCTTGCATTGAAATCTCTCGTCATTTTTTCTTTTCTGTCCACATCTAGGGAAGTCAGCCACAGTGCCATGGGCAGCTAGTGTCCGATGCTAATGTCTGTGCAAAATCTTGTGCAGACATTAGCATCGGACACTAGCTGTGTCCGTTACATTTTGCATGATTTTAAATGGGACACTATGCAATGTCCTTTACTGTCCGTGCCTGTCCTTAAGTGTCCATTCACAAAGATGTCCAATTTTTCAAGAGGACAGCTAAACTAAATGTACCTAAAAAATTAATACAATGAAGCCTGGATAGCATGAGAATCTATGCAGAGATCCACAGGCAGGAGATTAGGAATAGAGATGAGCGAACACTAAAATGTCTGAGGTTCGAAATCTGATTCGAACAGCCGCACACTGTTCAACTGTTCGAACGGATTTCGAAACCCATTATAGTCTATGGGGGAAATGCTTGTTTCAGGGGTACGCAAAATTCGATAGAATTATACTTAACAAGTCCACGAGTGACGGTCGGGCTGGATTCTCCTTGAAGTCTTCTCCCGGCGCAGCGCCCCCGCGGCTTCTTCTGGCTGGAATTCACTCTGCCTAGGCATCGGGTCCTAGGCAGAGCCGACTGCGCATGCGTGGTCAGCTCTGCCCGGCCCGACGCCTGAGCAGAGCCGACTGAGCATGCGAGGGCATGCCCGCACATGCGCAGTCCGCTCTGCCTAGGCCGGATGCCTAGTCAGAGTGAATTCCAGCCAGAAGATGCCGCGGGGACACTGCACGGAGAAGACTTCTAAAGGTAAGAGAAGAACCAGCGTTGATTGGCAGAATGTATAGCATTCTGCCAATCAACGCTGGTTCTGCATCGAACTTTAAACTTCGAACAGCTAGTAGTGTTCGATCGAGTACGAGTATTTCAAATACCGTAGTATTCGATCGAACACCTACTCGATCGAACACTACTCGCTCATCTCTAATTAGGAATACACACCTGCAAGCCCAGATTGCTTAGCATTGGTCATGGGGCAGATCTGCTGTTTTTAAAAGTGTGTTATATGATGGTTGTTGTTATATGGGGCTTCCATCTCATTTTTTAGTGGCATTTAAATTAAGCTATTGTTTTTATATACCGTATTTTTCGGACTATAAGACGCACCGGACCATAAGATGCACTAAGGTTTTAGAGGAGGAAAATAGGGAAAAAAAAATGTAAGCAAAAAAAATTGGTAAAATATTTAATAATCTAATAATATAATATTTCACCAATGTAAATAGAACCGGGGGTTTTCGGACACAGGGATACCAAATGTGTATGTGTTTCAACTGTTTTTGTTTTATATGTATTCTAGGGATATGGGGGTGATTTGAACATATATATATATATATATATATATATATATATATATATATATATATATACAGTCCAATGAAAAAGTTTGGGCACCCCTATTAATCTTAATCATTTTTAGTTCTAAAAATTTTGGTGTTTGCAACAGCCATTTCAGTTTGATATATCTAATAACTGATGGACACAGTAATATTTCAGAATTGAAATGAGGTTTATTGTACTAACAGAAAATGTGCAATATGCATCAAACCAAAATTTGACTGGTGCAAAAGTATGGGCACCTCAACAGAAAAGTGACATTAATATTTAGTAGATCCTCCTTTTGCAAAGATAACAGCCTCTAGTCGCTTCCTGTAGCTCTTAATCAGTTCCTGGATCCTGGATGAAGGGATTTTGGACCATTCCTCTTTACAAAACAATTCAAGTTCAGTTAAGTTCGATGTTCGCCGAGCATGGACAGCCCGCTTCAAATCATCCCACAGATGTTCAATGATATTCAGGTCTGGGGACTGGGATGGCCATTCCAGAACATTGTAATTGTTCCTCTGCATGAATGCCTGAGTCGATTTGGAGCGGTGTTTTGGACCATTGTCTTGCTGAAGTATCCATCCCCGGCGTAACTTCAACTTCGTCACTGATTCTTGAACATTATTCTCAAGAATCTGCTGATACTGAGTGGAATCCATGCAACCCTCAACTTTAACAAGATTCCTGGTGCCGGCATTGGCCACACAGCCCCAAAGCATGATGGAACCCCCACCAAATTTTACAGTGGGTAGCAAGTGTTTTTCGTGTAATGCTGTTTTTTTTTGGATGCCATGCATAACGCCTTTTTGTATGACCAAAAAACTCAATCCTTGTTTCATCAGTCCACAGGACCTTCTTCCAAAATGAAGCTGGCTTGTCAAAATGTGCATTTGCATACCTCAGGTGACTCTGTTTGTGGCGTGCTTGCAGAAACGGCTTCTTTCTCATCACTCTCCCATACAGCTTCTGATTGTGCAAAGTGCGCTGTATTGTTGACCGATGCACAGTGACACCATCTGCAGCAAGATGATGCTGCACCTCTTTGGAGGTGGTCTGTGGATTGTCCTTGACTCTTCTCACCATTCTTCTTCTCTGCCTTTCTGATATTTTCTTGGCCTGCCACTTCTGGGCTTAACAAGAACTGTCCCTGTGGTCTTCCATTTCCTTACTATGTTCCTCACAGTGGAAACTGACAGATTAAATCTCTGAGACAACTTTTTGTATCCTTCCCCTGAACAACTATGTTGAACAATCTTTGTTTTCAGATCATTTGAGAGTTGTTTTGAGTAGCCCATGATGCCACTCTTCAGAGGAGATTCAAATAGGAGAACAACTTTCAATTGGCCACCTTAAATATCTTTTCTCATGATTGGATACACCTGGTTATGAAGTTCAAAGCTCAGTGAGCTTACAAAACCAATTTTGTGCTTCAGTAAGTCAGTAAAAAGTAGTTAGGAGTATTCAAATCAATAAAATGATAAGGGTGCCCATACTTTTGCACTGGTCAAATTTTGGTTTAATGCATATTGCACATTTTCTGTTAGTACAATAAACCTCATTTCAATCCTGAAATATTACTGTGTCCATCAGTTATTAGATATATCAAACTGAAATGGCTGTTGCAAACACCAAAATTTTTAGAACTAAAAATGATTAAGATTAATAAGGGTGCCCAAACTTTTTCATAGGACTGTATATATATATATATATATATATATATATATATATATATATGTTGTTTTAATTAAAACTGTTTCATGCACTTTGTGCACAGGTTTGGCATCCATGGATGGAAAGAGACACCCTGCAGTGAAGCTATGCAAGAAGAGAAAAAGGGGCGGGCCAGACGGGTGAAGGAGGTGTGGTTTTCTAAGCAAACTTGAAAACACGCCTCTTTCACCCGTCTGGCTCGTCCCTCCTTCACTGCCTCTCAGATCTTGCTGCTGCAATGAAGCCACACAGGCAGGGAAGTAGGGGCGGGCCAGACGGGTGAAGGAGGCGTGGTTTCAAGCTTTCCGAGAAAACCACGCCTCCTCCCGTCTGGCCCACCCCTCCTTCCCTGTCTGTGTGGCTTCATTGCAGGAGCCAGATCTGAGAGGCAGTGAAGGAGGGGCGGGCCAGACGGGAGAAGGAGGTGTGGTTTTCTCGGCAAGCTTGAAACCACGCCTCCTTCACCTGTCTGGCCCGCCCCTACTTCCCTGCCTCTCATATCTCGCTCCTGCAATGACGCGACACAGACAGGGAAGGAGGGGCAAACCAGGCAGGCACCGTGCTGCTCTCCTTTTGATTTGCACAGACAGGACACAGACGCTGCGCACGCTGCATTCGGACTATAAGACGCACACACATTTTCCTCCCATATTGGGAGGAAAAAAAGTGCGTCTTATAGTCCGAAAAATACGGTACATATATCCCCTTTTCTGTGAATTACCGTCACACTTGAGTTATTTAACTAACTATAGAAGCTCCTTGAAGAATATAGTGAGCCACTTGCATAAATGATTAAAGAGGACCTTTCATCAGATCGGGCACTTGCAGTTTTATATACTGCTGGAAATTCAGCACACTATCCGCTTTCCCGATCTGGGCCCGGTGTAAAGCGCTATCGGTCCCAGTACCGTAGGGCTTTACAGTCAGAAGGGCGTTTCTGACACTAAGCCAGGGACACCCTTCTGCCCAGCAGCGCCTATCGCGCTGTAGAGTGTGAGCGGGGAGGAACGCCCCCTCCCTCTGCTCACACAGCTCGTCCATAGACGAGTATTATCAGGAGGGGAGGGGGCGTTCATCCCCAGTCTTAGAGCACAGCACGATAGGCGCTGCTGGGCAGAAGGGCGTCCCTGGCTAAGTGTCAGAAACGCCCTTCTGACTGTAAAGCGCTACGGTACCAGAACCGATAGCGCTTTACCTGGGGCACAGATCGGGAAAGCACTGTCAGCTTTCCAGCAGTATATAGAACTGCCTGTGCCAAATCTGATGAAAGGTCCTCTTTAAGCCTTTGACTAACACTAACACAGTGGCGTGCATATTATCCATACAACTGTGCTATTTCCTGGTTCCTCCTATACTTAATTTATATACCCATATTTTTTCAGACTATAGCCGTAGAACCACACAGATTGTGCAAAACTGGCTGTCCCCACACAAGAGTGTTGCCCAACCTTTGGTCCTCCCCCAGATCTCTGCCATAACAGTGTCAGCAGCAGATCCCTGTTGTGGGAGCCCCCCTATTTATTTGAGCTTACACTGTATATGGTTGTTTCACCAGCAATAAGCCTATCATTATCATCCATACTGAATCACAGTAAGGCCTGATTATTATTATATGTTTATTTCAGGCTGCCATGCCTTGATTATTATAAGGCATATAAGTATACATGATAGGATATGTGGATACACTTTGTGCATAAGTTTTTGATCCAGGATTTTCTGTTCTATGATTAATGTTATTGCATATTTTAACTGATTTAAATAAAAGTTACATATTAGGTCTTTGACCATATTTTCATGTTGATTTGATTTGAGATTATCAATTGGATTTATTATATACATTTTTAACTATAAAATATTTTAACCATAAAATTTTATCAATTATAAATCTCCAGATCTTGCTAATCTGTTTATATTTCTATCTTCACTTCTTAACTTCTGTACTTGTATTTGTGTAAATTGCAATATCTTACTATAAATCTATTATCGTCATTTTATTTCAGAACATTTTACCTAAGAGATTATATTTAAAGATTATTTAAAGATAATTGAAAGATGTGATAACAACTTGATACAAATTGTACTTTATGAATCATAATTTTCTCCTAACACATATATATTAGTAGGACTAAAGCTTTATTCAGACAACAGTAAATTGAATTGAACTAATTTGTGCCATGTAACGTTTGTTAAAAAAAAATTGACATTATATGACAGCATTAAATTCTATTCAAGTGAATGAGAGCTGGAAAAAGCAGCCCATTCATTTCTATGGCGAGCGCGCGTCTGCCAGCTCCCATAGAAAACAATGGGAACTGCTTTAGACACCACTGCTACGGAACGTTTACACGTTCTAAAGCAGCCAGCGTATCAGCCGTGTGAAGGGGCCCTAAAGGTTAAGCAGAAGGATTTTGAAAGGCACTAGGTCTATATCCTAGGAGTTGTTGAACATTGGGCCCCCCTGAATCATTTTTATCTGGTGGGCCAATGGAATATCACACCGACACTGAATGTATATCCTATACACAATATGAAGAGAACTAAAGGAACATTACAGAGAGGAAGCTATGTCTTTAAAGAGCTGCATTTACAGCCAATATTATCTTGTTATCTTAGTATTGAATTAAAAGTACTCTCCAACCTTCTAGAATTGTAATGTTTATAATAGCATTCATGCAGCATATGTAGATGACATTGAAGACTGGAATTACTGCTAATTAAAAGTGATTGTATTAAAAGTAAGATTTAACATTCTTACGATTTGAGATCAGCGACATGAGTTACAAAGTACAGGCTTCCCTATTGCTCTAAGACTAGAATTATGCATTGTCTTGCAATGTAATTCATTTATATAGAGCCACAAATATTTTAAGAGCATAACATCTCTTTTGATATGACATTGCTTCCTATCATTATCAAAGACACTGAGTAATGAAAATGTGCCCAAGGTTAATTTGTCTAAACCCACTCATTACCAATCAAGTTCTACCTTTCATTTTACAAGACGTCTGCTGACTTCATTATGAAGCTTTTTGCTAATTAAGATGTAAGATACAGTTCCTTCTGATTTATAATTAACTGTGCAAATTACAAATTATTACACTGGTATTTGGCAGGACACCAAAGATTGGCTGATCCATGAAGGCTTTTTTACAATAATATTTACTGAATTACATGTTGCCAAATCTGCACATTTAAGCAGTTCCCATGATAAAATCTTTTATAGGCCACCATATAAACTGCTATTTTAAAGACATCATATAAATGCAAATTGCAGTCACATAAAACATATAAAAACAATGCATTTGCTTAAATGAAATTATAGTAGAGGTGTTTTACTATGCTCATGGTGAATGATCAGTTACAGGATATCTGTTAATAATCAGACTGTAAAATATTAGGGAATTTGTTAGTGAATGAGACTGTGCAGCCATTATAAGTAGAGATGAGCGAGTAGTATTCGATCGAGTAGGTATTCGAACTAATACTACGGTATTCGAAATACTCGTACTCATTCGAATACTATCGTTATTCGCAGTAAAGATTCGATTCAGAACCAGCGTTGATTTGCCGAGTGCTGTATAGTATTCGGGAAATCAACGCTGGTTCTGCAGCAGGCTCGTCCTTGCTAGTCAGGAGAGCTAGTAGCTTGCGTTTATGCGGGAGCTGACTTTTTCTCATAGGATTGCATTGATCAGCGTTGATTGGCCAGTGTACAGCATTCTTGTCTGTGAGCAGGCGGAGTCTAACATCGGACCACAGCACTCTCCATTGTGGTCCGATCTTAGACTCCACCTCCTCACAGACGAGCCTCCGGCAGAACCAGCGTTGATTGGCTGAATGCTGTACACTGTATAGCATTCAGCCAATCAACGCTGGTCAATGCATTCCCATGAGAAAAAGTAAGCTCCCTTGTAACCGCAAGCTGCCAACTCTCCTGACTAGCAAAGATGAGCCTACACTGTATAGCATTCGGCAAATCAACGCTGGTTCTGCAGCAGGCTCGTCCTATGTTTGCAGTCAGTAATGAGAGATTGGTTGTAAATGAATTACCGCAGTATGAAGCTGATGTAGAGGCTGATGTAGCAGAGCTGGATTTGAGTCAGTTTGTAATACATACAGAGGTAACGGATTCCCTATCTCATCCCTTATCAGCCAAATTCAATTAAACCGACTGATAAGTGGAAGAGCAGGTGATAAGAGCTCAGAAATCCCGCAGCTCTCACCTCCCCCCCCCCTTCCCTATCTGAGGAGCCCTGTTGCTTGTCTGTGCAGAGACATACACAGCTCAGAACTGCTCCCAGCACTCAGCCCCTCCCTCCCTCTTCCCCCTGAGAGCAGGCAGCTACGTCACTTGGGGACTGAGCAGATAAGCTCAGAACAGGCCCCGTGGTCATAGAAACGCATGTAAACAATTAAGTGAATAAATTAAGATATAGCAGTATAGATAGGATCTTTGTTATGGGACAACCCTTTTAAATGATTAACGTCTGACCTGTGAGTGAACTGTGCCAGTCAATTTACAGAAAATGGCTCATAGGAAAGCAACCTGAGCATGCGAGCCTATAATGTAGTGAGCAAAAACAAACAAGGTCTTTATTATTTTTTATGCTTACTTGTATAGCGCCATCATATTCTGCAGCACTTTACACAAATTGACAGTCACTGTCCCATATAGGGCTCTCAATCTACAGTCCCTATCAGTATGTCTTTGGTGTGTGGGAGGAAACCAGAGTACCCAGAGGAAACCCACGCAAATACAGGGAGAACATACAAACTCCTTGCAGATGTCATTCTTGGCAGGATTCGAACGCAGGACTCCAGCACTGCAAGGCTGCAGTGCTAAACACTGAGCCACTGTGCTGCCAGGTCTTTAGTGACGCATCAACGTAGGAGATAAGGGTGATGGGCTCAGCCACTAAATGGAACTTGTTAATGTAGGTTGGTCCACATGGATAAGCTAGGAATGCATTGACCAGCGTTGATTGGCCGAATGCTATACCGTGTACAGCATTCGGCCAATCAACGCTGGTTCTGCCGGAGGCTCGTCTGTGAGGAGGCAGAGTCTAAGATCGGACCACAATGAAGACTGCTGTGGTCCGATCTTAGACTCCACCTCCTCACAGACGAGCCTGCTGCAGAACCAGCATTGATTTGCCAAATGCCATACAGTGTATATCATTCGGCTAATCAATGCTGGTTCTGTAGGACGAGTAAGGGCCGGTTCACATTAGCGCTTGCCTCCCATTCGGAAGGAGTCCGCAGGAGGACCCCCCTCGAATGGAATATCAGCGCAACTGCAAGCGCTGTGCAGTTAAAGCGCACGGACCCCATAGACTATAATGTGGTCTGTGCGCTTTAACTGCACAGCGCTCCTTCTAAACACTTTCCTCCGGCTACTCGTGGACTTGGTGACTCTCCTTTAGTCAAATAGTGGTTTCCCCTGAAATGAGCATGTTTTCTCATAGACTATAATGGGATTCAATATTTGATCGAGTAGTCGAATATTGAGGCCCTACTCGAAACGAATATTGAATATTGAATATTGAATATTTCACTACTCGCTCATCTCTAATTATAAGCCTGAGCATAAATCTTACCCATGCTTCACTGGCTTAGGTACATATGCTCTGTGTAAATGAGGCTTATGAGCCAGGACCTCAGGAACAATTCTGTATCCAGGTAGAGTATGTGTTACACACAGTCCATACTGTTCATACAGTGATTTTATCAAAGCTAGAGACCCAAAGCCTACAGGTCTTCCTACTCCTATGTCCTCTCATCAACTGTACTTGCTTGTGTTTTGTCTTTGTCATCTATGTCATAAGTACAATGCATGGATTGTTTTCACTATTCTCATTATGTCCAAATGCTAAGTTGCTTGAGCAGCGGCCGTTGTACCTTCAAATATGTGCACACTGATGTCCAAGTTGGCTTGGAATAACGCAATTTCCATATAACATGAATACATATTGCAAAGTCAAGCAATTCAGATTTATAAATATCCACACAACCATCTTTTCTTGGTCTTTTCTTGCTTTCTTTATTGAAGCTCATGAAATTGTCAAAATTTCGAGAAGGGTGTTTCTTGTCCTTACTGCCCCCCTCCTTCCCCCCAAAATTTC
Source organism: Leptodactylus fuscus (assembly GCF_031893055.1). NCBI lineage: Eukaryota > Metazoa > Chordata > Amphibia > Anura > Leptodactylidae > Leptodactylus > Leptodactylus fuscus. The sequence continues at coordinate 104,382,549 of NC_134269.1, forward strand.
CATGAATCTCTAGTAACTGGATTTTTATATTGATGAGGAGCTGAGCTGCAGATCGGGCACAATCTGCCACTGTTTCCACTGCAGAGAACTGGAAGAAGTGAATTTCCGCCTAAAATTCATTTTCGACTATGTGAACTTATCCTAGCCCAGCATTGCCAAATTACAGTGCACAAATTTGGCTGCTTCCAGTTATGTGAAGGCTTCCATTATTATCAAGGGCAACCATACTCCCTTACCCTGGGGCTCCCCAGTCCACTGTCATCCCTAAATTAGGGTTGCTAGGGCTCAAAGTAATAGCCATGAGGGCCACATGGTGGCTCAGTGGTTAGCACTGCAGCCTTGCAGCACTGGAGTCCTGGTGTTCAAATCCCGCCAAGGGCAAAAAAAACATCTGCAAGGAGTTTGTATGTTCTCTCCGTGTTTGCATGGATTTCCATCCCATATTCCAAAGACATACTGATAGGGAAAACAAATGTACATTGCGAGCTCTATGTGGGGCTCGCAATCTACATTTTAAAAAAAAGTAATGGCCATGGCCCCCACTGGTACAAAGCAAAACATATGGTAGAATATGTTTTTGAAGTAGCCCTCAAATGTTATATACGATGGAGCATATAGTATGTTCCCCTGCTCTTTCTATATAAAAGTATTGGAGAGTAGTTATTATGCTTTAATCCCTCTGTACTATGTAATTTATGTGTGGCTTTATGGAATCCTACTTTGTATGTACAATTGATCCATTGGTGTCGCTATGGTGTCACTATTGTGATTAGGAGTGACATGGAGATGCAGAATGTAATATAGGGAGATACAGTAAGATAGTATCTACATTTATCTTTAAGAGCTGGGGGTAACATAATTGCCTCTAATGCAACGTGTGGAGTTTGTGCTTTAGCCTTGCAAGACCCTGACTGGTGTTATTTATCCCATAATACTGCTACTAGATTGCACCACCATCTTTGAATAACACCATCATATTGTGACTAGATAAAACTACCATAGTATTGAGGTTGATGAAATAAACGATATACAGAATCCATCTCCACTTATTGCAACCACCATTTTCTATTAAAGGACCTTAAACATTCATACTGGAAGGTAATGGTATAGCTAGGTCCTGGTGTTCCGACACCATCCAACACCTTTTTCTATAAAAGGTAAAAAGGTGCTTCTTAGAACATCCTTGTTTCAAATGTGAGCAAGTTTTGTCTTCACAGTTGATGTCACCATCTATGAAATGATGTTTATAAAGAAAATGAGTCCAAAAGGTAATGGAGTTGAATAAGATGGTGCTATGGGGACTATGTGTAATGTTTTATGGCAGTCACTTTTACTAATAAAAGAAGAAATATACCTCTTCCATTTTTAATCTTGTCTGGTCAACCAAATAGAAAAAAAAAATCATTTTTTGCTTCTGTTTATTGGTAAGCCTTAAATATGGTTGTTTTGCATAAAGTGAAATGACTTCCATATTTCTTTCCTGTATAGGTTGCAATGAGTTTCTTCATAATCTCTCTGTCTGAAAGTAAAAACTATTGTTGGGAGTTATAGCACAGATAAATGTTCCATGCTCCTATTTCATGGTTGACATTAATCGTGCCGAGTCTGAGATGCCTACTTATTTATCTATATTACTTTCTCCTGAAAAACTAGTGTAATATAAAATTGTGGCAAAATGATCGCAATCTATGTGCTATATTGATTTACAAATCAAACAGTCTCCAGGTTTTATTACATATGATTGTAAGCATAAACTCGAACACAGAGCCAAATGACACAGTCCTTAAAACCATCCTTAAACAAACGGTTACTTTTTTATCAAATAAATTGTTCTTTGTTAACTGGAGGGTATTTGTTTCCACAGCAAGAAATGCAGCCAGTGTTAGCATTTTGTAATTAAAGATGCCCTGAGCAAAAATGTTCACGACCGCATAATACCATAATCTTTACAAATCCTTTAGCTTTTCTGACAAGACATCAATAAGTCAAAGGCAAAGACACAGGAAAATAATAGAACCAAAGGCACTCAGGATGCAATAAAAAAGAGGATTAGATCTACATTACTTTCATTACATTATATTGTATTTTTATTATTAGGTCCACTGTTATCATTTAATCTTAGAGCTAGTGTGTCTGATAGAGTGGAACAAAAACAAATGGAAATTATTTTCTCCCCTAAAGAATTCTAGATGAAAAAGATTATCTTTGCATGTATTTAAATGAAAAAAATGTAAATTGTGATGTGTTGTGAAGTGCCAGGGGCTGTACGCTGTTCTTATGGTAGTACCTCCTCTGTTAAACTGATTACAGGGTCTGAACTTCATGCCAGGGGCACTATATGCAGATTTATCATCTTTTCTATTAAAGAAGAGGTTAGTTTATCTGAAAAGAAATCTTCAACGTCGCTTTTTAATTTCATATGAGTATGTACCTTGATGTTTTTATAGAATACAATATTGTCTTTCTTTATGAGGGTACAGTCATTACATTTCATAATAAAATGAATTTAGTTGGTTCTAGTGAAAAGCTTCTTTTACCTAATTGTATGTTTACAAACTTTATGTTAGGCTAAGGCCCCATGTAGTGAGCCGCAACCAAAAAGCAGTGCGGAAAAGACTGCAGCGAACTCCCATATTATACCTATAGGCAAAGGCATAATTGATATGCTGCGATTTACATAATTGCAAAATTTTTTGAAAGCACAGCATTTCTACTGTGGATATTTCTCTGCAATGTGTGGAGAGGATTAGCCAAAATCCCATCCACTTTGCATTTATTGTAAAACGCCATTTTCGCAACTTGGGACCCTGGCCTTGTGATGACACCCTCATTCTCAAAAGAAAGAAGGAAAGCAATCAACAAAGTCTAATAGAGGATTCTAGGGATCCTCCATTATGATGTCCATATGATCTAGTAGGGCCTATGGGAAAAGGGGCTGGTATTTATGACCCTACACGCAGGACATCATAGACATAGAACACTGGATGCCACGAGAAGGAGGGCACAGAGCAACAGACCCAGTGAGGAGTCATCGGCAAGTCAAGCATCATGATGGGTTTACTTCGTCCCAACACAGGACAAAATTAATCTTCTAATGTTCACCCATCTTTACTCTTCACTCACTCTCTATTGAACCTGTCTTGGTCTGCGACAACTAAGAAATAGATATAGAGCTTGCAGAAGGCAAAAGTAGTAAAAATATGCTTAGAATGCACCTATCATGATGGCCAGAAATATTGTTACTCCTCATTTTCTTTACACATGTAAACCAACTTATCCTGAAAAGTGATGCTATAATTTAGATTCACTTTATGTTGTCTTCTTTGGTCAAATCATTACATTTTCCAATCAGCCTTTACTGTTCTTAATAAGGCCTAAAAAATTAGATTGAAAATAACCATCAAATGTATGACAAACCAGTTGTCAGATACAGTGAGGTAACTAGGAATGTCGGAGCCCCATGGACAACTTTTGACATGGGCTCCCCCCCCTCCTCCAACCGACCCCCTACCCCCCTCAAATACCCTGACCAAATAAACAACCAAACCTCCCCCTGCATTACTGCACACACTATTATGCCCTATTGTGGCCCCTGCACACAGTATTATGCCCAATAGTGGCCCCTGTACACAGTATTATGCCCCATAGTGGCCCCTGTACACAATATTATGTCCCTTAGTGGCCCCTGCACATAGTATTAGGCCCCATAGTGGCCCCTGCACATAGTATTATTCCCCATAGTGGCCCCTACACATGGTATGAAGCCCCATAGTGGCCCCTGCATTGGAGACCCAGATACAAACATATAAAAACACTGTTACTTACCTCTCCCTGGCTCCAAAGCAGTCCCTGCTGATGTTGGCCAACTTCAATAACGTACGCAACGTCACTTGAGCCGAGCTTGTGTTGCAATGCGTAATGATGTAAGCCCGGCCCATGTGACGTCAGGGACGTCACACAAGTAGGCCTGAAGCCTGCCTGGAGCCAGGAGAGGTAAGTAACACTGTTTTTTTATGTTCCCTCACCTCCCCTGGGGCTCTGATCATTATACTCAGGGGTATACTGATCCCAGCTGCTGCGCACAGTGGCCTCAGCAGGAGGAGAAGTGGCAGTGGCCGTGAGCAGGAGCCGGGATCGGTAAGTAAATAGGGTCCGTTACCTGTTGGAGTTACTCAGGTAAGCAGGTAAGGGCCTCTTAAAATAAAATCCCACAGTGGTAGTGGCTTTCGCCAAGCCCCCTGATATTCCAGGCCCTTTGGTAGCCACTACTGCTGCTACCCCAGTAGTTACGCCCCTGGTCATATAGTACTGTTAAATAATAGCATTGCAAACATGACAAAATGCAGACAATTGCATATGTAACAATAAAATACTCATGTAGATGTACTTTTATAAGATTCAGTTAGCTGTTTGTTAGTTCACAAGCTTAAGATCCGGTCAAAATTGTATATTTAGCCAAAATTTAGCTTATATCTAAGGCCAATTTAGTTACAGCAGTTAATGTTACAGTAGTATTAGATACAATGAAAAATGAAACAGTCTTGGTTTTTCGAAAATATTTTACTGTTATAATTAAAAGACAATTATACTCTTAAATTCAAATATAATCCTAAATATAGTTCCTAACAGGTTCACAAACCTTTCAACAGTAAGATCTGAGTACTTAATCTCAAAATGTATTTTTGGTTGTTTTAAACTAGTTATGAATAATGTAAGCTTATGCTGCTTGAATCACCTCTTTATATTATGTTCCATGCATTTTGAAAATCATATTTTGGGAATAAACTCTGTATTCTATGCATAGGAGAGAAGCTCAGGTTAAGGTGTGTTATTAAGAGATTTGTCATTTTCAGATGAAGTAAATAATACTGTGTAAGACACAGGTCACTTTTAATATACAGTACAATGCAGTCATAAATAATCAGTAGGCAGTTCTTGGAGGATTTGCTCAATACCCGGGAGGAATTGTGAATATTTAAGATATTAAAATTCCAAATCTATTTATTTCATCTAAACTTTTATTGAAAAGTGTTTGTAAATGTGTGTAAATGTACAATTTAGCATGAATAATTTATAATGTTCCCTGTAACCGTGTCAAAGGAGCGAGCAGGAACTCCAGAGGGGGACATACTTAATGTCTTTTATTAAATAAAGTTGTGCTCCAAAGACAAATCTTCTTTAAGGACTGACAATGAAACAGAAGGATGAACTCAGAGTACACTGACAAAACTACAAAACTATTGCTCATTCTTAATAGAATACATATCATTGTGTGAATGGCCATGTTATATTTCCATTTTTGCTATGAAATGAAATTACTTTTCAGATTGTACCACAAAGCCACCATATAATTCAGATACAGACAGACTTGCAGCAGTGGCAGATGGTAGCACTATTAATAAATTGTATAGCCTCTTGCAAATAATTATATTTTTACAATTTGAAAATATACACAGAAAGACAATGTACCTTTAACCTGTTTGTACTTTTTGACTGTAAAGGTTTATTATGTTCCTGTCTTTTTTGTACATGATCAATGGGAGCCCCCCCATTCCAGTGATACTGCCACTGGCTTATAGGGGTTGTCCACCTTTGCTATATTGATGACCTATCCTTTGGCTAGACCATCAATATTAGATCTGGTTGGTCTCATACCTGGCTGTGACTAAGGCCAAGAAGAGAAGGTTGCCCAAAGGCCACTGTCTACTGATTAACCTTCCTTGTTATCCTTTCTGATTTCCTTTCATGGTCTGTATACAATACATTTATTACTCCTGCCCTCTTTTGCCCTGGAGTGATACAGGTGAAAAAGGTTTATGAGACACGGGCTTTCACTGTCATAAAGGAGAGAAATAACATTCCAATGGCAAAAGGTTGTTCAGTACTGCAGCATATAGTCAAGAAGGGATTCTGGGGGGAATACTGTAGCACAAAAGGGGGCACTATTATTTTGTGTGGGACACTGACAGGGAATGGGACTGATGCAAAGCTTGTGAACACACATGGTGTGAGTAAGTCATTATGACAGTATGGAGCCAGATAGAGAAGGTAAAGGAAATGTAAATGTAGCTTAGCTGTATGAAAGGGATGAAGCTGACCGATGTGAAGAGACATTGCACAAGGAGTCCTAAGCTGAGCATTTAAACCAGGAACCTTGTGCCTTTAGTTACACCCTTAGCTTCGGATCTGAACTGTGAACAGTTACATAAGTTTACATTACAGCAGGCCTCTGTAAATACAAAAATTAGCAAATTACCTTACTGCATTTCCAAGTGTCACCTGGAGATCCTATGTTATCTGCCTCCAGCTTTTATAGCTGTTATAATTAGAGATGAGTGAACAGTAAAATGTTCGAGATTCGATATTCGTTTCGAGTAGCCCCTCAATATTCGACTACTCAAATCGAATATTGAACCCCATTATAGTCTATGGGGGAAAATGCTCGTTTCAGGGGTAGGCAACGTTTGATCAAATTATACTTACCAGGTCCATGAGTGAGGGTCGGGCTGGATCCTCCGAGAAGTCTTCTCCGTGCAGCGTCCCCGCAGCGTCTTCCGGCTCTTCATTCACTCTGCAAGGCATTGGGCCTGGGCAGAGCCGACTGCGCATGTCCGCACTACAAGCGGACATGCGCAGTCGGCTCTGCCCAGACCCAATGCCTGGCAGAGTGAATTCAGAACTGGAGGACACAGCGGGGAAGCTGTACAGAGAAGACTTCTAAAGGTAGGAGAAGAACCAGCGTTGATTGGCCAACTGTATAGCATTCGGCCAATCAATGCTGGTTCTGCATCGAACTTTTCCATTCGAATAGCGAGTGGTACTCGATCGAGTACGAGTATTTGGAATACCGTAGTATTTGATCGAATACCTACTCGATCGAGTACTACTCACTCATCTCTAGTTATAATAGGAAATTCCAATTCATTGTGAAGCAAGGTGTGAAAGCTGACCCATTTTAGGATGGTTGTTATATAGATTATTACATAATATCTACACTAGTTTTTTTGTCATTAAAAAGTTGGACATTTTCAAATCTTTTTTTTTTTTTTTTTGCATAAAACTTTTTTATTCCTTACCTGTCACTTTTCTGATAGATAGGCATAGCATGGATAAGCCTTTGTGGGAGATGGAGTATCCTACAGCCTGGCAAACTTACTCTAGTCTACACCAAAAACTGAAATCCCACAGTATCTGGTTTATATTTTAATTTCTTGCACTCAGAGAGACAAGATACATATACTTTATGAAAAAGCATGGTCTCAATGTCTTATTATTTATTTTTATGTTTCATAAAAGCATGTTATTGATGGCAAAATCCATTTAAATAAAAAACACATTTCTAGGCCTTAGAAAGCCCCTTTAAGAATGAAAAGATTTTTGAAAATTTCATATATAAAAGGCTTTTATGAACTTCACCATTACCATTGATTAATCCAGTCGGCTTTCACTAAGGTCAATAACAAAGCAGTGATCATGAGCACCAGTTAATTAAATATAGATCTCCATAGGAGGCTTTGGTATGCAGATCAAAGGCATCATCATTAGTTAGACATTCACTTAATTATGTACAATATAAGAAGCATTCAGACACATGAATTGAAAGTATGTTCACTATTTTCTGCATAACCAGAAACACATTCTGTAATTGAACGATGAGCTTTAATATAATTGGAAAAAATCATCAACTATTCTGTTCGCTATGAAGTGGACAATAAGCCTTTTTTTACTCTGTTCATTGATGCTTTATTTTGTTGAGCTCTATCAAGAAAGAATATATACTACTTAACCAGCAAAGAATAATAATAATAATAATAATAATAACAACAACAAGTATTATTATTACTACTACTACTACTACTACTACTACTACTACTACTAATAATAATAATAATAATAATAATAATTTTGAGACTATGGTGAATTTGACCAATCTTTGTCTGGATGATAAGTACAGATCACATTTCCTATAGGAATATACCTAACAGGATATCAAGTTTACAGAGATATATTAGAGGCACTCCTGTAATAATTGTACGTGAACCTGTGTAATGTAGGTGAACCTCTTGTTTGTACCTACATTGCAGTATTATTCATTTCATCATAGAACTTAAAAAGTTCACCTTATTGGGTGGTTGCCCCTTCACACGGCGTATACGCTCACTGCTTTGGAGCGTGTAAACGTTCCGTAGCAGCGGCGTCTAAAAGCAGATCGCATTGTTTTCTATGGGAGCCGGCATACGCGCGCTCGCCATAGAAATGAATGGGCTGCTTTTTCCATTCATTTCTATGGGGAGCGCGCGTCTGCCAGCTCCCATAGAAAACAATGGGAAGTGCTTTAGACGCCGCTGCTACGGAACGTTTACACGCTCCAAAGCAGTGAGCGTATACGCCGTGTGAAAGTTGTAAGACTGAGAGCTAGTAGGTAAATGCAGGAATGTAACAGTTGCGACCTGACATAAAGAGGTATTGGGCCTGTGTCCAGCTGGAGATGGCCGGAGCCCCAGACCAACATTATAGCAGACAGGCAAAGATAATCCAGCCCTTGGAATCCATGGGTAAATAGTAGGGTTAAAACTTCACCTTTATTTAAGAATGTATCATTCTTCCATTAAAAAAGTTTGCGTACTGGGTCAAAACATTGCCAATGTGAGTGTGCTACTTTTCTTCCTTTTTTTGGACTCTTATATAATTCTGGAGCTGTGAGCACATTTTTTCTATATGCGGTTTTCACCATTATAGCAGCCAGGGTCCAGCATTATGTGGCGTTTGTACATGCCACTGGGCCCCTTTTCAACAGGGGCATGCCCAGGAGAGATAATTAAAAATAACAAATACTTGTAATCACCTCTCCTGGGCTTCTGACAGTCACCATAATCCTCTTCAGGGCTATTCCAGCCTGAGACTGAGGTCATACACCCCAGATATCACTTTGATTGGGCCTCAGCTGTTACATAGGGGGCACTGATGTAATAACCTCAGCATACCCCACGTGACTTCTGAAACCCAATCAAAGGCCTCAGAAGTAATGTCTGGGGTGCATGACCTCAGTCAGAAGCAGAAGAGGACCAAAGAAGATACTGAAGAGAGATGGACAAGCAAGGATGCCCAAGAGAGGTGAGGTAAGGTGAGTATAAGTGTTTCTTATTTTTAATCCTCTTCCCTTGGCCTCTATATATTATACTCAGGAAGAGGGGGTTCACCTGAAGTGGCTCTAAGGGGTTCTTGAGAGCATTTTATACTATGTGGAGCTCCTGTGGGGAGTATATGATAATGTGTGGGGCCATTGTAGAGCATCTTGTACTGTGTAGGCCACTGTGGAAGCTATTATACTGTGTGCGGGCCATTGTGCAGCATAATATACTGTGTGGTTTTTTACTGTGGAGCAAATTGTACTCTGTCGGGGCCACTGTGGAGAATATTATACTGTGTGGGGCCATTGTACAGAATATTATACTGTTTGGGACCACTATGGAGAATATTATACTGTTTTGAGGCCACTGTGGAGCATATTATACATTGTGGGGACACTGTGGAGCATATTATACTATGTGGGGCTACTGAGGAGCATATTATACTGTGTGGGGGCCACTGTGGAGTATATTATTTAGGGTCCTTTAACTATTCACATCAAACACCATCTGTTTTATAGCAGCAATTAAATATTATTACTGATTGTAATAGCATTGCATGATGATCATAAAACAGATATTGTGCACTGTAAATAGTAAAGGAGCCGCAGCACACTCAAAAGCATCACAGCATCTTCAAAGCTGCAGTACCCATAATCATCACTATTACAGAGTACACTGTAGGAAGAAAGTAAGGGGCCCCGGACAAAGTTTGCAACAGGGTCCACAAGACTTTAATTACGTCACTGGGAAAATGCCTTACACAGTCTCCTGCTAATAACGTGTATTTCTTTATTTATTGTGTTGTATGGTGAAATTATTTATATGCATAGTATGTCAACATTTTCTCTGATTATTTCTAGTTCTGGTGTATCCATGTATTTTTGTTGGTGTGCATACAGAATAAAAGTCTCTCATTCCTTGTAGTTAAACATTAACTTCTATGGCAGAAATATTTTACATATTTTGTCTTTTTTACTATGACATTCACTTTATAGTTTGGGCATTTTTAGAGGTGGAGATGCCTAATGTGTCTATGCTTTGTTTGATCATTTTTATATGTGATCTAGGGAAGAGGGTTATTTGATCTTGTATACTTTTATTTACTTTTGTTTTTTGTAACCACTAGGGGGTTTGAACACGATGAACTCTGATTGACCATACATTTTTCTGTATTAATAATGTATTGCAGTATATTGTAAAATTCCTGCACTTCTTTTACATGCTGCCTCTGGCAGATCGTAGAGCTACACTAATGATAGCGCTTTGAGACTTCAATAGGTTGTCATAGTAACAGACTACCAACCCAGACAATGCTCTGGAGAGTGGTACCTTATTCAGTATGGAGCACACATGCCCCACTGTGCTTTAGTTGCTTCTGTCCCATTTGATGAGTGGTATCTTAAATGTTAAATACCTGTGATCACATGTTCTTTGATCGCGTCTCCAACAGTAGAAACCCAGACACTGCGCCCGTTCAGCTCCTGAGCAGGTGTCATGTTTAAAGATCTGACATCTGCCACAGTTTTATGGTGGATGCCAGGAAGAGGTTCAATTTGGAGATGGAAAAGTCCTGCAAGCAAAATGATACTATTAAAGTCAATGGGGTACCATAGAATTCGTTTGTTTTTGTCATTTAACAAATTGAGTTTTACATTTTTCTATTCCAATAATGATACAGAAAATGGAAATCCAGTGTAGATGGCCTTTGAAGGAAAACAACCAGCTTATTAAAACGAGCAACAGACCTATGTTACTTATAATATTAACATGTTAACATTAGATTTTTATTCAGCAAGAACTTTATGCTAAGATATGTGTGCATTCCAAAAACTTTGCTTGATCTTCTATAATTGATTCAATCTTTGAGTAAAGCTTTGAAAAACATTACATTTAGCACCCCCAAATAGGAAATTTGCTATAGATCAAAAGTAGCCGCTGCATTTAACAAGAGCTTTAAAAGTGACTTCAGAAGTTAGCGGTGAAATCTACTTCTAAAATCAATACGGCGTCTGAACATCAGTCATTTCCGTATCCATTGATTGCTCCAAATTCAGCATAAGTCATACTTCAACAAGTGGCTTCCTTTTTATCCTTTCAAAGACCTATGCAGGCCTCATCTCCCTGGATTTCTTATACAGACTATTTCCTTTTTTGAACAAGAAATGATATCTTTCTGACCCAAGTGGAACAATTCAAATGCTATTTCAGAAAATATCAAAAGTCATTTAAACGGTTATAATGTTTTTTTTTCTTCGCATTCATTTAAATGCTGAAGTGAGCAAGTTTAGAAAAAAATAAAAAAAATAATATATATATATATATATATACATATATATATATACATATATATATATATATATATATATATATATATATATATATATATATATACAGGCAAAGCAAAAATAACCCCAATTACTTTTCAATTATATAAATAACAAGAAACTTAAAACTCTCTACACAGTAAAGGTAGTAATGGTAAAGAGGGTGAGGATAATCTATTACATACTTTCTCTACAATATTTATACAGGAAAATACAATGATGGTTGACATAATTACAGATAATTCTTCATTTAATGTTACACTATCTCAATGTTTCTGTATAGAAGCAGTGTCAGTTTACAATAAAGTCTTTAAACTGCACTGAATATGTAGTTAATGCTCAGTGCTTTAAAAGTATGGCATAAAGCTGTAGCAGGTAACAGGAGCTGTGCCTATTACATCTAACTGTATTATAAAATTAGGACTTGGGTCTAACTGCAAAAGTCATCAAATACTCAAACAACAGCAAATCAACCTATGAGAAGTCATGATAAATAGTATTCAGTGCTTCTGGGTGGCAGCCTTTTCTCTATTACGCATAGGCAGTCTATATACCATATGCTGCAGTACAGAAGTATTGCAGTATATGGTACCTGGGATCAGCAGTCGTACAGTAAATGGAAGATGATGATAAAGCGAGACCTGGTAGCTGAAAAAGCTAGAATATCTTCTGAAATGGAAAGACTTCAATGACCATGAGAGGCAGAAAACAGCCTAGATGATCCTGCCAGTTACTCCTGTTTGGTAGCAAATGCTCCCATCAAAATCAATGTTGGTGGAGTTGCAATTAACAGAACTTCAAGAAAAAAAATGGACTATCAAAAAAAAGGGATCTTGGTGGCAATGGTTTTTCCCCCTACGCCCAAACAGCAGCACAAGATGGGGTATTCCTGCCCCTGTGTACTGTTAGGACAGGTGGAACTTTTAATAAACTAACAAGTTGCCCTCCCATAAAAGGCCCAGGAGACCTCCCCCTCCCTGTGTTTTTTTCTGTCCTGTTACCAGGACAGGTGGAGGGAGAGGTCTCCTTTCCTCTCCCAGAGTTTAATTTTGTTTTTTTTCTTTTACACCTAGGACCTCCGCTCCCCTTTGAGTCTTACCTGGGGTAGTGGAGATCCTCTCCTTGGACGCTCCGTTTGATTTCAGCGCTTCCCCGCCGCCTGGGAATAGAGATGCTCCGGCGGGGGGGGGGGGGGGGAACGATGCGGCGCGTCTCCTGTTTCTGGCTGCGGGCGCTGCTGGCGTGCTCCGCGGACTTCCAGTGGTCACCGCACATGCGCGGAGGACTTGCTTTGCGCATGCGCGGCTTTTCTGTCCCACGCATGCGCGCGGCGGGACCGCTTGTACGCCGGTTTTGGCCTCCTTTCAGGGGGGTTTTCAAGGGGACAATGTTCCCCCACCTGCCTTGTCTTGGGGCTAGATAGGCCCACGTTAGGCTGGGGTGTTTTATGTATACCCCAGCCTTGGTAAGAGGTAAAGGAAGTGGAGGGGGCGGAGTTGAGTTAGTTCTGCCCCCCTCTTTCCTTATTTAGACCTGGTCTGCCCAGTGTAGGTTGCCTGTCAGCTCTAGCTTGCAGGTTCCTACTGTTCCTGGGCAACCAGAAGGTAGAATTACCTCACGTGGATTGTTCTGAAAACTGAACCAAGGTGATGTATGCCCCCTGGTGGGGCCTGAGGGTAGAAGCAGTAAGGTAAGAGGAATAATAAGCAATATGTTTCTCTTTAGATGTCATCTTCCTCCTCTGTTGCTGATAATCCTAGGAGGAAAGCTTCCAGCAAACGCCGCCACCTAGCCTGTATCAAATGCGAGGTGCCTTTACCGGACGGCTACGCTTACCAGTGTTGTCGCGGGTGCCGAGGTCCCCCTTCAGAAGACACTTCGGTCCGAGACGTAGTTGGTTGGGTGAGAGAGTTTGTTGAGGAGTCGATGAGAGAAATAAAGGTCTCGATCTCTCAGCTATCTAAGAGACCGCGTTTGGAGTCGTTGCCCCCTTCTCTTCCACCGATAGAGGCTCTGCAGATCTTGGATGAGGTTTCCTCAGAAGAGGATAACCTGGAACCAACTAAGCCAGTCTTCTCGGTGGATAAGATGCCTAAGCTGCTAAAGGTGGTCAGATCCTTTAAGGCCAATGCAGACATTGTCAAAAGGTTTGAAGCGGAATGGAGGTTCCCTGAGCGTCCATTCAATGCTTCTAGGCACTTTAGGGCTCTCTTTCCCTTAGCCGAAGCCCAGTCCAGCTCCTGGGGCCCTCCGCCCAAAGTCGACATAGTGGTCTCCAAGTTATCGAAACGCACCGTAGTATCAGCGGAGGATGGTTCTAACCTCCAGGATGTGATGGATCGCAGGGCGGAGGGGTCCTTGAGGCGCATTTATGCCTCCTCTGCAGCGCAAGCCTCGGTGGGCATCACGGCTAGCGAAGTAGTCTCAAATCTGGAGAGAGATATCGACTCCGGTGTCCATCGAGATGATCTGCTAACGGCTATGACAAGCATCAGCCTCATGTCTGACTACCTCTCTGAGGCGGCTTTTTACCAGGTCAAGCTGGCAGCAAGAACCATGGCATTGTCTACCGCTGCGAGGCGCCCCCTTTGGCTCAAGCCCTGGAGGGCAGATAATGCCTCAAAATTCAAGTTATGCGCCTTACCGTTTGAGCCAGGCAGGCTATTTGGAAGCGAACTCGACCGGATAATGGAGGGGCTGGCCGACTCGAAAGGCAAGAACCTGCCCCAGTCAACAGGATCCAGACAACGATCCTTTCGGGGCTACACCTCCTCGAGAGGCATGTCGAGAGGCCAATTTCGGAGGCGCCCCTCTGGCCAACCAAGAGGCGGTCGAGGTTCCTCCCATGGAGGTGAAAAAAGATCCACCTTCTGACTATCATGATCCCCTCGCCTGCAGGGCCACGGTGGGGGGTCGCCTTTCTTTTCATCTAGCCGCCTGGCGCCAACACATCAAGACCCATGGGTTCTCCAGCTTATACAGGTTGGCTACAAAATAAGCTTTCTTTCCCCCCCTCCAGACAGATACAGGAGGACCTGCCCTCTTCAGGGCACCAAGCAGCTTCATCTTCAAAGATCCGTGCAGGAGTATGTGGACAAGGCTGCATTGGAACCAGTCCCTCTAGACGAACAGGGTCAAGGCGTCTACTCACCCGTGTTTCTAGTGCCAAAGTCGACTGGAGGGTGGCGCATGATTATCGACCTAAGGTATGTAAATCAATTCATCCGCAAGGTCCGGTTCCGTATGGAGACAATAAGGTCGGTTCTCCCCTTTTTGCAGCCAGGAGATCTATTCGTCACCTTGGATCTGAGGGACGCATACCTCCATATCCCCATTTATCCTCCGCACAGGAAGTATTTAAGGATTGCCATGTATCTAAACGGAAGATTACATCACTTCCAGTTTACAGCTCTCCCGTTCGGTACATCCTCGGCCCCCCACACCTTTACAAAGGTAGTGGCCCCGGTCATAGCCGCCCTGCGCCTCCAGGGGATATTTATTGTCCCGTATTTAGACGACTGGCTGATAAAAGCTCAGTCAAGGGAGGTTCTCGCCACACAGTTGAGTATCACAGTGGCCTTCATAAGCGAGCTGGGCTGGCTGGTAAACTGGCAAAAGTCGGTAGTGGTTCCATCAACCCGGATTCAATTCCTAGGGTTCAACTTGGATTCTCTCAGTATGATGATCTCCCTGCCCTCTCCTCGGAAGGAGAAGATTGGTCAAGTGGTTCACCACCTATCCCGAACCAGGAAGGTTACAATCAGGACAACTATGAAGGTCCTAGGACTCATGTCCGTGGCCATCGAGGCAGTTCCCTGGGCACTATGGCATATGCGCCCCTTACAGCTCGAGATCCTGAGAGTATGGAACCACAGTCCTTCGGGACTTCAGAAGCCTATCCAGCTATCCATCAGTACCCGTCGATCACTGGGATGGTGGTCTCAACTCAAGGACGGGAGGTCCACGGACCAGACCTCCTGGACCCTGTTGACCACAGATGCCTCCTTCACAGGCTAGAGAGCGCATCTGGGGGAGACCCTAATACGAGGAACCTGGAACCAACAAGAGAGAACTCGCTCCTCCAATTGGCGAGAGCTTACTGCAGTTTATCTGGCAGTTCGGACTCTGACTCCCCACCTTCAAGGGAAGGCTGTCAGAGTAAGGACAGACAATATAACGACCGTGCAATATATCAACAAACAGGGAGGCACCAGGTCTCCCTCCCTGATGAAGATGACCAACCTGATATTCTCCTGGGCGGAGAAGAACTTGTCCCGGTTGTCAGCGGTGCATATCAAAGGCCACCTCAATGTCCTGGCAGACCAACTAAGCAGGAGCCTAGTAACAACAGCCGAATGGTCCCTGTCCCCGGAAATTTTCCAACAGCTCACCAGGATGTGGGGTCTCCCCGAGGTGGATCTGATGGCCACCCAACACAACGCCAAGGTGGGACGATTCTGCTCCCTGTATCAGGATGGCAATCCCTTGGCGATCGATGCCCTGTCAATACCCTGGAGCGTCAAACTAGCATACGTTTTCCCTCCGATTCCAATGATTCCCAGGGTGTTGGCGAAACTCAGGCAGACCAGACATCGGCCATTGTCATCATGCCGTTCTGGCCGAAAAGGGCATAGTTTACCCACCTCATGTTAATGAGTCAAGGGACCTACTGGAGGCTTCCGCGTGTCCAAAACCTGGTAACTCTAAACAGTCAGCTCTGCCAGGATCTGGACAGGTTCAACCTCACTGCCTGGAGGTTGACCGCACCGTACGTGGAGACAGAGGATTGTCCCAGGCCGTCTTAAGGACATTGGCCCACTCTAGAGCGGATTCAACCAATCGCAGTTACCAAAGGATTGCTCAGGTATTCAAGGATTGGGGGGCCAGGAGACAGTGTGATACATCATCTATTGATTCAGTCCTGGAGTTCTTACAGGAAGGATTGGACAAAGGATTGTCCCCAGCCACCTTAAGAGTGCATGTCTCGGCACTAGAGATGAGCGAACACTAAAATGTTCGAGGTTCGAAATTCGATTCGAACAGCCGCTCAATGTTCGTGTGTTCGAACGGGTTTCGAACCCCATTATAGTCTATGGGGAACAGATACTCGTTAAGGGGGAAACCCAAATCCGTGTCTGGAGGGTCACCAAGTCCACTATGACACCCCAGGAAATGATGCCAACACCTCTGGAATGACACTGGGACAGCAGGGGAAGCATGTCTGGGGGCATCTA
The DNA here is from genome assembly GCF_031893055.1 of Leptodactylus fuscus. Lineage (NCBI taxonomy): Eukaryota > Metazoa > Chordata > Amphibia > Anura > Leptodactylidae > Leptodactylus > Leptodactylus fuscus. The sequence continues at coordinate 104,399,238 of NC_134269.1, forward strand.
ACACACCAAAGACCCTCTATTACCCCAACATCACAGCCTAACAACTACACACTTTACACACTCAATACCACCTCTCTGACAGTAGGAAAACACCTTGAAACATGTGTATTTGGCACTTGCAGTGAGGAGAGCTTGTCACCAGCAGTGAATTTGGCCCTTGTAGTAAGTTGAGGTTGGCACCAACATTTGTTTTGAAAATCAGGGTGGATTGAGCCTCTAACCAGCAGAGTTTGGGCAAATTCATGGTGGAGGGAGCCTCTAAACACCCCAGTTTGGGCAAATTCATGGTGGAGGGAGCCTCTAAAAACCCCAGTTTGGACCAATTCATGGTGGAGGGAGCCTCTAACCAGCCCAGTTTGGGCAAATTCATGGTGGAGGGAGCCTCTAAAAAACCCAGTTTGGACCAATTCATGGTGGAGGGAGCCTCTAACCAGCCCAGTTTGGGCAAATTCATGGTGGAGGGAGCCTCTAACCAGCCCAGTTTGGACCAATTAATGGTGGAGGGAGCCTCTAACCAGCCCAGTTTGGACCAATTAATGGTGGAGGGAGCCTCTAACCACCCCAGTTTGGACCAATTCATGGTGGAGGGAGCCTCTAAACAGCCAAGTTTGGACCAATTCATGGTGGAGGGAGCCTCTAAAAACCCCAGTTTGGACCAATTCATGGTGGAGGGAGCCTCTAACCAGCCCAGTTTGGGCAAATTCATGGTGGAGGGAGCCTCTAAACAGCCCAGTTTGGACCAATTCATGGTGGAGGGAGCCTCTAACCAGCCCAGTTTGGACCAATTAATGGTGGAGGGAGCCTCTAACCAGCCCAGTTTGGACCAATTAATGGTGGAGGGAGCCTCTAACCAGCCCAGTTTGGACCAATTAATGGTGGAGGGAGCCTCTAACCAGCCCAGTTTGGACCAATTAATGGTGGAGGGAGCCTCTAACCACCCCAGTTTGGACCAATTCATGGTGGAGGGAGCCTCTAAACAGCCAAGTTTGGACCAATTCATGGTGGAGGGAGCCTCTAAAAACCCCAGTTTGGACCAATTCATGGTGGAGGGAGCCTCTAACCAGCCCAGTTTGGGCAAATTCATGGTGGAGGGAGCCTCTAACCAGCCCAGTTTGGACCAATTAATGGTGGAGGGAGCCGCTAAACAGCCCAGTTTGGGCAAATTCATGGTGGAGGGAGCCTCTAAACAGCCCAGTTTGGACCAATTCATGGTGGAGGGAGCCTCTAAAAAACCCAGTTTGGACCAATTCATGGTGGAGGGAGCCTCTAAACAGCCCAGTTTGGGCAAATTCATGGTGGAGGGAGCCTCTAAACAGCCCAGTTTGGGCAAATTCATGGTGGAGGGAGCCTCTAACCAGCCCAGTTTGGACCAATTAATGGTGGAGGGAGCCTCTAAACAGCCAAGTTTTGGGAAATTCATGGTGGAGGGAGCCTCTAACCAGCCCAGTTTGGACCAATTCATGGTGGAGGGAGCCTCTAAACAGCCCAGTTTGGGCAAATTCATGGTGGAGGGAGCCTCTAAAAAACCCAGTTTGGACCAATTCATGGTGGAGGGAGCCTCTAACAAACCCAGTTTGGACCAATTCATGGTGGAGGGAGCCTCTAAACAGCCCAGTTTGGGCAAATTCATGGTGGAGGGAGCCTCTAAACAGCCCAGTTTGGGCAAATTCATGGTGGAGGGAGCCTCTAACCAGCCCAGTTTGGACCAATTAATGGTGGAGGGAGCCTCTAAACAGCCAAGTTTTGGGAAATTCATGGTGGAGGGAGCCTCTAACCAGCCCAGTTTGGACCAATTCATGGTGGAGGGAGCCTCTAAACAGCCCAGTTTGGGCAAATTCATGGTGGAGGGAGCCTCTAAAAAACCCAGTTTGGACCAATTCATGGTGGAGGGAGCCTCTAACCAGCCCAGTTTGGACCAATTAATGGTGGAGGGAGCCTCTAAACAGCCAAGTTTGGACCAATTCATGGTGGAGGGAGCCTCTAAAAACCCCAGTTTGGACCAATTCATGGTGGAGGGAGCCTCTAACCAGCCCAGTTTGGGCAAATTCATGGTGGAGGGAGCCTCTAACCAGCCCAGTTTGGACCAATTAATGGTGGAGGGAGCCTCTAACCAGCCCAGTTTGGACCAATTAATGGTGGAGGGAGCCTCTAACCACCCCAGTTTGGACCAATTCATGGTGGAGGGAGCCTCTAAACAGCCAAGTTTGGACCAATTCATGGTGGAGGGAGCCTCTAACCAGCCCAGTTTGGGCAAATTCATGGTGGAGGGAGCCTCTAAACAGCCCAGTTTGGGCAAATTCATGGTGGAGGGAGCCTCTAACCAGCCCAGTTTGGACCAATTAATGGTGGAGGGAGCCGCTAAACAGCCCAGTTTGGGCAAATTCATGGTGGAGGGAGCCTCTAAACAGCCCAGTTTGGGCAAATTCATGGTGGAGGGAGCCTCTAACCAGCCCAGTTTAGACCAATTAATGGTGGAGGGAGCCTCTAAACAGCCAAGTTTTGGGAAATTCATGGTGGAGGGAGCCTCTAACCAGCCCAGTTTGGACCAATTCATGGTGGAGGGAGCCTCTAAACAGCCCAGTTTGGGCAAATTCATGGTGGAGGGAGCCTCTAAAAAAACCCAGTTTGGACCAATTCATGGTGGAGGGAGCCTCTAAACAGCCAAGTTTGGACCAATTCATGGTGGAGGGAGCCTCTAAAAACCCCAGTTTGGACCAATTCATGGTGGAGGGAGCCTCTAACCAGCCCAGTTTGGGCAAATTCATGGTGGAGGGAGCCTCTAAACAGCCCAGTTTGGGCAAATTCATGGTGGAGGGAGCCTCTAACCAGCCCAGTTTGGACCAATTAATGGTGGAGGGAGCCGCTAAACAGCCCAGTTTGGGCAAATTCATGGTGGAGGGAGCCTCTAAACAGCCCAGTTTGGACCAATTCATGGTGGAGGGAGCCTCTAAAAAACCCAGTTTGGACCAATTCATGGTGGAGGGAGCCTCTAAACAGCCCAGTTTGGGCAAATTCATGGTGGAGGGAGCCTCTAAAAACCCCAGTTTGGACCAATTCGTGGTGGAGGGAGCCTCTAACCAGCCCAGTTTGGGCAAATTCATGGTGGAGGGAGCCTCTAAACAGCCCAGTTTGGGCAAATTCATGGTGGAGGGAGCCTCTAACCAGCCCAGTTTGGACCAATTAATGGTGGAGGGAGCCGCTAAACAGCCCAGTTTGGACCAATTCATGGTGGAGGGAGCCTCTAAAAACCCCAGTTTGGACCAATTCATGGTGGAGGGAGCCTCTAAAAAACCCAGTTTGGACCAATTCATGGTGGAGGGAGCCTCTAACCAGCCCAGTTTGGACCAATTAATGGTGGAGGGAGCCTCTAAACAGCCAAGTTTGGACCAATTCATGGTGGAGGGAGCCTCTAAAAACCCCAGTTTGGACCAATTCATGGTGGAGGGAGCCTCTAACCAGCCCAGTTTGGACCAATTAATGGTGGAGGGAGCCTCTAACCAGCCCAGTTTGGACCAATTAATGGTGGAGGGAGCCTCTAACCACCCCAGTTTGGACCAATTCATGGTGGAGGGAGCCTCTAAACAGCCAAGTTTGGACCAATTCATGGTGGAGGGAGCCTCTAAAAACCCCAGTTTGGACCAATTCATGGTGGAGGGAGCCTCTAAACAGCCCAGTTTGGGCAAATTCATGGTGGAGGGAGCCTCTAACCAGCAGAGTTGTGGGAAAGCAGGGTGGAGGGAGCCTCTAACCAGCAGAGTTGGTGGAAATCAGGGTGGAGGGAGCCTCTAACCAGCAGAGTTGGGGGAAATCATGTTGGAGGGAGCCTAGTATTAGCAGAATTGTGCAACGCTTATGGTGGATGAGTATGAGGATGCGGAGGAATTGGAGAGGTTGAGTACAGACATGGAGTTTCATGTTGGGGTGCTTTACACAGGTGGGCACAAAAATGAAGGCTCTATCCAGTGGTGGTTCATTTTTATCAAAGTGAGCCGGTCGGCACTCTCAGCTGACAGACGGGTGCGCTTGTCAGTGATGATGCCACCGGCTGCACTGAACACCCTCTCAGATAGGACGCTGGCGGCAGGACAGGACAGCACCTCCAAGGCATATAGGGCAAGTTCAAGCCACAGGTCCAACTTCGACACCCAATACGTGTAGGGCGCAGAGGGGTCGGAGAGGACAGGGCTGTGGTCGGAAAGGTATTCCCGCAACATGCGCCTATACTTCTCACGCCTGGTGACACTAGGACCCTCCGTGGCGGCACTTTGGCGAGGGGGTGCCATCAAGGTGTCCCAGACCTTAGACAGTGTGCTCCACGTTTGTGTGGACCGGTGAGAACTTGGTTGCCTACTGGAGGAACTGCCCTCCCTGCCGCCAACGTCACATGCTGGAAACATCTCCATCATATTCTGCACCAATTGCCTGTGGCAAGCATTGATGCGATTGGCCCTCCCCTCTACCGGAATAAAAGACGAGATGTTGTTTTTATACCGGGGGTCAAGGATAGCAAAGATCCAGTACTGGTTGTCCTCCATGATTTTGACAATACGCTTGTCGGTTGTAAAGCACCCCAACATGAACTCAGCCATGTCTGCCACAGTGTTAGTTGGCATGACTCCTCTGGCCCCACCGGAAAGTTCAATCTCCATTTCCTCCTCATCCTCCATGTCTACCCATCCGCGCTGCAACAATGGGACGATTCGAAGTTGCCCGGAAGCCTCCTGTATCACCATCACATCATCGGACAACTCTTCTTCCTCCTCCTCCTCCTCCTCCTCCTCCATTAAACGCAGTGAAGCGGACAGATGTGTGGACCTACTCTCCAGCTGTGACGGATCGGATGCTATCCCTAACTCCTCTGTGTGATCTGAGTTATCCCTGATGTCAATCAGGGATTCTCTCAGAACACACAAGAGCGGGATTGTAAGGCTCACCATCGCATCCTCAGAGCTCACCCTCCTTGTGGACTCCTCAAAGACCCGTAGGATGTCACAAAGGTCTCTCATCCATGGCCACTCATGGATGTGAAACTGAGGCAGCTGACTTTGTGGCACCCTAGGGTTTTGTAGCTGGTATTCCATCAAAGGTCTCTGCTGCTCAACCACTCTATTCAACATCTGAAACGTTGAGTTCCAGCGTGTGGGGACGTCGCACAAAAGCCGGTGTTGTGGCACATGCAGGCGTTGCTGGAGAGATTTTAAGCTAGCAGCGGCTACTGTCGACTTGCGAAAGTGGGCGCACATGCGCCGCACTTTCACCAGTAGCTCTGGAACATTGGGGTAGCTCTTTAGGAAACGTTGCACCACTAGGTTGAAGACGTGGGCCAGGCATGGAACATGTTGGAGTCCGGCAAGCTCCAGAGCTGCTACCAGGTTCCGGCCGTTATCACAAACAACCATGCCTGGGCCCAGGTGCAGCGGCTCAAACCATATTGCCGTCTCATCGAGGAGGGCATCCCTCACCTCGGAGGCAGTGTGCTGTCTGTCCCCCAAGCTGATCAGCTTCAGCACAGCCTGCTGACGTCTACCAACGCCAGTGCTGCAACGTTTCCAACTCGTAGCTGGGGTCAATCTAAGGCTGCATTCACACGGAGTAAACGCTGGCGTTTTTTGTGTGTTTTTTGCACATAGCGCCGCGTTTACGCCGCGTAGCGTCATGTTAACGCCGCGTATACGCCGCGTTAACGCCGGGCAACGCCACCGCTAAATAGCGCGGCGTTAACGCGGCGTATACGCGGCGTTAACGCGACGCTACGCGGCGTAAACGCGGCGGGATGTGCAAAAAACACACAAAAAACGCCAGCGTTTACTCCATGTGAATGCAGCCTAACAGCGGAGGAGGAGGCGGTGGCGGAGGAGGAGGCGGTGGCGGAGGAGGAGGCGGTAGAGGAGGAGGAGGAGGGGGGTGTTCTTCTCGTGTCCCTGCCAGGAATGTTAGGCGGGGAGACGAGGTACACCGGGCCAGTTTGGGAAGCAGTCCCAGCCTCAACTACATTCACCCAGTGTGCCGTCAGTGAAATGTAGCGTCCCTGTCCGCATGCACTTGTCCACGCGTCGGTGGTCAAGTGGACCTTTATGCAAAGCGCGGAACTAAGGGCCCGCCTGATGTTGAGTGACGCGTGCTGGTGCAAGGCGGGGACGGCACACCGGGAGAAGTAGTGACGGCTAGGGACGGCATAGCGAGGTGCCGCAGTTGCCATCAGGTCCAGGAAGGCGGGAGTTTCAACAAGCCGGAACGCCAACATCTCCTGGGCCAGCAGTTTAGCGATGTTGGCGTTCAAGGCTTGCGCGTGTGGGTGGTTAGCAGTGTATTTCTGCCGCCGCTCCAATGTCTGAGAGATGGTGGGTTGTTGTAAAGAAACGCCTGATGGTGCCTTTGATGGTGCAGGAGAAGGAGATAAGACAGGACCAGGGGAGGATGAGGTAGAAGTCAACAAAGTGGCGGAGGCAGATGAAGTGGTGTCCTGGCTCGTCCTCTGGAGTGCATCGCCAGCACAGTCAGCAGTGGCAGTGGCAGAGGCAGAGGCAGTGGCAGAGGCAGTGGCAGTGGCGTGAACGGCAGGCGGCCTTTGTCCTGCCGTTGCTGCCTGCCACTGATTCCAGTGCTTGGATTCCAAATGACGGCGCATTGAAGTGGTGGACAGGTTGCTCTTCTCAGAGCCCCTAATCAATTTCGAGAGGCAAATTGTGCAGACAACACTATATCTGTCCTCGGCGCATTCCTTGAAAAAACTCCACACCTTCGAGAAACGTGCCCTCGAGGTGGGAGTTTTTCGGGGCTGGGTACGAACTGGAACATCTTGGGAGATTCCGGGTGTGGCCTGGCTTCGCCTAAGCTGCTGACCTCTGCCTCTGCCTCTAGCTACCCTTTTTGGTGCTGCACCTGCCTCAACATCCACACTACTTTCCCCGCTTGACATCCCCCCTGTCCAGGTCGGGTCAGTGTCCTCATCATCCACCACTTCCTCTTCCAACTCCTGTCTCATCTCCTCCTCCCGCACAATGCGCCGGTCAACTGGATGCCCTGACGGCAACTGCGTCACATCATCGTCGATGAGGGTGGGTTGCTGGTCATCCACCACCAAATCGAACGGAGATGGAGGAGACTCTAGTGTTTGAGCATCTGGACACAGATGCTCCTCTGTTAGGTTCGTGGAATCGTGACGTGGAGAGGCAGGTTGAGGGACAATGAAAGGAGCGGAGAACAGCTCTGGGGAGCAGGGACAGTTTGGGTTATTGTTCTGTAAAGCTTCGGAATTTTGGGAGGAAGGAAGACAAGACTGTTGGGTAATAGGAGGAGAGGAGGCAGAGTCTGACTGGCTGCTGGACAATGTGCTGTAAGCGTTCTCTGACAGCCATTGCAAGACCTGTTCCTGGTTCTCGGGCCTACTAAGGTTTGTACCCTGCAGTTTAGTTAATGTGGCAAGCAACCCTGGCACTGTGGAGTGGCGCAATGCTTGCTGCCCCACAGGAGTAGGCACGGGACGCCCTGTGGCTTCACTGCTACCTTGCTCCCCAGAACCATTCCCCCGACCTCGCCCACGGCCTCGTCCACGTCCCTTTTCGGGAGCCTTGCGCATTTTGAATTCCTAGTTAGAAATTGGCACTGTATACCAGTAGTAAAAATTGTGGGTGCACGTAACCCCAATATATTCTTTGAATTCCCAGTCAGACACTGGCACTATATGGCAGTAGCAAGAAATGAGGGTATTTGTATTCCCAATATATTCTTTGAATTCCCAGTCAGACAATGGCACTGTATACCAGTAGTAAAAATTGTGGGTGCACGTAACCCCAATATATTCTTTGAATTACCAGTCAGAAACTGGCACTATATGGCAGTAGCAAGAAATGAGGGTATTTGTATTCCCAATATATTCTTTGAATTCCCAGTCAGACACTGGCACTATATGGCAGTAGCAAGAAATGAGGGTATTTGTATTCCCAATATATTCTTTGAATTCCCAGTCAGACACTGGCACTATATGGCAGTAGCAAGAAATGAGGGTATTTGTATTCCCAATATATTCTTTGAATTCCCAGTCAGACAATGGCACTGTATACCAGTAGTAAAAATTGTGGGTGCACGTAACCCCAATATATTCTTTGAATTCCCAGTCAGACACTGGCACTATATGGCAGTAGCAAGAAATGAGGGTATTTGTATTCCCAATATATTCTTTGAATTCCCAGTCAGACAATGGCACTGTATACCAGTAGTAAAAATTGTGGGTGCACGTAACCCCAATATATTCTTTGAATTCCCAGTCAGACACTGGCACTATATGGCAGTAGCAAGAAATGAGGGTATTTGTATTCCCAATATATTCTTTGAATTCCCAGTCAGACAATGGCACTGTATACCAGTAGTAAAAATTGTGGGTGCACGTAACCCCAATATATTCTTTGAATTCCCAGTCAGACACTGGCACTATATGGCAGTAGCAAGAAATGAGGGTATTTGTATTCCCAATATATTCTTTGAATTCCCAGTCAGACAATGGCACTGTATACCAGTAGTAAAAATTGTGGGTGCACGTAACCCCAATATATTCTTTGAATTCCCAGTCAGACACTGGCACTATATGGCAGTAGCAAGAAATGAGGGTATTTGTATTCCCAATATATTCTTTGAATTCCCAGTCAGACAATGGCACTGTATACCAGTAGTAAAAATTGTGGGTGCACGTAACCCCAATATATTCTTTGAATTCCCAGTCAGACACTGGCACTATATGGCAGTAGCAAGAAATGAGGGTATTTGTATTCCCAATATATTCTTTGAATTCCCAGTCAGACAATGGCACTGTATACCAGTAGTAAAAATTGTGGGTGCACGTAACCCCAATATATTCTTTGAATTACCAGTCAGAAACTGGCACTATATGGCAGTAGCAAGAAATGAGGGTATTTATAACCCCAATATATTCTTTGAATTCCCAGTCAGACAATGGCACTGTATACCAGTAGTAAAAATTGTGGGTGCACGTAACCCCAATATATTCTTTGAATTACCAGTCAGAAACTGGCACTATATGGCAGTAGCAAGAAATGAGGGTATTTATAACCCCAATATATTCTTTGAATTCCCAGTCAGACAATGGCACTGTATACCAGTAGTAAAAATTGTGGGTGCACGTAACCCCAATATATTCTTTGAATTCCCAGTCAGACACTGGCACTATATGGCAGTAGCAAGAAATGAGGGTATTTGTATTCCCAATATATTCTTTGAATTCCCAGTCAGACAATGGCACTGTATACCAGTAGTAAAAATTGTGGGTGCACGTAACCCCAATATATTCTTTGAATTCCCAGTCAGACACTGGCACTATATGGCAGTAGCAAGAAATGAGGGTATTTGTATTCCCAATATATTCTTTGAATTCCCAGTCAGACAATGGCACTGTATACCAGTAGTAAAAATTGTGGGTGCACGTAACCCCAATATATTCTTTGAATTCCCAGTCAGACACTGGCACTATATGGCAGTAGCAAGAAATGAGGGTATTTGTATTCCCAATATATTCTTTGAATTCCCAGTCAGACAATGGCACTGTATACCAGTAGTAAAAATTGTGGGTGCACGTAACCCCAATATATTCTTTGAATTCCCAGTCAGACACTGGCACTATATGGCAGTAGCAAGAAATGAGGGTATTTGTATTCCCAATATATTCTTTGAATTCCCAGTCAGACAATGGCACTGTATACCAGTAGTAAAAATTGTGGGTGCACGTAACCCCAATATATTCTTTGAATTACCAGTCAGACACTGGCACTATATGGCAGTAGCAAGAAATGAGGGTATTTGTATTCCCAATATATTCTTTGAATTCCCAGTCAGACAATGGCACTGTATACCAGTAGTAAAAATTGTGGGTGTATATAGCCCCAATTCTATTGCTAGGGGACTTGCAGGGTATTTCTGGGGTGAAGGTGGGGGGGCACACCGTTGGAACGGGTATCGGGGTATATATCGGGTATACGGGAATACACTGACAGTGTATTCCATTCAGGATCCTGGGAAAGCTGGGTTGCGGCGATTGAGCCCGTCAGTGCCACGTTACACTGACAAGCTTCTCCCTGGAATTTAGCTCTTATAAGAGCTGTTGGTTGTCTTCTCCTTCCTATCCTAGCCTGTCCCTGCCTACCCAGAATCTAAGCCCTAGCTAGCTGGACGGAAACCTCCGTCCTCGGTGAATTGCAAGCTCAGAATGACGCGAAGCTGGGCGGCGCTGTTCTTTTAAATTAGAGGTCACATGTTTTCGGCAGCCAATGGGTTTTGCCTACTTTTCTCAACGTCACCGGTGTCGTAGTTCCTGTCCCACCTACCCTGCGCTGTTATTGGAGCAAAAAAGGCGCCAGGGAAGGTGGGAGGGGAATCGAGTAATGGCGCACTTTACCACGCGGTGTTCGATTCGATTCGAACATGCCGAACAGCCTAATATCCGATCGAACATGAGTTCGATAGAACACTGTTCGCTCATCTCTACTCGGCACTATTCGCTCTATTGGGGACTAGGTTATCTCAGAATCCTCTCATAAGGCAATTCCAGAAAGGGGCCTCTAGGCTCCAACCCCCGGTACGGCCCCCGGCCCCCCAATGGACTTAGCTGCGGTCCTACAGGGGCTATGTGCCCTGCCTTTTGAGCCCTTAACAGAGGTGGAGTTCAAATACCTCTCGTGGAAGGTAACCTTTTTGCTGGCAATTACATCTGCCAAGCGAGTAGGAGAGCTGCAGGCCTTGGCGGCCTCAGAGCCATACACAACCTTTTATCCGGACAGAGTCCAGCTCAGGTTTATCCAAGGTTTTCTTCCGAAGGTTCCCTCAATGGAAAACATAAACCAAACGATAACCTTACCTACCTTCTTCCCCTCTCCTTCCTCTGAGTGGGAGGAGAAAATGCACAGTCTGGATCTTGTGCGAACACTGCGGATATACCTGGATCGGACAAGTCCATTCCGCAGATCAGAAAATCTACTCGTTAATTTTTTTGGTCACAACAGGGGAAAGAAGACGTCCAAAACTACTCTGTCAAGGTGGATCAGAGAAGCCATCTCAGGTGCTCTTCAAGCACAAGGGCTACCAGTCCCAGAATTTTTGCGCGCCCACGCTACTAGGGCGGTAGCTGTGTCCTGGGCAGAGAGGCAGTCCCTCTCGGTAGACCAGATCTGTGCGGCTGCATCTTGGTCTTCACACTTGACATTCGCCAGGCACTATAGATTAGACTGGCACACCACCAAAGCAAAGTCCTTTGGGTACTCGATCCTGACCTCTGCTTGCCAGGATCGCCCCCCCTAGAAGGGGTATTACTCGTTAAATCACCATCTTGTGCTGCTGTTTGGGCGTAGGGGGAATGGAAGATTATGTAGATAATCTGTTTTCCCTTAGCCCAAACAGCAGCACAAAGCTCCCTCCCTTTTTGACTTGTTAAATTATATACAGTTATATTCTGTATGGTACTTGGAGACTAACACAGGGAGGGGGAGGTCTCCTGGGCCTTTTATGGGAGGGCAACTTGTTAGTTTATTAAAAGTTCCACCTGTCCTAACAGTACACAGGGGCAGGAATACCCCATCTTGTGCTGCTGTTTGGGCTAAGGGAAAACAGATTATCTACATAATCTTCCATTTGTTTCTATTGGTGAGCATGCAGAAACAACTAGTGTAGTAACTGTGTGACAATTGACAATTATTTCAAGAAAAATTTGTGGCAAACTATACACCTACTGCCTAGCTTGGCAGCTGAAAAGACTATCTACCAAAAGTGAGTATTGGGCCTTTGGTTTTCTGTGAGCAATAATCATAAACTGCTGCTCAAACTGATGATCTATCATGTACAAAAGTGCATCTCAATGTAATGCAACTTCACCTTACATCAATGAAACAAGGGAGAAGGATTGAAACCGGCTTGCACTGGTAAAGTTGGGGGTGGGTCCAGTGTGTATGAACTGGAGGAGATTGAGGGTCCCCCCAGTCTTGAAACGGCCCTGCACCAATGAGTTGATGTCATGTTACAAAAAAAACATAATATGCAAATAAAAAACAGCACAAAAGAAAGGGCCACACTTAGCCAATGCCAAATAAATATGGTTCATCCAGCTCATCAAAAAGAGAAGGAAGAAGAGGAAGTATTGGGCTATGAGGAATATCTCCCTCAGCATAAGCCTCAGCATAAGCATATGACTACTAGAGAGTGAACACACAACAAAAAAAAAGCTTAAATAAAAGGAGATTTATTTATTTTTTTTGATTAGTAGCGGCTATACTACTACTACTAGTAATAGCAATACATGTTTTTGTATTTCGCAGCACTTTACAACTACTGTGTACGTATGCACACTTGAGCAGTAAAAAATGCTTAAACGCCTTCATGCTGTGTGTCTAGAGCATAAAAAATTAAATACATTTTTTTTCAGATTAGCAAAACCTTATTAGATTAGCTGAAGCTGCAATACTGTTTATATATGTGCCCCTGCACAGAAAAAAGATAACAATTAAAAAATGAATTTTTTTTTCAGATTAACAACACTCTAATATACAATACTATGTATTTGGTGACCAGAGCATACAAAAGACTAGTGCAGGCTAGACTGCATATTGGTTGAACAAAAACACAGTGCTTTGCTGTTAGAACAGCAGTATATATTTAATGAAAAAAAATGTTAGCTCTTGCCCAAAAACATTAACGTATTTAAAATAAGATAAGATAATCCTTTAATAGTCCCACATTGGGGAAATTTCAGCATGTTACAGCAGCATAGTAATACAGGTACAGGATAATACCCAGTAATATATTACAGACGTAGACACACATATGCTGAGAAGAGAAGATATACTAGGAGTCCATAGCAGCTAAGGAAACGGAAGAGAAAGAAGGAAGACTTCATGGTCATCGTCATAATCATTAGTTCTCTGTGTGGAGTGATCTTCGCTTGGTCTGATGTAGATTATACAGCCTGGTCGCGGTTGGAAGGAAGGACCTGCGATAGCGCTCCTTCTCACACTTGGGGTGAAGCAGACGGTCACTTACAGTGCTGCCAAGTCCCATCAGGGTCCCATACATGGGGTGGGATTTGTTCTCCCGCATGGAGGTCACCACAGACAGTATCCTTCTGTCACCCACCACCTGTCCTTGGGTCTAAGGGGCTCCCCAGGACAGAGCTGGCCCTCCTAATCAGCCTGTCAAGTCTATTTCTGTCCCTGGTTGATATACTGCTCCCCCAGCAGGCCACACCGAAAAAGATGGCTGAGTCAACCACAGAGTTGAAGAAGGCCCTAAGAAGTGTCCCATGGACTCCGAAGACCCTCAGCCTCCTGAGCAGGTAGAGTCTGCTGTGGCCCTTTCTGTGCAGCGCCTCCAGGTGATCAGCCCAGTCTAGTTTATTGTTGAGGATCACGCCCAGGTACTTATAGGTCCTGACTATCTCAATACATGTTCCTTGGATCTCCACTGGGGTCGGAGCACCTCTCCGTTTACACACCTAAGATTCTATGCTACCTTGAGTTCTAGCGCTAATCAGCAGACGTACTTGCTTGATTCTGACTACGTTCTCTTAGATGTAGATGTAGATCATAGATGTGTTTGCATGTCCATCATTACAGCAACTAAAGGCTGATCATGACTGTACTGTACAACCTTATATATTCAATATGACATACGTGTGTATGACAGGTGTTACTGCAACTCGTGCTGAAGCGTTTTACCCATCTCTATTTATCACAAAGTTATTATCTTCAACTGAACTATGGATTTATGGGAAAAAAATGTAATAAGGATTTTACACATTATAGGTATTAGATATTTGGAAATGACCAGAGTTCTAGATTGATTTCTAGAGATGAACGAGTAGTACTCGATCAAGTAGATATTCGATCGAATACTACGGTATTCGAAATACTCGTACTCGATCGAGTACCACTCGATATTCGAATGTAAAAGTTCGATGCAGAACCAGCATTGATTGGCTGAATGCTATACAGTCGGCCAATCAATGCTGGGTCTTCTCCTACCTTTAGAAGTCTTCTCCGTGCAGCTTCCCCGCGGCGTCTTCTGGCTCTTCATTCACTCTGCCAGGCATTGGGCCTGGGCAGAGCCGACTGCGCATGTCCGCTTGTAGTGCGGGCATGCGCAGTCGGCTCTGCCAAGGCCCGATGCCTGGCAGAGTGAATGAAGAGCCGGAAGACGCCGTGGGGACGCTGCAAGGAGAAAACTGCTCGGAGGATCCAGCCCGACCCTCACTCGTGGACTTGGTAAGTATAATTTGATTGAATATTGCCTACCCCTGAAACGAGCATTTTCCCCCCATAGACTATAATAGGGTTCGATATTTGATTTGAGTAGTCGAATATTGAGGGGCTACTCGAAACGAATATCGAACCTCGAACATTTTACTGTTCGCTCATCTCTATTGATTTCTAGATTTGGAGTCAGGATGGAATTTTTCCATGACATAAGGGAAATGGTATTAGCCTCATGGGGTTTTTGCCTTCTTCTGCACCAACTCTGAAGGTTATAGGTTGGACTTGTTAGACCTGTGCCTTCTTGCAACCACAAGTATTTTGTTGTTATGTCACTCGATTCAATAAAAGACATATTAATATCTCTTTAGGAACTGTGTAGCGCTGCATCGTTTTATCTACCTCAATAAAATAGAAATTCAGTATCAAGACATCAGCATTAGAGATGAGCGAACACTAAAATGTTCGAGGTTCGAAATTCGATTCGAACAGCCGCTCAATGTTCGTGTGTTCGAACGGGTTTCGAACCCCATTATAGTCTATGGGGAACAGATACTCGTTAAGGGGGAAACCCAAATCCGTGTCTGGAGGGTCACCAAGTCCACTATGACACCCCAGGAAATGATGCCAACACCTCTGGAATGACACTGGGACAGCAGGGGAAGCATGTCTGGGGGCATCTAACACACCAAAGACCCTCTATTACCCCAACATCACAGCCTAACAACTACACACTTTACACACTCAATACCACCTCTCTGACAGTAGGAAAACACCTTGAAACATGTGTATTTGGCACTTGCAGTGAGGAGAGCTTGTCACCAGCAGTGAATTTGGCCCTTGTAGTAAGTTGAGGTTGGCACCAACATTTGTTTTGAAAATCAGGGTGGATTGAGCCTCTAACCAGCAGAGTTTGGGCAAATTCATGGTGGAGGGAGCCTCTAAACACCCCAGTTTGGGCAAATTCATGGTGGAGGGAGCCTCTAAAAACCCCAGTTTGGACCAATTCATGGTGGAGGGAGCCTCTAACCAGCCCAGTTTGGGCAAATTCATGGTGGAGGGAGCCTCTAAAAAACCCAGTTTGGACCAATTCATGGTGGAGGGAGCCTCTAACCAGCCCAGTTTGGGCAAATTCATGGTGGAGGGAGCCTCTAACCAGCCCAGTTTGGACCAATTAATGGTGGAGGGAGCCTCTAACCAGCCCAGTTTGGACCAATTAATGGTGGAGGGAGCCTCTAACCAGCCCAGTTTGAACCAATTCATGGTGGAGGGAGCCTCTAAACAGCCCAGTTTGGGCAAATTCATGGTGGAGGGAGCCTCTAAAAAACCCAGTTTGGACCAATTCATGGTGGAGGGAGCCTCTAACCAGCCCAGTTTGGACCAATTAATGGTGGAGGGAGCCTCTAACCAGCCCAGTTTGGACCAATTCATGGTGGAGGGAGCCTCTAAACAGCCAAGTTTTGGGAAATTCATGGTGGAGGGAGCCTCTAACCAGCCCAGTTTGGACCAATTCATGGTGGAGGGAGCCTCTAAACAGCCAAGTTTTGGGAAATTCATGGTGGAGGGAGCCTCTAACCAGCCCAGTTTGGACCAATTCATGGTGGAGGGAGCCTCTAAAAAACCCAGTTTGGACCAATTCATGGTGGAGGGAGCCTCTAAACAGCCCAGTTTGGGCAAATTCATGGTGGAGGGAGCCTCTAACCAGCCCAGTTTGGACCAATTAATGGTGGAGGGAGCCTCTAAACAGCCCAGTTTGGGCAAATTCATGGTGGAGGGAGCCTCTAACCAGCCCAGTTTGGACCAATTCATGGTGGAGGGAGCCTCTAACCAGCCCAGTTTGGGCAAATTCATGGTGGAGGGAGCCTCTAAAAAACCCAGTTTGGACCAATTCATGGTGGAGGGAGCCTCTAACCAGCCCAGTTTGGGCAAATTCATGGTGGAGGGAGCCTCTAACCAGCCCAGTTTGGACCAATTAATGGTGGAGGGAGCCTCTAACCAGCCCAGTTTGGACCAATTCATGGTGGAGGGAGCCTCTAACCAGCCCAGTTTGGACCAATTAATGGTGGAGGGAGCCTCTAAACAGCCAAGTTTTGGGAAATTCATGGTGGAGGGAGCCTCTAACCAGCCCAGTTTGGACCAATTCATGGTGGAGGGAGCCTCTAAACAGCCCAGTTTGGGCAAATTCATGGTGGAGGGAGCCTCTAAAAAACCCAGTTTGGACCAATTCATGGTGGAGGGAGCCTCTAATTAGCCCAGTTTGGACCAATTAATTGTGGAGGGAGCCTCTAACCAGCCCAGTTTGGACCAATTAATGGTGGAGGGAGCCTCTAAACAGCCCAGTTTGGGCAAATTCATGGTGGAGGGAGCCTCTAACCAGCCCAGTTTGGACCAATTAATGGTGGAGGGAGCCTCTAACCAGCCCAGTTTGGACCAATTAATGGTGGAGGGAGCCTCTAACCACCCCAGTTTGGACCAATTCATGGTGGAGGGAGCCTCTAACCAGCCCAGTTTGGACCAATTCATGGTGGAGGGAGCCTCTAAAAAACCCAGTTTGGACCAATTCATGGTGGAGGGAGCCTCTAAACAGCCCAGTTTGGGCAAATTCATGGTGAAGGGAGCCTCTAAAAAACCCAGTTTGTCCAATTCATGGTGGAGGGAGCCTCTAACCAGCCCAGTTTGGACCAATTCATGGTGGAGGGAGCCTCTAAACAGCCAAGTTTGGACCAATTCATGGTGGAGGGAGCCTCTAAAAACCCCAGTTTGGACCAATTCATGGTGGAGGGAGCCTCTAACCAGCCCAGTTTGGACCAATTAATGGTGGAGGGAGCCTCTAAACAGCCAAGTTTTGGGAAATTCATGGTGGAGGGAGCCTCTAACCAGCCCAGTTTGGACCAATTCATGGTGGAGGGAGCCTCTAAACAGCCCAGTTTGGGCAAATTCATGGTGGAGGGAGCCTCTAAAAACCCCAGTTTGGACCAATTCATGGTGGAGGGAGCCTCTAATTAGCCCAGTTTGGACCAATTAATTGTGGAGGGAGCCTCTAACCAGCCCAGTTTGGACCAATTAATGGTGGAGGGAGCCTCTAAACAGCCCAGTTTGGGCAAATTCATGGTGGAGGGAGCCTCTAACCAGCCCAGTTTGGACCAATTAATGGTGGAGGGAGCCTCTAACCAGCCCAGTTTGGACCAATTAATGGTGGAGGGAGCCTCTAACCACCCCAGTTTGGACCAATTCATGGTGGAGGGAGCCTCTAACCAGCCCAGTTTGGACCAATTCATGGTGGAGGGAGCCTCTAACCAGCCCAGTTTGGACCAATTAATGGTGGAGGGAGCCTCTAACCACCCCAGTTTGGACCAATTCATGGTGGAGGGAGCCTCTAACCAGCCCAGTTTGGACCAATTCATGGTGGAGGGAGCCTCTAAACAGCCCAGTTTGGGCAAATTCATGGTGGAAGGAGCCTCTAACCAGCAGAGTTGTGGGAAAGCAGGGTGGAGGGAGCCTCTAACCAGCAGAGTTGGTGGAAATCAGGGTGGAGGGAGCCTCTAACCAGCAGAGTTGGGGGAAATCATGTTGGAGGGAGCCTAGTATTAGCAGAATTGTGCAACGCTTATGGTGGATGAGTATGAGGATGCGGAGGAATTGGAGAGGTTGAGTACAGACATGGAGTTTCATGTTGGGGTGCTTTACACAGGTGGGCACAAAAATGAAGGCTCTATCCAGTGGTGGTTCATTTTTATCAAAGTGAGCCGGTCGGCACTCTCAGCTGACAGACGGGTGCGCTTGTCAGTGATGATGCCACCGGCTGCACTGAACACCCTCTCAGATAGGACGCTGGCGGCAGGACAGGACAGCACCTCCAAGGCATATAGGGCAAGTTCAAGCCACAGGTCCAACTTCGACACCCAATACGTGTAGGGCGCAGAGGGGTCGGAGAGGACAGGGCTGTGGTCGGAAAGGTATTCCCGCAACATGCGCCTATACTTCTCACGCCTGGTGACACTAGGACCCTCCGTGGCGGCACTTTGGCGAGGGGGTGCCATCAAGGTGTCCCAGACCTTAGACAGTGTGCCCCTCGTTTGTGTGGACCGGTGAGAACTTGGTTGCCTACTGGAGGAACTGCCCTCCCTGCCGCCACTGTCACATGCTGGAAACATCTCCATCATATTCTGCACCAATTGCCTGTGGCAAGCATTGATGCGATTGGCCCTCCCCTCTACCGGAATAAAAGACGAGATGTTGTTTTTATACCGGGGGTCAAGGATAGCAAAGATCCAGTACTGGTTGTCCTCCATGATTTTGACAATACGCTTGTCGGTTGTAAAGCACCCCAACATGAACTCAGCCATGTCTGCCACAGTGTTAGTTGGCATGACTCCTCTGGCCCCACCGGAAAGTTCAATCTCCATTTCCTCCTCATCCTCCATGTCTACCCATCCGCGCTGCAACAATGGGACGATTCGAAGTTGCCCGGAAGCCTCCTGTATCACCATCACATCATCGGACAACTCTTCTTCCTCCTCCTCCTCCTCCTCCTCCTCCATTAAACGCAGTGAAGCGGACAGATGTGTGGACCTACTCTCCAGCTGTGACGGATCGGATGCTATCCCTAACTCCTCTGTGTGATCTGAGTTATCCCTGATGTCAATCAGGGATTCTCTCAGAACACACAAGAGCGGGATTGTAAGGCTCACCATCGCATCCTCAGAGCTCACCCTCCTTGTGGACTCCTCAAAGACCCGTAGGATGTCACAAAGGTCTCTCATCCATGGCCACTCATGGATGTGAAACTGAGGCAGCTGACTTTGTGGCACCCTAGGGTTTTGTAGCTGGTATTCCATCAAAGGTCTCTGCTGCTCAACCACTCTATTCAACATCTGAAACGTTGAGTTCCAGCGTGTGGGGACGTCGCACAAAAGCCGGTGTTGTGGCACATGCAGGCGTTGCTGGAGAGATTTTAAGCTAGCAGCGGCTACTGTCGACTTGCGAAAGTGGGCGCACATGCGCCGCACTTTCACCAGTAGCTCTGGAACATTGGGGTAGCTCTTTAGGAAACGTTGCACCACTAGGTTGAAGACGTGGGCCAGGCATGGAACATGTTGGAGTCCGGCAAGCTCCAGAGCTGCTACCAGGTTCCGGCCGTTATCACAAACGACCATGCCTGGGCCCAGGTGCAGCGGCTCAAACCATATTGCCGTCTCATCGAGGAGGGCATCCCTCACCTCGGAGGCAGTGTGCTGTCTGTCCCCCAAGCTGATCAGCTTCAGCACAGCCTGCTGACGTCTACCAACGCCAGTGCTGCAACGTTTCCAACTCGTAGCTGGGGTCAATCTAACAGCGGAGGAGGAGGCGGTGGCGGAGGAGGAGGCGGTGGCGGAGGAGGAGGCGGTAGAGGAGGAGGAGGAGGGGGGTGTTCTTCTCGTGTCCCTGCCAGGAATGTTAGGCGGGGAGACGAGGTACACCGGGCCAGTTTGGGAAGCAGTCCCAGCCTCAACTACATTCACCCAGTGTGCCGTCAGTGAAATGTAGCGTCCCTGTCCGCATGCACTTGTCCACGCGTCGGTGGTCAAGTGGACCTTTGTGCAAAGCGCGGAACTAAGGGCCCGCCTGATGTTGAGTGACACGTGCTGGTGCAAGGCGGGGACGGCACACCGGGAGAAGTAGTGACGGCTAGGGACGGCATAGCGAGGTGCCGCAGTTGCCATCAGGTCCAGGAAGGCGGGAGTTTCAACAAGCCGGAACGCCAACATCTCCTGGGCCAGCAGTTTAGCGATGTTGGCGTTCAAGGCTTGCGCGTGTGGGTGGTTAGCAGTGTATTTCTGCCGCCGCTCCAATGTCTGAGAGATGGTGGGTTGTTGTAAAGAAACGCCTGATGGTGCCTTTGATGGTGCAGGAGAAGGAGATAAGACAGGACCAGGGGAGGATGAGGTAGAAGTCAACAAAGTGGCGGAGGCAGATGAAGTGGTGTCCTGGCTCGTCCTCTGGAGTGCATCGCCAGCACAGTCAGCAGTGGCAGTGGCAGAGGCAGAGGCAGAGGCAGTGGCAGTGGCGTGAACGGCAGGCGGCCTTTGTCCTGCCGTTGCTGCCTGCCACTGATTCCAGTGCTTGGATTCCAAATGACGGCGCATTGAAGTGGTGGACAGGTTGCTCTTCTCAGAGCCCCTAATCAATTTCGAGAGGCAAATTGTGCAGACAACACTATATCTGTCCTCGGCGCATTCCTTGAAAAAACTCCACACCTTCGAGAAACGTGCCCTCGAGGTGGGAGTTTTTCGGGGCTGGGTACGAACTGGAACATCTTGGGAGATTCCGGGTGTGGCCTGGCTTCGCCTAAGCTGCTGACCTCTGCCTCTGCCTCTAGCTACCCTTTTTGGTGCTGCACCTGCCTCAACATCCACACTACTTTCCCCGCTTGACATCCCCCCTGTCCAGGTCGGGTCAGTGTCCTCATCATCCACCACTTCCTCTTCCAACTCCTGTCTCATCTCCTCCTCCCGCACAATGCGCCAGTCAACTGGATGCCCTGACGGCAACTGCGTCACATCATCGTCGATGAGGGTGGGTTGCTGGTCATCCACCACCAAATCGAACGGAGATGGAGGAGACTCTAGTGTTTGAGCATCTGGACACAGATGCTCCTCTGTTAGGTTCGTGGAATCGTGACGTGGAGAGGCAGGTTGAGGGACAATGAAAGGAGCGGAGAACAGCTCTGGGGAGCAGGGACAGTTTGGGTTATTGTTCTGTAAAGCTTCGGAATTTTGGGAGGAAGGAAGACAAGACTGTTGGGTAATAGGAGGAGAGGAGGCAGAGTCTGACTGGCTGCTGGACAATGTGCTGTAAGCGTTCTCTGACAGCCATTGCAAGACCTGTTCCTGGTTCTCGGGCCTACTAAGGTTTGTACCCTGCAGTTTAGTTAATGTGGCAAGCAACCCTGGCACTGTGGAGTGGCGCAATGCTTGCTGCCCCACAGGAGTAGGCACGGGACGCCCTGTGGCTTCACTGCTACCTTGCTCCCCAGAACCATTCCCCCGACCTCGCCCACGGCCTCGTCCACGTCCCTTTCCGGGAGCCTTGCGCATTTTGAATTCCTAGTTAGAAATTGGCACTGTATACCAGTAGTAAAAATTGTGGGTGCACGTAACCCCAATATATTCTTTGAATTCCCAGTCAGACACTGGCACTATATGGCAGTAGCAAGAAATGAGGGTATTTGTATTCCCAATATACTCTTTGAATTCCCAGTCAGACAATGGCACTGTATACCAGTAGTAAAAATTGTGGGTGCACGTAACCCCAATATATTCTTTGAATTCCCAGTCAGACACTGGCACTATATGGCAGTAGCAAGAAATGAGGGTATTTGTATTCCCAATATACTCTTTGAATTCCCAGTCAGACAATGGCACTGTATACCAGTAGTAAAAATTGTGGGTGCACGTAACCCCAATATATTCTTTGAATTACCAGTCAGAAACTGGCACTATATGGCAGTAGCAAGAAATGAGGGTATTTATAACCCCAATATATTCTTTGAATTCCCAGTCAGACAATGGCACTGTATACCAGTAGTAAAAATTGTGGGTGCACGTAACCCCAATATATTCTTTGAATTACCAGTCAGAAACTGGCACTATATGGCAGTAGCAAGAAATGAGGGTATTTGTATTCCCAATATACTCTTTGAATTCCCAGTCAGACAATGGCACTGTATACCAGTAGTAAAAATTGTGGGTGCACGTAACCCCAATATATTCTTTGAATTACCAGTCAGAAACTGGCACTATATGGCAGTAGCAAGAAATGAGGGTATTTATAACCCCAATATATTCTTTGAATTCCCAGTCAGACAATGGCACTGTATACCAGTAGTAAAAATTGTGGGTGCACGTAACCCCAATATATTCTTTGAATTCCCAGTCAGAAACTGGCACTATATGGCAGTAGCAAGAAATGAGGGTATTTGTATTCCCAATATACTCTTTGAATTCCCAGTCAGACAATGGCACTGTATACCAGTAGTAAAAATTGTGGGTGCACGTAACCCCAATATATTCTTTGAATTACCAGTCAGAAACTGGCACTATATGGCAGTAGCAAGAAATGAGGGTATTTATAACCCCAATATATTCTTTGAATTCCCAGTCAGACAATGGCACTGTATACCAGTAGTAAAAATTGTGGGTGCACGTAACCCCAATATATTCTTTGAATTCCCAGTCAGAAACTGGCACTATATGGCAGTAGCAAGAAATGAGGGTATTTGTATTCCCAATATATTCTTTGAATTCCCAGTCAGACAATGGCACTGTATACCAGTAGTAAAAATTGTGGGTGCACGTAACCCCAATATATTCTTTGAATTACCAGTCAGAAACTGGCACTATATGGCAGTAGCAAGAAATGAGGGTATTTATAACCCCAATATATTCTTTGAATTCCCAGTCAGACAATGGCACTGTATACCAGTAGTAAAAATTGTGGGTGCACGTAACCCCAATATATTCTTTGAATTCCCAGTCAGACACTGGCACTATATGGCAGTAGCAAGAAATGAGGGTATTTGTATTCCCAATATACTCTTTGAATTCCCAGTCAGACAATGGCACTGTATACCAGTAGTAAAAATTGTGGGTGCACGTAACCCCAATATATTCTTTGAATTACCAGTCAGAAACTGGCACTATATGGCAGTAGCAAGAAATGAGGGTATTTATAACCCCAATATATTCTTTGAATTCCCAGTCAGACAATGGCACTGTATACCAGTAGTAAAAATTGTGGGTGCACGTAACCCCAATATATTCTTTGAATTACCAGTCAGAAACTGGCACTATATGGCAGTAGCAAGAAATGAGGGTATTTGTATTCCCAATATACTCTTTGAATTCCCAGTCAGACAATGGCACTGTATACCAGTAGTAAAAATTGTGGGTGCACGTAACCCCAATATATTCTTTGAATTACCAGTCAGAAACTGGCACTATATGGCAGTAGCAAGAAATGAGGGTATTTATAACCCCAATATATTCTTTGAATTCCCAGTCAGACAATGGCACTGTATACCAGTAGTAAAAATTGTGGGTGCACGTAACCCCAATATATTCTTTGAATTCCCAGTCAGAAACTGGCACTATATGGCAGTAGCAAGAAATGAGGGTATTTGTATTCCCAATATACTCTTTGAATTCCCAGTCAGACAATGGCACTGTATACCAGTAGTAAAAATTGTGGGTGCACGTAACCCCAATATATTCTTTGAATTACCAGTCAGAAACTGGCACTATATGGCAGTAGCAAGAAATGAGGGTATTTATAACCCCAATATATTCTTTGAATTCCCAGTCAGACAATGGCACTGTATACCAGTAGTAAAAATTGTGGGTGCACGTAACCCCAATATATTCTTTGAATTCCCAGTCAGAAACTGGCACTATATGGCAGTAGCAAGAAATGAGGGTATTTGTATTCCCAATATATTCTTTGAATTCCCAGTCAGACAATGGCACTGTATACCAGTAGTAAAAATTGTGGGTGCACGTAACCCCAATATATTCTTTGAATTCCCAGTCAGAAACTGGCACTATATGGCAGTAGCAAGAAATGAGGGTATTTGTATTCCCAATATACTCTTTGAATTCCCAGTCAGACAATGGCACTGTATACCAGTAGTAAAAATTGTGGGTGCACGTAACCCCAATATATTCTTTGAATTACCAGTCAGAAACTGGCACTATATGGCAGTAGCAAGAAATGAGGGTATTTGTATTCCCAATATATTCTTTGAATTCCCAGTCAGACAATGGCACTGTATACCAGTAGTAAAAATTGTGGGTGTATATAGCCCCAATTCTATTGCTAGGGGACTTGCAGGGTATTTCTGGGGTGAAGGTGGGGGGGCACACCGTTGGAACGGGTATCGGGGTATATATCGGGTATACGGGAATACACTGACAGTGTATTCCATTCAGGATCCTGGGAAAGCTGGGTTGCGGCGATTGAGCCCGTCAGTGCCACGTTACACTGACAAGCTTCTCCCTGGAATTTAGCTCTTACAAGAGCTGTTGGTTGTCTTCTCCTTCCTATCCTAGCCTGTCCCTGCCTACCCAGAATCTAAGCCCTAGCTAGCTGGACGGAAACCTCCGTCCTCGGTGAATTGCAAGCTCAGAATGACGCGAAGCTGGGCGGCGCTGTTCTTTTAAATTAGAGGTCACATGTTTTCGGCAGCCAATGGGTTTTGCCTACTTTTTTCAACGTCACCGGTGTCGTAGTTCCTGTCCCACCTACCCTGCGCTGTTATTGGAGCAAAAAAGGCGCCAGGGAAGGTGGGAGGGGAATCGAGTAATGGCGCACTTTACCACGCGGTGTTCGATTCGATTCGAACATGCCGAACAGCCTAATATCCGATCGAACATGAGTTCGATAGAACACTGTTCGCTCATCTCTAATCAGCATTACATGAGAATATTTTCTTCTGTTTTTACTTATATTATGTGTGTGATATGGACCCAACAATATTTGACACTAAATTTAGGAATGGTAATAAATACCAACGTACACTCAGAAGCTAATGCAATATATATTCATGGTATTTGCTGTAGTTTCTTTATATGAAACTATTTGTAACAGTCAGAACAAACCGTGTTGCAAATAATTTTCTAGGCTGTATAGTGTTATAGCCAGTGTGCATTGACTGCTCTCTATTTTACTGGCCTTGTGTTGTGATGAAGTGATGGAGCACAACAATCCTGGTGTCTATTCAGCTGCTATCATTACATATTGTTTCAAATGTTTCACAGTTCATCATTGCCAACAGGTTGACTGCGCTCAGATAAAGTAAAATGATTTCTCAAAAATACAGTATATCAAGGAGCTGAATATTCTCACTGGTAAAAGTGGTTTTCAATGTATGATTCAATATTTAAGAATAGTTTAATGGAAAACTGCAACTTCTGGTTTACTACTTGGAATTTGCATAGTGTTCTGTAAATATATTTTGCATGAACCTGCATTACCCAGTTGATGTTTTGGCATGAAGAACTACAACTTTCTCATTAGATATAGGACAGTTGTGCTTATAGTAGGCGTCATAGTCTTCAAGGAAACGACACTCATCTCATAAAATATGTCCTATTGTCAATGGACCAGACTGTTTTGTTTCCAAATAGTTATTGACTAGTACGTACTAGTATACTATACACAGGACTATGTGACACCGTACTTAATGGTTTAATAAGATGAGTTTACAATT
The DNA here is from genome assembly GCF_031893055.1 of Leptodactylus fuscus. NCBI lineage: Eukaryota > Metazoa > Chordata > Amphibia > Anura > Leptodactylidae > Leptodactylus > Leptodactylus fuscus. Next base: position 104,424,726 of record NC_134269.1, read on the forward strand.
GTTAAAAATGTTCTCATGGGGAGGTCTACAGAGAGGGTGATCAATGACACAGGTATACCCAAACATTCAGCACCAGGGCTGCAATGGTTCAATGTATTTATAAATTGTATGCAATATTTGACACACTTGTGTCAAAAAGGCAAAAAGTATGATAACTTTTTGGTGGCTATCCAGAAAAATTACAATCAAAGCAAAGAGGTTCCTCTTCAGGCTTTTGGAAATGAATGACTGACGCTAGGTTCACAGTAGTGTTTGCGCCTCCATCGTTTAGGTCAACATGGGGACCCAAAGGACGGAGAGCCTTTCCGCTTAAAAAGCAATTACCCATGGACCACATAGACTATGATGGGATCCACAGGGTTTCCGCCTTGTTTTCGCAGGTTTTATACTTCTGAAACTTTATTGGGTGCTTCTGTAAACTCATTTTGGCCTGCAGTTTTTGTTTTGTTTCTCCAATGTAAATTCCTTGATTTGGGCTCCTTGTACACAGTATCATGTACACCACATTAAGTAATATACTTGAAAACGTTCCAGAAATTTTACAGTCCTGTTATGTGTTTGATATGTGGACTGTGCTTGATGACAAGATGTGGGTATAAGTCTTGCATTTTTTGCTGTTGCATGGAAAAGTGCCAGTCTCTGAAGGTGACGTGAGGGCAATTCTAACCAGGAGATTCCTTAACTTTGGTGGTTGTTTGTATGCAAGGAGAGTTTAGTTTATTGTCCCTGTGAAATATTGGTTAAAAGTCAGCAATAATTTTCCTCAAGGTGTTCATTTGAGAGACACCATTAAGGGCACCCTGCTGTTGTCCTCCTTCCGTTTGTACTCTACAAGAATACTCTTTAGAATTCATGTAGCTCTGTAGATCTTTCCATCTACAACCCATATATCCTTGTTGTAAGAATATATGCCTTAATTTCAATAGGTGTTGTTTCTTGTCTTTACTGTCTCAACAGATCCAAACGTACCGCAGAGCTTTTTTTATGTGTTGCGGATGAATGCTGTTTCATCTCAGATATCCTGACAGGCAGGACTGTTCTCTCTGTCGATTTCGGGCAGAAACCGTGTGGGTATTTCGTAGGTAACCCCTTTTTAAGCAGATTGAATTTCCATTTTTGAGTCTCTAAGCGGAACCAAAAAACGGAAACCCGAATACTAGTGTGAACCTAGCGTTACCCCACCTACTTATCAAGACTTATTAACTAGCTGATGTTGTGTAGCACATTGCCAGTGTTGTACTGTGTTCTCAGTCATTCATTTCCAAATGCCTGAGGAAGGAACCTCTGTGCTTTGAAAGACTGCAAGTTTATCTTTTCTGGTTAGACAATAAAGGTATCATACCTACATCACTTTTGCCTTTTTGACACAAAAGTATGAAATATTGCATGTTTTTTTTGTGCCACTATGATAGCACAAAATGTTTATCAAAGACACACACTTATACAGACTGTATACACTAATGCAGATATTCTGAAAACATTTTGCATTCCTTCCCTTGGACCATCTATACAGCTACATATGTTGGCCCAGATCTCCAGCAATCTACTCGGGAATATTTTTACTTGGAACATTTGTATGATGTTAATTGCAGCAGCTCTCTGAAAAGTAATTACAATGTCATTTGTAGGAAGGTATGATTATGGAAAGGTAAATTCGCTGCTCTAAAAATGGATTATGAAATTAAAACCGTGACCAGCGTGAACTGATTATAATGTGAAAAACTGGCTTCTAGTACTTGTTAACAATATATACCAGTGATCTTATTTTAAAAATCAAACATTTTCTGCAGAAGATAAGTATTACACTACTTTGTGTAACTATTTGATTTTGTTGTCCTATCCTTTCAATAGGTTGTTAATATCATGCTGGTGAGTGCCCAACACCCAGCATCCTACAGATATCTCCATTCGCTGAGTAGTGGCAGTATCAGGTTACTGCAGCTCACTTGTCATTTACTTGAACAAGAGATGGGTTGCAGAAATCAGGAAAGACAGTGACATAACTAAAGTCTTATGGGCCCTGGTGCAAACGTTTGTCTGCGGCCCAACACCCTCTCCCTGCAACAAATTCTTCATAGTGATGGTTATGCGGCCCCACACAGTATAATATGCTCCACAGTGGCCCCCACATTGTATTAAATGCTTGTCAGTGGCCCCCACACAGCATTATATGCGCCACAGTGGCTCCCACACAACATTATGTGCTTCACAGTGGCTTCCCCACACAGTATAATATGCTCCAAAGTGGCCCCACACACAGAATAATATGCTCCATAGTGGGCTCAAACAGTATTATATGTTACACAGTGGCCTCCACAGAGTATTTTATGCTCCCCACAGTGGCCCCACACAGTAATATATGCTCCCAACAATGACCCTCACACAGTATTATATGCTCCACAGTGGCCCCCCACACAATGTTATATGCTCCCCACAGTGGTCCCCACACATAATTATATGCTCCCCTCAGTGGCCCCCACACAGTATTATATTCTTCTCATTGTAGCCCCCACCATGTATCACATGCTCCATAGTGGTCCCCACCCTGTATTATATGCTCCCAACAGCCCTCCCTCCACTTTGGTGCTATAAATATACGCTGGGGCTCCACAGAGTATCAGAGTATAATATTTGGAGGCCCAGGGAAGGTGATTAAAAATAACAAAAATTTATACTCTCCTTATCTCACCTTTCCTGGGCATCCTCACTCTGTCCTTCTGTCTTCAGCCCTCTTCAGATGTCACTACTGATGCCTGTGATTGGGCCTCAGAGGTCACGTGGGGTGCTCTGATGTCATTAGGTCAGCCTGCCCCAAGTGACCGCTGGGGCCTAATCACAGGCCTCAGTCACATGATGGAAGAGCACACTGAGCGCAGGAGAGATGAGTATTTATTATGTTAAGTCACCTCTCCTGGGCTGGCATCGACTGGAAAGGGGCCTGCCAGGGTCCCTTTCCATTAACAGTATTTATAGCGGTCACACATAGGGATCACAATGTACATTTTTGGGGTTTTTTTTCCTATCAGTATATCTTTTTGTAGAAAGGGAGGAAATCCACACAAACACTGGGAGAACATTCAATCTCCTTGCAGATGCTGTTCCTGGTGGGATTTGAACTCAGGAGCCCAGCGCTGGAAGGCTGCAGTGTTAACCACTGAGCCACCGTGTTGCCCCCATCTATTGCGTACTTTGTCCACTTTATAGCTCTGGTGCCTCTCCCTATCAGCAAAAGCTATTAAATTCCTACTAATAGATTCTATTGTATACAATCCTCTGCAACTACAGTGGCTTGAAAAAGTATTCGTACCCCTTGCACTTTTTCATATTTTGTCACCTTACAACCACAAACTTAAAGGTATTTTATTTGGATTTTAAGAGATAAGACCAATACAATACAATACAATACAATAGCACATGATTATAAAGTGGAACAATGCCACTGACTGATACACTGTATGGACTGTATTTAGTTTACAGAGCTCTTTCCATTGTAGCAGTGACATCTAGAACTGCAGCCCTACTTCTGTTCATGTGAATATACCTAGTATACCTGTTGACAAGTCATCAGTATCAATTAACTTCACATCCTGGTAAACTCTTTTAAGCTAAGACCTATCATAGCAGTCTGCATAAAAAAAAAAAAAAAAAAAAAAAAAAAAAAAAAACGCTGCGGGAAAACGGCAAGGCATTTCGTTTTTTCCTGCAGTACTTTTCACAGAAAATTCTCAGAGGTTTCTGCTTTGGACTTTCTGCTTCCATTATACCTATAGGGAAACATCTGACGTTTCCGTAGATATAATTGACATGCTGCTATTTCCAAAACTGCACCGGTTTTGGAGATCGCAGCATGTCCTCTCTACATATTTTTTTGCAATGTGTGGATGGGATTTGTTAGAATCCCATCCACTTTGCAGAGAATGGAAAAAGCTTCATTTTTTCTGCTGCGATTCCGCCTCAGCCAAACTGTGGCATTTACGTTACATGGGGCTCCAGCTTTAATCTACAGCAGGATTGTATCAGGAAGCTGCAATGGTACATGTCTGTTCGTCACTGCTCTCACTATACATTCAGAGGCTAAGACACATCTGCAGCTTTTGATGCAGTTATTGATTCAATATTTTGATACAAACAATTTACAGAAAAATATTGTCCGCTTATTTACAACCCATTCAATTATTACGTAACGGCTACTTCAACACAATTTTCAATATGTTGATTATGTGTTCTCTATTTTTAGTGATCACCAGTAAGAAATATTTGCTAAAAACATAAAACCAGCAATGAAAGAGTCAACAAAGATGCTGAAAAGGCAAGGTGTCTAACGTATATCAGAAATGATCAAAGCAGTGAATTTTTTTTACAGATTTTAAAATGAAGTCTTTGTGCTGAATTCCTTTATACATCAATAACTTGTGCTATCAAACCTCCTCATCTTTCTTGCTTTATTGAGGTATGAGATATACATCTCATTCTCAAGTATGTGCCAAAGGAAAGCATAGGAAGATAAAGTGATTTACTCAAGATCACAGTGTGTAATTGGCTTAGTCAGGAACCATATTGGCATTTAGAGTGATTAACACTTTCCTGTTTCTACACCTAGCGTGGATTTTGCTTATCTTGTTCATATTATTAAGTATTGACATTGCATTGAAGGAAATTTGCATTAATGTGAACCTTTAGGGAGCCTTCATTTATTTTTGCAAAATACACGTGTAAAAATACATGTGTAAAAATAAGACTCCCATTGACTTCAATGACATTTTACAGGCGTATTTTTACAGGCGTATTTCTACACGCCTGTTTTTGCAAAAATAGACGCGCATTACCCCAGACAGGTAGATGCTGGGGAAGATAAGGATTAGGCAGTTGAATGGTCATTGAATTTTTATGCAGATATACCCCTACAGGACATGTCTGGCAGTATTTTGTCCCATTGTCTCTGTTCAGGACACATGCAGCTACAGTCTAGCTGTTCACCCACCAACAACCTTGTATTTATTACTTGTGGATCTGCTCTACTTCTTTGTGTTTTGGGAGCCATAGATGGCTCGTAGACCACACATATATAGTGGCTAAGTCTTATACCGTGTTTCCCCAAAAGTATGACACCCCTTGAAAGTAAGGCATGCGGGGGTTTCAGTTGAATTGCCTAATATAAGGCATTCCCTGAAAAAAAGACATGCCCGGCAGTGGTGTGCGGGGTTTCGGGGGGTGGGGCTTAGCGGAGGTTTCGGGGGTGGGGCTTAGCGGAGGTTTCGGGGCGGGGCTTAGCGGGGGTTTCGGGGGTGGGGCTTAACGAGCTCCACTTCACTGACACAGCAGCCATGCTCTGTGCTCCGTGTGCACAGCAAAGCCGGCTGCTGCCTCTGCTGTTGTAGGATGAGCTCTCCCAGCTCATCCCAGAGGCAGAGAGAGCAGCTGCCATACAGAAGAGGCAGCAGCCGGCTTTCCTGTGCACATGGAGCACAGAGCACGGCTGCTGTGTCAGTGAAGTGGAGCTTGCAAAGCTCCGCTAAGCCCCGCCCCCCAAAGCCTCGCTAAGCCCTGCTCACCACTTCAAGGACGAACAGCAGCACCAGCGCTGCTAGGAAGAAGGGAAAGGTAAGTATGATACCTTCCCCCCTCCCCTACACTACACTACCTACAACCGGCAGTCATGCTGACGCTCCACTAAGGAAGTCCCGGCATGACTGCCGGTTGTAATAAGGCAACCCCCGAAAATATGACAGGTCCTATATTTAGAGTGACAATTTAATATAAGACACTGTCTTATTTTCAGGGAAACACGGTAGTAGCAGGTACTATTGTGTAATGGTTACACTAGAGATATCATTAATGGAACTTCATTTCATTAGCAGACTACTAAGGTAAGAGCGTTTTACCTTTTCTTGTGACACAACACTACCTACTGTATAAAGGTTGACAACGACTAACCTATAATAACCAAAGTATGTAGAACATAATTCAAAAGGAATGTAACTGAAGGCATAGTAGAAGTTATACCTGTGCCCTGTTGCTTAAAGGGGTATTCCCACGTCGCATACTCACCAGTCTTCGCTCCTGTAAAATCATCTTTCTTCCTGGTTTCTTGCATCATTTGGTGGGCGGGGTTTCACACGCAGCTTGCCGTTTAGCTCCTCCCCAAATTAGCATGTAGCCCCGCCCACCCATATTGGACTATGAGGTACAGGCAGCAGCAACTCCATTCTGTGTTAAATACAGAGACTGCCTGTCTCTGCCATAATGAACACAATTGAATTAGCTAGCCTGATAACTGGGAGAACAGAAGAAATGAAAGCAGGTCCTCTCCCCTGTCTGAGAGCAGGAAGCTAGGTCACGTGGTGTAGACACAGGAATAGCTAGAAACACAGGCTGGCTCCCATGCACTTAGCCCCTCCTCCCTCCCCCCTGAGAGCAGGCAGATACATCACTTGACTTTTGAGCAGATAAGTCAAGGGCTGTGTCAACAATGAATTGAATAAAGTAAGATAGTGGACAAACAAAGCAGTTTTGCTGAAGCAGTGTATTTAGGAAAAGTCTTACATCCACATTAACAAGCAGTATAGATAGGATCCTTGTGATGGGACAACCCCTTTAAAGGGGTTGTCGGGATAAATAGAAACTCAATCCTTAAACTAAACCCCCTCCCTCTGTCTAACTTCTAATTGACTTTAATTTAAAAAAATCGATATTTACCTCTATACCTGGAGCAGTCACATGACCACCTCAGGCATATTTTCTGATGATACGGTGACATTCTATTTCCGCATTTCCAGAAATGAAGCATTAGCGAAACTCCCCCACCCCCGTCCCTTACATACTTACCCATCTTCATTCTTCAGGCACCAAGCGGCACTTCCTTCACTTCTGCTGGTGCCTGCACCATAGAGCTTTATTGTACAGACGTCGGAAGAAGCAAAGAGTGCATACCACGCATGCGCAAGAAGTCCACAGAAGAAGATGCCGATGGGACTGAAGAGGCTGATCTACGGGACACAGAAGACATGTATGCGGCTGGAGAGCAAGCGGTGAAGCCACAGCGCATTCCGTGCCTACTCCTCAGGGGCATCAAGCATTGTGCTTCTCCACAGTCCACAGTCCCCGGCTTGCTGGCCACATTAAGTAGGGTGCAGGGCACAAACCTAACTAGGCCCAAGCACCAGGAACATGTGTTACAATGGCTGGTGGATATTGCTTCCACCAAATTATCAACCAGCCAGTCAGTCTCTACCTCAACTCCTCCTCCTACACAACATTCTGGTCAGCCTTCCTCCCAAAATGCCCAATCTTCCCAGCAGAGTAATCCCAACTTTCCCTGCTCCCAGGAGCTGTTCTCTGGTCCTTTAACTGTCCCTCTCCCTGTCCCTCCATTTCCCGATTCCACGGAGCTACCAGATGACTTTCTGTGTCCAGATGCCCAAACACTGGAGTCTCCTCTATCTCCTGTTGATTTTGTGGTGGTTGACCAGCAACCCACCCTCAGTGACAATGACGAGACACAGTTGCCATCAGGGCAGCCTGTTGCTATGTGTGGTGTGCAGGAGGAGGAGGTGAGAGAGGAATTGGCAGAGGAGGTGGTGGACGACGAGGACACTGACCCGACCTGGACAGGGGGGATGTCAAGCGGGGAAAGCAGTGTCGATATTGAGGGAGGTGCAGCACCAAAGAGGGTAGCTAGAGGCAGAGGCATGTCCAGAGGCAGAGGTCAGCTGCTTCGCCGAAGCCAGGCCACACCCAGAATGGCCCAAGATGTTCCCTATCATAGCCAGCCCGGAAAAAAACTCCCCCATTAAAGGCACGTTCCTCGATGGTGTGGAGATTTTTCAAGGAATAAGATAAGATAAGATAATCCTTTAATAGTCCCACATTGGGGAAATTTCAGAACATTGGGGAAATTTCAGAATGCGCGGAGGACAAATATAGTGCGGTTTGCACAATTTGCCACTCAAAACTGGGTAGGGGCTCTGAAAAGAGCAACGTTTCGACCACTTACATGCGCCGTCATTTGGAATCCAAGCACTGGGCTCAGTGGGAGAGAGCAAACACAAGACAATCATCGTCCGGCGTTGCAGACACTGCCTCTCCCACTGTTGCCAGTGCTGGCGCTGCAGTCCAGAGCACCAGCCAGGACACCGCCACTTTGGGGACTTCTCCCTCATCCTCCCCTGTTCCTGTCTCAGCTCCTTCTCCTGCACCATCATGCGCCTCCTCCCAGCAACCTACCATCTCTCAGACATTTCAGCGCAGGAAAAAATACAGCGCTAACCACCCACCCACCAAACCTTGAAAGCGCACATCTCCAAACTCCTGGCCCAGGAGATGTTGGCGTTCTGGCTTGTGGAAACTCCCGCCTTCCGGGACCTGATGGCAAGTGTGGCACATCGCTATGCCGTCCCTAGCCGTCACTACTTCTCCCGGTGTGTCGTCCAGGCCTTGCACTAGCACGTGTCACTCAACATCAGGTGGGCCCTAAGTTCTGCGCTTTGCACAAAGGTCCACTTGACTACCGACGCGTGGACACTTGCATGCGGACAGGGACGCTACATTTCACTGATGGCACACTGGGTGAATGTAGTTGAGGCTGGGACTGGGTCACAAACTGGGCCGGTGTACCTCGTCTCACTGCCTATCATTCCTGGCAGGGGCTCTGAAACAACATCCTCCTCCTCCTCCTCCTGCTCCTCCACCTCCGTTAAATTGACTCCAGCTACGAGCTGGAAATGTTGCAGCACTGGCGTGGGGAGACGTCAGCAGGCCGTGCTGAAGCTCATCAGCTTGGGGACAGACAGCACACTGCCTCCGAGGTAAGGGATGCCCTCCTCGATGAGACAGCAATATGGTTTGAGCCGCTGCACCTGGGCCCAGGCATGGTCGTGTCTGATAATGGCAGGAACCTGGTAGCAGCTGGAGCTTGCCAGCCTCCAACATGTTCCATGCCTGGCCCACGTCTTTAACCTAGTGGTGCAACGTTTTTTAAAGACATGCCCAAATGTGTATGAGCTAGTGGTGAAAGTCTACAAGTAGCGGCTGCTAGCCTCCAAAAACTCCAGCAATGCCTACATTTGCCCGAACACCTGCTGTTGTGCGACGTCCCCACACACTGGAACAGAGTGGTTGAGCAGCAGAGAACTTTGATGGAGTACCATCTCCAAAACCCTAGAGTGCCACAAAGTCAACTCCCTCAGTTTCTCAACCATGAGTGGCCATGGATGGGAGACCTATGTGAAATCCTACGGGTGTTTGAGGAGTCCACCAAGAGGGTCAGCTGTGACAACGCACTAGTCAGCGTAAGAATCCTGCTCTTGTGTGTGATTCGAGAATCCCTCATTGCCATCAGGGATAACGCATATCACACTGAGGAGTCAGGGATAGCAGCAGAACCGTCACAGCAGGAGAGTAGTTCCACACACCTGTCCGCTTCACAGAGTTTAATGACAGAGGGGAGAGCCAATCGCATTAATGATTGTCACAAGCAATTGGTGCAGAACATGATGGAGATGTTTCCATCAAGTGTCGTTGGCAGCAGGAGGTCAGTTTCTCCATGAGGCGAACAAGTGCCGTCCGGTCCATACCCACAAGGGGTACACTGTCTAAGCTATGGGACACATTAATGGCACCCCTTCGCCAAACTCCTTCCACTGAGGGGTCTAGTGTCACCAGGCGGAAAAGTATAGGCGCATGTTGCGGGAATACTTGTCCAACCACAGCCCTATCCTCTCCGATCCCTCTGAGCCCTACACGCATTGGTTGTCGAAATTGGACCTGTGGCTTGAACTTGCCCTATACGCCTTGGAGGTGCTGTCCTGTCCTGCCACCAGCGTGTTATCTGAAAGGGTTTTCAGTGCAGCCGGTGATATCATCACAGATAAGCACAGCCGGCTGTCAGCTGAGAGTGCCGACCGGCTGACTTTCATCAAAATGAACAGCCACTGGATAGACCCATCATTTTCGTGCCCACCAGTGTCAAGCACCCCAACATGAATTGTCATGTCTGCGCTAAACCCCTACAATTCCTCCTCATATTCCTCCAATGCACAATTCTGATCCTTCTAGGCTCAATCCACCCTGATTTCACCAACCTCTGCTGGTTAGAGGCTGAATCCACCGTGATTTCCCCAAACTCTGCTGGTTAGAGTGTCAATCCACCCAGATTCCCCCAAACTCTGCTGGTTAGAGTCTCAATCCACCCGGATTCCCCAAAACTCTGCTGGTTAGAGGCTGAATCCACCCTGATTTCACCAAACTCTGCTGGTTAGAGGCTGAATCCACCCTGATTTCCTCAAAGTCTGCTGTTAGAGTTTCAATCCACCCAGATTCCCCCAAACTCTGCTGGTTAGAGTCAATCCACCCAGATTCCCTCAAACTCTGCTGGTTAGAGTCTCAATCCACCCGGATTCCCCCAAACTCTGTTGGTTAGAGTCTCAATCAACCCGGATTCCCCCAAACTCTGCTGGTTAGAGTCTCAATCCACCTGGATTCCCCCAAACTCTGCTGGTTAGAGGCTCAATCCACCCTGATGCCCCCAAACATTGATGGTTAGAGTCTCAATCCACCTGGATTCCCCCAAACTCTGCTGGTTAGAGGCTCAACTCACTCCAAGGGCCAAAAACAATGCTGGTGCAAGGCTCAACTAACCCCAAGGGCCAAAAACACTGTTGGTGCAAGGCTCAACTAAGTTAAAGAGCCTAAAACTCTGCTGGTAAGAGGCTGAAGTCACCTAAAGGGCCAGAAAAGTGAATTTTGGAAGGTCTTACCACATCACACACACACACATCCACAATGACAGTTAAGGGTGGGTACTATTGGATTTCCCATTGCCTATTCCATCTGCCTATTTCATTGGGGAGGAAAAAAGGTTTCCAGGTATTTTTCCTCTTTCATAGTGGGTTTTTTGAGTGTGGAAAGTGTGTAGTTGATAGGCTGTGATGGTGGGGTAAAACTGTGACTTGGACTTGTTAGATGCCCCCAGGCTTGCTTCCCCTGCTGACCCAGTTGCATTCCAGAGGTGTTGTCATCCTTTCCTGGGGTGTCATAGTGGACTTGGTGACTCTCCTGAGTCGAATATTGGTTTCCCCCTAAACGAGTATTTTTTCCCCATAGACTATAATGGGTTTTGATGTTCGATCGAACAGTCGAGTATTTAGCGGCTACTCGACTCGAGCTTCGAACATTTTACTGTTCGCTCATCTCTAATCTTTACCATCTCTCAATAAAGAAAAGAAGTGCAAATAGCTGCCAATAGCTGTGAGCATAGGACTGGCTCAGAAACGTGTGAATACTGCCACCAAACGTATGCCACTACTGCAGGGAAAATGTATGGTGAAAGATGACATACAAATCAGCTGCAAATGACAGAAAGAATTAAGACATAACTGTTCCTTGTGAAGACTTTAGAAAGGGGTTGTCTTCAAGAGGCCAATCCTTTAAATGTTCCTTAAGGGCTAGTTCACACGGAGTCAAATGGGCCTGATTTTGACGTGGAATCTGTGTCAGAATCCGGCTAAAAAAAACGCTTTCCATTGAAATTAATGGGAGCTGCTCATTTCCTTTTTCCGTGAGCGGTTTGTTCCCACTCGTGGAAAAAAGAAGTGAGTTGCCCTTTCTTCAGGCGGATTCCGTGGATGATTCAGCCATTGACATCCACCTCACGACACCTCCCGACTAGGCCCATTCATCCGGGCCTAATCCGGAGTGGGGACGCGACATTGGCGGCTAGCTGCGGCAGGCGCATTTTGGTCTGGATTCTGACGTGGCTTCCCACTTCAAAATCCAGACCATTTTACTCTGTGTGAACTAGCCCTAAGGGTACTGTTTGTACTAGAAAAAAATGTGTTCTAAAAACATATACAGTAGTATTTGTGTACAGATAGTCAGTTAGAGGTAGATTCCAAACACCTGTAAACGTTCTTTATGGAATGTTTCTTTTCTTACTGAAAAACGCAAGGTCTCCTTAGAGGACACACAGAATTAGGCAACATACTGTAAAATATTAAAGCACAAAACTTACAAAAAAAATATCCTCTGAGCTGCATAACTTACAACCCCCTGCAGAGACTCATTTATGCGCAAACCAAAAGGCATCTAACTTTGTACACTCCCCACAGGTATCTTTATGATTGTTTCACATACTAATTAAGTATTTAACTTGTGCAATAAATAGCCTTGTCAATACTGGGACATGAATCTTTCCCTTACTGAGGGTTAATTGCCTAAAAACAGCTTCCTTACAGCAGTGATAGCTCCGTATTATGCCTGCAGATAATTTAAGTATCATTTAAAGTGCAGTTTTTTGGCCAGATGCTCTCTACTTTAAAATGCTGTTTAATCGCTACAAATTTTCTCCAAATGAATAACATCTGTGTTCGTTATATTCACTGCTGGGGGCATAAATCGATCAATTGTTGCTTCTTAGCTCCTAGAGTTAAAAATATGTTCTTATATTAACATCTTATTTGCATAGAAAGAACAAAACTGTTTAAAATGTATTTGGGCTATGCTAACAGAGTTAAGTAAATTATTTAAAGCAAACCTGTGATTGATGTTGCCCTATTGTTTAGCAGGATGTTGTTGGATTGTCATTGCTGCAGGAGGGCTTAGGAACACCTATTAAATCCTGCCATATGCAGGGTCTAATAGAATGCTAGTGGCCTTTAGAATCACTGGCATAACACATTGTGATACAGAACTATTTCAGGATATTATAATAGTGTCCGAGCCCCCTTGAGTTCATGGTCCTTAGTTAGATTTTAAAGTGTAAAAAAAAATGAAATGGGATGCTTCAAATATTAAATTCGAAAAAAATATTACTCCAATTGAAGAACATTACCCAATAAAAGCTATAGCTTGCCCCACAAAAAACAAGCCCTCACACAGCTCTTACAACAAAAAATAAAGAGTTCTGACAATTTATTTTTAAAGTTTTTTTTATCATTATGGAAGAAGAATATGAAGAAAACTAATTGTATTGACACAGTATAGAGGTAACTTATTAATTATGTTGCATGGTGAGTGGGGCAAAGGGGTTTGGAAAAATTTCAGGCACGTTTTGGAAACAATTTGACTAGTGTGAGCATATCCTGAAAAGGTTATATGGGATAACTGGCTGGTTGGTAGCGGTTTCACCCCTGGGACCACTCTGTTCTGCTAAACAGAAATGCCAGAGATAGCCAAAACACAGCACTTGACTACCCTGGTAGATCTTGGTTACCCTGCCTAACCTACCATCCCATTCAAACTATGGTTCAAAACACCCAACTTTTTTGCATTTCTTGGAATTCCTAGCATTCAAACCTCAGATGAACAGTAAATTAACGACTATGCTTTGGATCGGGGGTAATTTCTTGTTACCAGAATACCTCTTAAAGTGCAAAAAACAAACATAAGCTTAGGAATAAATGTTTGATAATTTTTCACTTTAGTTTACTAAAATGAACTTTACATGCTGTATTTTAAGGACATGTCAGCATTTTTATACTGACTGACAGATTGGAGTCGGGAAGGAATTTTTTCCCCTGAAATGGGGCAATTGGCATGAGCCTCATGAGGTTTTTTGCCTTCCCTTGGATCAACACTGTAGGGGACTGTAGGGTTGGACTTGATGGATGTTGGATGTCTTCATCCAACCTCATCTACTATGTAACTATGTAACTATATGTATGTAACTATGCAAATTTAACAAGAATACTCTCAATGGAGCATTTACCAATGTTAATCAAGGTTGGAGCTTCACTTTAAAGTTTTGGTCATTTGCTTGAATTGCTACATAAAGTAAAAACACATAAGTAGCCTTTACAAATTTTAGTTTTATTAAAGATTATTCTCTATGGCGTATCCTAGCACATTGAATCAAAACTTAATTAAACTCATGTTGGGCTAAAAGTGGTAAGACATCTGCATATGATGTTGTTTTATTATCATAATTAAGCAAATGAGGCTTCTAAAGTAAACGTAAGATTATTTTGTGGCAATTTATGCAGCAGTAATAGCATCATATTAAGAGCCACGGGCATTTTTTTTATCACTACAGAAACAAGTCTGGTATCAAGGAAACCAGAACAGAAGTTGTTTTTACGTATTTTTACCTTTAGGTTTAGCTGAAGAATACATATTGAGTGTTAGCTTAGTAAAACTCACTTTACAGTTTTAATATTGCATTATAACACAATAACAATACAACACTATAACACCGACATTAAACTGTATTGTTTTGCAAAGGAATGATTCAAACCTCTTCAACTACAGTAGTGTTCGCCCTAGTGGCCAATGAGAATATAACACCTTACTATATAAGAGGCAAAAAAGAGAGGTTGTGCATAGAAATAACATAAAAGAAGGCCCAACTGTTTATTTCAAAATATTATACATCATAATCATTCGCAATGGTGACATGAGCTCCCATCCTGCCAAAAATGTTATTGGTTGGCTTGGAACTTTTTTACCGTGGTTGGCTAAAACTATATGTGCACAGACAACTGCCAAATTCGGATGCTTATTTACCACCATGTGCAAACACTGTGTATATATATCATATGTGTTTTATCTGTCACTTTATCTGTCAGTCTGGTATGTTGGTGGTGTTCATATTCTGGATGATCAGACTCTTGTGCATAGCCAACAATCTGACTGGTTGCACCAAGCAGCACTTTCAAGGGAGTCTGTCAGCTCCTTAATTGTTATTATAGCAGGCATAACACCATGCAGTTATTTGTGCTTTTATTCATTTGATGACAACAATGCTTAGAATAATTTTTATTATTTATGTAAATGATGTACTCAGATCAGCAGGGAGTAGACTCCAAGATTTAACTCCATATATCATTATTTTACCCAATAATAGCAAATATTGTAAATATTGTAGACATAAAATGAGCAAGTAAAGGTATGAGTGTACTTGTTCTTATTAATGTACATGGCACTATGCCTAGTCTAACAACAATTTAGGACATGACAGACTTCCTTTAATTCTTTAATGTCTGTTAATATACAGTAAGTCTACCAAAATAGGAAGTGGTGAACCTTGCCTCTCTGCTGCCTGAGGTGGACGATCGAAAGACTCCTCTCCCCCCGAATGAGGAGGGAGGGGGGTTAGTTCTAGTGGTAACAGTACATCGAATACAGTGCAGTAACATTTTACAACTTACAGGAGACGTCTGTTCACATTTCCCTACTCTTCCCTTTGGACCGCCACTTCTTCCAGCTGTGACTTGTCTCTGTAAAGTTGCAACACAGACATCTTTGACTCCTCACTTCTCCACACACCCAATATATATATATATATATATATATATATATATATATAGTATAATGCCCCTTCTATTCATAATGTCCCCTAATGAACGCTTTTATAAATGTCCCTTGCACACGGAATTATACCCCACAGCGGCCCCTTCAGCCTCTATTATGCTCCACAGCAGCTCCTGTAACCTCTATTATGCCCCACAGTGGCACAATAGACTGGGGTATAATAGAGGTTGCAGGGGGCTACTGTGGGGCACAATAGAGGCTGAGGGGGCCGCAGTGGCCCACCCAACCTCTAAAACATTTCTGTCACATGCATCATCAACACCACTGGTCGTGATGAACTAACCCCATGTTGAATTACTATAAAATTGTCCTCATCCCATGTGTGAAATAAGAAGCAAACTGCTATAGGTGAGCATAGATGTGGCACATCTTTGTACCATATCCCATTTTGGTGCCCAAAGTGCCCCACTTTCCTTTTTCTGAAACACATTCACCACTTTTTCGTAAAAGGATGGGAATTAAGGCAGGTTTGAGTGCCTATCAAAATTTAGTGAGTGAGTTATACCAGAAATTGACACCAGAGTGGCATAGATTTCAATTCTAGAACACAGGACCTTCCAAGGTATACCAGAATTATTAAGAAGAATGGATTAAGATTGGTGCATCAAACAACATTCTTAATAAATGTTTCTCAATAATTTTATCTTTACAGCATAGTTTGCTCTACTGTATGACTCCCCATGTGCTATCATTGTTGTTGCTTATAATCTGCATGTCAAGACAGTAGTTATTTTTTCCCAGATTAAGGTTGTTTAAATATAATATAGCATAGAGATATACTGAATAATAATATTGACTAATTCAATAGTTCAAGATCACATCTCTTTACACATTCAATTTAATAGGTACTATGTTCCTTTATATGAAAAATAATGCAAATAATATTACATTCAGAATGTTCCCAGTTCTTCATATAATATTATTTTTGCAAAAATATAAACTAATCCTGTCTAGATTGATTCAGATGCCAAAATTACATGAGATGGTAATCCTTTATACATGGAATTCTGCTACTGTAGCATGGAATAAAAGTCATGCAGAAAAATGATTGGAAGAAAGTTAATATAATGCACACATTCAGAGGTCCATTAATAACATAAAAGCATGGAAGTAGAAAATGTTATTGCAGATTTCTGTTCAGTTCAGTGGCTGTTTACAAAAGATGATATCGTAACTAAAAATGGTTGAGATAAAGAAATCACAACTCAATGTAAATTAGTACCTAAAAAGTATATAATCAATGTTTATAGCTTTAATATGAGAAAATACATTAAATTGCCACATTTGTTTGTAAAGCTGTTCCTAATGTTTCAAGATTCTATTTGCTAACACCAAGGTAAAGTCAAATGCCATGATCTTAAAGTATCTGGTTGGAGATCTTGAAGTTAATATGTTGACCATTGAGGGCAAATCACAAGCCTCAAAGCTGACCTCAGGGTGTATGAAGTCAGTCACAAGTTCATAAAAGCCCAAAGAGGGTTCTGGAGACCCAAGACACAGCAAGGATGCTCAGCAGAGGTGAGGCAAGGTGAGTATAAGTGTTTATTATTTTTATTCACCTCCCCTGGGCCTCCAGTTATCATACTTTAGAGTCTGAGGAGAACCTAGAGTACAATAATAACTCCAAAATGAACCAGAGGGCCTTACATATATTCATCAAAATGAATTTAATGGGCTTCACCTGAGCATACTATACTATCAGGGGAGGGCTCTTGGGAGCATATTATGCTGTGTGGGGCCCCTTCAGTATTTACATTGTGCAGTATATGCTTTATAGCAGCCATGCTGTAATTATATTACACAATCACTATAAAACGGGTACGGTGCAATGTAAATAGTGCAGGGATCCCTGTGCTCACAACAGCACCATGGTCCCTTCAAACAACTGATCAGCAGGGTTCTCGGGTTGTTGGACCACCACTGGTCTATAGGATCAGCTCTGTCGTTTTGGTCTATTGATATAAAAACAAGTAAATCAAAATAATTTAAAATAATGGTAAAAAGATGGGAGGAGGGCTATACAACACGTTCAAAGTTATTAGGCAAATGTATTTTTCTCTGATTTTCCTAAATGGTCCATACAAATGACAGTCAGTATAATGTTTAAATCTTCAACAATTAGAGTATAAATCACATTTTATTGGACAAACCTTCCAATACTAACTTTTTTTGCCGAATCAAAAAATCTAAATCCACTGTTCCAAATTATTATGCACAACAGAGTTTCTAAACATTTTATAGGTTGTCAAGAAATGAAAATGTTCATTTGTTGAATTTTCAGCATTAACAGGTCACATTTACTGGAATCAAAAGCTATTTCAATCAAAAACATCTTAAAAGGCCAAGTAACATGTTAACATAGGACTACATATTATCTTCACAATTTTTGCACCCAGTAAACTTGAGTTTTTAGATAGTTTCTTGCAGGATGTCAGAATAGCCTCCCGGAGCTGCTGTTTTGATGAACAGTACAAGGCTATGGAAGAGTACTATAAGGGGGCATTCCCTACAGCCCAGTGATGATGTTAGGTTATAAGGGCAGTCCTTCTGATATTTAAGGGAAATCAGAGCGGAACCTACCGACAGCGATATCCCTGGTGCCCGAGTGCATACTGGTAAAACTGACAGTGCTTTGAATTTAGCGTGTTATTAGTTTGTCTAGATTTCGGTATACCAGATGTATCAAGTGCTTCTTTTTTGTAGCTAAAATTGCCACAATTTATTTTCAGTAAGGAGGAGAAGCAGAGTACATCTCAGTACATCTCAGTTAGACTTTGATGCAACAAATTATGCAACATTGTAACATGATAAATTTGATACAAAATACATCAATACAGACTCCAGCAAAACTGACTTCAGAAATTCCTCTCATGATAAATTACCCGCAGAGTGGGTGCTAGGCATTTCTTTACCACAACAAACATTTCTTGTGATGTGTTGGTCCTGTATATAAATACTCTAGGAGAGGCAAAATGGCTTGTTGACACCCATCTAGAAACTCAGGCAGGGGTGTAGCAAGCAAAGACTGGGCCCCACAGCAAACTTTTAACTTGCCTCCCTCCCTCACCAATGCCATAGTGCCCCCTTTCTTGGACCCAAAACAATATAACTCCCAATTTACACACACTATAATGTCCCAAAGTGGCCCCTTCACACAGTATAATGTCCCATAGCAGCCCCTGCACGCAGTATAATAGATTTGACGGGCTGGTTGGAAGGGCCAGTTCTGTCCCCAACTATGCGCCTTTGATAGCTATGCCAAACTGTTGTGTGTAAGTAGATGCCTATGGATGATATAATAGCCAGTATGACCACTACCTGTTGAAGAACTAATGTAAACATTAGAAGCAACCATTCAAAACATGTGAGGCTGAAGCCCTAGAGGGGCAGTTATGTGCGCCAGCCTAGTGAGATAACCATGAAGTAAAACATACATTCTCTCCTACGGTTTACAGTATTCCATAATCCTGGCATCTGTGAAAAGTTCTGTTCCAAATAGCTTTACAGAAAAAAGAACAATAATATATAGGATGGGTGGGAATGTCTTGACTTCATTGAGACATATTTATGAGTTAACATATGCCAGATATCTGACGTAATAAAGTTCCAAATCTTGGGTTTGTGGCTTTTAAATGTTAGTTGCAACAACAATGGTCATACATGAGGTAGCTGTTCTGTTAGCACCAATGTTATATCCTTATTAGAGATGAGCGAACACTAAAATGTTCGAGGTTCGAAATTCGAATCGAACAGCCGCTCACTGTTCGTGTGTTCGAACGGGTTTCGAACCCCATTATAGTCTATGGGGAACATATACTCGTTAAGGGGGAAACCCCAATCCGTGTCTGGAGGGTCACCAAGTCCACTATGACACCCCAGGAAATGATGCCAACACCTCTGGAATGACACTGGGACAGCAGGGGAAGCATGTCTGGGGGCATCTAACACACCAAAGACCCTCTATTACCCCAACATCACAGCCTAACAACTACACACTTTACACACTCAATACCACCTCTCTGACAGTAGGAAAACACCTTGAAACATGTGTATTTGGCACTTGCAGTGAGGAGAGCTTGTCACGAGCAGTGAATTTGGCCCTTGTAGTAAGTTGAGGTTGGCACCAACATTTGTTTTGAAAATCAGGGTGGATTGAGCCTCTAACCAGCAGAGTTGGGGCAAATTCATGGTGGAGGGAGCCTCTAAAAACCCCAGTTTGGACCAATTCATGGTGGAGGGAGCCTCTAAAAACCCCAGTTTGGACCAATTCATGGTGGAGGGAGCCTCTAACCAGCCCAGTTTGGACCAATTCATGGTGGAGGGAGCCTCTAAAAACCCCAGTTTGGACCAATTCATGGTGGAGGGAGCCTCTAAACAGCCCAGTTTGGACCAATTCATGGTGGAGGGAGCCTCTAAAAACCCCAGTTTGGACCAATTCATGGTGGAGGGAGCCTCTAAAAACCCCAGTTTGGACCAATTCATGGTGGAGGGAGCCTCTAAAAACCCCAGTTTGGACCAATTCATGATGGAGGGAGCCTCTAACCAGCCCAGTTTGGACCAATTCATGGTGGAGGGAGCCTCTAAAAACCCCAGTTTGGACCAATTCATGGTGGAGGGAGCCTCTAAAAACCCCAGTTTGGACCAATTCATGGTGGAGGGAGCCTCTAACCAGCCCAGTTTGGACCAATTCATGGTGGAGGGAGCCTCTAAACAGCCCAGTTTGGGCAAATTCATGGTGGAGGGAGCATCTAACCAGCCCAGTTTGGGCAAATTCACGGTGGAGGGAGCCTCTAACCAGCCCAGTTTGGACCAATTCATGGTGGAGGGAGCCTCTAACCAGCCCAGTTTGGACCAATTCATGGTGGAGGGAGCCTCTAAAAACCCCAGTTTGGACCAATTCATGGTGGAGGGAGCCTCTAAAAACCCCAGTTTGGACCAATTCATGGTGGAGGGAGCCTCTAAACAGCCCAGTTTGGACCAATTCATGGTGGAGGGAGCCTCTAAAAACCCCAGTTTGGACCAATTCATGGTGGAGGGAGCCTCTAAACAGCCCAGTTTGGACCAATTCATGGTGGAGGGAGCCTCTAAAAACCCCAGTTTGGACCAATTCATGGTGGAGGGAGCCTCTAACCAGCCCAGTTTGGACCAATTCATGGTGGAGGGAGCCTCTAAAAACCCCAGTTTGGACCAATTCATGGTGGAGGGAGCCTCTAAAAACCCAAGTTTGGACCAATTCATGGTGGAGGGAGCCTCTAAAAACCCCAGTTTGGACCAATTCATGGTGGAGGGAGCCTCTAAAAACCCCAGTTTGGACCAATTCATGGTGGAGGGAGCCTCTAACCAGCCCAGTTTGGACCAATTCATGGTGGAGGGAGCCTCTAAAAACCCCAGTTTGGACCAATTCATGGTGGAGGGAGCCTCTAAAAACCCCAGTTTGGACCAATTCATGGTGGAGGGAGCCTCTAACCAGCCCAGTTTGGACCAATTCATGGTGGAGGGAGCCTCTAAAAACCCCAGTTTGGACCAATTCATGGTGGAGGGAGCCTCTAAAAACCCCAGTTTGGACCAATTCATGGTGGAGGGAGCCTCTAAAAACCCCAGTTTGGACCAATTCATGGTGGAGGGAGCCTCTAACCAGCCCAGTTTGGGCAAATTCATGGTGGAGGGAGCCTCTAAAAACCCCAGTTTGGACCAATTCATGGTGGAGGGAGCCTCTAACCAGCCCAGTTTGGACCAATTCATGGTGGAGGGAGCCTCTAAAAACCCCAGTTTGGACCAATTCATGGTGGAGGGAGCCTCTAACCAGCCCAGTTTGGGCAAATTCATGGTGGAGGGAGCCTCTAAAAACCCCAGTTTGGACCAATTCATGGTGGAGGGAGCCTCTAAACAGCCCAGTTTGGGCAAATTCATGGTGGAGGGAGCCTCTAAAAACCCCAGTTTGGACCAATTCATGGTGGAGGGAGCCTCTAACCAGCCCAGTTTGGACCAATTCATGGTGGAGGGAGCCTCTAAAAACCCCAGTTTGGACCAATTCATGGTGGAGGGAGCCTCTAAAAACCCCAGTTTGGACCAATTCATGGTGGAGGGAGCCTCTAACCAGCCCAGTTTGGACCAATTCATGGTGGAGGGAGCCTCTAAAAACCCCAGTTTGGACCAATTCATGGTGGAGGGAGCCTCTAAAAACCCCAGTTTGGACCAATTCATGGTGGAGGGAGCCTCTAACCAGCTCAGTTTGGGCAAATTCATGGTGGAGGGAGCCTCTAAAAACCCCAGTTTGGACCAATTCATGGTGGAGGGAGCCTCTAAACAGCCCAGTTTGGGCCAATTCATGGTGGAGGGAGCCTCTAACCAGCCCAGTTTGGACCAATTCATGGTGGAGGGAGCCTCTAAAAACCCTAGTTTGGACCAATTCATGGTGGAGGGAGCCTCTAAAAACCCCAGTTTGGACCAATTCATGGTGGAGGGAGCCTCTAAACAGCAGAGTTGGTGGAAATCAGGGTGGAGGGAGCCTTTAACCAGCAGAGTTGGGGGAAATCAGGGTGGAGGGAGCCTAGTATTAGCAGAATTGTGCAACGCTTATGGTGGATGAGTATGAGGATGCGGAGGAATTGGAGAGGTTGAGTACAGACATGGAGTTTCATGTTGGGGTGCTTTACACAGGTGGGCACAAAAATGAAGGCTCTATCCAGTGGTGGTTCATTTTTATCAAAGTGAGCCGGTCGGCACTCTCAGCTGACAGACGGGTGCGCTTGTCAGTGATGATGCCACCGGCTGCACTGAACACCTTCTCAGATAGGACGCTGGCGGCAGGACAGGACAGCACCTCCAAGGCATATAGGGCAAGTTCAAGCCACAGGTCCAACTTCGACACCCAATACGTGTAGGGCGCAGAGGGGTCGGAGAGGACAGGGCTGTGGTCGGAAAGGTATTCCCGCAACATGCGCCTATACTTCTCACGCCTGGTGACACTAGGACCCTCCGTGGCGGCACTTTGGTGAGGGGGTGCCATCAAGGTGTCCCAGACCTTAGACAGTGTGCCCCTCGTTTGTGTGGACCGGTGAGAACTTGGTCGCCTACTGGAGGAACTGCCCTCCCTGCCGCCAACGTCACATGCTGGAAACATCTCCATCATATTCTGCACCAATTGCTTGTGGCAAGCATTGATGCGATTGGCCCTCCCCTCTACCGGAATAAAAGAGGAGATGTTGTTTTTATACCGGGGGTCAAGGATAGCAAAGATCCAGTACTGGTTGTCCTCCATGATTTTGACAATACGCTTGTCGGTTGTAAAGCACCCCAACATGAACTCAGCCATGTCTGCCACAGTGTTAGTTGGCATGACTCCTCTGGCCCCACCGGAAAGTTCAATCTCCATTTCCTCCTCATCCTCCATGTCTACCCATCCGCGCTGCAACAATGGGATGATTCGAAGTTGCCCGGAAGCCTCCTGTATCACCATCACATCATCGGACAACTCTTCTTCCTCCTCCCCCTCCTCCTCCTCCTCCTCCTCCATTAAACGCGATGAAGCGGACAGATGTGTGGACCTACTCTCCAGCTGTGACGGATCGGATGCTATCCCTGACTCCTCTGTGTGATCTGAGTTATCCCTGATGTCAATCAGGGATTCTCTCAGAACACACAAGAGCGGGATTGTAAGGCTCACCATCGCATCCTCAGAGCTCACCCTCCTTGTGGACTCCTCAAACACCCGTATGATGTCACAAAGGTCTCTCATCCATGGCCACTCATGGATGAGAAACTGAGGCAGCTGACTTTGTGGCACCCTAGGGTTTTGTAGCTGGTATTCCATCAAAGGTCTCTGCTGCTCAACCACTCTATTCAACATCTGAAACGTTGAGTTCCAGCGTGTGGGGACGTCGCACAAAAGCCGGTGTTGTGGCACATGCAGGCGTTGCTGGAGAGATTTTAAGCTAGCAGCGGCTACTGTCGACTTGCGAAAGTGGGCGCACATGCGCCGAACTTTCACCAGTAGCTCTGGAACATTGGGGTAGCTCTTTAGGAAACGTTGCACCACTAGGTTGAAGACGTGGGCCAGGCATGGAACATGTTGGAGTCCGGCAAGCTCCAGCTGCTACCAGGTTTCGGCCGTTATCACAAACAACCATGCCTGGGCCCAGGTGCAGCGGCTCAAACCATATTGCCGTCTCATCGAGGAGGGCATCCCTCACCTCGGAGGCAGTGTGCTGTCTGTCCCCCAAGCTGATCAGCTTCAGCACGGCCTGCTGACTTCTACCAACGCCAGTGCTGCAACGTTTCCAACTCGTAGCTGGGGTCAATCTAACAGCAGAGGAGGAGGCGGTGGCGGAGGAGGAGGCGGTGGAGGAGGAGGAGGAGGGGGTGTTCTTCCCGTGTCCCTGCCAGGAATGTTAGGCGGGGAGACGAGGTACACCGGGCCAGTTTGGGAAGCAGTCCCAGCCTCAACTACATTCACCCAGTGTGCCGTCAGTGAAATGTAGCGTCCCTGTCTGCATGCATTTGTCCACGCGTCGGTGGTCAAGTGGACCTTTGTGCAAAGCGCGGAACTAAGGGCCCACCTGATGTTGAGTGACACGTGCTGGTGCAAGGCAGGGACGGCACACCGTGAGAAGTAGTGACGGCTAGGGACGGCATAGCGAGGTGCCGCAGTTGCCATCAGGTCCAGGAAGGCGGGAGTTTCAACAAGCCGGAACGCCAACATCTCCTGGGCCAGCAGTTTAGCGATGTTGGCGTTCAAGGCTTGCGCGTGTGGGTGGTTAGCAGTGTATTTCTGCCGCCGCTCCAATGTCTGAGAGATGGTGGGTTGTTGTAAAGAAACGCCTGATGGTGCCTTTGATGGTGCAGGAGAAGGAGATAAGACAGGAACAGGGGAGGATGAGGAAGAAGTCAACAAAGTGGTGGAGGCAGATGAAGTGGTGTCCTGGCTCGTCCTCTGGAGTGCATCGCCAGCAGTCAGCAGTGGCAGTGGCAGAGGCAGTGGCAGTGGCGTGAATGGCAGGCGGCCTTTGTCCTGCCGTTGCTGCCTGCCACTGATTCCAGTGCTTGGATTCCAAATGACGGCGCATTGAAGTGGTGGACAGGTTGCTCTTCTCAGAGCCCCTAATCAATTTCGAGAGGCAAATTGTGCAGACAACAATATATCTGTCCTCGGCGCATTCCTTGAAAAAACTCCACACCTTCGAGAAACGTGCCCTCGAGGTGGGAGTTTTTCGGGGCTGGGTACGAACTGGAACATCTTGGGAGATTGCGGGTGTGGCCTGGCTTCGCCTAAGCTGCTGACCTCTGCCTCTGCCTCTAGCTACCCTTTTTGGTGCTGCACCTGCCTCAACATCCACACTACTTTCCCCGCTTGACATCCCCCCTGTCCAGGTCGGGTCAGTGTCCTCATCATCCACCACTTCCTCTTCCAACTCCTGTCTCATCTCCTCCTCCCGCACAATGCGCAGGTCAACTGGATGCCCTGACGGCAACTGCGTCACATCATCGTCGATGATGGAGATGGAGGAGACTCTAGTGTTTGAGCATCTGGACACAGATGCTCCTCTGTTAGGTTCGTGGAATCGTGACGTGGAGGGGCAGGTTGAGGGACAATGAAAGGAGCGGAGAACAGCTCTGGGGAGCAGGGACAGT
Source organism: Leptodactylus fuscus (assembly GCF_031893055.1). Lineage (NCBI taxonomy): Eukaryota > Metazoa > Chordata > Amphibia > Anura > Leptodactylidae > Leptodactylus > Leptodactylus fuscus. The sequence continues at coordinate 104,449,659 of NC_134269.1, forward strand.
TGGGGTTATTGTTCTGTGAAGCTTGGGAATTTTGGGAGGAAGGAGGACAAGACTGTTGGGTAATAGGAGGAGAGGAGGCAGAGTCTGACTGGCTGCTGGACAATGTGCTGTAAGCGTTCTCCGACAGCCATTGCAAGACCTGTTCCTGGTTCTCGGGCCTACTAAGGTTTGTACCCTGCAGTTTAGTTAATGTGGCAAGCAACCCTGGCACTGTGGAGTGGCGCAATGCTTGCTGCACCACAGGAGTAGGCACGGGACGCCCTGTGGCTTCACTGCTACCTTGCTCCCCAGAACCATTCCCCCGACCTCGCCCACGGTCTCGTCCACGTCCCTTTCCGGGAGCCTTGCGCATTTTGAATTCCCAGTCAGAAACTGGCACTATATGGCAGTAGCAAGAAATGAGGGTATTTGTAACCCCAATATATTCTTTGAATTCCCAGTCAGACAATGGCACTATATACCAGTAGCAAAAATTGTGGGTGCACGTTACCCCAATATATTCTTTGAATTACCAGTCAGAAACTGGCACTATATGGCAGTAGCAAGAAATGAGGGTATTTGTAACCCCAATATATTCTTTGAATTCCCAGTCAGACAATGGCACTATATACCAGTAGCAAAAATTGTGGGTGCACGTTACCCCAATATATTCTTTGAATTACCAGTCAGAAACTGGCACTATATGGCAGTAGCAAGAAATGAGGGTATTTGTAACCCCAATATATTCTTTGAATTCCCAGTCAGACAATGGCACTATATACCAGTAGCAAAAATTGTGGGTGCACATTACCCCAATATATTCTTTGAATTACCAGTCAGAAACTGGCACTATATGGCAGTAGCAAGAAATGAGGGTATTTGTAACCCCAATATATTCTTTGAATTCCCAGTCAGACAATGGCACTATATACCAGTAGCAAAAATTGTGGGTGCACGTTACCCCAATATATTCTTTGAATTACCAGTCAGAAACTGGCACTATATGGCAGTAGCAAGAAATGAGGGTATTTGTAACCCCAATATATTCTTTGAATTCCCAGTCAGACAATGGCACTATATACCAGTAGCAAAAATTGTGGGTGCACGTTACCCCAATATATTCTTTGAATTACCAGTCAGAAACTGGCACTATATGGCAGCAGCAAGAAATGAGGGTATTTGTAACCCCAATATATTCTTTGAATTCCCAGTCAGACAATGGCACTATATGGCAGTAGCAAAAATAGTGGGTGTATATAGCCCCAATCCTATTGCTAGGGGACTTGCAGGGTATTTCTGAGGTGAAGGTGGGGGGGGGGCACACCGTTGGAACGGGGATTTGGGGTGTATATATGGGGTATACGGGAATACACTGTCAGTGTATTCCATTCAGGATCCTGGGAAAGCTGGGTTGCGGCGATTGAGCCCGTCAGTGCCACGTTACACTGACAAGCTTCTCCCTGGAATTTAGCTCTTACAAGAGCTGTTGTGGTTGTCTTCTCCTTCCTATCCTAGCCTGTCCCTGCCTACCCAGAATCTAAGCCCTAGCTAACTGGACGGAAACCTCCGTCCCCGGTGAATTGCAAGCTCAGAATGACGCGAAGCTGGGCGTCGCTGTTCTTTTAAATTAGAGGTCACATGTTTTCGGCAGCCAATGGGTTTTTCCTACTTTTTTCAACGTCACCGGTGTCGTAGTTCCTGTCCCACCTACCCTGCGCTGTTATTGGAGCAAAAAAGGCGCCAGGGAAGGTGGGAGGGGAATCGAGTAATGGCGCACTTTACCACGCGGTGTTCGATTCGATTCGAACATGCCGAACAGCCTAATATCCGATCGAACATGAGTTCGATAGAACACTGTTCGCTCATCTCTAATCCTTATGTCACAACTCATGCTGTTTGGTAAGTGCAGATTGATGTGGTCAGAGCTCCAAAATACAGTGGAAGAGAACATATACTCAGTGTCTAAATGTGGGCAACATCCAACCAAAACAATAGATAGACAGACCGATAAAATAGTGGATTCCAACGGTGCTGTCGGATCCCATTGACTGTAGTTTATTGGGTGTCCATTCCTTTAATTTTAAAACACCAATTGAAAAAGTCTTACAGCAGTTTTTCATCCACTGATTTTCGATGGTCACTGCAACAAAGTTTCAACATGGGAACTCTGACGCAGATGTGGACATAGTCTTATGCTAAGGCCCCATGTTACAAAAAAGTTCCTTTTTTGTTTTGCGCTTTTTTTGCTTTTTTTTTTTTTTTTTTTTTTTTTTTTAGCCTAAGTCAGGTGTGGATTTAACAAAAGGGAACACTATAAGTGCTTCCTTATATGTCTCCTTCCTTTTCTTAACTTTGGCTCAAAAAGATGGTTCAAAATCTGCAAAAGAAAAAGCTGTTTTTCTGTAACATGGAGCATCAACCTTAGACTGTTGGTTTCCTATACAGTCTGGTCATTTAACTGCAGTTAATGTAGTCATCTAAGTGGTAAAAAGAGACAATTTGTCTGGGGGGAACTAAGGCTGTCAGGCCCCTCCTTTAAAAAAAAAAAGAGCCCTCCTACTGATCCTCTTCACTACATAACAAGCAGCAAGTGATGTTGCCAAGATCAAAAGCTCGGAGCATGCACTGTATGCTCATTCAAGGAGAAAAGGAATGATCATACAGCGCATGCGCAAGATTTTGATCTTGGCAACATCACTTGCTACTCATTATGCAGTGAAGAGGATCATTAGGAGGAATCTTTTTCAGAGGAGGGGGCGTAGAAGAAAGGAGCTGGGGACGTTCTTCAGGTGTGACGATGCAGTGTCGGAGCACGGGGTTAACGCCTCCCCAAATGGAAACCTGAGTGCAGATGTGAACCTAGCCTCAGTTCTATTTTGTCAGACTGTAAATAATGCTCATTGTAAAAAGCCCTTTGTTTCAGATGAACATGATCAGATCCTATTCTTTACTGATTGTTTCACCTTTTTTTCTGAAGGAAATCCCAGGGAAGTTTGACTGTAAAATCTTAATCTCTAAAACTCTATATCTGACAGCCATTTTAAGGAGCATAATCCCACTGTAGTCCATAAAATATCATGTTGTGCATGGAATTAAAATGAAAGAGAAGCAATAACAGTGAAGGGAAGATGAGAGGTTTGATTTATTGCCGTGGCTATTCTGAGCAGCTTCACAACCTAAATGTACTCAGATGTAAGAAAGAATGAAGAAAGACTTGTCTACAGGGAATGACAGTTTATGAAAGCAAAACAATTACGGCTTTAGATTTGTGTGCAGAGTAAACGCGCTTGATTTTCTTTTCGCCACAAAACAGACTAAAGAATTAAAGGATGTAATTCATCAAGGAGAAGAAACATACCATAGGTGGCACAAATGCAAATTATCTTTGAACCCGACTTCCACACAATTTGCTTGTAGCTTCTGATTAAACTACAATATCAACATTCTACATAATTGTCCGAGGCAGTCGCTATATGAAAAGCAATAGCCTGCTTTACAAACTGTATTTACTTTGGCAGAAAGCTCTCCTGTGTCTGTATCCTTACAGAAATCTGAGACTAGCCATCACTTTGAAAATGGATAATGCAAAGATTGAAATAGCAGGCTTGCTGATGGGAGACTGAAATAGCGTTTCTACTTGTAAACAGCGGAACTTTGGACAAATGATTCTTCCTGAAGACAATGGACAGATTCTGAGAATGGAGGATGAATGCAATGTTCTTTTTCAATAAAGCTATAGTAAGTATAATGGCGCAGTATAGAGCTCAAGGGCAAATGATGTAATTAGTCCATTAAATACATTAATGGAGTATAACACTCAACTATCAACAATCCTAAATCCGTATATCACAAGGTGCCATACAGAATGTTTTCACTGTATCTCAATGTTTTCATTTAATTGTAAATATAATAATTTAGTAGAGAAAAACTCTATAATTTTAGATTCACATCACATTATTCCAATGCTGCATATGCATCCATTGAAATAAAAATATATAGCAAACAGATGCAAAAAGGCATCTGTTTTACATACACTTCATTGTTAGTATAAAAAAAAGATGTTGCAGATGTTGACGAAAATCTCCAGACACATATGGGGACATATGGGGACTATAATGGAGTCCCCCCCAGGTGTCTTTCTGGTTTCTGAGCCCAGCGTAAGTGTGATCCTAGCCTTTGCTGCGGGCAGAGACTTAAATATTTTTTTTAGTCTATGTAAAACAGCATATAAATGTAAAAATGCTCTTTCATGCACCCATCTGTATCTATTTTTTTTTTTTTTGCTGTAATTTTTTTTTTTTTTTTTTTTTTTTTTAAAGTTGCATGAGTAGAATTGTAAAAACTTGATGTAAACCCAGATTTATTTACATTCAGTTAGAAAAAAGCAGTGTAAGGGCGGGTTCACACCTGTGCCCAGTCTCCATTTTAGCCAATCCGGCTGGTTTCCATCTTCTGCCCCAAGAAATGGGCAGGAGACAGAAACCTGGTGGTGTTTTCAAACCTATTGACTTGAAATGGTTTGCAAAGTGACTGCCCGTGTGCGTCTTCTGCCAGTCCGCAAGGAAAACATTTTTTTAACGGAACACAAAGTCCTGTATGTCCAACGTGCTGTGGTACTTTTGACCTCTGTCTGAGCGCAGGAGGCGTCATCACGCTGCCTGAACACAGATGCAGACGTCTTTTGCCAGGTGAAGAGGAGGCAGCATGGGAGCAGCAGCGGCAAGGGATCGCAAAGGTCGGTAAGTAAATACTTTTGTTTTTTTATTTAATAGGCCCCTACCTCCTGGTGTATCGGCGCAGGGAGCGGCTGTGAGCAGGCTCAGCAGCAATCCCCAACTACCACTAGTACTATACTCAGGCCCCCTGAGTGTAATAATCGGAGCCCCAGGGGAGGTGAGGGAACATAATAAACAGTGTTATTCACTTCGCCTGGATCCGGTGTTAATCCTACCAGGCTTCGAGCCTGTATGCTAATGCCCCAGACCACGTGACGTCTGGGACATTACCATACAGGCCCGAAGCCTGCTAGGAGTAACACTGGATCCCAGAGAGGTAAGTAACAATGTTTGTTATGTTTCTTCACCTCCCCACTGTGACCCCTGCAACCTCTATTATGTCCCACAGCAGCCCCCTGCAACCTCTATTATGCCCTAAAGCGGCCCTCTGCAACCTCTATTATGCCCCATAGAAGCCCCTTGAAACCTCTATTATGCTCTACAGTATATTGTGCCACTGTGGGACATAATAGAGGTTGCAGGGTGCTGCTTTGGGACAAAAATATATGGTTGGTTGCATGGAGGAGGGAGGGGTCAAAGATGTATGTGTTGCAAACTTTCCAGAGTCAAGTCACAGCTGGAAGAAGTAGTCATGGTGGTCCAAAGGGAAGAAGTCTGGAAATGAGGGAGCTTGGAAATGTGGGAAAACGTTTCCTGTAAGTAACAAAATATTACTGCACTGCAAACCCCCCCCCCCCCATCCCCCCTGCTGTCTGATGCGGACGATCAAAAGGAAAACCATATCGTTCCCCCACCCCCGGAGGGGCATCTTTTGATCATCCGCCTCAGGCAACAGAAAGGCTAGGTTCACCACTGATCAGACCCCCACTGAACTGATATTGATGACCTATCCTTAAGATACAGTCATCAATATTTTTGGACTGGAAACCCCCTTTATTAATTTGCCACTGAAATTGCTCCCTGAAGAGTATGAATGGGTATTGCGTTAATAATTGTAAGGACAAAATGGTGCAATATAGACTCAGAATGAGAATTTATCATGAAATCTGGATTGGTGATATAGAGATAAAAACTTAAATTTACCGTATATACTTGAGTATAAGCCTACTTTTTCAGCACAGTTTTTAAGCTGAAAAAGCCCCCCTCGGCTTATGCTCGAGTCAGAGTCCAACTCAGAGTCAGACTGGCAAGAACCTGCAAAAATTAAAGGGGGAGATCCTTTAGTGCTACAGTAATGATATAGGACACTCCCCCTTCTCTAGCAAGAGAGATGAAAGCCTGGGAGGCTCCTGTTGCTGCCCTGTATCAAGGAGAGGAAGCTAGAATCAAGTGAAAGTAAAACACGCAGGTACCTGCTGGAGTTACTATTCCTAGAAATGTCAGGCATTTGGGGTTATTAATTTAGTTTCAGTAACTCCATGTGCCTCACATTAATAGCAGTTAACCCCATCATGTCCCTCACATTAACCCCTGTGTGCCCCATATAAGGGTTACTAACAGGGTCGGACTGGGGTGCCTAGGGCCCACCAGTGGGATTATTTCCAGGGGCCCACCCTACTGCCATATGTAATATCGCCCGTCCAGTTTTTGCCATTATACACATTGAAAGTGCATTTTCACGCACAATACAGTGTGCAAAACAGCTATGGCTACACTACTACTTCCTTCATGCAACCAAAGATCGCAGTGTCCCTTTGGGACTCTTTCACATTAGTGAATGGAGTCGCATTGGGTCCATCAGGTTGCAATGTGACTCCATTCACTAACATGAGTGAAAGAATCACAAGGCAACACATCTTTGGTTGTATGACGGAAGTTATAGTTTAGAGATAAATAAGCAAATACACAAGCATGAGGCAAGGGTATAAAAGATCAATAATTGACACATCTAGTGAGAATACCCAGTATGAGGTCATAGTATGCATGCATTTTCAAGCCCAACACAAGGGGTAAACAAAAGAAACGGAAAGAAAATGCTACCAATAATCATAAAATTTATTATTTATTAATTACAAAAAACAAGGGACAACATATTAAAAAGTGACAGGACATATTCTACCAACAGGTAGGTATGACGGCAGGTTCAGTAAGTAAAGGGTGTGTATACATCAAACAATGGGTTAATAGTGTATAGATAGCCTTATGCTAGGTTCACAAAAGCAGCAAGCTCTCCGTCATACAGGTCCACCATGGGACCAGAATGACGGAGAGGTGGACTATCAAAATGGCGGTTACACACAGACAGTGGCAGACCTCATTAACATAATGAAATCCGCCGGGTGTCATCCATTTTCAAGCAGATAAGGGTATGTTCACACATTAGTATGCCATCCGTCCATTTGAATTCAGTTTGACACTTCAAAACGGACTGATGCACATACTGATTGTATGGCCGAAATAAAGGCGACCACAGAGGCAAACAAAGAGCGGTACATTGAAGAATGGAGAAACGAAATAAATAACTCCAAGAAACTCACCGTGTACCAATCCCTACAAAGGGACTACACCATGGCCACCTACCTGGAGAGAATACGCCACCCCAAGCACAGACAGACCCTGAGCCGGTACAGACTGAGTGCCCACAACCTAGAGATAGAGACGGGACGATACAGGCAGACGTACAAGCCACGGGAGAACAGACTGTGCCAGCACTGTGACCAGGGGGCCCTAGAAGACGAGACCCACTTCCTGCTACACTGTACCAAATACTCAGCTGTGAGGGCCGTCTACTACCAAAGACTCTCTGCCCACATCCCAGACTTCATATCTGCAGACGAGAAGAGGAAACTCTACATCCTACTGGGAGAAGAAGAGGCCACTGTGGAGATCGCTGCCCAATATGTGTCCAGCTGTCACCAAACAAGAGGAAGATGAGACTCCACGGACTGTTATATTTATCCCAATACACCCGCCCCACCCCACCCCCACCTCCAACCCCCCCACATAGCGGTCACCAACGAAGAGGAAGATGAGACTCCATGGACTGTTATAACCCAAACCACCCCCCCATACCCACCACCCACCCAACCCAACTCCCCTTCCCCCCGCCCACTTTACTAGCTTTGGCAATGCCAAATACCTATTCGGACGTGCCAATAAAGCATTTTTTTATTTGATTTCATTTGATACTGACACCTTTTTATGCTGATAGCAAACGCTCTCCGTCCCCTAGAGGACAGATAAGGGGATTAAAAGTAGCAATTGTAAACAGAGTAGAGATCAGTATGTGTATCAGTCCGTTTTGAAGTGTCAAACCGAATTCAAACGGACGGATGGCATACTGATGTGTGAACATACCCTAAGTCATCAGCGGTTTCTGAAACTTGGATATTGTTATGCTGGAGCTCTAGAAAAGGGCACCAGCATAACAATAGAGTGGGACATTATCTATGGGGTAGGTAGACTACAACTCTCAACAGTTCCAGGGCATCTGGAGCTGCTGGGAGTTGTAGTAATTGAAAGATTTGGGGGCATCTTTCGATTGTTCGCCTCAGACAGCGGGGGGATTGGGGGTGCTAGCAGTACCATTACAATAAATTACAACATTACAATAAATACAATGCAATGTGATATTTTGTGCAGTAATACTCACAGGAGACGTCTTCGCACATTTCCCGTCTCTCCCCTTTGGACCGCCATGACCACTTCTTCCAGCTGCGACTTGACTCTGTAAAGTTTGAAACACAGACATCTTTGACTCCTCACTTCTCCACACATCCAACCCCTATATTATATATATATATATATATATATATATATATATATATATATATATATCACAGCAGCCCCTGCAGCCTATATTATGCCCCACAGTGGCACAATAGACTGTGGGGCTTAATAGAGGTTGCAGGGGGGCCGCTGTGGGGTATAATAGAGGTTACAGGGGCCACAGTGGACCCTTCAAGCTCTATTATGCCCCACAGTTGCACATCCATGAACTATTATTATACTAGGGGGTCTTTTCAGACCCTGAGTATAATAATCGGAGCCCCAGGGGAGGCGAGGGAACAAAATAAACACTGTTACTCACCTCTCCGGGATCCGATTTTACTCCTAGCAGGCTTTGGGCCTATATGGTAATGTGTCAGACGTCACGTGGTCTGGGATATTACCATATGGGCCCAAAGCCTGTGCTAGCAGTAACATATAGGCCCAAAGCCTGTGCTAGCAGTAACAGCCTGTTACCATACAGGCCCAAAGCCTGTGCTCGCAGTAACAGGTTATTACTACTACTACCACAGGCTTCGGGCCTATATGGTACTGCTAGAACAAGCTTTGGGCCTATATGGTAATATTCCAGACCACGTGACGTCTGGGCATTACCATATAGCACCGAAGCCAGCTAGGAGTAACATCGGGTCCCGGAGAGGTAAGTAACATTGTTTATTATGTTCTCTCACCTCCTCTGGGGCTCCGATTATTATACTCGGGGGTCTGAAAAGACCCCTGAGTATAATATTAGTGGCAGTGGGATTGCGGCCTGGCCCGGGCCTATTCACTACCGCCCGCCACGGCCTAAAGTACAAGGGGAAGTGGGGGTGGCAGTGAGCAGGTCCGGGTTAGTAAATAGGCCGCTGCCTGCTAGTAGATACTCCAGCAGGCAGCGGCCTATTATAAAACAAAAAAAAGTTATTATACTTACCGACCGACCACGCGCTGCTGCCGCCGCATCCTCTTCTCTCAGACATCTGTGTATCAGCGTAGGCGGCATGATGACGCCGCCTACACTGATACGTAGATGGCTGAACAAGCGCAAGGAGAGCGGTAGCTCTCCTTGCGCTGGTTCTTGGGATTAGGGGAGGCGCCCTAAGTGCCTCCCCTAATCCTCCTCTGACATGGGCAGGGGCCCGATTGAAATGTCAGGGGCCCGATCCATCCCCATCAATGGGCTGGATCGGGATGGATAGGGCCCCTGCCTATGCTAAAATAAGCATCAGTATAGTCGGGGCCCGGGGGCCCACCGGGGGATTCCCCGGTTCTCTGGCGGGCCAGTCTGACCCTGGTTACTAATATGTGAGACACATGGGGATACGAGTAAAGGACCTTAATTATGAAGATGCCTAATTATTACCTCCATATGTCCCACATATCAGTAACTCTTATGTGAGGCACACAGGGGTTAATGTGAGGGACATGATGGGGTTAACTGATAGTACTATGAGGCACATGGAGTTACTAAGCTGTAATACACATGAACAAGATGTAATTTTATTGATATCTATTTTAATTTTTGAAATTTTCCAGTAGCTGCTGCATCCCCCCCCCCCCAGACTTATACTTGAGTCAATAAGTTTTTCCAGTTTTTTTGTGGTAAAATTAGGGGCCTAGGCTTATTTTCAGGTTGGCTTATACTCGAGTAATCCCATTGCATCTTTTTTCTGAGAATCAAAATAAAAAAAAAATCAATTGCAAAAGGCATACCAAATAATGTAATATGCAATTAATGGTTTAGAAAATATTATTTATACTCTTCCATGTTCTGATTTGTTCCCATTTTAGCCATGTAGTGGCGTTAATTTAGCAGATGACCTTTGTGCGCTGACCTCTAAAGGTCAACTAAAGAAATACCAACTAAAGAAATACCATTAATTATCCTTTTAAAAGTCATTCATGGTGATAACTGCAATCCCTAAGAAACAAAAAAAAAGCAGATAATTATATGCTCTATAACACTGTTCTGAATATGATAAAGTGTTGAAGCTTTACTCTCATTTGCATTTTTATTCATTTAAAATGGATATTGTTTCTAATTCTGTAAGTATGCAGGAAGTGTGACAAACTGGTAGAAATGCCTATTTACCACAACAGGAATTCTTCTTAGTGACACATATCATACCATATATAGTACACAGTATCGTATATAGTAAATATTCATCCTAATCTAACAGATGCATAATGAATAAAAGTATGTATTCAAATACAATCATTAAAAAATAATAACACACAAAGAAAAAGATGAAACTTTCTATATATATGGGATTACAATATTAAAATGAAAGGTTACATTTATTGTGGAAAACTGTACTATTGTCAGGAAATTCTAGTACCCTGTTGGGCCACCTCCAACCTGGATACAAGGTGTGATGCAGTTGAGCATCGTTGCAGATATTCCAGCTGGGCCTGCAGATCCTGAACACACATAAGTTGCTATAGCCACAGCCCCTTTAACCATAGGGTCAATAGTGCACTTACATCAGGCCCTATGGTAGCGGAGTCCCCTTTTGGACAGCGGGACAGTCCTCTATTTGCCCAGGGCAGTGGGTCCTTGCTGCACCAATTCATCGGCATCTGGAGGACACCGATGAGTTGAAGCCAGTGATGAAGTAGAGAGCCGTCCGTTCCCTGCTTCACTACCTGGCCGCTGTCTTTGCTCCAGGTGTCCTGAGAGCAGGAGGTGCAATGTAAAGGCATCACTTAGGTTGTGCCTGTTACTCCTTAAAGATTCTCGATACCAGAGAGGAGTGAATGGGGGAATGGGGAAAGGTGAGTATTAAGGTTTGATTTTCTCTTTGATATATACAGTTGGGGACATGAAACTGTGGGTACCTGATACTGTGGGGACAACCTGACAGGGTCATGACAGTGTGGGGCAACTTGGTGAGAACACATGACACTGTGGTTGCAACAAGGGTGGTGGGGGGACATAAATCTGGGGGGTTAACCTGGAGGGGGACATTAAATGTGGGGGAAACCTGGAAGGGAACATTATGAGAGCCATTATTTAGTATGGGTCCACTAGGGAGGCATTATACTGTGTGAGAGCCACTATGGGGCATTGAGGGGGCATTATAATTTGTGCAGGTGAATAATTTTTTAAGTGATGTTGATGGGGGTGCCCACTTATGAAACCTTTGCACAGGGCCCACCAATGTATTAAAACGGCCATGGCTGTAGCATCCCAGCTTTCCCGGTAAATGCTCGATTGACCAGGAGGTCCATACACAAGGATATGCTAAGGATTGCCCTGTACTATTATAGTTTGAAGTTTCATACATAATAGACATACACTTTTCTGCTGGCAATGCATACACTATACACACACAACAGGAAGAGATCTCACAAAGTTTATTACAAGAACAATGAAGGACAGGCTAAAACATGATAATCTTAATCCTTCCAGTCCTTTACTTCTCATTCAGACTTCTTCATTCAGATTTACAGAGTTTACCCTTCCAGAACAAAAGGGATTAGAATACACAGAAAAAAACAAGTGTACTACCCGCATCACAGTATTACTCTGTTATGAGCTGACTTAAAGATTTCTTTTTAGAACATTTAGTATTTAGTGTGTGACAATACCAGGCTTCCATTTAAAATTGGAGCTGAAAAAGTTCCGCAAGTACAATTCCCTTGGGATCTGGTGTCTGCTATTAGACAGATCCGTCTTTACAAAGTTTAACAAAGTCATAGAAACCAAACTATCAGTTATGTAACAATATTTTCATCTGATCTGCAGATTGTTTTATAATATATATAATATTATATAATATTATTGGATTATTATAATGTACATTGTTGCTTTAATCAGAATTTTTCAAACCAAACCCAACCTTAAATTTAAAGCCAGGCTCATACTAACCGGTTCAGTATTTTAATAGTAGTCAAAAGTTAAGGTCCCTTTCACACTATACTTATGAGCAATACCCTGTTTATGTAATTATTTTTATACAGTGACCAATACTGGTCATGGGACTGTCGCAGGGAGAGGATACCCTCCACCAATTCACCACCAACCCTGGCATTACAATAACCAAACCTGAATATACCTTACATAAACTGAAACAAAACAAATTGGTTCACCTATTACTATGCAAGAGAAATGCCAAAGGGATCTTCAGTCCTTCTTAGATTGATGAAAGCCTTGGAGGTTTGAACCTCATAGCTTCTAGTGTAAATTTTATTTACGTCATCCACCATTACACCTAAAAATTGGCTTCAAATTCTGCCTGAAATCAGCTTCCATTCATTTTAATGGGAGTCAAAGGATTTTAAACTGTAGCTAATTTATTCAGCTAGTGGAAAAGTTTAGCATCATACATGATCCTCAGACAGATTCCACCTGAGAACTTCCACTGAAATGAATGAGAGATGAAATAATACTGCCAGGCTGACATGGAATTTCCAAATTAATAAGCAGATTCCACAGGAGATTGTGAATCAATTCTAGTAAAGTGGAAAAATTCTGCTTCTGAATTCCTGAAATAGAATTTTTCAGCTTCTACAAATTCTGACATATGAATTTACCCTTTAAGGCTAAGGCTGCTTTCACATGGAGCTAACACTCGTAAACATGTTCAGAGTGAACGCAGTAAAACAGAATTCCATTGAGTTTAATGGGTTCGTTCATATGCACGCTACCCATTGAACTTAAAAAGGTTGTGCAGGATAAGTCATTGTGTAGCATGTCATCTTCTTTTTACAACAATCTGAAAACATCTTGGGAGTAAAGAGACCAATTGCCGGAGGAGAAAGTTGTCCCATGTTGGATTTTAACTGCTCAATAGTCCTGGGTCTTATTTGTCAATTTCATAATGTGCCAAATGTTTCCATTAGCGAAAGGTTTACATTTCAGGCAGGTCAGCACCCAGACTCTTCTACTGCAAAGCTATGCTGTTGTGATGGATGCAATGTGTGGTTCATATTGTCTAGCTGAAATATGCAAGCCCTTCCCCAAGGGTCTCGATGGGAGCATATATTGTTGTAACGCCTCTTCATACTGCTAAACATTACACAATACTGCTTTAATTTGACTTTGTGGATTGCACAGTAAATTGTATTGAAAATTATTGCTGTAAGCATACCTGACCCCATGCAGTGATCTGTAATACCGATTTATACCTGTTTTTAGTACATAAATGGAGTTTGCCTGACAAACACCTATATAAAAAAAACTACAAAAATGAAGGGCCAATAACGCTCAATGAATAAATGTGCTATTATCATTTAAATTATAATATGAAAAAAAAAGCACAAAATGTAAGATATGTAAATATACATTAATGAACCACAGAAAAATAACAAAGAGACCCCTCCTCAGAAAAAGCACAGGTAATAAATGTATCTAAGCAAGAAGCAACTACACATACCCATGTATCTAAATACATCATGCAAAGTGCACATATACAAACAGGGCAAGTGTGAATAGCAACTTACATGCATACAAAGTAATTGTGGCAAATCTGGAGAGGAGAAAGGAACAGATGCGCCCCAATGCCCATATCGCCTACAGTTTCAGCAAGAGGGTGTTTATACGTATATAAACTTTAATAATATAAATGTAAAATAAAACACTACTGCCCTTCATGTTTTATAAGCGTTCTATCAGGCAAACCCCATTTATTCAGCATTTGAGAACACAAACATCCCTTATCACTAATTTTCAAGTCGTGTTCCCTTGTTTTCCACGCGGTGTCTGTGCAACTCATGCGGAGAGAAATGTGCTGCTTATTTTTCTCTCCAGTACACTGAAAAAATTCCCTATCTAAAATAAAATATAACTTTTATTTCTTTATAGATAAAAAACGTGGACCCAAATAAAAACAAAAGGGTTTATAAAGAGAGGCAGTGTGATACAGCTTTCCTGAGCAGTTGAGTGACAGTGGGCAGTAACCCTCTCAAATATTTCTAGCCCACCCTGTCCTTAATATCATAGACTTCTGCTCCTATATAGCTGTTCTAATTAAAGTGACACAGTATCCACACTCACAACCCTACTACAAGCAGTGAGGAGGTAAAGCGGGGGTTAAACTGGAGAGACTCGACTGGTCTTTCAGCTTGTAAACAATAAATCTCTACCCCTTCGATCCCCTAGGGAGAGACTGTAAGGCTACAGACACTGCTCTACCCCCCTCCTCACTATAACCAAGACCTCTACGCGTTTCCCCCACGGTTCATCAGGAGGCACGATATGTAAATAAGCACAATAGCTAATAAGATAGTTGTGCGGTGAAAACCGCAGTTCACGGGACCATGAGGGTTGGCCCCGTTACTTTATATGGATTGACTATGTGATCTGTGTGGTTTCATTGCTCACCACTTTATAATGCATTCGGTATTCCATTCAGGAGTCTCCAAGTGGACTCCCCCAAACGAAATACCGAATCTAGATGGAACCCGGCCTCATTCATTCTGTGTATGCTGACTGTTGTCATGTGGTTCATACTTAAGTTCTAACTTACAAGGCTTGCAGATAAGTGAAATAAGCCATTGATTCATGACTGTTCTTTCTTCCATCTGCAGTGTAGTTAAAAAAAGAATATAATGGCCACCCCAATTTTGCATATTAAGTGTGTTTTTTATGTATTTACCCAAGTTTTCCCAGCAAATTAATTCATGCAAAGTATATTTATCAAGCGTTAAAATTTTTTAAATACATTTAAAATGAAATATGTCCATTCTAAGAAACATTCTTCTACCAGAAAACTTTTATCTGTAAGGCATCAATTTTTATTATCTTTAAACAAAAAAGAATTGCGTGCTGCATTAAAGAGTAGAAGAAGGCAATAAAGGTGTGTTTACAACAAAAAAGAGTAATGGAAGAATTTGCATACAAAGTACCTGCTTAAAACAACATATTTTTTAAAATGTGGTATGTGTCTAGGGGAAAATCCACTTATAAAGACTATAAATAATTCTAAAGTATAGTAATTTGTGTAGAGCATTTACAGTATATTGGAAGGAGAACAGAAAATTGAAGTGCATTGTCTTAAAAGAGAACAGTTCTTACCCACCTACTATACATTACCATGGTACATATCTTGACAGCTGGGCACCTTCTCTAGGGTGGCATGGCATACCTATAAAAAAGAAAGGCTCTACAAAATAAGACCTCTTTTAATGACCTCCATAAGAAAAGATGGAATCATAGCTTTTCACTTCATATTCTATATGTACAGATTGTGTTTTTTTCTAATAATCATCCACTCACATTGTTGACTTTTGAGCAGAACTGGATAAACATAAGTTCCAATGGTGATCTAAGTTATTATCTAAGTTATATTATTAGCAATGCAAAAAAATATTAAAGGGTTTTGCCATTTTCTTGCTAGAAAGATCAAAAACAGCAGTGATATTATATGTGACGTCAAGAACATACAGTACATGCCAATTGGGGGGTCCTAGGTCTAGTGTGACCAATCTATTTCTGGCAAGCACAGATGCAGCAATGATAGTAATACTCATGGCATGGTTTGAGGATGAATTATTGAGTCTTCCATGCATTAGTACGCTAAGGTAGGTGCATCTTCAGTGCAAGTTTTGCCCAATAGATAGCAGTAAAAGTGAACAAAATCAAAGTGAAACTGTTTATCTCTAGTGTTTTACAGGATCCAGACTATCCATGTAACATCCAGGATAGTAAACATCAACAGTGGTCTGAAGGTAGTGATTAGAGATGAGCAAGCAGTGAAATATTCGATATTCGTTTTGAGTAGACTCTCAATATTCGACTATTCGACCAAATATCGAATCCCATTATAGTCTATGGAGAAAAAATGCTCGTTTCTGGGGAAAACACAATTCGACTAAGGAGAGTCACCAAGTCCACAATGACACCCCAGGAAATGATGCCAACACCTCTGGACAGCAGGTGAAGCATGCCTGGGTGCATCTAACACGCCGAAGTCCCAGTATTACCCCACTATCACAGCCTATCAACTAGACACTCCAAACTCAATATGGAAAGTGGAAAAATACTTGGAAACCTTCTTTCCTCTACATTAGTATGGACAGAAACACAAATTTTAAGCTAAAGAAACATTAGCATACACCCCTTTAAATCACGTTGCCCATGACAACCACAGATGGCATAGGTAATGGGAAATCCAACAGCCCCCACCCTTAACTGTCATTGTTTATGTGTGTGTGATGTGGTGAGACCAACAAAAATAACTTTTCTGGCCCTTCACGTGAACCCTTCCAAATTAAGTTAGAGGCCCTTCAGCTGAGCCATACATAAATTTACTTTTCAGGCCTTTGGAGTGAGCCCCCCCCAAACTTAGCTTCAGGGATGATTTGAACCTTTAACCAGCAGAGTATTAGGCCCTTGAAGTCAGTTGAGCCTTGTACCAGCAGAGAATTAGGCCCTTAAAGTGAGTTGAGCCTTGTACCAGCAGAGTATTAAGTCCTTGAAGTGAGTTGAGCCTTGTAGTATTAGAGTTTTAGGCCCTTGAAGTGAGTTGAGCCTTGTACCAGCAGTGCTTTAGGCCCTTTGGGTGAATTGAGTATTTTACCAGCAGAGTTTTTGGCCCTTGAGGTGAGTTGAGCCTTGTAGCAGCAGAGTTTTTGGCCCTTTGGGTGAGTTCAGCCTTTAACCAGCAGTGTTTTAGTTTTTGGCCCTTTGGGTGAACTGAGCCTTGTAGCAGAAAATTTTAAGTTTTTGGTCCTTTGGGTGAATTGAGCCTTTAACCAGCAGTTTTTTGTTTCTTTGGGTGAATTGAGCCTTTAACCAGCAGTGTTTTTGGCCCTTTGGGTGAGTTGAGCCTTTAACCAGCAGTGTTTTAGTTTTTGGCCCTTTGGGTGAGTTGAGCCTTTAAACAGCAGTGTTTTTGGCCCTTTGGGTGAATTGAGCCTTTAAACAGTAGAGTTTTAGTTATTGGGCCTTTGGGTGAGTTGAGCCTTTAACCAGCAGAGTTTTAGTTTTTGACCCTTGGGATGAGCCCTAAAAAATTAGTTTTCAGGCCCTTGGGGTGAGCCGTAAAAAAAAATATTTTTCAGGCCCTTGGGATGAGCCCTAAAAAATTATTTTTCAGACCCTTGGGGTGAGCCCTAAAAAATTTATTTTCAGGGCCTTGGGGTGAGCCCTAAAAAATATTTTTCAGACCCTTGGGGTGAGCCCTAAAAAATTATTTATAAGGCCCTTGAGGTGAGCCCTAAAAAATTATTTGTAAGGCCCTTGGGGTGAGCCCTAAAAAATTATTTGTAAGGCCCTTGGGGTGAGCCTTAATGGGGTTATTTTAATTGTTTTTTAACAGTGGTAGTGGTGGTGTTGGAGAAGGAGGAGGCCAAGGAACTTGTGAGCTGGCACAGAAATATGGAACTTTGTCTCATCATTAGCACTGAGGACGGGACATACTGGTTGCGGGACCACAGCCACTACATCGCCAGGAGAGGCAGACTGTTGTGTTACACCTGGAGGTAGTGGCTGAATGGCTGGTGCAAATGCCGCTGGAAGCAATATCCTCTATCCACTGTAACATTGGTTCCTGGTGCTCGGGTCTCGTCAGCGGGGTACCTTGCACCCTGCTTGACATTGTGGATGAGGGCACTGCTGGCTGCCCTTCTCCAGTAGTCATTGGATCCGCAGTAGCTCGACTGCAGCCTGGATCCCCAGCTGGATTTCCACGCCCCCATCCTCGCCCCGTCCCTTTGTGCTACGCTGACGCATTTTCATTAATTCTTGAAATTCTGCAAAAACTGGGGAGGTTTTTAAAGTTGTGGAAGCCATCACTTTCTGCAAGTATGGCCTTAGGTGGACAACTGTAGGCGAAGTTGTCTTTATGTGCAGTTTATGTGCATATGTTTTAGTTGAATAATATGACTGTGAGGTATTTTGTTGTGTGTTTGCTTACTTTATGCAGATTGTGATGACTCTTTATTGCACTGTGTGTTTTGCACCAAGGCCACTTTTAGTGTTTTGTTGCTGAGCTACCATGCCTTCAACGATCTGGTATTTTACGGAAAAAGAGCAGCATGACTTTTGTTCCAAATGGGTAGAATACAATTACTCTCATTGGCTGTGTAGTGAGCGCTGTGGTTTTCTGCCACATAAGATACAGTCCAGACTAATTTATTTATTATATTTTTAATAGGCAATCAATTAAAAATGGAAGAAAACACCTTCATTTCATTAAGCTATTAGACTGTGATGATTTTAGCTAGAGACCATATATAGCGTATATAGATCTTTGTGCTAAAATAGAAATAGTTGTATTGTAAAAATTGGAGAAAGATGTGGAACCAAACCTGTAAATCTCAAATCCAAATTCTTTTTATTGGTTTGTGACATTCTCAGTGCTTGAGTGCTCCATTCTATTGAGATATATGGAAATGAAAATGTGGATTTCATGGTGAAATAAGCTGTTAAGAAATATGATGTTGATATTAAACTGTCACTTTGTGCAGTGATTGGCATATGAGGTATTTTATGATAGGGCCATTACATAGCTGAAAAGACCTATAATAAAGATCTATTTGGAACAGCATTTACCTTCCTCAAAGTTGATAAATGTTCTTGCATGATGATAGAAAATTTAGCTTTCTACGTTTTTTCCTCTCTCTTGAAGTATTATCAAAGAAAGGAGTTTCATACTTTTTATGAAAAAATTTCTGTTGCACATACATATTAAAGATGATTACTAACCACAACAGCGGCTGTAAAAATTAATGTTTATAACTTGATGAAATTGCATTTGACAGATAGAGATCATGTATGGAAGATTAGTGTTTACAGGTTTCATCTACATTTTAAGTCTGTGAGAAAAAGAAATGTAAATTGTCCAGGCTCTGTCTCATTTTTAAGACATTATATATGGACATTTACTATGTAAATACATTATAACTCTGTGTTGGAGTCTCCAATTGGAAACCTTGTCACAGCATCTATTGGAAATCGCTGGGGGAAAAAGTTTTGCAAGTCCAACTTTATCATCCAATAAAGAAAACTGAGACCCAACGAACCCCAATATAGTCAATGGAATTCCAGTCATATCTGTCATGTAACAGATCAATTTATTTATTTTTTTCGGGTTTTCCAACGGACCAGAACAACAAAAAGAAGGACATAGTTATGAAACTAGCATAAGACATCATATTGTAAATACTGTATAATGTTTCAAACCACAGTCCTCAACATAGTTCACTATGCAGTCTCCCCTTTTAGAGAGGTATGGACTAGTATCTTAGGCAGGGTCGGACTGGCCCGCCAGAGCACCGGGGAATCCCCCGGTGGGCCCCGACTTAAAGTTTTCATTTTAACAATGCAGATGCATTGGTCGGGGCCCGATCGGGATGGCCAGGGGCCCCCAACCGGGTACCTGGCCAATGCATCTGTCTCCACACACAGGGGCCCCTATTAGCTGATGCTGAAGCTGTATAGCATGTGCAGCTTCAGCCTCAGCTAACGGCCTCTCCCTTCACTTACCTGCAGCTGCTATGCTGCTCTCCTGTGAGGTTTCGTCCCTGCTATCCGCACGCACTTCCTCTCTCCCCCCTCCCCCTCCTCCTCACACTGAATGCTCTTACATCGCAGCGTATGGGGAAGACAGGAGTCGTCTGCTGAGTTTGCTACTGCTGGAATAGGTGAGTAAATTCTTTTTGTAAAATCTGTATGTTTAATATGTATGCATGTGTACATTTGTGTAAAGTATGTGTCCTGTATACTGTGTGAGTACTGTATGTTTGTATACAGGTATGTGTGAGTATATACAGTATGCTATAATGTGTATGTATATATGTGTGTGTATATATAGTATTCATACAAGTATATATGACTTATATATGGTATATGAATGTATATAAATGTATATGTGCTATAGTATTGTATATGTGTGAGTATATATGGTATATGTATAAGGCCTGGTTCACATCTGCATTCGGTGAGTTTGGGGAGTCTGCATGGGAACCCCCCCCCCCCCCCGAACGGATTGTCAAGCGCATTAGCAAGCGGCGTGCAGTGAAAGTATGCGGACCCCATAGACTATAATAGGGTCCGTGTGCTTTCCACGCGGTGTCCGCACAAGTCATGTGGACAGGAAAGTAGATTGTGAAGTACTTTTCTGTCCGCATGTTCTTTGTGGACACTGCACAGAAAGCACATGGACCCCATTATAGTCTATGTGTGCTTTCACTGCATACCACTTGCTAATGCGTTCGGTAGTCTGTTTGGGAGGGTCCCCATGCGGACTCCCCGAATGGATTACTGAACGCAGATGTGAAGCAGGCCTGACTGTGTAGGTATATAGTGAGTGCAATCCCATCCACACATTGCAGAAAAACACACATGGCGGACACACTGCAATTTCCAAAACTGTCGCGGTTTTGGAAATCGCAGCATGTCACTTATATCTGCAGAAACACCTGCAGTTTCCCTATAGGTATAAGTCTAAGTTCACACAGGGTTTTATGCTCCGGAACCTGAGGCGGAGGCTGCCTCAGGTTCCGGACCAAAAAACAGCCTTGACTGAATGCCGGTGCACTGCACCGGTATCCAGTCACGCACTCTGCTCCAGATTAGGCCCAATAAATGGGCCTAGATAGGAGGAGGGAGTGTCTTCAGGCTGAATCGTGAGGCGAAACGACCTGAAGAATGAGCACCTCACTTTTTTTTCCAGGAGCTGGAACAAAACGGCTCCCGGAAAACATTACGGGGGACCAGTGAAGTGACCATAAAATATTTGTCCCAGACAACCCCTTAAAACAGGTTGTCTATAAACTGGAGTGATCGCTGTGGTGGCCACCAGGGAGGTGTAAAATATTTTTTTTTTTTTTTTTTAAAAGCCTACTCACCTGTCCCCCGCACCCCGTTGTCCCCACCTGTGTCTGTTTGGTCTCATGGCTTCATTTCTGGAAATCCTGTACCTAATTGGTCTCAGCGATCACATGAGGTGCAGGACTCCCAGCAAGGAGGCTCCGGCACGAAACCGAATAGACACTACCGGCGGACAACGGAGCATCGGGGACAGGTGAGTATTCTTTTTTTATTTATTTGTTTTTTATTTTACACCTCCCTCCCAGCACATGGGTCGCTCCAATTCCTGAACAACCCCTTTAAAGGATTTAGCCATGTTTCTAATATTGATGGTCTGTCCATAGGATAGGCCATCAATATTACATATGCGATGATACAACAGCCTGGACCTCTGCAGATCAGCTTTTTCCAGGACACTTCAGCTACGGGTAATGGTAACATTTCTAGGAGCCATGCTGTTCACTTGCCATACAGGCTGTAGCAGTAGGTATATGTACTGCACATGGTATAGTGCGTGAGTAGCATGGCTCCCAACATGTTATAACCTTTAACCACCCTGTCTCGGTACCGCTGATCTGCAGGGTCCTGGCAGTGGGCCCCTAGAAACAATTCCACTGGTGGGCCCTAGACACCCCAGTCCGACCCTGATCTTAGGTCCATCTTTGGCTGATGTCCTGGACGTTTTGCAGAGTAGACTAAGCAGAAAATCCTAAACTGATACCAGTACAGTGGTGTACTGTCACTTTTCACACCCATGTTATTTTGTGTTTTACCCCTTGATTTCAACCCAAGTTGATCAGGACTTTTCATCTACGTTATCACTGGTACTGTGTATTAGTACTGAATATAGTACTGAATCCTGTTGCACCTTTGCCTGATGACTTTGTGTTCATCAATTGTTGTCTACAATTGCTCATATGTACAAAGCTGTGGCAACCACCGAAATGTACAGAGTCTTACAGTACCTCTGATTGCCTCTGATATGAAATAGGTATCAAATGGAAATTAATTGTTCCATAATCTATCAAAAATTCATGTTGTGAAGGTATTCTCTTTATCATGCAAAATACCATGTTTCTCTGAAAATAAGACAGGGTTGTATATTATTTTTTCCTCCGAAAAAAGGGCTAGTGCTTACTTTTGGGGTAGGTTTTATTTTTCAGCACCAAAGCGAATCAAAATCTTTTCTGATTTGATGCAGACAAATCTTCTAAAATGGTTGGGGCTAGGGTTAGTAGTCCTAACTTACATTGACAATTGATGGTGCAGTGTCAATGGGTCTTAAACAAGCTTACCGGCCCTCTCACTAAACACTTTGTGTAGCAGTGGCACCATGCCTTCTCTTCCTCCTTTCCTTTATGATCTCCTTTACTCTAAGGAAGAGGTGTTGTAGTTGTTAGGGGGCACAAGACCCCCGGAGCTTATGTTGTTGTAGTTTCAAATTAAATAACAGGCCTGGATTGACTAAAGCCATCCTTTAGCCTGGAGAACCACAAAGACACAGATGGTGGTGTATCAAAATGGATTCTGATTTATTGTTACAGAGAGGTAGTATTTATACAGGTTGGCTTATTCTAATGACATAGTAACATAACCTAGCATCTTCTCATTGGCTAAGGCCTAATTACCGTATTTTTCGGACTATAAGACGCACTTTTTTTCCTCCCAATATGGGAGGAAAATGTGTGTGCGTCTTATAGTCCGAATGCAGCGTGTGCAGCGTCTGTGTCCTGTCTATGAGAATCAAAAGGAGAGCGGTGCTGTGCCTGCCTGCTCTGCCCCTCCTTCCCTGTCTGTGTCGCGTGTTTGCAGGAGCGAGATATGAGAGGCAGGGAAGTAAGGGCGAGCCAGACAGGTGAAGGAAGCGTGGTTTCAAGCTTGCCGAGAAAACCACGCCTCTTTCACCCGTCTGGCTCGTCCCTCCTTCACTGCCTCTCAGATCTGGCTCCTGCAATGATGCCACACAGACAGGGAAGGAGGGGCGGGCCAAACGGGAGGAGGAGGTGTGGTTTTCTCGGCAAGCTTGAAACCACGCCTCCTTCACCTGTCTGGTCCGCCCCTACTTCCCTGCCTGTGTGGCATCATTGCAGGAGCCAGATCTGAGAGGCAGTGAAGGAGGGACGAGCCAGACGGGTGAAAGAGGCGTGGTTTCAAGTTTGCTTAGAAAACCACACCTCCTTCACACCACTGCAGGGTGTCTCTTTCCATCCATGGATGAGATTAGATAGATAGATAGATAGATAGATAGATAGATAGATAGATAGATAGATAGATAGATAGATAGAATAGATAGATAGATAGATAGATAGATAGATAGATAGATAGATAGATAGATAGAATAGATAGATAGATAGATAGATAGATAGATAGATAGATAGATAGATAGATAGATTGAATAGATAGATAGATAGATAGATAGATAGAGACAGATAGATAGACAGACAGACACAGACAGACAGAGATAGATAGATAGATAGATAGATAGATAGATAGATAGATAGATAGATAGATAGATTAGATAGATATGTTCAAATCACCCCCATATCCCTAGAATACATGTAAAACAAAAACATTACTGTGAAACACATACACATTTGGTATCCCTGTGTCCGAAAGCCCCCGGTTCTATTTACATTGGTGAAATATTATATTATTAGGTTATTAAATATTTCACCAATTTTTTTTTTCCTTAAAATTTTTTTTTCCCTATTTTCCTCCTCTAAAACCTTAGTGCGTCTTATGGTCCGGTGCGTCTTATAGTCCGAAAAATACTTTACATCTAATTAGTACATTCCACCAGGAAGCTACCACCCCACAGTCTCTCTCTCTAGATGTATATCTCAAGGCATTCTAAAGACAATAGACATCCTGTGTTTACATCCTCGTTTGGAGACAATTAACTTAATTAACCTTCTCTTCTCCCTTTATCTAAAAAGGGGTCTTTCGGCTTTGATCTTTTACTAACAATGCCCCTGGTCCCAGTCAAACTGTCTCCGTTCTTTGTAAGATAGCATCACCCAATACACAGAGCATAGTGTCTACATAACCAGTCTGGCAAGTTCCAAACTGCTCATCTCTGGGAAAGGGAGATGGACAGATAGAACAATCTCAGCCCCCACCTCTATACATAATTTTTCATAAGATATTGTTAGCCCCCCACATAGTGGAGTGGCATCCAATGTCTAGTCAAGTATGTAACCATGCCCACAGCACAGCAGCATCTGGGAGGCAGAACCCAGTAGGTGATATTTGGAAGGCAAACTCGGGAGGAAGGAGGCAAGAATCTGGAGCGACTGAGCGTATTTTCCCAAATCAAAGAGTAAGGTAGCAGAGCACTTGTCTTGGACATTCGGCAGCTACGGTGGCTCAGTGGTTAGCACTGCAGCCTTGCAGCGCTGGAGTCCTAGGTTCAAACCCTGCCAAGGGCAACATCTGCAAGGAGTTTGTATGTTCTCCCCGTGTTTGCGTGGGTTTCCTCTGGGTACTCTAGTTAACTCCCACACACCAAAGACATACTGATAGGGAATGTAGATTGTGAGCCCTATATGGGACAGCGACTGACAATATATCTGTAAAGCGCTGCGGAATGTGATGGCACTATATAAGTAAGCATAATAAGCTACGGAATGCCTATTCTTCTCTGTTATGCCATGTGACATAATCTAGCACTGAAGGCGCTGACTGCAACTAGGCCTTATTTTTTGAGTAGGGCTTACATTTGAAGCCTACCCCTGCAAAATCAAGTTAAGGTTTATTTTTGGGGTAGGGATTATTTTTGGACAAACAGTGTATATGATGCCCAATAGGGAGCACTATATCTGCCATGTGCACTAGGCCTAAAAGTCAATAAACTGTCATTTTTTTTAACTAAAGTACTTGTTGAAAAAAAATGTGTGTACTTAATTTATTTGCATGTAATCATATCAATGATAACATCACATTGAAGATGCTGAACAGCATCAGGACATCATTGATGCTATTCAGTGCAGCATACAGGATGGGCAAGTGAAGGCAACCATGGGCAGTAGTGGGATCAGTAACCAGTCAATGACACTGAGAGTATTTTGTACTCTCTTCAAACCCAGAGTGTAATTAATGAAGGACCAGAGGATGTGAGTAAACATAAGTGTTACGCACCTCTCCTTGGCTCTGTCGCTGGTCTTCTGGCCTCTTGAATGATGTCATAGACTGTTGAAATCCAATCACAGGCATGATTATACAGTGTGTAATGTCAGGATCATGATTGGCCCCATCAGTCTCTTACATCATTTATGATGTCTCTGAGGCCAAAAGAGGCCCAAAGACTGGCGCTGGAGGTGTCTTACACAGTTTGTTATGTTTAATCACCTTCCCTGGGCCTCTGCTTATAATACTCTGTGGTCTGAAGAGACCCCAAAGTATAATAGTAGTTCATGGGTGGTGACCCCCCAAAATTTTGGGTTTAGCAGAACCAGAAATTTTTGGAAAAATTTTAACAAATATCATAGGAGTCACCATGGGATACTTTATGTAGGGTCAAATATGGGACATTATTCTTAAAGAGATTGTCCAAAGTCTTTCCCACTTACTATATGGGGCCAGTAAAGGGGACATTTCCTCTGTTGATGCCAGTAAAGAAGTAGTAAACTATATGAGAGCCAATAAGGAGGCAGTATATAGTGTGGGGGTAGGATAGGCTTAAGACCCATATGGGACCAGAAAAGGGGATGCTATATCATATGGGAGCCAGTAAATTAAGCTATTTACTGTGTTTGGGACAGTAAAGGGAGAGTTATACTATATGGGGGGAAATAAAGTGAGCAATATACTGTGTGGGCGCTGATAAAGGGCGTGTTATACCATATGGGGGGGCCAGGAAGGAGTTGCTATACCATGTGGAGCAGCGGTTTTGGTAATCAAAATTTGGTTTGGGGCCCAGTCTTTAGTAGTTACGCCCCTGCCTAGCAGTGTGTGTAAAGAGATTTCTGTCAAACATTGATTAGATCCTCCTACTTCAGGACTAAACCCAGAATAAACAGAGTTTGAAATGTACAAGTGAACAGTACAACAGAACAGAACAATTGTGCAAATGAAAAGTACAAATTTTTACTAAATCTTCTTCCAGAAAACTATACAATATATCAATCTGCTCTGCTTCTCTTGTTCTTCATTAAAAGAATTGCAATTCTGGAAGGTAACAATGTTACAGGTTATTGGATATAGGGATACAGTTGCTGTCCCGTTGGTGGAGATAGGGTCCCACTCCATCCTACAGGTAAGTAATAGAGCTCCACACGCACAGATTGTGTTTAAACTGGTGATTTATTGTAGGGTATAAGTAAGTACTTTCGGTCTTTTTGACCTTCCTCAGACTCTACATAAAACATAAAAAAGACATTTTGTCATGAAAATTCAACATGTTATAACAGCACATGCTGTAGAAACAAGGTGTCAACTAGTGTCGGACTGGGGTGTCTAGGGCCCACCAGTGGAATTATTTCTAGGGGCCCACCATCAGGACCCTGCAGACCAGTGATACTGAGACAGGGCGAATAAAGGTAATAACATGTCAGGAGACTTGCTGCTCACCCGCTATACACTGTGCACCACTTCACTACCTAAACCCACTGCTACACCCTGTATGGCAAATGAACAGCGCGGCTCCTAGAAATGTTACCATTACCTGCAGCCACACTGTCCTGGAAGAGCTGATCTGCAGAGGTCCTGGCTGTTGCATCACCGCAGATGTAATATTGATGGTCTATCCTAAGGACAGACCATCAATATTCGAAAGGTGGATAAGTCCTTTAAAGATTTGTCCAGGAATTGGAACAACCCATGTGCCGGGCGAGAGGAGCAAAATAAAAAATAAATAAGACGCACACTCATCTGTCCTTGGCGCTACGTTGTCTGCTGCCAGTGTCCACTCAGTCTTGTGCTGCCACCTCCTTGCTGGGAGTCCTGCACCTCATGTGACTGCTAAGAACAATTAGGTACGGGATTTCCAGAAATTAGGCGCTACCATGAGACTGAACAGACACAGGCGGGGAACAATGGGGTGCTGGGGACAGGTGAGAAGGGTTTTTTTTTTTTAATTTTTACACCCACCTGGCGGCCGCCACAGTGATCGCTCCAGTTTGTGGACAACCTCTTTAAGCTAAAGCCTCACACTGCAGAAACACAGCGTTTTTGGCTCCGGTAGAAAAAAAATTATGTGTTTTACAAAACAAACAAAGTGAATGAAATTTAATCAAATTTACCTCATCCACACATTGCAGGAAAAAAAGACATGGAAGATGCTGCAAACTCTAAAATGCGTGTTCTTCTAAAAACATGGCCGGTTACTTTCAGCTGCACAATCAGGAGAAAGTGTCGGGAAAATGCATCAAAAGCTCAATGAAATACACTGTGGAAAAAATAAGTTGTGCTTCACCGCTATTTTTTTCAGCAGTGTTTCTTAGCTGCGTTCCGCTGTTGGGCCTCATCCTTATTATCTCAATACATTGTGTACTACACTATAAGGCTAAGGCCCCATGTAGCAATCCGTAGCAAAAAAGCGCTGCGGGAAAACCCCCAGCGGCAACACATCAGTTTTTCCTGCAGCGCTTTTTGCAGAAACTCCACAGAGGTTTCCTCTGAGGACTTTCTGCTTCCATTATACCTATAGGGACACTGTAAGTGATTCTGTAGGTATAAGTAACATGCTGCAACAGTTTTGGAAATTGCAGCATTTCCGCTTTTTGTATTTTTCTGGAATGTGTGGATGGGATTGCACACACTATATGCCTACACACTGATAGATATACATTCATATACCATATATAAGCCATATATACACTTATATGAATGTATGAATACTATATATACATATACACATTATTATAGCATACTGTATACAATCACAAATACCTGTATACAAACCTACAGTCCTCACACAGTATACAAGTCACATACTTTAACCCTTAAGTACTATCATGGTGTCTATCATAATGATATGTGTATGGTAGTGGTGTATGATAGACACCATGATAGGACTTAAGGGTTAAACAAATGTACACAAATACATATTAAATATTACATTTTACCAAAAAAAGAAAAATATATACTCACATTTGTGAAGCAGATCATCGCAGCAGTAGACTCCTCTGTCCCCACACGGTCCGATGTAAGAGATGACTCACTGCTGGGAGGGGGAGGGGAAGGAAGTCCGGGCTGCAGAGAGAGAGCTCTTCTAGGATGGCAGGGAGAAATGCAGCTGCTGCCCCTGGTGTGCTCCGTCCTCCGGATGTATACTTTCCCCATAATAATAGGGAAAGTATAGCACTGGCAGGAGGCCCCTCTGTGCAAGTGTCGGGGCCCTCGGAAACTGCCGGCAGCCGGTCATCTTTAGTAATTACAGTGCTGCCGGCAGCCTGGGGCCCCGAACTGATAGTCAAGGCTTGGGCCCACCGGGGGATTCACCGGTTCCCCGGCGGGCCAGTCCTACCCTGATGTCAACACATACACATTATATACAAAATATATACAGAAAGCCATGTATAATCAAAGGCTGGGTGTCCAATGTTACAGGTTATAGTTTCTAGATATTTGGAGATTGATAATTGATCCAGGAATGTATTCTTTTTTCCAGATTAGATTCAGGACGTTTGTTTTACTTAAAATGAGGACGATTGACTTCCACCATGAAATGATCTGGATGAATGGAATGATGTCTTTTATCAGCCATACAAATTATGCTGCTATATTATGTGTCACTCACACATAGGATTAGATTTTCACTTTTATTAATTTATTATTATTATTATTATTATTATTATTATTATATATTTTTAGAGCACAATTGATTTCATGGTGCTTGATATTTGAAGAGTGGCTTACACACAAAATACACAAGAACAAGAACTATAGACTAACTGTTACAGTGGAATAGAGTGCCCTTCCCACAAGGTCTCAATCTGTAGGGGAAAGGGGATAGAGATAGTAGGTGAGAGATTCACTTTAAAAATTTTTAAAAAAGAATACTATCGCTTTAAGTATTATTAGTTTTTTAAAAAATTTCAAATATATCTCACAAAATATGGTTTGGAAGGTTTATAAATTACAGCAAGCCTAAATGTTTATGTGGATTAGTTTATGCAAATATTATGCTAACAAAAGTCACCCACTGAGTGTTTCATGCTGACAAAATGAATTTTATTCCCATAATAACTCCATATATGATAGAATTTCTTTGGAATGTGGACAAACTTGTACAATCTATTGGCTTTCATGTGTGCAGAGGTTAGTTCATAGTTATTAGAGACATCAGTACTTGTAATAGCATGTGAACCCCTATTGATCTGTCTCTCTATGTGATTACCAACAGATGGTATACTGCCATTCTTAAACGTTGCTGTAAGACCAAATGAGATTAATATATATAATTGTCTAATTCAGTAGCAAGCTATAAAATAGTATTGACATTTAAATTAGTTTTCGGAGAAGAAAATCTCTCTTAGCAACTTGTTTAGTCAAAAAGGCCACAATTTTATTATACAATATAGCAATACTATCCATAATGTGAGGAAAAGAAGCCCGAAAAAAACAATCTTTGTCTAAGCCCCCACATAGTGAGTTGCAGCCAAAAAGTGCTGCGGAAAATACCATAGCAGAAATACATTGCAGGTTTTCCCTAAGTGCTTTTCACAGAAAGTTCACAAAGTTTTGCTCTGTTTTTTATTTTTTTATGCCAACGTTAGACCCTCTGTAGGGATAGGTTGCACATCTTCTGTGTCAAAGTTTTGTTCTTTGAACTTTCTGCTTCATATATACCCATACGGAAACTGCCAGTATTTTCATAGGTATAATTAATATGCGGCAGTTTACAAAAACGCGTTTTTGCAGGTACTATGAGGTTGAAGCCCTACGTTGCGGAAATGCAGCTTATTATTCCGTCCACAAGGAGTCCGCATGGAGATCCCCCCAGATGGAATGCAATTGCAATTGCAAGCGATGTGCTTGCAAAGCACATGGAGCCCATAGACATAAATGAATTGTGCGGACAGTGCGCGGCAAGCACACGGAGCCTATTATAGTCTATGGGCTCTATGTGCTTAACTGCACAGCGCTTGCATTAGCTTTGGTATTCCGTTCGGGGGGTCTTCATGCGGACTCCTTGCGGACGGAATACAAGCGCTCATGTGAACCAACCCTCAGAGATCCCCAGATCACAACAGCATATCCATTTTCTGATGTGTGTCTGGCTGGTGCAGAGGTTCAAAAAACTGTTCTGTAAAATGTGAGTGACACTAGTAGCTATTAGATATATGCAAAGCAATAAGTGACGTCACATCTATGATATAAATGGCCACTATCAGCACTAAATTTTGATTCATATTTATTTGAAAAAATAATCACGACACAGAGTGAAGTATAATGGTGCTGAATAAATGCTTGAAGCAGAATAATACACCAGTTTATGGTGAAACTGTTAGATAAATGCAAGACAATGTGTAATGTTACAACTGTGACATCTATATCAACAGGCAGTGGCACAATATCACCACCAGTTTCATTTAAACCCTGAACACTCCATGATGAATTAATCTGTCATGAGTGAGGGACAGTTAATGCTCAGTGAAATATATATTTATCAAGTTATCCTAGTGATGAAGCGTGCACTACCAGCATATGTATGGGGTCAGCAGCAGGATCTGGCTATCACACATCGCCTTTCACATGCTGCAGTCAAAAGAGAAAATTACATGTAAAGCAATTGGACAGAGGAAAAGGGTTCCCTCTGCCAAAGTCTCATTCACCATCAACTCGATCGCAGTGTGCCGGGGGTCTGCAATGGTAGCCGGAAGGCTGACCATTGCATCCAGCTCTGCCATGTATAGAAGCCTATTAGGCCCTTTCATTTGTGGATGTTGTGCTCTCATTTCTAGATTTTTGACTATTATTTACTATTTGCTTTACTATACTATTTATATCTTTAAAGAGGACCTTTCATGCAGTTTTATAAACTGCTGGAAAGCTGACAGTACGCTGAATTCAGCGCACTGTCGGCTTTCCCGATCTGTGCCCGGTGTAAAGCGCTATTGGTCCTGTTACCGTAGCGCTTTAGTGTCAGAAGGGCGTTTCTGACAGTTAGCCAGGGACGCCCTTCTCCACAGCAGCGCCTATCGTGCTGTACTGTGAGAGCCGGGAGGAACGCCCCCACCCTCTGCTCACACAGCTCGTCCATAGACAAGTATTATCAGGAGAGGGAGGGGGCGTTCCTCCCCACTCACACAGCACAGCGTGATAGGCGCTGCTGGGCAGAAGGGCGTCCCTGGCTAAGTGTCAGAAACGCCCTTCTGACTGTAAAGCCCTATGGTACCAGGACCGATAGCGCTTTACCCAGGGCACAGATCGGGAAAGCCGAGAGTGCGCTGAATTCAGCACACTGTCAGCTTTCCAGCAGTATATAACACTGCATGTGCCCGATCTGATGAAAGGTCCTCTTTAAGTCCATGAAAAAGGTATAACAAACGGAAGATATTTGTTTGTTTTTTCACAGACCCATAGACTTTCATTGATGTGATGATTCTGTAATACATCACCACCTGTGAAAAAAAAAGACATGCTCCTGTTGCTTTTTTGTGCACTTATGGGCCACAAAGAAAAACTCTATCATCTGACTAAACACATTGAAATGAATGAGTAAGAATAGCCTCTGGAAAAACTGCCATATGTACATGTGTAAATAAGACCTTAGTCTTACTTCCCAAATATTGGAATAAAAAGTGATCAAAAACTTGAATGAACCCGAAAAGAATACTGATGAATTCTGGGCCCCACGTGGCTTAAACACTGTGGAAAAAATGCATTGCCCCGTGGGGCCTTAGCCAAAAACTACAACTTGCTCCATAAAAAATATTCCCAGCATATTAAATATGAAGCTTAATCAACTGTAAAATGTATAGTTCTTGGAATATGGCAATGCAAAACTTTATAAATTGGGTACCAATCTAATCATACTAGCCCACAGAGTAAAGTTTGCATGTCATTTATACCCCAGAGTGAACAATGTAATAATGAAACATAAAAAATAAAAAAAAATTGTATATTTTTTGTCCCCTCTCCAAAAAGTTCAATGCGTTATATGTACTCTAACTTTTCCATAAAAAAGTGAAACTTATCATCATATCACTACATCAATGGAAGTATTAAAAAGCTATGCCTCTGAGAAGGGGATTAAAAAAATGCATGGCTTGTCCTGAAGGAAAAAACAGGTTGTGTCAATAAGGGGTTCACTGGCATGCTATTGAAGATTTGTGAATGATGTGATGAAGATTTATGATTCACAAATGAATGTAAGAAATGCATATATGCAGCAGCACTCAGCGGTGGCTACCTGAGCCTGCCTTACTAATTCACTGACACTAATTTCTACATCTAATCTCTATAATGTATCTTTTTATCATTTTATTGTGAATAGAACTATCTATTCTTCCCTCCTTACTCTGAAACACAGTATCTGATACTAATCCACTATCTATCTATTTTCTGTTTTTTATTATGTCTTATTCCCTATCTGGTGTTCTGGCTCTATCTGTATCACCATAAGGCAACCATGTTTCCTGGATTCACAGTTTCATAATGCGTATAACTCATCATTGACTTCTATAGTCCCTCATAATTTGCAAAGAACTATAGGGAAGGTCATGTGGACCTTCTATCTCCTTCAGATCTGTAAAATGACAGCCATCATAACGGAGATTTATACAAGATAAATCCCAAAAGTTTTGTTTTTGCCAAAATCTGGAGCTTTTGGGAAATATGTAACAAATTATATTTGTGCCAAATAATTTAGTTTATCTCTACCTTGCACAAATTGGTTTTTCTTAGGCTTCAATGAAGGAAGGGCAGTAGGCCTCATCCTTTGTAAGGGTAAGTTCAGATGGTGTTTTTTTAGTCCGGAACCTGAGGCAGACCAAAAAACGGGTAGCCACGACAGAAAGCCAGTGCACTGCATCGGCATCCAGCTATGCACTCCGCTCTGGATTAGGCCCAATGACTGGGCCTGGTCTGGAGGAAGGTGTGTCTTCAGGCTGAAATGCGAAGCAAAACGGCCTGTAGAATGAGCATCTTGCTTCTTTTTTTCTGGGAGCCGTAAGAAACGGCTCCCAGAGAAAAGACCTGAGCCGCTCCCATTGATTTCAATGAGAGCCGTCTTTTTGGTCAGGACTTTGAGGCGGATACGGCCTCAAACTCCTGACCAAAAATCTCTGTGTGAACTTACCATAATACTTACTACCTCAGAGGGGTGGGGTCGAAGATACAGACTTAGGAGAGGGCTTCTTATAGACCAGAGAGAGCACTATTTGTTTAATACAATGCACTTTTTCTGTAATGTAAAAAAAGAACAAACTGCACCCCCACAAACACATTTTGTAATACTTCCTATAAAATGCACACGTAACAATAATATGCAGTGTCTAGAGATAGGCAAACGTGAAGATTCATTACTATCACCTCTTGGGTCTCCCTATATCTTCTCTCGAGCAGGGCCCTCACTCCTATTGTTTGATATCTTAATTCTTTATCACCTTGTAATGTGAAATACTGTTTGTTCATGTAACCTCTGATTTTAAAGTTCTGCAGAATATGTTGCTGCTATAAAGATATTATTATTTAGTTTTGGGCTTGGACTGTTACAAGTGAATAAGCTTATGACGAAGCAGAAGTGACATTATTATACTCTGGGGTCTCTTCAGACAACATACCGTATTTTTCGGACTATAAGACGCACCTAGGTTTTAGAGGAGGAAAATAGGGAAAAAAAATTTTGAAGCAAAAACTGGTAAAATATTTAATATATGGGAGTTGTAGTTTTGCAACAGCTGCAAGGCCACATTGACAGGTGACCCTGCAGCTGTACGGGGATGCATAGAGTGTTTTTTTTTGCGGGGCCAGAAGTACTTTTTAGTTATACCATTTTGGGGAATATCTATTGCTTAGATCACTTTTTATTGAAAAAAAAAAGCCGGTGGTTTATGATATATGATTTTCTACTTTTATATATATATTCTAGGGACAGGAGGTGATTTAGAACTTTTATTTATTTCATATTTTTATTATATATTTTTAAAGCTTTTTTTTTTTTTTTTTACTATTTTATTCCCCCCCCCGGGGCTTGAACCTGCGGTCACTTGATCGCAAGTCCCATAGACGGCAATACAACTGTATTGCCGTCTATGGGACATTCTGTCTATTAGTATTACGGCTGGTCATAGAGACCAGCCGCAATACTAATACAGCAGTGACAGGCCGGGGAGCCTCATTAGGCTCCCGGCTGTCACCCGAACAGGTCGGCTCCTGCGATATCGCCGCGCAGGAGCCGGCCTGCAACTTTACAGGTACGGGGCCGGTGGGAACCGGCCCCGGGGGAGAAGGGGCCGCTGATACTGACCCGGCATCCGCTGTACTAGAGAGGCGGATGCTGGGGAGGGATAGACGCCGGGGACTGAGACATCGCTGCCCTGCCCTGCATGAAGCCAGCGGCGGGGGACGGAGGAGCGGAATAGCATCACTCCTCCCGCTGCTGGCTTCATGCAGGGCAGGGCAGCGATGTCTCAGGCCCCGGCACCTGTAATGGCGTCTATCACTTGCCGGCTTCCGCCTCTCTATTACAGCGGATGCCAGGCGCCACATTCGGAGTATAAGACGCACCTTTCTTTTCCCCCCAAATTTGGGGAAAAAAAAGTGCGTCTTATAGTCCGAAAAATACGGTAATACATTAGATGGAGGTCCAGAGGAGGTGTGAAAAAATAACAAACAGTTATACTCACCTTCCCTCACCTCTTCTGGACATCCAAGCAGCATCTGAAACTTCCACAGGGTCCTCTTCTAACCTTTTTTGGCCTTCTGAGTGACATCAGGTGCTTCGGGGGTCATGGCTGTGCCTGGGATTGAGCCGTAGGGTTGACAGGCCTCAGTGGTGACCCCCACCATCACTTTGTTAATCGGAATATCCCATTAAGAGCTGTACTTCCTAGGTACTGACACTGGACAATGATAAAAGGTGATGGAGCTGGTGTGGTTGGCTATTATGAAATCAGGACTAATAGTATGTTCATACAGAGGCTTTTGGAGAGCATTTTGGGGCAGAATACCAACTCAAAATCCTCTCCAAAAGCTTCTGTGTGAACATCTGGCCCTAATATGCATCCGTGGTTTTCAGTGGTAGGCAGTATTAGATTCTTCAGTTTTCAGCACACTAAAGAAGAAGTTCTCTCCCTTTTTCCCATGCCCTAGAATCATTCCCTACTAAAGTTGTGCACCCCCCCTTTCTTTTCCTTTCCTCCCCTGCCACCCAGCACCTTATCCCTGTTATGCTTGTTTCTTATTGTTCTTTATGCAATAAAACTGTATAAAACTTTTAATTTAAAAAAAAAAAAATTCCCTGCCTGATTTTTCTATGGTTTCTGTGGCAGAATCACAACTGAAACCATGGTGTGCAGATTATTTGCATTGCGTGTGCAAACCCATACCGGAAACCCATGGCTCTGCCTGGACTTTCTACCATGGATTCCACTGGAGCATTTTTGGAGTAGGCTTTTCAGATGACAGATTGCTTCAAATTCTTCTCCACTGGTTTTTCAAATCACAGCATTCTACTGTGTATATTTTCTGCAATGTGTGGATGGGATTAGCTGGTATCCCATGCACTTTGCAGGTATTGTAAAATACCATGTTTTTTTCTGCGGTATTACCGCCATGGCCAATTCCCTTAGAGAGTATTGTGGAAAAGATTTCCAAGATGAAGGTATTGATATATGGAGGGAATTCTTTCTGAGCATACCTGGGGTGTTTTCGGGTGTGCTTTTATCATGATTCTTACTTGTGTAATATTTATTCTTTTTTGCTGTCTCGGGATGTATTTTGTGTTACAGCATTCCTAGGGCTCCAGTAGACATTGCCCATCAATGATAAAAATAGAATCTTCTGCTTGAATTATTCATTGCTTCTAAATGACCCCAAAGATTTACAAAGCAGCATACAGAAATGCAACATTTACCGCCTTGCTGATGACAAATAAAGTTAGAATGTTTTTGTTAGAAACAAGCTGAGCCAATTCACATGTAACAGTTTGCACAGGTGAATAAGTCTAGAAATTGTTAAAGCAACACACTGATGATCTGTAGTTGGTGAGGACGGCAGTCTACCTGGCAAAATGTAATGGCTTCCATCTGACATAATAATGTACAGGCCACAGTAAATGATGGGCTGCCTCTGTGTGATTACCAATAAAGTGTTTTAAAGAGAAAGCTTTCCAGGTGACTAGCAACACACAATCACAGTGCCAGTCTCCTAGTCTGAAAGGGTCACGGTCTTGGAGTAAAAAATAGACAGCACAAGGTAGATTTTCTTTGACATTAATATCTTTCCTGACAGTAATGTTAATACTCAGTTGCTTAAAGCCGCACTTGACTTAGAAAATATAAGATGAATAGTCTGTCTTACATAGAAATATTAGCTCTTCTTTACTGCAAGGAACAGCATGTTTCAGAAAGGAAATGTTTTAAACAGCAATTTTGCCATCCTATGTATATATTTTTACCTTTAACCTGCTATTTTTCATCATCGTGAAACCAATGCTTTGTTGTTCTAGACACTATTTACAGTCAGTAAAACAAGGAAGCGCTTGGCAATAATAACACCCTAACAACAGAGCACTGAAGCTATCAGGGGTCTAGAGAGATACATATC
The DNA here is from genome assembly GCF_031893055.1 of Leptodactylus fuscus. Classification (NCBI taxonomy): domain Eukaryota; kingdom Metazoa; phylum Chordata; class Amphibia; order Anura; family Leptodactylidae; genus Leptodactylus; species Leptodactylus fuscus. The sequence continues at coordinate 104,486,553 of NC_134269.1, forward strand.
GATATTGTTATAAGGGTCGTGGCATTTGCTCCCTGCTAGAAATCATTGCAGACTATTCAATCTCCTGCCAAGATAAGCACTGCCATAGATACTGTACTTGAAGCCAGCCACCCTCATGAGGTTCATGTAAGTGTACGTCCAAATTGGGCCACAGTCAACAGTTAATATATTGTCTTGTATTTTGTATGTTTGGTTTAACTAAGATTAAGGCTAAAATTAAAGCAGACCAATATTGTATTACAGAAATTCATTGTACTGATTGAAATTCTCAATTTTAGTACCAAAGTTTTAGATTTTTCTTGGTGTATAGGTAAGTGTAAATAGTGATAAGCATTGTTGCCCTGCAGCATTAGGGTTCTGGATTAAAATCTGATCAAAAGAAATAGAAATGCATGGGAAATGTAAATTGCCACTGCATGTAAATAACAGTGATCCAAGGAGTAAAATAAAGCCAAACAAAGGCTACACAAGTGAACAGCTGTGGATTTATTTGCAGATCATTTATGGAAGCTCGATAACTCTTTTAGGCTGGGGCTCCACGAGACGGAAACATTGTGATGCCGTGGGAAAAAAATCACAGCATTTTACAGTACGGGCAAAGTTAATGGGATTCTAGCAATATAAGCAACAACAAAAATAAAAGAAAGTGAAAAAAGGTTAAAAAAAAATCAGTGCAAACACTTAATGGAATGTGATCTGTGCAACACATGTATCCATTCCCAACCTCTTGGCCAAATATACCTCCAGATGTGTTGCATAACATGACAAGCATTGAAAAAATCTGATTGTATGATACTCTGTCACGAGTTCTCTATATTTGTCTATGTATGGCCACCTACTGATTGTGTTATTGATGATGATCTATCAGGAATTTTGACAGCATATGAAAATATTGTATTGAGTTTGTTTAATGAGAAATTGGAATCCTTAACCAAATTTTACCTAAGGTAATGCTGGACATATTTGTACATGCAGTGTAAGTGCTTTTTTTTTTTCTATATAACATTAGAAATAAGGAACAGCTTTCATTGACAGAAAGCAAGGCTAGTTATCTATGTCAGGGGTGTGTTATTGTTTCACATAAAATAGAAAATATTACCATGTACATGATACAGATATTCCCCTTTCATATTACTGGAGAGTTAAACTATCCATACGAGAATTACAAAATAAAGGAATTATTACTGAAGAGAACTTTAGTACTATAACCCCTCCACAAAGACAAGTGAAGGCACTATCATTCAGAAGCCCTTGGTATCCTGTCTTACAATAGTCTTGAGTCTTAAAGATGGAAAATATCTCTCCACTGTCTCAAAGATTACAGCTAAACCCTCTAAATACTTATAAACACTTTACAAAAACATACAATCAGTCAATGCAGGCCATTTAAAGGATTTAGAATAGAAGTCACCTTGCTCATAGAGACGCTTTTGAAAAAATACAGGCTTCCAAATCCAAATATTACAGGACAATTGATAAGAGAGCTATAAAATATAATGCAGATTATAAATAAAAATATATTTTTAAGACTATAGTAGGAAAATGGTATAATGATACTGCATGCATGAAACAGAAATATGTAACATATACCTGTCCCTTTTCTATAATTATCCAGTGTGACTGAACAAGTCCAAAGATGTCAGTATTCCACTTCTTCTTCAAAACCACCTCTCCGCCAAACCATAACTCCAACACTTTACATGAATTACCGCTTTTTGATGCCCTTCCTTTACATTAGTTTAGCAATTCAGCTCCGTTTTATTAAAAAGAAGCTATAGAAAGCCAAAAATAAAACACAGATGACTAGGATGTATTGTTTAATTAAATTATATTCAGGAGAAAATATAAAAAAAATATTTGTGTAAGTGTAAAATCTATGTTTAGTGTTTTTATAAACACATGTACAATGTTAAGATAACTGGTGGGCAAAATAGTCAAATAATGGATCACAACCTGTTGTGGTGTTACTCCACTGTGAGATCCCCATGCAACATGATAACCATGATGGCTACACCCAATACAGACCGGCAAGACAATGATGGCAGTGTTGTGTCCTGTTGCGTAGACGAACCAAAGATTCCACCAAATGCTCTTAATCTACTGGAACTTTTCTTAATTTGATTGTAGTTGACAAGCCGATGTAAAAACACACAGGATATGACACATAAAACAGTATCAAGAAATACACAGGTCTCACTTGCAAGAATCCCTCGTCTTCTCACAAGCGATACTTCCAGCTGTACCCATGGATTAGATCTCAAACTCTTGTGTTGTGATGGCTGCTTTCTGGAGACGCACACAAGCGGAGTCTGCAGACAAGCTCCTGGAAGAGAGTACCTTTGCCCCAACAAAGTGCGATTTCATGCTGCAACCAGCCCTTGAGGAACATGCAAAAAAAAAAAAACATGAAACAGCAAAACACAATTTGCACAAAGCAAAGTCTACTGTACATCCAGGAAAACTAACAATATATTCAATATACAGAATAAACACTGTTCCAAATGAGAAGGCAACTAATCTTGGGCAGGGACTCTGTGTTTGGTCACTATGCGTCCCACATTTATGTTTAATCAGTGTTTATTGATTTTTATTTTTTTTTTACCATTATTGACAGGCATAGAAACAGACAACATAAAAACAACTAAGGTTCCATTAGTACTTACAGTTAACTAGGTAAACTAAAGAGCATTGTTTCAAAGAAGCATCCCATCAAGCACACTGGAAAAATCAAGGGAGCTCCCTTAGAATAGCATAGAGCCCAAATACTGCACAATTCCTTGATGAACAATCAGTCTCCTGGAGTGATGGTGCATGTTGGAGGAAAGCTAGCTCCCATGACCCTGAGAAAACAATCCATACTAACTGCAGGAGGGTTACTCTGCCATGCCATCTAAAACTACAATCAACAACATGAAACTTAAGAGAAGAGTGAGAACAAGAAGAAAGGAAGAAAGAGTAAATGTACAAGAAAGAGATTGGTAATAAGAAAATGAAAAAACTATCTGAACATGCATTACAATGTGTCATGGGCAGCAGATCGTGTACCCGAGTTGCTACCTAACTAGTTTGAATTTGGGCCACTTCCAAGGGCACTATTTAAGTAGTCCCCCAAGGTCTTTCCCCTTTAATTCCTGTATGGGTAGTCTTCACTACATGGAGACTACCAGGTCACTACATCTTGGAGTGGTCACAGTATAAGTGGTTTCTGAACAGGGACCAGAAAGACTCTGGTAAATAGTACCAGGGGTCAGGCAGAGGATAGTCGAGTAAAGGCTGAAGGTTAGTGGCAAGCAGCATATAAGCAAAGCCACAGCTCTTTTACTTCTCCTTTCTGCTAAATTCACTCCTGGCATTGGCTCAAAACCTGCAGCAAAATCTGCAACAAAAAAAGCAGCTTTTCAGCAATGAGGAGCCTGAACCTTAAGATTTCTTAAAGGGGTATTCCCAACTTGAATGTTCACCACCATGCAGGCTGTGTGCTCTGTTCACTTCTTGGTTTTCTCTGTGAATTGGTGGGCGGGGTTTCTCTTGCTATCTCACAGACAAAGTCAGCTCTGCTATCCCTCTTCATAGCAGTACATGTTTGCAGTCAGTAATGAGGGATGTTTGTAAATAAATTAGCACTATATCACTGGAAGATGCACAATATGAAGCTGATGTAGCAGAGCTGGATTTGTTAGGTGATAACAATCCCAAACTTACATGCTACAGGACCACGAGTCAGCTTGCAATATACTCACTTTTAGGTCTGTCTTTAATGGACTCCCTGTCTCAACCTTTATCAGCAAAATTCAATTATCAAACTGATAACTGGAAGAGCCAGAGATAACAGCTCAGAAATACAAGCTGCTCCCGAGCACACAGCTCCCCCTCCCCTCCCTGAGAGCATGGAACCACATCACTTGTCCTGGGCGAAGAGATAAATAGCTCAGAAATACAAGCACGTAGCACTCAGCTCCCCCTCCCTGAGAGCAGCGAGCTATGTCACTTGTCCTGTGTGGAGAGATAAGATCATCCCCAGGTCCCGTGATTATGGAAACACAGTGTAAACAATGAAGTGAATAATCTCAGATAGCTGCCAAACAAAGCAATTTTGCTTAAGCAATATATTTAGGAAAAATCTTAAATCTACATAAGCTAGCAGTATAGATAGGATCCTTGAGATGGTACAACCCCTTTAAGTGACCTCAATATTCAAACTTTTTTCTGAGTGAGAGCAAAGTTACTTGGGAGTGTGAAATATATAATAATAAGTCATCAGCATAAAGAGCCATTTTATACTCAGTGCCTCCAATCTGCAGGCTGTTTATATTGGGATCTTTCCTGATTAAAACAACCAGGTGTTCAACACATTTATAACTAACTGCAAAACATCACCTTATGTACACTGTATATAGCTGCTGAGTCTGTGCATTGTATTCCTGTGCTGGCAGTACATAATCAGTATGCACGATGGCAAATAATCTATTGACCCTTTTCCAGCCCTTTCTGGCTCTATAATCCTGCAATCACAGAAGAAAGCATTATTTTTATGTTTGCCTACTTTTCAGAAATGGCCTTTTCTGTGCCTAAAGTAACATCACACAAAATCAGACATGTTTTTAAGTAACTGAAAATGTCAAAGGATAGTAATTATATTAAGAGTGGCACTTCACCACTGCAGGTAAGCGATGGACTGAAGTCACTAAGCGCTGATATATTTTAGCTCTAAAAAAAACCCTTTACAATAACAAACCTTCCCATGGAGATACGAGGATATTAAACATGCGATCCTAGAAGACACCATAAAAATATACATTATCATCATGTCCTTATTATGGTTAATTTCCAATGTGACCTTTTCAGAATTATCTTAGAGACTATTTATGTCACCTTAAACTATCAGCGCATCGCTGTAAAATTGATCTTTGTGTGGCCATGTTTTTATTACTTCAACAATTTACACTGTCAAGAACACCCACTTATTCTTCATTATAGTAACAATTAATTATATTCAATGTAACATTTCTTATCCTGGGACTGCCACAATGGCAATCCAAGCCCGATGCTTTCTGCTTTACAGAATATATTCTCTCATGTTGATAAGAATAATGAATAATGCCATAATTATATATATATTTAAAAATACAACCTGCTAGTATAAAAGTCTATATTACTATATTGTGCTGTACATATATAGAGACATACTTGCTGTAAGACAAATGAATAACAAATGTGTGTGTGTTCACACAGTCATACATGCATCCACTGAACCTGCACTTGGCCACGTTGCTAATGGTGTATTTACTGGCATTCCAATGGATTCCCCTGCCTTTAGGTAACTGACGGCATGTGCTCATCCTTGATGTAGGACACTTTGACACAACTATTTTTCTAAGAAGGGTGTCACTGCCGTATACTTTCTTGTGTCAGACAGCATGGGGTACCACTTGCAATTTTCACTGTGCAGCAAGGTACATACTATTGTCATGGCAGCAATGGTACAGCCATGATTAAGAGCACTTATTGCTTGAAAACAGTTGGCTGTTGAACTGCTGAACATGGAAAGGAAATAAGGAGCAAGTTAAAGAGGACCTTTCACCACTTGGGGCACATGCAGTTTTATACACCGCTAGAAAGCCGACAGGGTTTCATGTTCTGTGCCCCGGTTGAAGAGCTATCAGTGCCGGTATCATAGCTCTTTGCTGTTAGAAGGGCTTTTTTGACAGTCAATCAGGAACGCCCTTCCTCACAGCAACGTCTGTAGCACTGTACTGTGAGAGCAGGGAGGAAAGCCCCCTCCCTGTACTCGTCTATGGATGAACACTATCAGGAGGGGAGGAGGCGCCCAAAACAGATCCAGGTGCTAGTTATGATACCTCAGTGTTTGTGCAGGCATGGGTCTCTTGACACCGGACTATACATATATGTCTTCTCCAGTTCCTTCTTCATGGGTGTCCACATATCCAACAGTAACACAGTATAGCATTGCTTCCACATTCCCTCCCTCTTTTCATACCTTTAAGCTTAGGCACTGCTATGCTGTCTTAAACCTGTTGAGCCTGGGCAAGAAAAGCTACAAAGCGGAGGAATTGCTGCAAACTTCCAATTGCCTATTTAAAGAAGCACTTTCAGAATTTTTTAATTTGCTCTCTGAATATACTTCCTATATGTATAACAGTGGTGGTTTTATCTCCTTCTTATTTCCTCTATGTTACGTTCTCTTTTGCCTTTGGCAATGAGTAAAATCAGTCATGTAACTTCACACTGACTAGTAGAGATGAGCGAATAGTGTTTGATCGAGTAGGTATTCGATAGAATACTATGGTATTCGAAATACTCATACTCGTTTGAATACTACTCCTATTCGCAGTAAAGATTCGATTTAGAACCAGCGTTGATTGACCGAATGCTATACAGTGTTTATAGCATTCGGCAAATCAATGCTGGTTCTGCAGCAGGCTCTTCTTTGCTAGCCGGGAGAGCTGGCAGCTTTCGGTTATGCAGGAGCTGACTTTTTCTCATAGGAATGCATTGATTGGCTGAATGCTATACAGTGTACAGCATTCGGCCTCTCGTCTGAGAGGAGGCAGAGACTAAGATCGGACCACAATCTTAGACTCCACCTCCTCACAGACGAGCCTCCGGCAGAACCAGCGTTGATTGGCCGAATGCTGTACACTTGCCAATCAACGTTGGTCAATGCATTCCTATGAGAAAATGTAATCTCCCGCATAAACGCAAGATGCGAGCTCTCCCGACTAGCAAAGAAGAGCATGCTGCAGAACTAGCATTGATTGGCTGAATGCTATACACGGTATAGCATTCGGCCAATCAATGCTGGTTCTGCAAGACGAGTAAGTTCACATTAGCGCTTGCCTCCCGTCCGGAAGGAGTCCACAAGACCCCCTGATCGAAATATCACCGCAACTGCAAGCACTGTGCAGTTAAAGCGCACGGACCCGTTATAGGCTATGGGGTCCGTGTGCTTTAACTGCACAGCGCTCCTCCTAAACACTCTCCTCCTGCTTCTCATGGACTTAGTGATTCTCCTTTAGTCGAATAGTGGTTTCCCCTGAAACGAGCATTTTTTCCCATAGACTATAATGGGATTCGACATTCGATCGAGTAGTCGAATATTGAAGCTCTACTCGAAACGAATGTCGAATCTCAAATATTTCACTACTCGCTCATCTCTACTGACTAGTAGCCAGAAACATGAGTTTCTGGAGCTCAGACTCGCATGATGAGATTGACTTCCACTGAGCTATAATATTATATTGGTAAACTTTTACACCGATCCCATTCCTTGTAGAGCATTGCAGGTAATAGAAATAGTGTGCAACTCCTACCACTGAAACCCCAGCACAAAGCAGCAACATGTAGGGAAATACAATAATGGCCTACACTTCTTCAGGACTGCAGAAGCTAATAATACTAGAAATATACATCCTAATTTTTTTAAGCTTTCTGAACTGCAGATACTAATTTCAGTATAATGCTGTGAGACAAAAGACAGTCATAGTCCTTCTCTAAATCCTCAGTATCTTCTGACTTTTCCTAGAAAAAATGAGAGACGTATTCACTTGTAATACGCCGAGCAAATTGTGAATATAATTTCTAAATAATTTTACCAACTCTACTGTCAATTAGGGTGAATTTTATACTTCTAAATATTATTGAAATCTATAAAAAGGAGAGATTCTTTTGCGGCATATATCATATCCTGATATAAAATAAGTCATCTCAGCTCCAGAATAAATAAAGTTTTACTTTGTTTAAAAATAATGCAGTAAAATAAGATTAAGGATACGCTGTGAAGTCTGCACTTATTCTTGATCTTTCTTTATGCCCTCAAGTATGGTTTCCTTGACTTTTACAAATTAATTCTCATATAAATCTATAGAAGAGTCCCTCATAAACCATTGCATTCATCACATTTACTGCTATCTCAAACTGTAGCTCTATTCTTTCTGGAGTTTAAAACAAGCATTGAAGCCATAGCAAGATCAGCAAAATACTCTTGAAACATTACTTTAAGACAGGACCGCTAAGAGCATTGTGGTGATTTACATTAAGATCAGGCCTTAATTTTAAAAAATAGGCTTTCACTTTTCTATTTAACCAACAAATCTTCAAATCCATAAATTCCTTCCACATCTATTACCCCTGACAGTAAGTGTTATCATTTATGTAATGCCCTCTCCAACTTTTTTTTCTCACAAAATGCCTTGTCAAGAAATGTAAATCATTGCATCAATCATAATGTTTTTGTTGGGAGGGAAATTGAATGTACAGTGTTGACAAATGGCAATTTGTCATTTACTTGGATTGATGGTAACTTTTCATTTCTTTTACAAGCAAATAAAGAAAGCACCTCTGGTCAGGTTTTTTTTATCCATTTTAAATCCCTCGATTTTTCAAAAAGTGTATGCTACATAAATTTAGAATAAATACAAAATCATCTGTGTATATATATACACTATACAATCAGGGACAGTGTCATTGTGCATACAATATGTACAGTAAAATCAGGATTTTCCAGCATTTTCTAGTTATTTTACTTTTACTGTTTTGTATACTGTTTGGTTGCACTTTGTTGTATCTAAAGTCTTTGATGTATCTAATCTTCAGACCCTGAAGCATTTTATGTTGAAGACCTTATTTGAAAGTTAACTCCTTCATATGTAGGTGATCAGATGATTGACAATGATTGAGCTTTCATATGTATTATTATTATTATTATTATTATTAATGATTAGAGATGAGCAAGTAGTACTCGATCGAGTAGGTATTCGATCGAATACTAAGGTATTCGAAATACTCATACTCGATCGAGTACCACTCGCTATTCGAATGTAAAAGTTCGATGCAGAACCAGCATTGATTGGCCGAATGCTATACAGTCGGCCAATCAACGCTGGTTCTTCTCCTACCTTTAGAAGTCTTCTCCGTGCAGCTTCCCCGTGGCGTCTTCCGGCACTGAATTCACTCTGCCAGGCATCGGGCCTGGGCAGAGCCGACTGCGCATGCCCGCTTGTAGTGCGAACATGCGCAGTCGGCTCTGCCCAGGCCTGATGCCTGGCAGAGTGAATTCAGAGTCAGAAGATGCCATTGGGACACTGCACGGAGAAGACTTCTCGGAGGATCCAGCCTGACCCTCACTCGTGGACTTGGTAAGTATAATTTGATCGAATGTTGCCTACCCCTGAAACCAGCATTTTCCCCCCATAGACTATAATAGGGTTCAATATTCGATTCGAGTAGCCGAATATTGGGTGGCTACTCGAAACGAATATCGAATCTCGAACATTTTACTGTTCGCTCATCTCTATTAATTATTAAAACTAGAGTTATGCACTAATACGTGTGTGTTATGGTTGAGTTCCAAGAGAAACTGTAGGCAAAAACTGAATCTGCTATAAAAAGCAATAAACAAGCTAGTTAAATTCAGTATAGTACTGCAAGATAGGCCCAGGCCACCCAACACCTTCACCAGTACCGGCTGGCCATATAGACTTTGCTGAATTTATCACCACCAGAAACCATACAGGAAATAAACACTCCCCTAATTGAAACCAAACTAGTCCCCCCCAATTAACTTACAGGGCAAATCAGAAACAGGAGAATAAATATCAAGACAAAGGGTTAAACCCAGATTATGTCTTTAAAGGCAGAATCAAGAGACAAAGCCAAAGTTTGGTTCTGAGCAAGTATGTCAAAAGTAAAATCAGCAGATAAACGAATAATCAGCAACAAACCAAGGGTCCGAAAAGCAATCCAAATGTAATCTAGGTTCAGGCTAAACTACTAAATTAACAGGCAGCTTGATTCAGGAGGGAAGGTTCTTATATAGGCCTCTTCAGCTGTTAAATGGATAAGTCCAGGGAAGTTCTGAAACTACAGAAGCTTCACAGGTTGACAAGGTAACCTTAAAGGAATAGCAGTTGAATTGAGAAACCTGACAGTTATTTGTTTGTGATTCTCACCTGAGATTCTGATTTAATACTGGGATTCACAAGATTTGTTTCAATGAATATCTGTGAGGTTTGGTTCTCCAGCTTATTTCAGGCCAAACTTAGCATGAACCGGAAGTGCTATTATTATTTTCTTGGTGGAGCCTCAGACTCTAGTCTATAATAAATGGAGGCCCTAGGTAGATAATTAAAAATAACAAACAGGTATACCCACCTTTTTTGACCTCTACTGAGCATCCTTGAAGTGTCCATTTTTATCCCATTGTTTTATTCAGACCTCTTGTGGCTTCTGGCTGATGTCACATGCCACGGGATCACCACTGAGGCCTGTAATTGGGCCTCAATAGTCACACTGGATCATAGGCCCAATCACAGCCCTCAGTAATGACCCTAGTAATCTGTTTCTTTTGGAATAGAAATACTAGTTTGGCAATAATCCCCACATTACGTTATTAGGCTTATTAAAAAAGTCATGTGAAGGGGGCTGCCCCTAGAGGGCAGCAAACAGAGGCGCTGTTCTCCTAACTATATCCTGGAAAACAGATTTGCATATTTTTCCCATAATCCCCCAGTGGCGCAAAAATGACTTGTAATTCTCCATTCGCCTGTCAAGGTGCACACTGTCCCTAAGGAGTGTTATTATCCCCTGATAAAGAAATCTATAAAAAGATGATTGCTGTATATGGCGATGATGCACCTTCCTAATATCCAGTAAAGTTTTGGTCCAAGCAGTTTACATGGGGTCCATCAAATAAAGCCAATCTGTCGATCCATTTACATCAGTTTCTATGTTTTTGAATGTTGCTTTATTCGTTGGATGGACTGCAGCAGATCCAACAAAAATGCATTAGGCAGGGGGAAAAAAATGGATTCCCTGCCTGAAGCCGAAAGTGATCTGTAAGCCACCTAATTCCATATTACAGTGAGTACAAAAATAGCTCAATAACAAAAAACATAACTGATGTAATTATTTATCATTCCTCCAGTGTGTTGCTATCTAATATATGTTGGAATATAACCTTGCCACTAATATCTGCAAAATAGCAATCAGTTCTCCAAATAGCACTGAAGTAGAATGATTTTCTAGCTCTCCATTACTGTGGCATTGATTATAACAGTGCACACATCAGGTTCCCAACATTAATATATTACTGCATGATTATTTATTGATGTATTTTGAGAATAAATCTAAATATATAGAGAAGAGACAAATGCAGTTATATATGTGCGATAATAGAATGTGGCGCCTGTAAATTTTTCTGTTTCTAATCTCAGCCTAAACAATGGGTAATATTGTTAAAATGCAAAATATTTCACTAGGTAATTGCTTGCCGGCATAGTCTTGTGAAATGATTCAGTACGCAGATGGGGTCTTGTGATGAAGAATAAAGATAAATGCATTTGTTATATGCAATATGTATGTAAATATTTAGTTCTTAATCAAAGTCTACAGTTTAAATAATGGTACTGAAATATGTTTTTGGCAGGTAAAATGGAATTTGAGGGAAGACCTGCTGTTACCCATGCCAGGGTGCAGAATGATATATAGTACAGATAAAATATCAATATATCAATAGCAATATGTGTACTGTGAACATAATTCATAATTTATGTACATTTTCATGAGAGGAGGAAATTTTTTGTAATGTTGTGAATGATACTAAATGTTTATCTATCCCAAACAGTGCTGCTGTAAAGTAAAGATTGCTTTAAATGCCAAATGTCAAAGCTATATATCAATTTCAGCATAAGAGATACATTATGGGTTATGTAAGTATTTGGACATAATAGACAAGGAGTTGAAGGTGGCACCACTGTTGAACTTAAGTGTCCTCACCCCCAACTTTATAGGTGAATTAGAGGTGGTGGTGTGGAGACAAAGACTGGTGCTCCATATAGGAGAGGTGGTGCTCACTGAATACAATTAATAACCGTACCAAAAATAGAAAAAGTCAGGGCACTCACCACAGCATCTTTACCCTATATTCAGCCAGGCTGAGTTCCAAGTAGGGAGAAAAAACCCCAGTCCTCAAGCTCAGGGAAGGGGCAGACAGACAACCAAAACACCCCCTCCCCTTCCCCAGCATCTACTGCACCCCAAAATTCCGGCCATTTTAATTTTTGAAATTTTCCAGTAGCTGCTGCATTCCCCCCCCCCCCCCCCGGGCTTATACTCGAGTCAATAATTTCCCAGTTTTTTGTGGTAAAATTAGGGGCCTCGTCTTATATTCGAGTTGGCTTATACTCGAGTATATACAGTAATAGAAAGTGGCTGAAGTTATCAAACTGATTGGTGGCAACGAAAGAGCTTTCAGGGAAGTACATCCGAAGCTGCACATGCTTTACATTCTTTACTGCTAAACCATGGAAACTTTTTAGATACTTTACTGATACTTCTTAGCAAATATGATCCAGTTATGAAAAGACATTTAGACAAAGTAAAGAAAAGAATTCAATAGTGCCAAAAATCAGAATGTAATGGTTATGAAAGTGCATTGACATTCACATAAAAAAACAATGGCAACCAATGTCATCCAGGCTATTGCCTCCATATTCAAGAAGACCATTACAGATGAAGTAAGAAACTGGCATGTTTTCTATACAGATAGACACAACACAAGATATTTTGTTGAGGGAACAATGTTCTTTTATAAATCAGTATGTGGAAAAGCTGAAAGGCATTCAGGTAAGACTTTTAGCTATTGTCAACTGTACATATTCTACAGGAAGAGGTTTTCTTGGTCTTATAAAGGATATACTGAAGGTAAATGACTTAGATATTAGCCAGTATGTCAGTAATACAATAGATGGAGCGGCAAATATGCAAGGTGTATATAATGGGCTTTCAACATGGCTAAACAATGAGTCACCTGGACAAATTCATGTGTGGTGTTAGAGCCATATATTAAATCTTGTGTGATACGACTCTATCACCTATTGCTCCAACCTCACTCTTTTCTCTTTTACATTTGATTGCAATCTTTTAATGTAGTTATGAGACCCAAATATGTTAATAAATATGCCAAACCAAATTTGAGAAGTTTGTTAAGCCATCATGTTTTTGCATTATTTGCATTATGCATGGTTTTGCATTATTTGAGGGGTGCATTTTTGAAAATGGAGGGATTTATGGAGGGTTTCTAATATTTAGAACCCCCTTTAGAACTGAAATGGTCCTTAACAAATGGGTTTGGGAAATTTTCAGTAAATCTGAAAAATCATTGTTAAACTTGTAAGCCTTCTAACGTCCAAAATAAAATAAAATACTACTAAAAGAGTATGACAACATAAATGAGAGATATGGTAGATAATATTTATTAAAATATTTGGGTGTGAAATATAAAGATTGAGAGTCTTCAGTAGTTGATACCTTTGTAATGGTTAACAAAAACAAGGACAGATTGCAAGCTTTCGAGACTACTAGGTCTCTTCATCAGGCATGGTATGACACAATTTCTGAAGGCATGCATTAAAAAGGTACCAACTACTGAAGACTCTCAATCTTTATATTTCATATCCACTGGCTAATACGGTACAAAGATATATTTTTCCTTATACATATTTGGTTGGTATGACTACCTGTCTGAAAAGCAGAGCACTTTGCATTTTGAAAATTTGGATTTTTAAAAAAAATTTCCATCAAATTTCCTATATATTTTTTATAGATAAGTGCAGTAAATATTGATCAATGTTTGCCACTAACATTAAGTATAATGTGTTGTGTTAAAACAGTCTTAGGCCAGGGCCCCATGTGGCATAAAGGGTGTGGTTTGGCAGAAAATGTGGTCTTTTAGGCCAGGGCCCCACTGGCCGGAAATGCCGCGACTTGGCCACAGCAGAAACGCCTCGGTAAAAATCGCAGCGTTTTACAGTACTTAAAAAGTGGATGGGATTCATGTGAATCCCATGCCAACTTTGCAGAAAAAAATCGCAGCGCAGACACACTGCGATTTCCAAAACCTTTGTAGTTTTCAAAATCTCAGTATGTCAATTATACCTACGGAAACGACAATTTCCCTATAGGTATAATTAAAGCAGAAAGTCTGCAGATGGAACCTCTGCACACATTCTGTGAAAAGTGCTAAGGAAAAAACTGAAATGCATTTCTGCTGGAGTTTTTTCCCCACATCTCTTTTTTGCTGCAGCCCTCAACATGGGGCCTTAGCCTTAAAATCACCTGGGTAAGATAAAGCTTCTCAAAGTTACTGCCACATAAAGTGACACATATCAGAGTTGAAAAATGGGGTCTTGTGTCTACGGTTGAAATGCAACCTTTGACGCAAGAAAAAAGGAGAAAATGCATCTCAAAAGTAGTTTCTCCCAAACATGAAAACACCCCACATATGGATGTAAACTGAGGATTTCGGGGATTTCCACATAACCAGGAACGATGAGTATAACTGATTGTTGTTTTTACTCACATCCCCTGGTGCTGCACAAGTATGGCTATCTATTTGATTATTCCAACAGATAGCGGTGTTACAGAAGTGTTTTAGAGAATGACAATATTAATTTATCCACAACTTACCTTTCATGAAATAATATTAATGTTTTTTCTTATGTATATTGTGAGCCCCATATGTATGGGTGGAAATCCATGAAAACACAGGGAGAACATACAAACCTAGGACCCCAGCACTGCAAGGCTGCAGTGCTAACCACTGAGCCACCATGTTGCACCAAAATACTATTAATTTGTTTAGGTAGTAGTATAATAAATGTGGAGGGGCAACATGGTGGCCCAGTGGATAGCACTATAGCCTTGCAGCACTGTAGTCCTAGGTTTGAATCCTGCCAGGAACAACATCTGCAAGGAGTTCTCCCCGTGTTTGTGTGGATTTTCTCCCATTCTACAAAGACATACTGATAGGAAAAAAAATGCACATTGTGATCCTTATATGGGGCTCACAATCTACATAAAAAAAAGTGGAATAATGTACCCATTGCTGTAAATACAGGACACAAACATTAGTGACTTTTAATAATTTTAAATTAATTAGTAAGTAATACATTATTCTTTTGATATGCACAAAACCACATCCAGTAGCCACAGCAGAGTTTTCCATTGTATTTTTGTGTATATGATATTAATTAGCAGATATATTGCTTATTTCTTCTTCACTCCCCACTATGTATCCACCTTAGCTTTGGTTGATCCTTCAGATAGAGAGACAATTTCAAAAAGAACAATCGCTTTCAATCCATCTGTGCTATGCTTAAAATAGGATAACTGCAGACTAACTGTCAAATCTGCTAGAAGCTTCCATTTTTTAATCAGTATCTCAATTATTGCATTACCTAGACTCACATTTTACATACTCTGCTACAAATTTACTTTATTGATTTACTTTGTGCACTAGATTATTCTCTTTTAGAGATGAGCGAACACCGTTCTATCAAATACATATTCGATCGAATATCAGGCCATTTGAGGTATTTGATTCCAATCGAATACCACGAGGCAAACGAAGTAAAAATTTGTATCCCTTCCCACCTTCCCTACGCGAGCTGACTTTTTCCCATAGGAATGCATTGACCAGCGTTGATTGGCCGAATGCCATACAGAGTACGTGGACCGCTCTAAGACTCCGCCTCCACCAGCAGAACCAGCATTGATTGGCCAAATGCTATAGCAAGTGTAGCTGAACATGCTGCACACTCAGCTCTGCTGCATCGGACTGTTACATTGAACACTGCTACATCGACCAGCACTGCTACATCAGAGCTGGCCGTTCGCTGAGCTCGGCTACTCCGGAGTAGCCAAGCTGAGCACACGGCCCGATGTAGCAGTGTAGCAGTGTCCAATGTAGCAGTCCAATGCAGCAGAGATGAGTGTGTAGCAGGTTCAGCTACACCTGCTATAGCATTCGGCCAATCAACGCTGGTTGTGCCAGTGGAGGTGGAGTCTAAGAGCGGTCCACAGCAGTCTCTATTCTGGTCTGATCTTAGACTCCGCCTCCTCACAGACCAGCCTCCAGCAGAACCAGTGTTGATTGGCTGAATGCCGTACTCTGTATGGCATTCGGCCAATCAACGCTGGTCAATGCATTCCTATGGGAAAAAGTCAGCTCGCGTATAACGCAAGCTGACAGGGCTCCCGACATAATACAGTGACTTGGACATGTTAGATGCCCTCAGACATGCTTCCTCTGCTGTCCCAGTTGCATTCCAGGGTGTTGGCATCATTTCCTGGGGTGTTATAGTGGACTTTGTGACTCTCCTAAGTCGAATGGTGGGATCCCCTGAAACGAAGCATTTTTCCCCATAGACTACTGTATAATGGGGTTCGATATTCATTCAAATAGTCGAATATTGAGCGGCTATTCGAAACGAATATCAAATATCAAACATATTACTCTTTGCTCATCTCTATTATCTTTATAATTCATTTCTTTTTTTCAATCTTAAATTTTGAAGTATATCTTTTTCATATATAAACACCAAGTAATCGAAAAAACAGAATGTCTCAAATTAAAAAAACAATATCAAAATTTAAAATGAAGAACAAAACTAAAGCTTTTGCTACTGTATCTATTAAGGTTTTATAGTAAAATGAGACAATTCTCTTCTTTACAGTGAATCTTGCGATCACACACCTGTGTCTGGTAATCAGCTTCTTAAGGACGACTAATTGCCTTAAAGAATCCCCGAGTACAGATGTTATGGCACAAAAGACTGAAAAACTAAATTCAATTCTTATTTTCAAAAACAGTGAAGTGAGCAGTTTAATGGCTGCACATTCAGCAAAGCCTACAATGTATTGTGTCCCGGGGTGCTTCATATTCTGTGTATCAGCTTTTTCTGACTTTTCCTTTAGTTTTAACACAAAGAACCAGAGAGGGATATTACAAATGTATTTCTCTGCTAACAGCAAACTTACACCAGAAAAACACAAAAGGATTTATCTATGTTTAGTTCTGCTTATTTTCTGAGCACAATGCTAGCGCCTGATAACTTCCGCATTACAATTTCCGCATGTCCATGAACTGTTTACATATAACAAAGAAGAATCGCATTGCTTTAGAGATAACCTCACTAAACATGTATAAATTAATATCTCTTATCTGATATGAAGCATACACATCACTCACAAAATGTATCAGCGTTCAAGGTCCAAGATTGTGCTTTATACTGATATCCTTTTAATTTACATCTAAAGGGTGATAAAGTAATAGGACAGTGGGTTATATCAAAGGTAGGTCATGGTAGACAAATTTGATGAGTTTTTACTTTGAGTTAGGCTGAAATGGATATAGAGATTGTTCTAATAATTTTAAGCTTTTTGTTTAAGAACATGTAAATTTCTTGTAAAGATTTTTATCAAGCTAAGAAATGTTACCTACTTCATTCTATTGAGATCAAAAACAGGTTCCTCTTATCAACTGATGTATGTATTATATGTGTACAGATGCATTTTAAAGAAAGTATATAACCATAAAACATATATAAATATACATTTGGTATCATTGTAATTGTACTGACCCACATGATTGTTTAATGTGAATAAAGTTAATGTGCTATTTTTACCACTTAGAGAATGCTGTACAAAACAAAACCCATTCAGAATGTTTTTATGGCATCCCATAATTGCATTATGTACAACATTAAACGGTGCCATTAGGATATACAAGCTCTCATATGACTGGTAATGAAATAAAAAATAAAATGTTATAGCTTTTTGAAGGCAGGAAGAAAAAAGTGACCAGTCAGCACTCCTGAGTTGCCCATTTTACTAAATACTTGCATTTTTCATTACATAACAATTCTGGAGCATATTTTCTCTTAAACCTACATTGTACAAGTCTTATTTATACCTCAAAGACATTTCTGAAAGTTTTAAATTGACAACTAGGCAACTTTCCATTCTGCTTGTTAAGATAAAAGATGCAGTTCTGAGCCAAAGTTCAGAACCAGTACTAGATACACTGATCAGAATGGTAAATACGGCACTGTGTGTCCAACACCCCCTGGGCCACACCAACTACAACCCCACAATGGTGTCACCAGAGCCCCAGATAGTAGGGATGGACTTTCTTGCACTGCTGAGCAGAGAAATACGGGTCATGAAATCCCAAACACATTGTGCACCACAAATCACAGTAAACCAGATACTGAGATCTCTTACCAGCAGATTTGTCGGGTAGTGGAGTAGGTCCAGTGATCCAGAAGGCTGAGGTGGGTGGCCAATGGCAGCAGAGAGTAAAAGCATAGTCATACAGTCTGGGTCATCAACAAGAGGATAACGCAGTACAGTGGGAAATCCAAAAGGGAATGTCAGGCAGGCCAAGTCAGTAACCGGAGTACTAAACGGTGATCAGGAAGCAGGGTTCTAGAGGCAAGCCAGGGTCATAAACAGGAGCAGGCACAGAACACAAATTAGTAGGCAAAAGTAGGGTCAGAGGTCAAGGCAAGGCGTCATAAACACAAGCAATTAGATAACAGGAGAAAACACTTACTACCATGACACCAGGTAAAATTGAATAGCCAGTGGCGGTCCAGAGCTAGAGTCCTCCTCAAACAGGCTCCAAGCTTCCACTAGGCTGCAAACTGGAGGTCCCTTGTTTGGCTCAGGCAGAGACTGGCAACCCCTGCACATCACTGCGGAGTTTCTGGCCTGCCTCCCAGTACCTGGAAGTGGGGAACTCGGAAGTGCTGACAGGAGAGGGCTGTCAGCCTTCGCACAGCATTGCAGAAGCTCCAGCCCTGTTCCTGGCACCGCTTGTCAAACAGGTGTGCCCCTACACCCTCGGCAACTGTCAGAATTAATTGGGCAGTGTGAGCATGTGCAGAGACTCACCTTCAAATGGTAACACCCAGTTTTCACTTTATTCCTAAATGTTTTGTAGGAATAACAGAGTAATTTCTCAATGCAGAATTCTAAGAGAACCTCTAGAATTGTAATTTCATATGTCATACAATTAGTACATATAAAACTAATTTAGTTTTCTAAATTTTTATTAGTTTTTTTATATCTTTGCATGTTGTTATAATATAAACAACTTAAGTTATAATTTCAACTCATGTTTATGTGGAGTAACACTATATACATTAATGTTAAATATGTCCTCTCTAATCTAGTACATGCTTGTTGGATCCCACTCAGGTTGCATCACTATTAGGGTAAGTTCACATGGAGATTTTTGGTCTGGAACCTGAGGTGGGGGCCACCTCAGGTTCGGGACCAAAAACCGGGTATCTGCGGCTGAAAGTCGGTGCCGCGCACTCCGCTCCAGATTAGGCACAATTAATAGGCCTAGTCGAGAGGAGGGAGTGTCTTCAGGTCGAATTGTGAGGCGACTTAGCCTGAAGAATGAGCAACTCGCTTCTTTTTTCCATGGGATTTCAATGGGAGCTGTCTTTTTGGTCAGGATTTTGAGACAGATATGGCTTGAAAATCCTGATCAAAAATCTTCGTGTGAACTTACCCTTAACAAATTTCCCTCACAGTAATTTTAAGTAAGCATAAAATCTTGCAGAACTAGAATAATTATATCTATAGTCTGCTTTGATAGCATAATAAATTTGGCTTTTGGTGTTTTTTTCTGTAAATTACAAAGTTAAAAGGTTAAAGTAATAATAAAAAACATACCTCATTGAGGAGCTTTTTAAGCAGTGATGTATTGTATTTTGCCACATTAAATAATGGCACAATAGAATTGACGAATAATTATGTTATCTTAATTATTTCAAAATATTTACAAGATCTGATTGTAAGAAAGACAGTAAGATAATATACTGCACATACTTCTAGAAGCAATTATCTTTTATTTTCCAACAAAGTAAGTCATTTTAACCAAATGAATGCCCAAGAGCATCCCATAGAAAACAGTTTATGCAGATCACAAATTTAACAGATTTGCTATGTTTGGATAGACTGTCAATACTCATTATGCAAGGTATAGCAAAATATATCTGCTGAAAAAACAATATTTACCCCAGAGCACTAATTAGCTAATTATAATGTAAAGGTTATTAATACACTGATATATTGTAATTTGCAGTAAAACAGCTACACCCTATCCTGCTGATGTGACTGATTTAGTTTTCTAATGTTTTATTTGTGTTTTAGATTTTATCTATATAATACTTCATTTTACAGTTCTGTGGAGAGATATATTATACGTATCATATATACCGTATTTTTCGGACTATAAGACGCACTTTTTTTCCCCCAAATTTGGGGGGAAAAGAAGGGTGCGTCTTATAGTCTGAATGTGGTGCCTGGCACCCGCTGTACTAGAGAGGCGGAAGCCGGAAAGGGATAGATGCCGGGGCCTGAGACATCGCTGCCCTGCATGAAGCCAGCAGCAGGAGGAGTGATGCTATTCTGCTCCTCTGTCCCCCCGCCGCTGGCTTCATTCAGGGCAGGGCAGCGATGTCTCAGGCCCCGGCGTCTATCCCTCCCCGGCATCCGCCTCTCTAGTACAGCGGATGCTGGGTCAGTATTGGTGGCCCCTTCTCCCCCGGGGCCGGTCCCCACCGGCCCCGTACCTGTAGAGTTGCAGGCCGGCTCCTGCGCGGCGATATCGCAGGAGCCGACCTGTTCGGGTGACAGCCGGGAGCCTAATGAGGCTCCGAGGCCTGTCACTGCTGTATTAGTATTGCGGCTGGTCTCTATGACCAGCCGTAATACTAATAGACAGAATGTCCCATAGACGGCAATACAGTTGTATTGCCGTCTATGGGACTTGCAATCAAGTGACCGCAGGCTCAAGCCCCCGGGGGGGAATAAAATAGTAAAAAAAAAAAAAAAAAGCTTTAAAAATATAAATAAAAGTTCTAAATCACCTCCTGTCCCTAGAAAAAAAAATAAAATATATATATATATATATATATATATATATATATATATATATATATATATATATATCATAAACCACCGGGTTTTTTTTTCAATAAAAGGTGATCTAAGCAATAGATATTCCCCAAAATGGTATAACTAAAAAGTACAGCTGGCCCCACAAAAAAAAACGCTCTATGCATCCCCGTACAGCTGCAGGGTCACCTGTCAATGTGGCCTTGCAGCTGTTGCAAAACTACAACTCCCATATATTAAATATTTTACCATTTTTTGCTTCAAAATTTTTTTTCCCTATTTTCCTCCTCTAAAACCTAGGTGCATCTTATAGTCCGAAAAATACGGTAAATCAATGTTAAATAAAAGAGTAGATAGATATGAAAGTCAAGATGGCTATTTACAGGGCAGCTGACATATGCCAATTTAATTGATGGCTACTACTCCTGACTCCTTTACAAATATGCACACACATAAAGACAAGCTTCTTTGATGACATCCAACATGTCTGATCCTTCTTTTCTCCAAAATACTGTTTGCTCTCATCAAGTTCCCAGGATTGGCAGACTTTTATCTAATGTGTTTGGGCACCTTAAGAAAGCAGGAAAATCTTAATAGGTGAGTGAAATTCCAGAAAACACTGAGGGTTCCTTAACATACAGCCATGACAAAAACAAAGTATTTGGAAATAATACCAAACAGTAAAGATGGGTGAATCTCTGAAGATTAGCTTTGTTTTATAAGGTTTGGTCCAAAAATTTATTTTGGGTCAAGCAGGTTCAGTATGAACTAGAGTTTTAATTGGTTTAAGACATAGTGCATAACACTGTCAGGACTCCTAAGACTCTAGCTATTCCACTTTTAAGGCTAGTCTTATACGACCGTAATGATTCTACGGTCCGCATGTTACTGATCAGCAACACTAGTTGCTGATCGGCAACATAGACTCCGCAGATGTCCGGGTCCTGCCGCACTCGCCCATAGAGTTCTATGAGCGAGTCCGAGCAGTGCCGCAATTCACGGCCATTACGGATGTGTTCTATAAATTGCGGACCACAGTTGCGGCCTGACCACACCACCAAAATATCCGGTGGTGTAAGAGGCCTCATTGAGTATAATGTGTCCGCAAATGGTCTGCAATTGAAAACCCTCAATTGCAGACCATTTGCGGACTTACATTACGATCGTGTAAGACCAGCCTTACTCTCTAAGGCAAACACAGTCAAAGTCATATGAAAGTGAAAGTGACATATATGTCTATGGGAAAATGGATAGTAAGCAGTGGATACAAACTGCTACTTTACACTGTGATGCCACTTACTTTTACTCATTTCAATATTTAAAATGCTCCAAAAATTAGCCTGTTTTTGAGAAATGTGTTTATCTGTGGTTTTTATATACAAATGGCAGTTATATTGCAAAAAGCAATGGCTTTATATAAAAATTAGCTCATTTTAAGGGACTTGTAAGTGCAACAGGCTTGCTATTTTGAAGCTTTGCGTCTAGTTGAAAAGTGATGGAGAAGAAGCCATTTTCCCAAATAAAAAGCAATAATAATACAGCAATTTAATACAGCTCCTGAATTACTGCAAGCTTTTACCTGACATCTGCTCTTGGACTATTACCTCAGCCCCTGTGGGCCCCCCATGTGCTGTCTCCAGCCCCCTCTGCATTACCCGACAACTGGACTCCTGACACTAGTACCGTGACAATCTATATCTAAATTTCTTGTCCTGTGTGACATATACATAAACCACTCAAATAAATGCACAGAACACAATATTAGTGAAAAGATTACCATAAATCTTTATTACTATATTCAGTTAAAAAATGTATCACCTAATGACATAGGAGACTGGGTCACTTGATAGAAAAAGTATTTCTCAATGAAAATAGAGGACTAGGAGCTAAAAACACTCCAACCACAGACTACAACACTATTCTAGTATCACCTATGCCATAAATACACAACCCAACTTGCATAAAAATAGGTCTAAAGCTATAAAACAATTAGATATAAACATGCAAATGAGAATTATATGTCCATATAGACCAAAGTACTACACTACGTCCCACTGCATATTTCATCCACAACTTCATCTGGTATCCTATACAACATCATAGAGTAGAACAGTGTGGCAACATCCTGGTATCCCTGAAATATATTACATGCATTATTAAAGCATTCTTTCCTCACTGGAATTGTCTATATTGTCATATTTATTTGAAACACAAGCCTAACAAAATTGTTGCATGATTCTGATAAATACTATAAAAACTGTATTTGGCAAAAGCGTCAGAAACCAATTGCTTAACTGAGGAACAACTTCACATAAACTGTGACCATAAATTAGTTACTATACCAGCCTAATTAAAATTCAGTATATAATTCTTAAATTAACTTCTACCTTTACCTTCTATTTTTTTCCTTTAATCTTTTGAGTGTTTCATGATCCCTAGTTCCATCATTATTACTGGATTTAGTGTAGCCTCTCTGGAGTAACAAGGCGTCTTTCATTATTTGCCAAGCAGACAGATGTTAGAGGAAAGGCGATATTTGTATAGTGATATTAGAGATGATCATAGGAAACTCAATTTTTATAGCTCTAAGCAAAACATATGCCCTCTTGACTAAGTGAGTCCATTAAATTGCAGTAGGTGTTAGGAAACAATGAAGTCAAGACAAAACTATGAATGTATTGGAATACATCAGAGTGTATGAATCCTAAATCTACACTGTGTTCCAAATTATTATGCAAGTTGGATTTAAAGGGGTATTCCCATGCACATAATCATATCTATATTTGAAGGTAAATAAAAGTTATCCTGCACGTCTCCTAGTGATTCATGAAGACAAGACCATCTTCTTTACGTCTCCAGAGAAGGCAGAGAACTGGTTGAACTTATTAAACGGGTCTCCTAGACGGCAGTCTGGTATATGGTAGCTGGGTAAGAGGCCCTTTGAGGCCCGGCCTTGTATCCTGATTGTTTTTTTATCATTTACTGTTTCTTATAGACTTTCTTTATGGTGTCTAGTCACCTCCTAGGTACCAGATCCATAGAGTTTGGATGCCTCTCTAGATAGGTTCAATGCTTGTATACCCTCCTCTTTTAATATCCACTGTACCCCCTTTGCTTAGCTTTGGCAAGAACTGGTTTGGCATGATTTATGACATCTTAAATATCTGCTGGCTCAAGAGTTTTCCTACCACTATGCTAATCACTACCCTCTATCCTAAATTGCTCATGCTATAGATAATACTAAAGCCTTTTCCCTATAGTCATAACAACATCTGAGCTTTCCTCAGTGACATTTGAATTTGGGGATACCAACTTTCTAGGTCCGGCTCATAATTGGTTTCTGGTTTAAACTTATAGATGTGCATGATTATTTGAGGAGGTGTCTTTAAGTCATCTATCTTGTATATTAAAAGGAAAGTGTCCTCCCTGGAGACAGAATTGGCATGAAAGTGTACTTTGTTAGAGGCTGCATATATCGCTAACTCTAGAGATGAGTCTAAGACTGAGTGGCTTCAGCTAGGCAGACAGTATTTCCATGTACTCAAAGAAAAGGCTTGTAGGTCTCAATTTTTTACTAAACAAAGGTTTTATGAATTGGAAAACCAATCCAGCAGCCTTTTAGCACATTTGATTCATTACAACACGACCTCTCTGGCTATTTTGCGAATTAATTTGGTTAAAGGTGTTATTCTGACAGAAAGTATAGCTACCTGCAATAGCTTCCACCAATACTACTGTACTTTACCAATCTCAACTACATGCCCCTACTCAGGATCTTGTACAATACTTAACAGATGTTGCCTTACCAACTCTGATAGAGGAGTAGTGACAATTTCTAGACTCCCCCTTAAACTGGAATAATTACTAGAGATGAGCGAGTAGTGTTTGATCGAGTAGGTGTTCGATCGAATACTACGGTATTCGAAATACTCGTACCCGAAGTTTAAGGTTCGATGCAGAACCAGCGTTGATTGGCAGAATGCTATACATTCTGCCAATCAACGCTGGTTCTTCTCTTACCTTTCTGAAGTCTTCTCCGCGCTGCGTCCCCACGTCTTCTTCCGGGTGGAATTCACTCTGCCTAGGAATCTGGCCTAGGCAGAGCCGACTGCGCATGCGTGGGCATGCCCTCGCATGCGCAGTCGGCTCTGCTCAGGTGTCGGGCCAGGCAGAGCCGACCGCGCAAGCGCAGTCGGCTCTACCTAGGCCCCGATGCCTAGGCAGAGTGAATTCCAGCCGGAAGACGCCGCGGGGGCACTGCGCCGGGAGAAGACTTCAAGGGGAATGCAGCCTGACCGTCACTCGTGGACTTGGTAAGTATAATTGTATCGAATTTTGCCTACCCCTGAAACGAGCATTTCCCCCCATAGACTATAATGGGGTTTGAAATCCGTTCGAACAGCCGAACAGTTTGCGGCTGTTCGAACCGGATTTCGAACCTCGGACATTTTAGTGTTCGCTCATCTCTAATAATTACCCAATGCCTTAGCTGGTCTGTATGGTATACCGGTTAATGTGTATATATGATACGAGGATATATTACTTCCTGTCCTATTGAAATGCTACCAGGCTGCATACTTGGCATGCAATCTACAGGATTCCTTTTATGATGCAAACATTTTTCTTCTTCTTAAGCCAGACTGTGTGTCAGTCATCTCTATCCTCAATATAGATTACAAATTGCTTACTATTTACTAAAATATTGTCAAATAGGTTAAATACTGTAATTTTAGATTGGATCCACTCAAGATCAAAAGGGCTTTATGCCTTTTAAGTACATCTCTGTTAATCTTAGATGGGTCTGGGTAGTTTCTCAAATAGTGTTTGCTCTCAAACAAATCTGAGTGATGGCCTCTTTAGATGCCACTAAGGCATTTGATTCAGTGGAAGGGCCCTTTCTCCTCCAGGTCCTAAAGTGCTTTGGGTTTGGAGAATTGTTTATTGTTTATTATTGTCTATCAATCCCTTAAAGCTGCACTCTCCATATATAGTGCACTATCCCCATTTTTCTCTTTACATAGAGGAACCAACCAGGGATGTCCACTGTCCACTGTTACTTTGCATTGGCGATAGAGCCTCTTGCTATTATTCTTAGGATGGATACAATCTACAAAGGACTGACTATTGGTTCAATGCAGATGACCCTTTTATTATTCAAGTCTGACCCCACTCAAATACTGCCTAGAGCTATGGCCCTAATCAATAAATTTGGTATCTACTCTGGTTTGCGCATTAATTGAGCCAAGTCATCATTTATGCCCATTTATATGTTTGGGAATATATCTTTGGTCTTAAGATCATGGACACCTGCAAATACTTGGAAATCTATATTTCCAATGACCATAGACATTTCTTGAAATTGTATACCCACTCCTCGGTATCTTTAGAGTTAAATTTAACATATGCCTTACCCTTATCAGTCAATGAGCGGATTAATCTTGTCAAAATGGTGGTTATTCCCAAATGTTTATATATTTTAGAACATGCAGCCATGTCAGCAAGTTTTTCAAAAAGATGGACTCCCTACTTGTTCCCTTTATCTGGGGAGCCTGAGGTCCAAATCATGCCTTTCTAACTTGCAGTGGCCAAAAGATATTGGCAGGCTGGCTCTCCCTGACCTCTTTTTGTACTATTTATCAGATCGACACTTCTTTCTCAGGTCCTGGTTACTAGCAGACCCTCTACCTGGCATGGAGGCACACTTATTACATTACTAAAATCTATGTTTGTTGTTGGAGAACCCACATCTATATAAAGATTGGCAGAAGAGGTCTGGCAACAGGCTAACGAGTGCTGGTTTATACTGATGTTCCTATTGAAACCCCCAATGTGGGATAATCCAGGTTTGACCAAATTTTTTGCTTTCCCTGATACCAGCGCCGCACATCCCATGAGGCGACCTGAAGCGACCGCTTCAGGCGGCGCTATGCCATAGCCCCGGGGAGGGTGGCATTTTTGCTTACCTAAGCCAGTCCACGACAACCTGTCCTGGATTGGCTTAGCGTCACCGTCACCGAGCGGTGGATTGGGGAGGCCCTGTGGACACAGCGCTGCTCCAGCGACCTTCCCTCATGCTCAGGCAGAGAGCAGGTCCTCTCCCTGCCTGCTCTCTGCCTGCTAATGCCGCTCCACCACACCCCCTTCGCTCCACCCCCCTAGCTCCGCCCCACCCCCTCCACTCCGCCTCCTCCTCTGGGTGAGGCTTTCTGTTGTCCGCCTCGGGCGGCGAAAAAGGTAGGTTCAGCCGTGTCTGATACATGGAGTTGAGAGCAGTTCGGAGTTGTGTCCTTATGTGATGTTTATGACCAGGACACATTCCCATCTTTTGACTGCCAGAGCACAATATTTTATAGATTCCTTCAAATCAGGCACACTATGTCCATGCAGTTCCCTCCATTGCACGTGCACATTTTTACATATCCTCTTATTGGGGTACTTACGTCTCAAGGTCCATGGGGTCTTATTTCGGGCTTATATGCTCATCTTATACAGGTCTAGATGTCTCATAAAGATGAAACTACTTTAGCAAAATGGTACACTCTCAGTCCTACTCTCATTGCTGAGACATATTCAGAACTTCAGGTATCAGCACAATATGTATCCTCAGCTTCTAACAATAAGTTGATCCAAGTGTATATATTCCAGCAATGTAGCTCCCTGCTCTCAGATAGGGGAGGGGGAGCTGAGTGCTGAGTGCTTGTATTTCTGAGCTGTTTATCTCCCTCTTCCAGTTATCAGTCAGCTAATTGAATTTGGCTGATAAGGGCTGAGATAGGGAGTCTGTTACCTCTGTATGTAAATACAGACCTAAAATGGAGTTTATTGCAAACTGACTCAAATCCAGTTCTGCTACATCAGCTTCATATTGTGCATCTTTCAGTGATACTGTGCTAAATTATTTACAACCAATCCCTCATTACTGAATGCAAACATGAACTGTTATGAAGCAGGCTTGGTGCCTGGGAGGCACCAAGTGAAACTCCGCCCACTAATGTACCAAGAAAACCAGGAAGTGAACAGAGTATACAGCATGCAGGTTGCTGAACATGCCAGTTGGGAATACCCCTTTAAGCCAGTCCTGGTCTAAGCCAGTCTGGAAGGACAATGAATATGTGGAGTCCTTACGAGTAGAGCTTAAGAGACGAATAAAGAATAATAAAATACTTATAGGGGTTTGTTATAATATGAATATGATAATGGAAAAAAAATGGAATTGCATGCTTAATTATCAAACTAGGCTCCATCCTTAATGGTTTAACAGAGTAGGCAATACTCTATATGACATGTCATTGAAGAGTTCACATTGTAGCCAAGTGGAAAGCTGTATATTAGTTGATTGGTACCTGATGGAAATAACGTTTCTGAGAAAAGATTGCCTCATTATGATTATTAAGATGTAAATTACCCCCTTGTTATTTATTTATTTTTATATAAAATACAGTTTTGCAGAAAAACTAGTGTTGAATGTAAGAGCTCATGAGAATGTTATGGTAATTTGATAATTTGAAAAGTCTTTCTTTGCCACATGCCTGAATAAATACTTTCAAATATTGTCAGCAATTAAATCATTTCACATAAAAGCAACAAATGATGGTTTTGGTTTGAACAATATGAAACAAAATATTTTATTTTCATCTGTATGCCCTCCGCAATTTTATTTAATGTAGTTAGCTTGTGTCTATTGCCAATGCTGGAACAGATCCAGGAAATAGCAAGCTGGATTTGCTACTAAAAAGACACTATTGATGCACAGACACATCTTTTAAGTCCGTTTAGCAATGGGAAATAGAAAGGAACCTTGCTTGGTTCAGACATTAGCTAATTATTCTGATGTCTATAGAGCTGTGCCTGGGTTTCATGTCATTGGCAAAGGTTAGAAGGGTGTTCCATTACATTCAAAAGTAACACTGTGAATATTAAATTGAAAGTAAGGGAGTTACTAAATGTATATTATTCTTGCTTTAGTAAGAGATATGTGTTTTATATGAGCTATAACGTGTGACTGCTGATACAAACAGCCCCAGTTACAGACAATGCAGCCTCCTAGTACAAAATCCAAATCTGTTACGTCCTTGCAGAGTTAATCCAAAATTATCCCTTATGGGATAGAAAATAAGTGATCACTGGGTATCCTACCGTTGAGACCCCACTGATCACAAGAATAGGGGTTCCCCAGTGGCCCATGTAAATGGAGTAGGTATACTGTACGTAACAATTGTTCTATTCACTTCTGTGAGACTTGTGACATAGTGATCTCCCTCAGTCTCATAGACTTGAATGAAGAAGTGGTCAGGGATGTGTTTTATTCAAATAAGGTACTCAGGTATCCCCTTCTCATGATAGCGGGGGGTCCCATCAGTTCTGGGTATAGAGGATACATGTTAGCAGTGGGCAAACTCTTTTACAATGTGGATCTAAAAACCTATTCAACCCACTGTATAATTAAATACTACACTCACAGGAGTCCAGGAGGATAAGGGTATGTTCACACAGAGTTTTTTGGCAGCGGATTTTGACGCGGATCCATTTTCTGCCGTGTGAACATACCCTAAGAGAAATTATACTGAAAGGCAGTCGCCTGTATATAAATAGCAGTGTAATACTGATAATATATAATAATCTGTGGGATTAGGAGGATACTTTTAGTGTACATTGTATGATAGATGTGGCAGAGCCTTATAGAGTTGTCACTGTGTAAATGTGAACAGAGCCTTAGAACATAACTTAGCTTTACATTAAACAATGATTATGCTTTATTTACATAAGACTTAAAATCTGGGACATAAAACCTTCAGTTATAGTATTTTTATACAGATGTATAAAATATAGTCGGTAATATTGGTGAGACCATTATGATTTACAGGGATGCAAATGAATGCTCTAGTGAAAAGCGAGTGTTTAAAATACCAAACAAAAGCTATTTTACAGCTGTAATAAATATCACCTCACTTGAGCGTCTCACATTTTATTGGAAAATTATGGAAGGGTTGATGGTACATTTTCCATGATGGCACATTTGTTATATCTGTTCACTAATACTGATATAAAACTGCTCCTTTTGCAATACTGTAGACAACGATATCCAATTGGTTACCAATCTGATATAGAACGAGGCCCCACCAGGCGGAAACGCAGTGTTTTGCGGTGTTTTACAATCACTGTGTAGTGGATGGGATTCTAGCAGATCCCATCCCCACAGTGTGGTAAAATATGCACAGCAGATACGCTGTGATTTCCAAAACCATTACGGTTATGGAAATCACAGCATGTCAGTTATACTTAAGGAAACACCGGCAGTTTTCCTATACGTATAATTGAAGCAGAAAGTCCGGAGAGAAAACCTCTCCTAACTTTCTGAGAGCATTACCGATCCGTTTTTCCCCGCTCCGGGATGCTACGTGGGTCTTTAGCCATAAAGTAAGATCAATACTGCTGGGATGACCTAACTGACCTGCACCAGAATACATGTAAATGATCTCTATTTAATCGTCAGATCTAGCTTGGACACATGAACCACAAACTGAGTCTTATTATATTCTAACTGAAGTAAATCTCTGACTTTTTTTTCAAACTTACACTTGATAAAACCAGTAAATATAACAAAGCCATTTTTTTTCTGTAAGAAGTATCACTTTATATGAAAATAAATATGATGTATTAGGTATTAGGCTATTCTGTATCTACTGAAAGTGAGTAATAATTTCTGCTGAAGCATTGTGCAGCTCTCTCCTTCCTTTGTAAGCACAAAATGTTTGCATTAGAAGCCCATGTTGAGCATCTTTTTATCTAAAGCGAGGACGTACACTACCTAGTCTGTAACAAAATGTACAAATCATGTTTCACACTAGTCATTTCAACTTTCCTATTATCATATGAGGTTTCCATGGGAACCAAGCTGTCAGGGGTATTACTAAATTCTGCAAGAACAAACTAAAGTGATGACTGAATTCTTTGTATTTTTAACACAAAATGCTGCAAGTAAGAGCCACAGTGTTCAGTGTTAACCTAGGGAGAAGGAAATGCAGATGTCCATTTATACACCACAACAACAAATTCTCTTCATAACAAGCATAGATAAAAATATATGAATTTGTAATATTTTAGACGAAGGATACCTCCTTTTCATTATTGTGTTGCTGCCTGTGATCTAAGACGCTGCATCACCACTGCCTCTGTGGCATAATAATACCCTATGGCTATAAGTTTGTTGGGAGGATTCAGCAGTCTACAGTGAATGGCCATTTTTAGCTTCATTTTGAAAGATATCTTCCCCACTACATTCAGTTACACTCAGTGGAGTGGAGGGGTATACTCCATCTGTATGGCAGCCAATGTTATTTCTTTATTACAAGCTTTTCCATTGTAACCCAAAATATGGTTAGCGGATTCTGCCATTTCAGATATACCATTGGTTGTCCTTCACATTCAAGACAAACTATAGAGAGAGTTATGTTTATAGTAACTCACAAATGTAAACTACTTTTATCTGAAGTGTTGCTTTATTAGTGGGATCAATCTAATAGAACAGGATAGGAGTTGATTCCTCATTTATGCCCTGTGACCTTAACTGCAGGATAGCCTCCTCTCTTTAACCCATTTATGCCGGAGGTTATATATTTTTCAGTTCCAATAATGGAACACTAGGCATAAACGGGTTAGTGCAGCCTGTTTTCCATATAGAGCACAGCAGACATAAGATGTGTCTATAGAAGCCACAGAGAACGGCTTGATGGTTCAGAGCCGCACAATGGGGATATCCTTATTTATGTCCACCTCCTAATACGTCATCCTGTTACACATGACATAACAGTGCTTTCTACTTTAAAGGCTAAGGCCCCATGTTGTGGAAACACAGCTTTTTAGTTGCAGATTTTGCTGTGGTTTTTTGAGCCAAAGCCAGGAGTGGATTGAGCAGAAGGAAGAAGTATAAGAGCTTCTTATATATTTCCTATTCCTTTTGAAGCCACTCTTGGCTTTGGCTCAATAATCCGCAGCAAAACTGTGTTTCCACAATGTGGGGCCTCAGTCTAATGCTGGGACCCCACATTGCGAAAATACAGTGGCAAAATCCTGAGCATTTTACAGTATCTGCAAAGAGGATGGGATTCTGACTAATCTCATCCACACATTGTAGAAGAATATCTCCAGCAGAAATGTTGCGATTTCAAAAAACATTCCATATTTGTAAATAGTAGGATGTCAATAATAACTACAGAAACAGTGTTTTCCACATAAGTATAATAGGGACAGAAAGTCCTCAAAGGAAAACTCTGCAAAAATTGCTGCAGAAAAAAATGTGTTTCTGGCAGTCTTTTTCACAGTGCATTTTGGCTGCAGCTTACTATGTGGGGCTTTAGCCTAACGGAGGTTTGCAGCAACTATTGCAATGTATGGCATAACAAACAGCCAAATAGCTGAAAATCCTCTTTTAAATGAGAATTCCACATCAATCATTTAGTTACATAAGATGGCATTCTTTTGAAAAAGAAGCTTTGCAGCTGCTATATACTGTATGTATAATGCAGATCATTTTTAGCTGCTATGGACCTTCACAATCCCCCAAATGAAGTACTCTATGTGAATCAGTACTTGACAAGAAGCATCCATTTTATTTAAGCCTAGCCAAGTCTAAGTTAGTAAAAATATTGGAGAAAATGTAAGAAGAAATGGCCTGCCACGCTCCGGTACTACAAAATTACTTCTTTATTTAGTCCATTAAAAACAGTAAAAATATTATTTGTCAACTTAAATGGTCATTAACTTTTCATCAACCTTAAAACATACAAACCATTATAAGAAGATGTCTTCCTTCTCCACTTGCCTTGCACTTTCCCTAATTCCTCACCTCCACTAAACTGTTTCACACTGAAATATTAGACGAATATCATCTCCTACATTACTGTGGAAACGTATTGAGCCTTACAACTGAGTAAGTAACCAGAAAACAAAATGGCAAGTAACATTAAGATTACACTCTACATACACATACAGTATGTTATGATCCACAGTGCACCCCCACACAGTATAATATCCTCACCACAGTGGCCCCACACAGTATTATATGCTCCACAGTGCCCCCCATCCAGTATTATGTGCTAGACAGTGGCCCCCACACAGTATTATAAGCTGCACAGTGGATCCCGCATAGTATTACATGCTCTCCACACAGTATTATCTACTCAGACCCCAGAGTATAATAATCAAAGGACTAGGGAAGGTGATTAAATATAACAAAAACTTATGCTCACCTTGTCTCACCATTCTTGGGCATCATCACTCTGTCCTGCTGAATTCAGCAGCTTTGTGCCTCTTCAGACATCACTGCTGACGTCATTAAGCCACCTTGCCCCGTGTGACCACTGGGGCCTAATCACAGGTCTCAGTCACATGATGGAAGAACGCCAGAGAGGATGCTGGGCCCAGGAGAGGTGTGTATATTATTTATGATTTACAGTCACCTCCTCTGGGCTGCCATCTATTGAAAAGGGGTCTGGTGATATCCTTTCCCCGACCGCTATCAGAGTGGTTCGGGACTCAGGCCATCTCCAGCTGGACACGAGCCCCATACTCTGCTGGGTCCAGTCGCAGTCACACCCCCTGCAACTGCGATTGTTGCACTACTAGATAGATAGATAGATAGATAGATAGATAGACAGATCAGAGAGGGTTCAAAATCTAGCAACTTCAACCAGAGGTGTAACCACAAATTTATACACATAGTACTATGCAAACGTTTTAGGCAGGTGTTGAAGAATGCTGCAAAGTAGATATGAATGAATAGTATTCAAAACTAGAGATTCGAATACCTCGCTCCCATAGGAATGCATGGGAGCGGCCATACAGCAAGGGGTTAAGCCACCGCTCCCATGCATTCCTATGGGAGCAAGGTATTCGAAACTCTAGTTTCAAATACTATTCGCTCATCTCTACTTTGCAGCATTCTAGTTTCGAATACTATTCGGTCATCTCTACAAAGTAAGAATGCTTTCAGAATAGAAGTGTTAGTTTATTTTTGCCATTTAACAAAATGAAGTGAATGAACATAGGAGAAAACTAAATCATCCTTCACAACATCAGTTCTTCTAGGTACACTTGCACACAGTTTTTAAAGGAACTAACCACAGATTTTCTGTGGATATAGGCTTTGTTTAAACCATTCTGTTGCTTAATGTAATGTCAGACAGATTCAATGATGCTGAGATCAGAGCTCTGTGGAAACTATGTCATCATTACTAGAGATGAGAGAACAGTAAAATGTTCGAGGTTCGATATTCGTTTCGAGTAGCCCTCAATATTCGACTACTCGAATCGAATATCAAACCCTATTATAGTCTATGGGGGGAAAATGCTCGTTTCAGGGGTAGGCAACATTCGATCAAATTATACTTACCAAGTCCACGAGTGAGGGTCGGGCTGGATCCTCAGAGAAGTCTTCTCCTTGCAGCGTCCCTGCGGCATCTTCCAGCTCTGAATTCACTCTGCCAGGCATCGGGCCTGGAGAGAGCCGACTACGCATGCCCGCACTACAAGCGGACATGCGCAGTCGGCTCTGCCCAGGCCCGATGCCTGGCAGAGTGAATTCAGAGCCGGAAAACGCCGCGTTGAAGCTACACGGAGAAGACTTCTAAAGGTAGGAGAAGAACCAGCGTTGATTGGACGACTGTATAGCATTCGGCCAATCAATGCTGGTTCTGCATCGAACTTTCACATTCGAATAGCGAGTGGTACTCTATCGAGTACAAGTATTTCGAATACCGTAGTATTCGATCGAATACCTACTCGATCGAGTACTACTCGCTCATCTCTAATCATTACCAAGACTTCTTCTGCAAAGAGTGGTCATTCACTTAATTTTTTTAATTGACTACAATAAACTGTCATTAATAATATGAATCAATAATATGCTCGCCACAGTGGTCCCACACAGTATAAAAAGCTCCCAAGAGCAAAAGAGTAACAATATTTTGAAATTTTGACTTCATATCTCAATATCCACTACAGCTTTGAATGTGAGACTACCATCATTTAATAGACAATCATCTTGGCAATCTCATACATAAATGTGACTTGCAACTATTTAACATATGATTAGTTATGCAGATTCTTGTCATGTCACTGCATTGTTACAGTTTTACTCCTAAAAATCAATATTTTAATTTTCATCATTTTGTAAATCCACCTTTCAACACTGCCTGAATCCTTCTAGGCATTCTCTCAATCAGATTCAAATATGTCTCAACCGAAATCTGATCACTGGTCTCTTATACACCTTCCGAATGTTGGTGCAAGATGATTGTCTATAAAATGATGGTAGTCACAAAGCAGTAATGTATAGTGAGGTATGGACCCTGAAAGTCAAAAGTTCAAAACATTGTTACCCTTTTGCTTGTTAGTCTATGCTGTGGATGCATAACATGACCCATGTGACCACTGAGGCCCAATGAAAGGGCTCAGCAGTGACCCAGGGAGATGTGAAGTCAGACACAGGCCAGAAGAGGATGCCAGGACTACCGAACATGCAGGAGAGGTGAGTATAAATGTTTGTTATTTTTACTAACCTTCCCTGGGTAGGCTCCTTTTGGAAATTGGCCCAGAAGCATGTACATACATCACATGACACGACCTAGCATGAGCCACCAGAGGATCCTTTGGCCAGTCCAATGCTGTTGATGCAGCTTCTGAGTTTCTCCTCCATTTTCTATGTCTTGCATCTAGACTCAACCCACCAACTCAAAAAGAGCTGCAAATTAAAGATGAAGCCTACAGAGAAGAAAGCTGCTAAAAATCCAAAATACAGATATTGTATAATGACCAGAGAGGGAATAGTTAAATAGTGTTATCCCCTATGTGCACAAGTTATACTACTAATTTATGCAAAGTTTGCTGAAAGGTATGCTTTAAAGCTCTACAATAGCATGCAGTATATATAATGAAAGAATTCTGTGTTTTCTACTACTATAATAATTTATAATAAGGGTTACATAACTTTGCATATAATTAACAGTTTTATTTTCAGCTTTACCATTGGAAAATGTTTAAGTGCGAGACACAATTTATTTCTGTTCCACAGCTAATATAATAGTATGCGATAAGAATCTAAGCATCTTTTGATATCTTTGGTATTCATTACCCTTCTCAATATTCAATATTCTCAGACATTTCACATGCAAAGTGAAAATCCATTTTAGTTCTTAACTTGCAAGATTGAGCAAGGGTCTTCAACTTGGAAAGACCAATAACTGTTCAGACAAAGAACAATCAGCATGATCAATGCTCATAACCTCAGAACATATTCATCTGGAGTATAGATATTTTGTGACGTTGGCAGTTAAATGTACCCCTTTATGCACGCTGAGCAAATATTGATCTGTTTTCCTCTCATTCAAGAATGAACTTTAAAATAGCGCAAACACAAAAGATCTAATGTTTAAACCATTTCACATATCTCCATTTAATTCATAATGCCAAGATGTACCTGGTCTTTCTGATATTAATTATTTGAGTGGAGAGAACACATTTAATGCTGCAGGCATACAGTAGTCCTATCAAAAATTGAATTAAACAAACAAGCACAAAGTGACTACAGTGCTAGAATAATTGGCACCATTTTCAGATGCACCATTAAAAAAAATCCTTTTAAGCAACAAGGCATTTTACAAATGCATGTCAGAAAAGCAATTTCATTGCCTTCCCATAATGTACTCCTAAAATGCTTCTTTTCATTATTGCATACTTATTGCATTTGATTTTCCATGTACACAACAAAATTGGAATTAAAATGCCACAAGCACACCCAGTTCATCTTCCATGAAATAATAGATACAAATTGATCATTTCCATCTAGTCTTACAAATCAGAATCTGAAATTTGTTAATGCAATGTATGTGGTGTTTTTTAACAAATTAACTGCGATACCCAACTCTAAACTAACAATTAACACATTACAAATCCTGATGCAGTTAACATTAAATTGGCATTTAACACAACACATGACTAAAAATGTCAATTTTAGGATGATGCTAGATGTGGTGGTCCCTGGGCAGTTGAGATATGGTTTCAACTAGAACAACAATTGCACAGCCGATTGTAGCAGAGCCGAATGGTTTCCAACCAACTACAATCGCATTTTGTTGACCCAACAACTGGTGTCATCTTATCCTTAAAGCTCCACTCTGGCAACACATTTTTTATCTTAGCCTTGTAGTACAGGACATAAAGTGAATGTTGCACTGTGAATGTGCACAAGTGAATGTGAATTCACAAAGTGAATGTTGCACTCACTCACTAAGTACGTTGTTCATTTTAGTCAGACTCTGAACATTGACACAGCTGGTCATGTCATTGGCGATTCACACACTAGATTTTCATATAAGTCTGTAATCACCGTAGTCCCTGAAACATGACCCCCAGGTCCCCAGGAAGTGCCCCACAGCCCCACACCCCAAATCATGGGGTATGGAGCTGTAGAGCGCCTCTATGTCCAAAGTTGCAAGGGCCGCCCCCGATGGTATCTGGATGCCCTCCAAATGGCGGAAGACATCCATCGTGTCCCGGACATAAGAGGGCAGCGCACGGACGAACAGGCATAAAATTTCATCCACATATTCTCTTGCGCGTTGTGTCAGCCCCCCTATGCCCGAGACTATGGGGCGGCCCTTGAGGGGAGAATAGCCCTTGTGGACTTTGGAAAGTATGTAAAAAATGGGGACCGGGGGGTGTATCGGGAGCATATATTGCCACTCCCTGTGTGAAATGAGCCCGTTGGTCTTGGCACGGTCAAGTATACTTGTGAGCTGAGTGAAATAGTCTTCTGTTGGATCGGAAGGTAGGATCTCATAACCAGACTGATCAGATAAGATATTTAAACAAATCTCAATGCAGTGGTCACAGTCTAAGACCACCAGGTTCCCCACTTTGTCTGATGCCTTTATTATTACTGATTTGTCCGCCTCCAGTGTTTGTAGGGCTTTGATTTTCCCATAACTTAAGTTGTTTTGTTTAAACCAAAGGTTCTGAGATAGTCTCTCAGGTCCATCCAAAACCAATTTTTCAAAGGCATCGATGATACATGTGTCACATGGAGGGGGATTAGTTTTGTTCCTTAATCTTAAATTGGTTAGTTGAAGAGATTCTACATGACCTTGTCCTTCCAAATGGAGACTTTCGAGTGTTCTCAAACCCGCCAAGTCTACAGGATCTACTCCCAATTCTCGGGCCTGTAAACGCTCAGCAGACTTCATGTACTTGGACCATCTCAATTTACGTGTGAATAATATTGTATCCTTAACCCATCCAAAGTGATCAAAATTGGTGGTCTGAACAAATGACATCCCTCTGGCTAGGATTGATTTTTCATCTGTTGTCAAATGCAGTGTGACAGATTGATAATCTGGAGGGTGTCGTGGGGCTCATTTATTGTGGTATCCCCTGTTCGGATCTGGTTCTGAGTAGATATTGCGCTATTGTTGGAGTCTGGCCTAAAAAACCTCCTCCACCGTTACCACTACTAGTCTGCTCGGGTCCTCTTTCTCCCCCTTGTTGTATATCCTTCTTCCATTTTCCCCTATTGGATTCGGAACAGCTTAACTAAGATCTCAGTATCACACTAGCTACAATCTTTGTTGTCGCCGTGATGGAACAGACTCCGTACCCGCACTATATTCTCACTGTAGTTCAAAAAGCAATCTCTATATGCGTCTAAATTGGACGAAAGTATTATCATGTATGACCCACTTGACTTTAGCACTGAGCCTTGATTCCAGTGTTAACCAACTTACCTTATACCCTCGATCATGTCAGCAACTTCGGACCTTTTCAAAGAAAAGTAACGGTGCGCTTTACTAACAACTCACGCATGCGCGAGTATTGTTTACAGCCTGTCCCGATACCAGACACACCCACCGAAGAGGATGGTTCTCTCCATGCGCATGGATTGGCACGCGAGGAGGGTGGGCGTCATTAGGGAGAGGCAGAGTGTGCCCGGGCTATAGCTATTTAGAGCCGGGCTGTCACAGTGACTAACATTGATCCTTTAGTAGCGGGGCCAACCCTTATGGTCCCGCGAACTGCAAATCATCTGCTTATTTAGGGCTACGATTACTTACCTCTGATGAACTGTCAGATAGGGAAATGCGTCGAAGTAGATAGTCAAGGATGAGGTGGAGATGAAATATCATATGAACAAATAGGGAAGGGATTGAGTGAGGGTGATCCAGGCTTGCAGTAGGGCTCATTTAGGATTGATGGGGCTCTGAGTATCAGCCGGCACTCTGAGACACATGACTCACTTACTGTTCTGATATCTCCATCATATTTTATGCAGCAATCTTGAACAATAATCGTATGTGTGGGTGACTTCAATTAGGACAGTACTGTGAATATTGGTGCACATTGGGATTTTGACATCCATGCAACTGTGTAGGGATGGCTAGCAGTAGGGTAGAATCCTAAATAGGTGCACTTTCAGTACTGCGATCACCAACACAATCTATTTCCTCCACTATTATCCAGGTGGTAGGAATGTGGGGAATTATTTGGGGATCTTCGTCCTGTTTTTAAACAAAAGAATTAAAAGTTATATTTTAAACATGTATTTGGCGATTAGTAGGGACCATTTCTGTATACTCTAAGAGTTTCCTTACACCCTTTGTATATTTTTTAAGTCTGTGAGAACCTAAGATCCAAGCTCTCATAGACTTACATAGAAGTAGAGACTTCTGGCTAGTGAATCAGCAAGTCAGTCTGCCTATCACATGACCAGTTGTGTCAGCATTGAGGAACTGAAAAAATTGAATGATGCACTTGCTGAGTGACTGCATTACTCACTTTGTATTTGTATGCTATGTACTACAGAGTGGGGCTTTTCTGACATAACAGTAGAGTGGATGTTGGGTATTTAAATATAGTGATCACTCAAAAGCATAGTATTATACAGCAGAGACCCAGCAGCAATGTCCACAATTAGTGCCATGGGCTTTAGTGCTGATGCAAGATACCGAACTACCAGCTGTGAGCAGGAGATCTCACTACCTACCAAAGGAACTACCACATGCTATCATGATAGCTGCCTATGTCCCCACCTCTGCAAAAACGTTTCTGCCTGTTATAGCTACATGCTGTGACCCCCTCCTCGTGTCCTCCAACCACGGTTGGGCTGTATTATTAACATCACTCCGCACAGAGAACTAAATGATCCTGCAGTGTGTCTGTGTTTCTTTCTTTTTAGTTGCTATGATTCCTAGAATTTCTCTATCTGCTATGAGCTTCTATGTGTGTCTCTCTTGTTATATACTACTGTACCATCTATGAAACTGTATCACTGAAATTTCCCCATTGTGGGACTATTAAAGGATTATCTTATCTTATCTTAATTCCCCGGCATTAACACCCTTTGACCAAGGCATCATTTTCCCAGTGGTGCATGGGGGCCATCATTTTGGGGTGGATCGCCAGCCCCCAGAACAAGAACTGAGGTTGACGATTCATTGACATGACAGCCAGAGCCTATTAAAGATTCCCAGACTTGTCTGGAATACACTTTCTTTACAGGCTGGACAGATGCCAGGAACCACTATTTTATTAATCAAAGATTCTTATAGTTAGGCTCTTAACTTGCTAAAATTGCTGTCATCCACATACAAACCCCTATATCCTACAGTAATTCCTCTTTGACCTCTGACCCCTCTGAGGCTGCTATCTTTTTCAAGTGATACAGTCCTATGAAAAAGTTTGGGCACCCCTATTAATCTTAATCATTTTTAGTTCTAAATATTTTGATATTTGCAACAGCCATTTCCGTTTGATATATCTAATAACTGATGGACACAGTAATATTTCAGGATTGAAATGAGGTTTATTGTACTAACAGAAAATGTGCAATATGCATTAAACCAAAATTTGACCGGTGCAAAAGTATGGGCACCTCAACAGAAAAGTGACATTAATATTTAGTAGATCCTCCTTTTGCAAAGATAACAGCCTCTAGTCGCTTCCTGTAGCTTTTAATCAGTTCCTGGATCCTGGATAAAGGTATTTTGGACAAACAATTCAAGTTCAGTTAAGTTAGATGGTCGCCGAGCATGGACAGCCCGCTTCAAATCATCCCACAGATGTTCAATGATATTCAGGTCTGGGGACTGGGATGGCCATTCCAGAACATTGTAATTGTTCCTCTGCATGAATGCCTGAGGATTTGGAGCGGTGTTTTGGATCATTGTCTTGCTGAAATATCCATCCCCGGCGTAACTTCAACTTCATCACTGATTCTTGAACATTATTCTCAAGAATCTGCTGATACTGAGTGGAATCCATGCGACTCTCAACTTTAACAAGATTCCCGGTGCCGGCATTGGCCACACAGCCCCAAAGCATGATGGAACCTCCACCAAATTTTACAGTGGGTAGCATGTGTTTTTCTTGGAATGCTGTTTCTTTTTGGATGCCATGCATAACGCCTTTTTTTATAACCAAACAACTCAATTTTTGTTTCCAAAATGAAGCTGCCTTGTCCAAATGTGCTTTTTCATACCTCAGGCAACTCTATTTGTGCGTACGTGCAGAAACGGCTTCTTTCTCATCACTCTCCCATACAGCTTCTATTTGTGCAAAGTGCGCTGTATAGTTGACCGATGCACAGTGACACCATCTGCAGCAAGATGATGCTGCAGCTCTTTGGAGGTGGTCTGTGGATTGTCCTTGACTGTTCTCACCATTCTTCTTCTCTGCCTTTCTGATATTTTTCTTGGCCTGCCACTTCTGGGCTTAACAAGAACTGTCCCTGTGGTCTTCCATTTCCTTACTATGTTCCTCACAGTGGAAACTGACAGGTTAAATCTCTGAGACAACGTTTTGTATCCTTCCCCTGAACAACTATGTTGAACAATCTTTGTTTTCAGATCATTTGAGAGCGGGCTGTCCATGTTCGGCGACCATCAAACTTAACTGAACTTGAATTGTTTTGTAGAAAGAAATGGTCCAAAATACCTTCATCCAGGATCCAGGAACTGATTAAAAGCTACAGGAAGCGACTAGAGGCTGTTATCTTTGCAAAAGGAGGATGTACTAAATATTAATGTCACTTTTCTGTTGAGGTGCCCATATTTTTGCACCGGTCAAATTTTGGTTTAATGCATATTGCGCATTTTCTGTTAGTACAATAAACCTCATTTCAATCCTGAAATAATACTGTGTCCATCAGTTATTAGATATATCAAACTGAAATGGCTGTTGCAAACACCAAAATATTTAGAACTAAAAATGATTAAGATTAATAGGGGTGCCCAAACTTTTTCATAGGACTGTATATAGTACTT
Source organism: Leptodactylus fuscus (assembly GCF_031893055.1). Taxonomy (NCBI): domain Eukaryota; kingdom Metazoa; phylum Chordata; class Amphibia; order Anura; family Leptodactylidae; genus Leptodactylus; species Leptodactylus fuscus. The sequence goes on from NC_134269.1 coordinate 104,528,636, forward strand.
CTGAGCTGGGCAGCTGGTATGTAAATGAAGTGAAAGTTTTAATCATTTTAACTAGCCAAAGTTTATAACAGTCCACTGTGCACTTTTTCAGTCCTTGACTTAAGCACACTCAATGTTGTTATACAGCTTTCTAATGTTAGTGTGTGAGTATATCTATAGTGAGGAATTATTACAACAAATGACCAGTGTAAAAGTATGAAGTGATAAAACCCAATAGGCCTTATTGCAAGTCAGTGGTGTCTGTCATGAGACAACATCAACACTATTTCACTATTACATGTGAACAGAGCCTTAGTTGTCTTTATTTGTGTTAAAAGTTTGTTAAAAAAAAGTGCATTGAGCCTGTTGCATATTAACAAGTGGTACAATTTCCCAATATATTTTCTGTATCAATTCCTCATAGTTTTCTATATCTTTGCTTGCAGTCATTCATTCTGCTTAAAAGGGTTTTCTGGGCAAAAAATGTTTGGTTTTTTTTGCTTTTTTAAAAAAGGTCTGTTAGTGCTATTAATGGGTTAAAAAATATATCCAAATACCTTTTGAAATGTTTTCAGTGATTTATGGGTGTCTCTGGGAGCTTCTGTCATCTTCTGCCTTTGATTACAAGGTTCAACTTCCTGCTATGTAACTTCCACAATAGCTCCCTCTCACCTCTCACCTCACTCTCCCCCTTCCTTCCTCTCTCTCTCCCTCCCTCCTTTTCCCCCCCTTTTCAGAGGAAGAAGCCTGGAAGGAAGATGGGTAAGTATGATGCGGAGTATGGGGAGGAGTAATAATGACATTCAATTTCCGGAAATGGGGAAGCAGATTGTCACCAGATAACCAGCAACTGTCCCTGGGGCGGTCACATGACCACCCCATGGATATGTGTAAATATACATTTTTGATAAATTATGTTATTTAGAAAGTAAAGGGGGGGAAGTGTTTAGATAAGTGTATAGATTATTTTTTATCCTGGACAACCCCTTTAGGAAGAATGAATTACAGCAAGCAGAAATCTAAAAAATTGTGAGGAATTGATACAGCCCAACTAATCTAATAATATAGGCATCTCTAATTGGCTCTCTCTTGACATCGTCTACCTCACACTATCATGTGGCACCTTACACATGTGTGTTTTTTGCTACGTCAACCTTGTTAACTTTGCATGTTAGTGGTGACAGTCTGATGTCATGATCAATTGCCAATGGATATGACCATTAGTGCAGGAAATTACTACGGTCTGGCTTTGTCATGATTTCCTTAATGTTATCCTATTGTGCATGCACTGTCCTTGCGTATTTTTGTGTTTCTGCACAAAAGATAACCATGCAACAATAACAATATCCAACAAGTCCAGACCATAAAAAGTTCCTGCATTCATGGTCCTATCCATTGGCAACCTATTGAAGCAAAAGATTGACACCACTAAGATGGTGCAGCATTCTTAATTATTTTTATTTGCTAAAATTTTTAACTTTTAATTGTCTATAAATTTAAATACAGTTATGTTTCTGGGAGATACCCTTTAAATTTGTGGCTATCTTTAGACTACAAAGCTTTGCCAAACAAGGCAATTGTATTGCTACACTGGAATTGCTGGATGTCATAGATACCTCTCATATTAATGGACAACTCGTGAGTACACTGGTATTAACCATAGCACTATAAGGAAATGATCATTTACATTGTTGCATCCCCAATGTATGAGATGTCAACATTGAGATTGATAACCCTTGAAATGGTTATTTAGAGAACAGCATTCTTTCAATAGATTTACTATGCTGTAAACTAGTTAACAAGTCTTTCTTTTTGTAGCGTAACATCTTTGTCTCCTTTGTATAATGAGAGCTGCATTATAAGTGCTGGGCATGTAAATATGAATCTAGGAGGTTTAAACCCACATGACAATGGGTAGTCTTACTTCTCTTTTATTTTCTGTATATTATTCTTATCACAAGAACATAACTGGTAGAATTTTCAGAGCCTCGGTTTCTCTTTTACATGTTTTCTTCTTTAGAACGTATTATATTTTTCACAACAGCAGACGGGAAAGGTCAGGGATAAGAGGCAAATAGTGGTTAATTAACATTCTGAATGAAACCAAACTATACTTGAAATAAAGGCGGCCTATGAATTAATTCCATATCACTGTGTGCCCGTAGAACACATATTATGCGCAACTATCTTTTGTAGTCTTATCGGCGCAGTGTTAAATATGGCTGTGTAAAATTATGATTGTGCCTATGTATGCTGCATAGATTGCAGCACTTTGTTATCCTTTTGTTACTTGTCCAAATAAGAAAACAGACACAGTTCAGTAGCATTGTTCTATTTTCATAAATGCATGGTTGAATGGTAACACAAGTCTCAGACTTTCTTCAAAATGTTTCAGTATTAACAGATAACTTATAGAAGCACAATAGTCATAAAACCGAAAATAGTATGCAAATGTGATGTAAGCTGCTACTCAATAACAAATGTAAGACCTACCATAAAAATTTAATTATTTACTGCATCACAATTGCACTACACTATGTGACTGCACCGTTAAAGCTATATCATGCAATACTACCGATCCAGAACATCAAATAATTCACCTTTTACTATCACCAGGCTCCCGTAGTGCCCCCCACATAACATCATGCTCCTTAGTGCACAGCACACAGTATATGACTCCCGAGTGGCCCAACACAGTATAATATACCCAAGTGGCCCACAATTTATAATGCTCCCAGTGGCCCTCAGACACCTAGAAATGTTCTGCAGTGACAGATAACGTTCCACTGTGCCCCCCACAATGTAGCTGTGACATATAAAAAACAAGAGACACTTAGCCATCCTTATTCCCCAAGACATCTGCTGCTCTTGTCTGCAGCTCCATGCATCTGGTTGTCACCAGGCATCACTAGCAGAGTGACAGAGCAAGAATAGCTTCCTGCTCCACCGTGGTGTTCAACTTCATCAGCGTCCTAAGGATGCCAATATCATTTAGAAAATACATGTGCAGTTGGCAAAAGACATTTCCCCTCCAGATTGCAGGAACAAGCCTGGTGGGTCTCCACAGTACCATGGTTGAGAATCACTGCTCAACACAAATACACAAATGGCACATCACTGCTGAGGTCTGTCAGCATCAGGGGTATAAGAATCAGGGCCTACTGCCAGCTGGAGATGGTTGGGGTCCTGGACACCATGAAAACGGCAGTTGGGGAAATCCCGCTCCTCGACCTCTATACATATTGTTAATGGAAAAGGGACTGGCATGTAGCCAGGCCCCTTTCCAATAGATGCCGGCACAGGGGAGGTAACTAAAAATAAGAAATACTAATGCTCACCTCTCTTGGGCTTCAAACAGTCCTCAGCATCCTTCCTGGGGCTCTTCCATCCTGTGACTGAAGTCGTGCACACCAGAAGTGACTGAGGTAGCTGACATGCCTTAGATGTCACTGCTACAGCTTGTGATTGAAACTCAGCAGTCACATGGGGCTTTCTGGTGTTATGATGTCAGCGCACCCCTTGTGACCACTGAGGTCCAATCACAGACCCCAGTAGTGACGTCTGAGGCTGGTCACTTCAGTCGCAGGCAGGAGAGGACTGAAGTAGAGGCTGAAAAGAGCCAGACGGAGCGAGCACTCTTTTCTGCTTGTTTCCACAATGTGTACTTTCATTTTCTAACCATAAATAATTTGGAAAGAAAAAATACATGCTAAAAAATTAAAACCTTATTCTTCATGGGCCTATCAATATATTAATCCAGTTCAAAACTGCCAAAATGGGACATATTGGGGTAGGAAAGTGAAGTTTGGATGGTAACTCTTTAAAAACCCTACCCCACAGTAATTTGAGGCTGCAAAAAGTCCAAAGTGGACTTTTTGGAGTTTTCCCAAACTGATAGAAATCAGGGGGCTTGTTTTGCTTATTCGGTTAGAAAAAAAATCCTCATGAAATGGAGAATTCTAACAGGACTGACTTTGTCAGTTAACCTTTTAACACAGCATCTTACTATTATGTCACAACGAACGTATAGTTAACGCTCATTGACGTAATAATATGGTGTTGTAAAGCCAAGGGCCAAGAACAGGTGCTGAAGTTTGACAGTAACTGGCCCAAACAATAATGTTACGAACATACCCACATATACACATTCATACTAAGGCGCCAAATTCACTCTCCACACAATCAAACCATTGGAACTGCCCAGATCCAATATGGTCCTGAAAATAATGAAATGAAATAGAGCTTGATGGCACCAGCCACACACTGATGACGTGGCATCGCCGTCATGTGATTGTATAGTAAAGGGCATATATTCCTGGACAAGGCAGCGTAAAACGTGCGCTCAGCGCGACAATGTCACTTTATCCCAGATGTTCACATGATAATGAGAGATTGAGCATGGCTAGATACCAGCAGTACCAAAGAATATACAAAGTGCATTGCAATCAACTTATCTTGGCAAAAGGATTCAAAATGTTAGCCGTGCATGCGTAGCGCAATAGATGCCCAAAAAGGCAATAGAAATCAATGAATAATAAAGGAGCAAATAGATATCAGCACAGTTCTAAGATAAACAGATAACAAACAAAAGAGGCATAAAATAGAACATGGCATGCCAAAAAAATGGTCATGGTCAGTAAGCAATATCTTCCAATGGCGTTTCAGAGTATCACGAACAGCTGTCCATTGATGGTTAAAGTTTGTAATAAACCTAAGGTCCTGAGAATGCTGAACTTTTTTGGGCTTACTTACCAGCAAAGAGACACAAGAGAAGCCCTCAGCACGTAAATAACTGTCACGTATCACCGTCTGACTGTATCCACGAAGTAGAAATCTCTGAGTGAGATCAGCCACTTGTCGCTCAAAGTGGCTGTTGTCCGAGCAAATTTGTTTCATACGGAGAAACTGTATCAAAGGTATAGATTGTTTCACTTTGGGGTAATGGGAAGATGAAGCAAGCAACAGGGAAATGTCTCTAGTGCTGCTGGTGCCGGAAGCAACACCCACATTCAATCATCTCTCGAGTGGGAGTATGAGTGAGTGGGAGAACATTTAAGACATTTGTTCCCCATTCACACATGAAACCTTGTACCACTAACGTTGGGTGCGTATTATACTGTGTAGAGCATATTATATTGTGTGGGTCTGCTGGGGAGCATATTACACTGTCTGGGGGTCACTAAGGGGTAGTATAATGTGTGGGTCACTGTGGAACATTATACTGTGTTGGGCCTCTGGGGAGCATATTATACTGTGTGGAGTATTATATACCATATGGGGCCATTATGGAGGGCTCAGGGGAGCATTTTACACTGTGTGGGGCCTCTGTGGAGCATTATACTGTGTGGGAACTCTGGGGAGTATATTGTACTGTGTGGAGAACTATATACCATGTGGAGAAACTGTGAGGGGCTCAGAGAAATGTTTTATACCATGCAGTGCACTATGGAGCATTATATACAATGTGAGCATTATCCTGGGGGGCGGGGGTGGATTTAAAATTCATGCTGGCAGCCCTGTGTGCTGTGTCGGCATACAGCTCCCTCACTATAATCTTGCACGTATGTGTAGTGCTCCATGGCCATGTCATTCCCCACACAGTTTGTATATCAGCATATTGCTCCCCACTTAACTTGCCCAGGGCCACTCTTTATCTAAAACTGGTCCTAAGCGTGTCATATCTTCAGTGTGGTCCAATGAAAATCTGCAACAAAAAATGCAGTGTTTCCGCAACATGGTGATTCAGCTTAATTGGGAGTGAAAGTTGGTGCAGTTGCTCCTTATCCTCTTCAGTTTTCTCTTCTGATTTTTATGATGACAACTTTTAAAATTAAAGTAGCTATTGGAATCTATTGGTTTGAAATGGGTCTATGTACAAATAACACTTTTTCTCAAAAAATATCCTGCGGTCCAAAAATAAAATTTCATTTTCATTCTTGGTATATATTGAATATACTTACCCTGTGACTATCCCTGACCACCTGTTTGATAAATTTGGCATAAATTACAGCAATGCAGACTGCAGCACAATTGCTGTAATGATAAATCTCCCTATGAAGTTTTTTAGTCACTTTAAGGCTCACTCCAAGTAACATCCCGCTGCAAAAAAAGTTTTTCCGCAGCACTTTTCACAAAAAGTTTGCAGAGGTCTCCTGCAGAGGTCTCCTTTTTCCGTGGTGTCTCCGCTGCAGGCAAACTGTGGTGTTTACGCCATATGGGGCCCTGGCCTTAAATAGACCTTTTACTAAACTAGAACATTTTTAAGTGATGATCTCTGAAAAAGAAAATAATGGAAAATCTCATAAAAGTTTTTCAAATAAATGTATTGTTAATTCTCATATTGTCAATAATGGCCTTAAGATGCCGGAGACAGAATGTCTGCCTCTTCAGCAATATATGCTTTCAATTTTTATTCTTACGTTGACCTTCTAATAGTTCTGTAGCCAGGGCATAATTGGTGCGGTTTATGTGATGTGTGCTGTTTTGCTGACACCTCCAGGTTTATATAGTAATTGCACCGTCAACTTGTTTTTATACTGTCCAATTTTAAAATTCAGTACACAGCAAAAGTTGAGTGCGCAAGGTGACCAAACACTCATTTCAGACTCTGGAGAAGTAAACTTTTTATATTAAATAATTATTGACTTAATATGAACATTTACAATGGCAGACATTTAAAACTTTGCAGCTTGAAAGCTCTATTTAGGATACTGTACATTGAAATGATTTACTTTTCTCAGACTTCCAGTAAGGGAAAAGACACATAGTCACGCTTTTTTTCAGGCAGAAGCCACGCAGTGGAAATGCTGACATTTCCAAAACCATTTTGTTTTTGTCAATTATAAATACATAAACGCTAACAGTTTCCCTGTAGATATAATCGAGGCAAAAAGTGTGCAGAGGAAAACTCTGGGGACTTTCTGTGAAAAGCACAGTGGGAAAAATTGTGATGCATTTCAGCATTAGTTTTTCCCACAGCGCTTTTTGGCTATGGGGAAGTGGGGCCTTAGCTTTATGCAGTTTTTAAAGCCAAAACCAGATGTAGATTATAAAGAGTGAGAATTTACAGGACATAGGTTACTTAATTTCCTTATTCAGTGCACTTCTGGTTTTGACTTCAAAAACTGCATAAAAAACACCTGACTGTGTGTTCTTACCTTAAAAGTTGAACAACAACCTCTAAGTAGAACAAGTTTACTCTTTCTTCCATACACCCCATAACAAATTGCAATTATTAATCCCTAATAATCTGCTTTTACTAGCATTTTATGGAGCATCAAGAGACATAAAGTATTAACAGGAGCCTATCATGTTGAACAATGCAGCTGGTTCTGCTAAAGAGCAAAAGTAGCTGACAAGGTTGATATAAATTTTTGTGGGAAAAGATTCTGTAGAACTTGTTATTTTTTTAATTTAGATTGTAAGCCCCATATAGAGATCACAATGTACATTTTTTTCTTTCTCCTATCAGTATGTCTTTGTAGAATGGGAGGAAATCCTTGCAAATACCGGGAGACTATACAAACTTCTTGCAGATGTTCTGATCAATCTGCTCAGCTCATCCTGCTCTATAACATTATGTCCTGTTGAGTAAACTGATGCCCTGTTGCCAAGTCAACGTAAAAAATTATTGCAAGTTATTTGGACATTTACTGAATTTTACACATATTTTATAGCTGGAAATAAACTGCAAAAACGTGTTCAAAGTATATTACCCTTTCAGGTAGTTGTGCTTAAAGAGGACCTTTCACCACTTGGGGCACAGGCAGTTTTATACACAACTAGAAAGCCGACAGTGCACTGAATTCAGTGCACTGTCGGCTTTCCCGTTCTGTGCCCATAGTGAAGAGCTATTGGTGCTGGTACCATAGCTCTTCACTGTCAAAAGAGTGTTTCTGACAGTCAGTAAGGAACGACCTTCCTCACAGTAGCGTCTGTAGCACTGTACTGTGAGAGCGGGGAGGAACGCCTCCCTCCCCTCCTGATAGTATCTGTCCATAGACGAGTACTGTGGGGGGGGGGGCGTTCCTCACTGCTCAGCATCATCGCTGGGCAGTAAGCAACGCCCCCTCTTACAGTACAGCACAATAGATGCTGCTGTGAGGAAGGGTGTTCCTGAATGACTGTCAGAAACGCCCTTGTGACGGTGAAGAGCTGCGGTACCGGCACCAATAGCTCTTCACCGGGGGCACAGAACGTGAAAGCCGAAGAATTCAGCACACTGCCGGCTTTCTAGTGGTATATAAAACCACAAGTGCCCCAGGTGGTGAAAGGTCCTCTTTAAATATGATGTTAAACTGTCCTGCAGACAAGAGTATTTTGACTGAGTCATTTGATTCTTCAGCAAGCATTGCTATGGTGGATCTCCTATACCTTTCTAAGAATGTCAAGCAATACACCATGGACATTGGAACATGTACGTGTACCAGCCATACTGTGGAGTAATAAAAAACTTTTTCAGCACAACAGAACCGATGTCTTATTTCCTTATTTTCTTTAAAAAATAACTTTTATTTTCAAATATTAAAACATCCAAAATGCCTTTGGTATAGCACCAGACACAAAACAAAAATAGGTGGTAAACACAGATACAGAAAAAAACTTACGGCATATGTGTGTACGGCATTAGGAGCTAGCCTAATTAGGCTGTAATTTATGCCAAATTTATCAAACAGGTGGTCAGGGATAGTCACAGGGTAAGTATATTCAATATATACCAAGAATGAAAATGAAATTTTATTTTTGGACCGCAGGATATTTTTTGAGAAAAAGTGTTATTTGTACATAGACCCATTTCAAACCAATAGATGCCAATAGCTAGCCTAATTAGGCTAGCTCCTAATGCCGTACACACATATGATGTAAGTTTTTTTCTGTGTCTGTGTTTACCACCTATTTTTGTTTTGTGTCTGGTGCTATACCAAAGGCATTTTGGATATTTTAATATTTGAAAATAAAAGTTATTTTTTAAAGAAAATAAGGAAATAAGACATCGGTTCTGTTGTGCTGAAAAAGTTGTGATTCTGTATTGTGACCTTAACCGGAGGAAGTTTTTTTCGGGCACACAGAACCGCAACTGAGTACAATGAGATAAGATGCATTGAGCTGTGGACTCTTGTTTTGTGCTTGTATACTGTGGAGTAATACCTGATTTTTGGTGACCATCTTAAAGTTCAATGAACTTGAACATGTCTATTCAAAGTATGGAAGGGATTTCTCTGTAGGCATTAGAATAAAAATGAGCAAGCAGAACATATTATATTTAACAACAGTCAAAGATATCATCAACATAAGTTATCTTGGCTACAATAACATGACTTCTAGGGTAAGTTCACACAGCGAAAACCTTCTCCGCCATATGACTTTTCCCAAAGGAATGGGCCTAATCAGGAGTGTGCCTTGAGCCTTGAGAGCGCCACGGCTGATTGAAACACAAGATCCCCGGGAAGATAAGTAATGCCGATTCTTTTTCCCACTAGCTGAAATAAATCGCTAGCGGGGGAAAAAAAGCTAGTAGCTCCCATTGAAATGAATGGGAGACGTTTTTGCAGGCGATTTTGAGCCGGATTCCGCGTCAAAATCCACCTGCAAAAAACTTTGTGTGAACATATCCTTACTTTCCAGGTCTAGGAGGAAGTGCTTGGAAAGGCCCACTCACTCAGTCACTGCCAGGAGTGATAACTCACGTTCAGCAAGTGACAGAAAGACACCGAAAATGTCAGCTTAGCTAAGCACTACTAAGCAGCGAGGCTTTAACTGCCCATGTGATGTTGTGCTGACACATCATGGGACTGACAGCAGAGCAAAGAGAAAGAGAACTATGAAAGCCAAGAAGGGTTCTGATTAGAGATGAGCGAACACTAAAATGTTCGAGGTTCGAAATTCGATTCGAACAGCCGCTCACTGTTCGAGTGTTCGAATGGGTTTCGAACCCCATTATAGTCTATGGGGAACATAAACTCGTTAAGGGGGAAACCCAAATTCGTGTCTGGAGGGTCACCAAGTCCACTATGACACCCCAGGAAATGATACCAACACCCTGGAATGACACTGGGACAGCAGGGGAAGCATGTCTGGGGGCATAAAAGTAACTTTATTTCATGGAAATCCCTGTCAGTTTGCGATTTTCGCAAGCTAACTTTTCCCCATAGAAATGCATTGGCCAGTGCTGATTGGCCAGAGTACGGAACTCGACCAATCAGCGCTGGCTCTGCTGGAGGAGGCGGAGTCTAAGATCGCTCCACACCAGTCTCCATTCAGGTCCGACCTTAGACTCCGCCTCCTCCGGCAGAGCCAGCGCTGATTGGCCGAAGGCTGGCCAATGCATTCCTATGCGAATGCAGAGACTTAGCAGTGCTGAGTCAGTTTTGCTCAACTACACATCTGATGCACACTCGGCACTGCTACATCAGATGTAGCAATCTGATGTAGCAGAGCCGAGGGTGCACTAGAACCCCTGTGCAAACTCAGTTCACGCTAATAGAATGCATTGGCCAGCGCTGATTGGCCAATGCATTCTATTAGCCCGATGAAGTAGAGCTGAATGTGTGTGCTAAGCACACTCATTCAGCACTGCTTCATCACGCCAATACAATGCATTAGCCAGTGCTGATTGGCCAGAGTATGGAATTCGGCCAATCAGCGCTGGCCAATGCATTCTATTAGCCCGATGAAGTAGAGCTGAATGTGTGTGCTAAGCACACACATTCAGCACTGCTTCATCACGCCAATACAATGCATTAGCCAGGGCTGATTGGCCAGAGTACGGAATTCGGCCAATCAGCGCTGGCCAATGCATTCTATTAGCCCGATGAAGTAGAGCTGAATGTGTGTGCTAAGAACACACATTCAGCACTGCTTCATCGGGCTAATAGAATGCATTGGCCAGCGCTGATTGGCCGAATTCCGTACTCTGGCCAATCAGCACTGGCTAATGCATTGTATTGGCGTGATGAAGCAGTGCTGAATGTGTGTGCTTAGCACACACATTCAGCTCTACTTCATCGGGCTAATAGAATGCATTGGCCAGCGCTGATTGGCCAGAGTACGGAATTCGGCCAATCAGCGCTGGCTCTGCTGGAGGAGGCGGAGTCTAAGATCGCTCCACACCAGTCTCCATTCAGGTCCGACCTTAGACTCCGCCTCCTCCAGCAGAGCCAGCGCTGATTGGCCGAATTCCGTACTCTGGCCAATCAGCACTGGCTAATGCATTGTATTGGCGTGATGAAGCAGTGCTGAATGTGTGTGCTTAGCACACACATTCAGCTCTACTTCATCGGGCTAATAGAATGCATTGGCCAATCAGCGCTGGCCAATGCATTCTATTAGCGTGAACTGAGTTTGCACAGGGGTTCTAGTGCACCCTCGGCTCTGCTACATCAGATTGCTACATCTGATGTAGCAGTGCCGAGTGTGCATCAGATGTGTAGTTGAGCAAAACTGACTCAGCACTGCTAAGTCTCTGCATTCGCATAGGAATGCATTGGCCAGCCTTCGGCCAATCAGCGCTGGCTCTGCCAGAGGAGGCGGAGTCTAAGGTCGGACCTGAATGGAGACTGGTGTGGAGCGATCTTAGACTCCGCCTCCTCCAGCAGAGCCAGCGCTGATTGGTCGAGTTCCGTACTCTGGCCAATCAGCGCTGGCCAATGCATTCTATTAGCCCGATGAAGTAGAGCTGAATGTGTGTGCTTAGCACACACATTCAGCTCTACTTCATCAGGCTAATAGAATACATTGGCCAATCAGCGCTGGCCAATGCATTCTATTAGCCCGATGAAGTAGAGCTGAATGTGTGTGCTTAGCACACACATTCAGCTCTACTTCATCAGGCTAATAGAATACATTGGCCAATCAGCGCTGGCCAATGCATTCTATTAGCTTGATGAAGCAGAGTGTGCACAAGGGTTCAAGCGCACCCTCGGCTCTGATGTAGCAGAGCTGAGGGTGCACAAGGGTTCAAGTGCACCCTCGGCTCTCCTACATCAGAGCCGAGGGTGCGCTTGAACCCTTGTGCACACTCTGCTTCATCAAGCTAATAGAATGCATTGGCCAGCACTGATTGGCCAGAGTACGGAATTCGGCCAATCAGCGCTGGCCAATGCATCCCTATGGGAAAAAGTTTATCTCACACAAATCACAATTACACACCCGATAGAGCCCCAAAAAGTTATTTTTAATAACATTCCCCCCTAAATAAAGGTTATCCCTAGCTATCCCTGCCTGTACAGCTATCCCTGTCTCATAGTCACAAAGTTCACATTCTCATATGACCCGGATTTGAAATCCACTATTCGTCTAAAATGGAGGTCACCTGATTTCGGCAGCCAATGACTTTTTCCAATTTTTTTCAATGCCCCCGGTGTCGTAGTTCCTGTCCCACCTCCCCTGCGCTGTTATTGGTGCAAAAAAGGCGCCAGGGAAGGTCGGAGGGGAATCGAATTTTGGCGCACTTTACCACGCGGTGTTCGATTCGATTCGAACATGGCGAACACTCTGATATCCGATCGAACATGTGTTCGATAGAACACTGTTCGCTCATCTCTAGTTCTGATCAGGCACTGAGGAGAAGCTGCACTGCATACATATGAGAGCAATATACCTGTAAGGGGGCGTTCACATTACCGTCAGTGTCCGACAGGTAGTGTCCGCTCCTAGTGTCCGTTCAAAATCTGGCACGGACATTAGGAGCGGACACTAGCTGTGTCCGTGACACTTGTCATTCATTTAAATGGCGATCGGGTGCCTTCTTTTGCACTCCGTGCCCTTCCTTCACTGTCCGCATGTAAAGATGTCCAACTTTTCAAGCAGACAGAAAAAACTTACATGTCCGTGCGAGATTTTGAACGGACACTAGGAGCGGACACTACCTCTCGGACACTGACGGTAGTGAGAATGCTCCATAAGAAGCCCAGAGTGTGACAGACAATCAGGTGAATGATGCAGGGATAGAAATAATGGAAGATTATAAAGATAATCTGTTTTCCCTTAGCCCAAACAGCAGCACAAGATGGGGTATTCCTGCCCCTGGGTGCTGTTAAGACAGGTGGAACTTTTAATTAGCTAACAGATCTTTCCCCTATAAGAGGCCGAGAGACCTCCTCCCCCCCTGTGTTAGTCCAAGAGTATAAAAATATACATTAATACAATAATACAATAATAAATGGGAGGGAGCCTTGTGCTGCTGTTTGGGCTAAGGGAAAACAGATTATCTTCATAATCTTCCATTCCCCCTACGCTCAACAGCAGCACAAGATGGGGATTTAGCAAGTATAACCCCTACTGGGGTGGGTGGTCTTGGCAGGCCGATGCCAAGACAGACTGCCCGAAGGCTACCGAGTCCGCAGAGTGCCAATCCAACCTATAATGTCTGGCAAAGGTCAGCTGCGAACTCCAGGAGGCAGCGACACATATCTGCTCCAAGGAAAGAGAGCATCTCTCTGCCCAGGAAGTTGACACCGCTCTGGTAGTGTGGGCACGGACACATTCTGGCACAGGAAGGTCTTGGGCGTGAAGGGAGCAGATAATGGCCTCTCTGATCTATTTTGACAGGGTCAATTTTGATGTTTTGACACCTCTGTTGTGGCCAAAAACGTTGATTAGCATATTCTCCGACCTTCAGAAAGCAGCTGTACGATCTAGGTAAATGCGTAATGCTCTGGCCAAGTCCAGTTTATGCATCTTTTCCTCCCACTCAGAAGTGGGCGAGGGAAAAAAGGCCGGTAAGGAAATTACCTGGTTGATATTACGAAAGGTAGGCACCTTTGGTAAGAATCCCTGGACGAACCTCAGTTGTACCCTATCTAACTTACACTTTATGTAAAGGTCTGCACAGTATGTTTCTGCATGGGTAATTTCTATGTATACTACTAACTTGTGTTTGGAAATAATGGTTGTAATGTATTGTTTTATTTTCTACTGTACTTCCATTGTTATTTTCTGATAATATTTTTGAAAAAAAAATTGTATTTTGGTAAACACATGGCAATTTGAAAGAGCAAGAAAATATGTATCTTTTAATATAAAAGAGCAACATAGACAGCAAATTGCTAGGCTGTTCATCAAGCACATGCAGCATCACCAGGCATATGGCTCAAGTAATAAATCATCATGTTGGCTTCTCCGACATTACCAGCCTTTAGATTGCACCACAATTGAAATATAAGAGCTCCTTTATCTGAGATGTCTGAGAAGAAGATTAAGTTAGCAATGACTTTATTAATGAATGAAAGCAAAAAATGAGCGTTAAACACTAATTAATTTGCATTTGTTATTGTATTTAGGAATTTTGGTACAGATTACTTAAAGCCAACCTGCCGTTAGAGGTAAGTAATACAATAGAAGCAGAAAGAGCAGGTACAAAGTCTAAGGACAGTATTTTCATGTCCCCTGCAGGGCAGAGGGTACACCTCATTTATGAGGAGACGCACTCCTTCTCATTAATCAGGAGTACCATCTACCAGGCCATCTGCCTGCACTTATGTAAAGCTGGCGCGCAAAAGTTTTTAAAAAAGTTACAATTTTTTGCATAAAACCTGATTTGTGCAAAAATGTACAACTTTGAAAACTGGCATATAAGGCATAGTAATGTCTGATCTGTTCTATTATGTTCTCTATACAAAATTGTAGTGACATCAAATCTTATACTATTCAAAATCCTGCACCCCATATTCCATGCCATGGTGTAACACTACATTTCATTGGATATGCCTGGCTGGACAAGGCTTACAACTGCAAAAACTGGCAAGTGGGTCTTGAGCAGAACCTTAAAAGGGTTTTTCCACATCGCCTGCTCACCAACTTGCAGGCTGTATGCTCTGTTCACTTCCTGGTTGTCTCAGTAAATTGGTGGGCGGGGTTTAACTATTATACTACACGGGGTGAGAGAGAAAAACAAACTTACATACTGCAGGACCAAGAGTCAGCTTGCAATAAACTCATTTTTAGGTCTGTGTTTACATACAGAGGTAACAGACTCCTTGTCTCAGCCCCTATCAGCAAAATTCAATTAGCCAACCTGATATCTGGAAGAGGGAGATAAACAGCTCAGAAATACAAGCTGCTCCAAGCACTCAGCTCCTCAGCTCTCCCTCCCTTTCTGAGAGCAGTGAGTTACGTTACTTGTTCTAGGTGGAGAGATAAGATCATCCCCAGGTCCTTAAGTGAATAATCGCAGATAGTAGCCAAAGCAGTTTTGTTGAAGCAATGTATTTAGGAAAAGCCTTGAATCCATATAAGCTAGCAGTATAGATAGGATCCTTGAGATGGGACAACCCCTTTAAGCAATCACCTGTTTACTCAGCAGAATTCTGATTCAGTCATATTCCTATTACCTCCTATATATAATTTGAGGTAAGCGGTGCATTTTACCTACTAATTCTTCAGGGCCAGGATGAAGTGTAGGTAGAGCAGTTATACATAATTAACTCATAAAAGAGGAATAAAAGCGCAAATTATTACACAAGGATTTGGTGACCTGCAGAAGAAGGCAAATGGGTGCTATGGTGGCTAGTCAGCCCTACAAGATATCATGAGTATATATTATACATGAGGAGGCTGCAGACTGATAGTAAAGGATTGAGAAAGCAAGTCACATCATAAATCATTGTCCCTCTGACATGCTGGACTTTAATGTTATTGAGGTACACTATCAAAACCTCTGCTTTAGCACTAGGACAGTTTGTCCTGCCCTTGGATTCAAGAGAGAACATAAATTACACAGCAAATTAAACTTGTATCTAAACAGATTAAATCATTTATGTTTTGTATAAATTTTTGAACGTTTAGATGAATTCAGATTCAATTCGGAATTTTTTAGTAAGCAGAAGCAAGCTATTACATGAAAACAATATCACTTTATATTAAAAGAAATGGATGTCTGCTTCTTCACAGGTATTCCGAGAAAGTGTTTCAATTACTGTATATTATCTGTTATCACATTCATGCATAAGATAACTTGAGAATTATTATGTTTACTATGAAGAATAAATTAAAGCAGCGGAATATAATGAGCTACAGTATGTCAGAACGAAAGATTGTGAATGACAATCTGTTTTCCCTTAGCCCAAACAGCAGCACAACTGGGGTAATCCTGCCCCTATGAGCTGTTAGGACAGGTGGAATATTTAATTACCTAACAGCAATCAACCCCTATAAGAGGTCAGAGGACCAACTCCCCTTTGTGTTAGTAGCAAGTAAAAGGTTTTAGACATCTATTTAACAGGAGTAATATGACATAGTACAAACAAATAGTACAAATACAGCATAGGGAGGGAGCCTTGTGCTGCTGTTTGGGCTAAGGGAAAACAGATTGTCATTCACAATCTTTCGTTCCCCCTACGCCCAACAGCAGCACAACTGGGGATTTAGCAAGTATCGCTTTACCCTAGGGCGGGTGATCCTGGCAAGCTGATGCCAATACTGAATGTCCAAATGCTGTGGACTCCCTTGTTCGCCACTCAAGTCTATAATGTTTGGCGAAAGTTAGCTGAGAACTCCAAGAAGCCGCTGCACATATCTGTTCCAAGGAAAGAAAACGTCTCTCGGCCCATGATGTCGCCACTGCTCGGGTGGCATGGGCACGGATAAGGTCTGGTACCGGGAGGTCCTGAGCACGTAAGGAGCAGATAATGGCTTCTCTAATCCATCTTGATAGAGTTGGTTTGGATGCTTTGGTCCCCTTGGTGTGGCCAAACACATTGATCAGCAAATTCTCTGACTTCCGAAAGGACGCAGTCCGCTCTAGATAAATCTGCAACGCTCTCACCAAGTCCAACTTGTGCATCCTTTCCTCCCACTCAGAGGTGGGAGAGGGGAAAAACGCTGGTAAGATGATTGCCTGGTTAATATTCTGAGGTGTGGGTACCTTTGGCAAGAATCCTGGGACGAACCTTATTTGCACTCTGTCTGGAAAGAAGTTTATAAATGGCTCAGAAGCCGCTAGGGCTTGTAGCTCACCGACCCTCTTGGCTGAGGTTATTGCCAACAGGAAAGTTATCTTGTATGATAGGTACTTCAAATCCACTTCAGATAGGGGCTCAAAGGGGGGCGCACAGAGCCCCTGCAGAACTGCGGCCAGGTCCCAGCTCGGGACCGGTGGCTGCACCTGAGGACGAAGTCTACTAGCCCCTCTTAAAAATTGCTTAATCAGAGGATCTAGTGCTAGCCGGGTCTCCAGGAGTGCGGACAGAGCTGAGACTTGGACTTTCAAGGTAGCCGGTGCTAGCCCCTTCTCCAGGCCGTCTTGTAGGAACTCCAAGACTGCATTCCTATCAGGGTCGCGCTGGTTACTCGAACACCAGTTCTGAAAGATTCGGGCGACCCTCTGGTAGCTCTGGTTAGTTGACTCCGCTCTTGAGTGCGCCAAAGTTCTTAGCACTCCCTGGGATAATCCTCTTTTGCCAGCTAAAGGCTGGCTAACCTCCAGGCAGTGAGGTTGCATCCGTTCAGGCCTTGATAGGGCCGACTGTTCCGGATTACCAGAGTTTACACTGGTGGAAGCCTCCAGGTGTTCCTCCGTCTCATGAGAGTGAGGACGGTGAACCATGCCCTGTTATGTCAGTCCAGGTAGCTGCAACGGGGCTAAGGAATAGCAGTAGGAAATCTCGCCCTGCACTACTCCCTCTAGCTAACCCGGTCCCTGCCTCACGGGTGTAGGTCGGCTGTTCTCAGGCTAAGCCTGACCCCGACAGCTCCTCTCTCACTGACACCGTAGGCCTAGAGGGAAGTGGGAGAAGGAATGCCCTATAAGATCTCTAGGGACTGGAGACTAAAGGGGGTCACCCCTAACGAACAAGTGAAGCTGCTACTGACAGGGACTGACAAGGGTGTGCGCTGACTAACAACACAAGCAGCACACAGGACAAATGTGGGAAAGGATTCCCCAAACCAATATGGGAAGGAACCTTACACTAGGAAACAAACACAGGGAAACTGAGTAGAAATCAAAGGATAAGGCAATTCACTCACACAGTCAATTATACACAGAGGGAGGATTGGTGAACACAGAAGGGAAAACACACACACCAACTTGTTCACCCAAAACCTCCCAAAAACCAACCACGGAACTTCCTCTATCCCAGAACACCACCTACTCCTCCTGCTAAGGCCTAGCTCTGTAAAAGTGACACTCAGCACAGAACCATGGGAGGCATGGGTTTAAATACAGAGTAGAGACCACTCCTCCCAGGTGCAAATGGGAGGACAGACTAATCAACCAGGAAATCAAGCTGCCTACCAGCAGTGCGCGCGTGCAAGTCAGAAGGTGTGCACCAATACCCACGACACAAAATACTCCTAACAGGATCCTCCCCTCAAGGAGAAGACTCCGGATTCTCTAGGAGCATCCTTCTTCGGGAACTCCTTGTGGAATTTCTCCACGAGTCTGGGGGCTGACATATCCAACTCCAGAACCCAAGAATTATCCTCAGGACCGTATCCCTTCCATGCCACCAGATACCGTAGCTTCCCCCGAACATATTTGCTATCCAGAACTCGGGATATCTCATACTCCCCGGACTCAGAAACTGGTGGAACTTTAACTGGAGACGTTCCCTTCTTGGCCTTCTTTAACAAGGAGACATGGAACACCCGGTTTATCTTCCACCTTTTAGGTAGTTGCAGCTGCGCCGCCACTTCATTTACCATCTTGATGATCTTAAAAGGACCCACAAACCTGGGACTCAGCTTCTTGCTAGGAACCTTCAACCTGATATTCTTGGTGGACAACCAAACCATCTCACCAGGGAAGAACTGCAACTCTCCTCTCTTCCTATCCGCCTGGACCTTAGCCTGGTGCGACGCCCACACCAGATTCTCTCGGATACGGGACCATACCCCTTGCAGCTTTTTAGAAAATAGCTCCTCCTCCGGAACTGGGGAAGAAATGGAAGAAAATACTCCGAAAACAGGATGTCTACCACCGGAGCAAAAAAAAGGTGTGGTACCTGTGGCGTTGGAATCATGGTTGTTTAGGGAAAATTCTGCCAGGGGAAGAAAGTCAGCCCAATTATTCTGATTCTCTCGAACAAAACACCTCAAAAACTGTTCCACATCCTGATTCTTCCTCTCTGTTTGCCCGTTAGACTCCGGGTGAAACCCGGAGGAAAACGACAGTGTAACTCCCAACCTGCTGCAAAAAGCCCGCCAGAATTTAGCCACAAATTGCGGTCCCCTGTCCGAAACGATCTCCTCAGGAAGACCATGCAACCTTACAATTTCTTTAATAAATGCCTCTGATAGTGTCTTGGCACATGGCAGCCTGGAAAACGGGATCAAATGGCACATTTTCGTGAAGCGGTCAACGACTACCCAAATGACCGTGAAACTCTTAGACACTGGAAGGCCCGTGATGAAATCCATAGACAGATGAGTCCAAGGTGCCTTAGGAGGTTCCAATGGATGTAGAAGACCGTGGGTACGGGTATGCGATGCCTTGGCTCTTGCACAGACCGAACAATTTTGAACAAACTGCAAGACATCCTTACTCCACCCTGGCCACCAAAAATTCCTAGACACCAATCTCATGGTCTCTGAAACCCCCGGGTGACCAGCAAGAACGGACTCGTGACACTCCCTCAGGAGACTTTGTCGGAGAGTAGTTGGGACAAACAGCTTGTTTCTAGGTATCTTGGAAGGTGCAGCGTGTTGCGCTTCGATCAAGGCCTTCTCCAATTTCACGCCCAATACTGCTACCACCACTCCATCCCCAAGAATAGTGGCAGGCGCCTCTCGTTCCTCCTCGGTCGACATATACCGGGATAAAGCATCAGCCTTAACATTCTTTGAACCCGGCACATAAGTCACGGTAAAGTGGAACCGCGCAAAAAATAGAGCCCATCTGGCCTGCCGTGCATTTAATCTCTTCGCCGACCCAAGATAAACCAAATTCTTGTGATCAGTAAATACCTGGACTGGCCTTCTGGCCCCCTCCAGGAAATGACGCCAATGTTCGAACGCTAGTTTTATTGCCAGTAGTTCCCTATCTCCGATGTCATAATTCCGTTCAGAGGCAGAGAATTTCTTAGAAAAGAAGGCACAGGGATGCGTACCCTCCTCGAACTCCTGAGAAAGTACTGCACCCACCCCCACCGAGGAGGCATCCACCTCCACTCGGAAGGCCAACCTCTCATCCGGCTGTCTCAAAATGGGAGCGGACGAGAATCGCTTCTTCAATTCTTCAAACGCGGCTAGCGCCTCTGGCGACCACTTAGCACAGTCAGCCCCCTTCTTAGTCAAGTCCGAGATGGGTTTCACAACCTCAGAAAATCCCTTAATAAACTGGCGATAATAGTTGGAGAATCCCAAGAACCGTTGGACCGCCTTTAGGTTCTCAGGTCGCGGCCACTCCAAGACTGCCCTGACCTTCTCAGGGTCCATCTCGAACCCCTTGTCCGATAGGATATAGCCAAGGAAACATAATTTATTGACCGCGAACACACATTTCTCCAGCTTAGCACTTAATTGGTTAACCCTCAGGAGATTTAAAACCTCTCTCACTCTCTCCCAATGAGTCTCCAAATCCGGGGTGTAAATGAGTATATCGTCCAGATAGACCACAACCCCCCTCCCTATGACGGCACTTAGTACATCATTAATAAAATTCTGAAAAAACGCGGGCGCATTGGTTAGACCGAAAGGCATCACCAGATTCTCAAAGTGTCCTAGGGGTGTGTTAAACGCTGTTTTCCACTCATCCCCCTTCTTGATTCTCAGCAAGTTATACGCCCCACGTAAATCTATTTTACTAAACCAGCGAGCTCCCGTAATTTGGCTGAATAGATCCGAGATCAACGGGATGGGATAGGGATTCCGCACCATGATTTTATTAATCTCCCTAAAATCTAAACAAGGGCGCAACCCTCCATCTTTCTTCTTTACAAAGAAAAACCCCACTGCTACTGGGGACTTAGATGGGCGAATATGCCCCACCTCTAGACTCCCCTCAATATACTCTTTGAGCGCCTCCCTCTCCGGAATAGTGAGATTGTACAACCTTGTCTTGGGTAACACTGCATTTGGTATAAATTTAATTGAGCAATCATAGGTGCGATGTGGTGGTAATGTCTTGGCTGCCCTTTCCTCAAAGACCTCCCTGAACTCACATATTTCTTGAGGCAAATTGTCTATAGACAAAAACATAACGGATATGGGCAGACATCGACCATTACACCCCTGCCCCCAAGAAACTACTGTCTCGGTCTCCCAGTTGATAATAGGGTTATGCTGCTTCAGCCAGGGCCACCCCAACACTACTTGTGCTGGTAACTTAGATAACAAGAACAAGTCAATCTCTTCCCTGTGGCCACCCACAATAAACTCCAGACCCTCCACCTGTTTGGAGATGACAGATTGCTGTAGAGGGGTCTTATCAATAGCCCACACCGGCATCTGAGACTTCAAGACCAAAGGACTCACCCTTAGTTGCTCGCAAAACTCTGAGTCAATAAGGTTGACTGCCGAACCACAATCAACCAAAATCCGGCACTTCTGCCCATTTACCCATCCATCAAGGGTCAACCCGGCAGTCTGAGTACAGGAAACATAAACACCTCCCTCCTTAGTAGGTTTTCTCCCTTTACCCTCAATAGACCTGGGGTTATTACCCTCCTTGGCGAACCATTCTCTGGAGGGGCATACCCTTGCTACATGTCCCATCCCTCCACACACAAAACAGCGTACTGTGCGGGACCCTTCACTCTTGGGTCTAGCACTTCGCACAGTGGCCCCAATCTGCATGGGTTGGTCCCCCGGGTCCTCTCCAAAAACAGAGAATTGAGGAGGGCTAACCCCCCCAGGACTCTTGTCTCCACGCTCCCGGAGGCGCCTTCCAACTCTAATTGCCAGCTGCATGGCCTCATCTAGATCTCCCGGAACAGGGTGAGAAACTAGATGGTCTTTAACCTGGTCCGAGAGCCCTGTCTCAAACTGACTAAGTAGAGCGGGGTCATTCCAGTGTACTTCTGCTGCCCACCTACGAAACTCTGTGCAATACTTCTCTATAGCGTGATCCCCTTGCACCAAACGACGTAGGTTATACTCAGCCGTGCGTACCCTGTCTGGGTCGTCTTACAGTAACCCCATTGTGGAGAAAAACGCCTCTACAGTTAGTAAGCAAGCTGAGTCGGCTGGTAACGAATGTGCCCAGATGAGGGGATCATCTCTCATTAAAGTAATAATAATCCCAACTCTCTGTACCTCAGAACCGGAGGAAAACGGCCGTAGCCGGAAATACAAAAGACAGTCCTTTTGAAATCGGAAAAAATCTGACCTCTTACCTCGGAAGGGTTCAGGTAAGCTGACTTTTGGCTCCAGAGGCCGTCCCACAGGGGCGCTACTCACCTGCCTCTGTATGCCCTCCACCTGAGAGGCTGTGTGTTGAGCCAACTGCTGTAACTGAGATACGTCAGAAGCTTGGATGGCATCCATTCGTAGCTTGATCCCCTCCATCTCAGTGGAGATCTGCTGCACCGCCTGGTACAACTGTTTCAGGTCCGTCATAATGCAAACGAACCTTTCCCTTTTTTTTTTTTTTCGGCTGAGTGTACTGTTATGTCAGTCCAGGTAGCTGCAACGGGGCTAAGGAATAGCAGTAGGAAATCTCGCCCTGCACTACTCCCTCTAGCTAACCCGGTCCCTGCCTCACGGGTGTAGGTCGGCTGTTCTCAGGCTAAGCCTGACCCCGACAGCTCCTCTCTCACTGACACCGTAGGCCTAGAGGGAAGTGGGAGAAGGAATGCCCTATAAGATCTCTAGGGACTGGAGACTAAAGGGGGTCACCCCTAACGAACAAGTGAAGCTGCTACTGACAGGGACTGACAAGGGTGTGCGCTGACTAACAACACAAGCAGCACACAGGACAAATGTGGGAAAGGATTCCCCCAAACCAATATGGGAAGGAACCTTACACTAGGAAACAAACACAGGGAAACTGAGTAGAAATCAAAGGATAAGGCAATTCACTCACACAGTCAATTATACACAGAGGGAGGATTGGTGAACACAGAAGGGAAAACACACACACCAACTTGTTCACCCAAAACCTCCCAAAAACCAACCACGGAACTTCCTCTATCCCAGAACACCACCTACTCCTCCTGCTAAGGCCTAGCTCTGTAAAAGCGACACTCAGCACAGAACCATGGGAGGCATGGGTTTAAATACAGAGTAGAGACCACTCCTCCCAGGTGCAAATGGGAGGACAGACTAATCAACCAGGAAATCAAGCTGCCTACCAGCAGTGCGCGCGTGCAAGTCAGAAGGTGTGCACCAATACCCACGACACAAAATACTCCTAACAGCCCTCTTTAACCAGAATGGCGGGCTCCTTGCCAAGCTCTGGTTCTGCCTGCGTTTTGTCAATACCTTTCGAATCCTCAGTCGATGAGGGTAGACGCACTTCCGTCTGAACCTCCCTGGTATTGACAGGGCATACAGCGCCGGAGGATTGTCTTCCCGACCTGGGGAGCAACGTTCCTCTATTGCGGTGCCGTTTGAGGTGGCCATCAGATCCACCTCGGGGAGACCTCATCCTTTGGTAGGATAGTGGAGAGCACCCTGGTCTGGGGATGACCTGGCTAAGGTCATCCGCCTTCTGGTGAGTCAGTCCCACAGACTGTAACCTGGAATTTGAACCGCTGGCCGCTGGGAGATTCATAGATCCGAATAGATGAGGATCCTGGCATCTGGTGACGTGGAGAGGGCTCTCATCCTCTGTCCGGAACGACCGTAATCGGCTGTGATCAGGCTGTCCGTCCTGGTCCTTTACTCCCGAAATTGTGGAGTCCACATCAGAAGCTTCACTTGAGCTCTGGTAATCTCTCGCCAGCCGGGTAAGCGCGTTCTCTTCAGGTAACGCCAGGTGCTCTGTACCAGGGTCTCCCCCAGATGAGCTCCCCTGGACCGGGAGGCATCTGTGGTCAACAGGGTCTAGGTAAACCTGACCGAGGACCTGCCCTCGTGAAGATGGGTCTGCCGGGCCAATCATGGCTGGGCACTGATGGTTCACTGGATAGGCTTTTTTAGTCCCTAGGGACGGTGATTCCGGACTCGCAGCTTCTTGCCATAGAGAAGGTGCCTCCAGGTAGGAGAGTCCCTGGTGAATCCCCGGAACTGGATTCAATTTGCTGGAATCGTAAAAGATCTTAACGGGTCTTCCTTGATCCTGGCTCTGAGAAGCCTTCTGTCCCCTTAAAGGACTCCCCCGCCTTACTAGGGGGCTGGGGGAAGACCCGTGGATACTACTCCCCTGAGAATAGGGGGGGCTGAAGTTCTGCCATTTGGGAGGGTGGAAACTTGAGGACAAGGTTTTCCATCTGGGTGTTTGTCCCTTAGATCTAAGGTCCTGGGCCGAGCTATGAGAGATCCTGCGAGTATACCTGGCCTGAAGGTCCCCTAAGGAAACCGCATCCCGTGGCGGAAGCGGTCTAGGTCAAAGATGAACCTGCGTCCTTCGCCCAAGATTCTGGAAACCAAGAAGCCTGGAAAGAGGTCCTTCTGGACGGGTACTCAAAGATGAAGTTGTTTGGGGCCCTAAAAAGGGCAAGATGTTCTCTCGGCCGGTGGAGCCATGATGTAGCAAATGACCCTGGGACCTTTGCGTCAGGGCCCTAGATGGACGGGCCCGATTTCTCCCAGGATGGCAGACCACTGATGGGTCAGGGATCCTTCTTACGATCGCGGAAAGTGCCGTGTCCTCTACCTCTGCCCTGGGGAGCGGAGCGTCCACGTCCCCTGAAGCCTCTGGTGGAGGATCCTCAGCCCCGAAAGGCAGTTCTTCTCCTTTCTGGCGGCTGCGGCAGATTTTTGGTTTTAGTGTCTGCCAGATCCTCCATGATTTTGTCCAGGGCTTTGCCAAAGAGCCTACCTGGCTCAAAGGGCAGGGTACAAAGCCCTAGTCTGGAGGCGTTGTCCACCCTCCATGGTTTAACCCACTTCCGGTATTTTGATACTGCTATAAAAGGAGCTTATATTGTTAATGTTTTAAAAGGACAAAAACGGACACTTGAGAAAGGGACGGGCTGCGTCCCGAAACGCGTTGTGTATTGTCTGCTACATGCTGAATAAAAGTCGTTGGGAGGGTAAGCGCGGATCCATTGATTTTATCTTGTCTTTCCTGTGTACACACACTTGGATGACTGGTCCCAATTGTATTACCTGGCTCAAAGGGCAGGGTACAAAGCCCTAGTCTGGAGGCGTTGTCCACCCTCCATGGTTTAACCCACAACGGTCGCCTGGCCACAGTGGTGAGGGCCATAGATTTGGAGGCGAGTTTTAGTTGCGACCTGGAGGATTCAGCCAAGTGGTCCACCAATAAATTAATATTGGTCATAGCCGATAGGAGGTCGTCCCGGTGGACCCCCGTGTCTATATCCCTAGCAAGGGAAGATAGTTCGGCCTGTAGGGCAGAGACCACCTCATTAGCCGATATGGCCACGGAGGCCTGTGACGAGGCGACAGAATATGCCCGCCTCAGGGACCCCTCTACGCGGCGGTCCAACGGGTCCTGCAGGCTTGAGCCGTCCTCGGCTGGCAGGACTGTCCGGCGGGATAGTTTGGCAACTGCCACGTCAACTTTTGGCGGTAGTCCCCAGGCACCCTGCTGG
Organism: Leptodactylus fuscus; assembly: GCF_031893055.1. Taxonomy (NCBI): domain Eukaryota; kingdom Metazoa; phylum Chordata; class Amphibia; order Anura; family Leptodactylidae; genus Leptodactylus; species Leptodactylus fuscus. The sequence continues at coordinate 104,554,213 of NC_134269.1, forward strand.
GACTCTGACATAGGGAAGAGTGCCCTGAACCTAGCGGAAGGTGTAAATGCTTTCTCGGGACGCCTCCACTCGCCTTCCATTACCTGGACCAGGTCAGTATTTGCTTTAAAGGACTTCGCCCTCCTGCGTGGCCCTTCCCCTGCCTCCCGATCACATGATCTGAGGACTCTGAAAAGTCTGCCCATCTTCTCGAGGGGAAATACTTCCTTCTCCACCTCCACAGGGTCCTCCTCAGAGGACTCAACGTCCCCAATATGGAGCCTCTCAAGGGGCGGGAGGAAGGGCTCCGAAGCCTCCAGCCGGGGCCTCTTGGCGAGGTGGGAAATGGTCTCGTCCACCTTTCTCATGGACTGGGACACGAAGTCCTTGACCCAGGAGCAGGGGTGAGCCTGCTCCTTTCGCCGCCCGAGGCTAACTGCAGAAAGCCGCCCCGCCCCCCGCCGGAGGAGGGGGCGTGGCCGAGTGAAGGGGGCGGGGCTTAGCCCCGTTCGCCGGCAGAGAGTAGGCCCGGAGACTGCCTGCTCTCTGCCTGAGCGTGAGGGGAGGCTGCTGGAGCAGCGCTGCTCCAGTGGCCTCCCCAAACCACCGCTCGGTGATAAGCCAGTCCAGGACATAAGTTGGTCCTCTGACCTCTTATAGGGGTTGATTGCTGTTAGGTAATTAAATATTCCACCTGTCCTAACAGCTCATAGGGGCAGGATTACCCCAGTCGTGCTGCTGTTGGGCGTAGGGGGAACATCGAATACATGCAGCGTTGCAAGTGAAAGAAAAAGACAAAGTTCCTTACCTGTGAAGCACCTTTAGGCTCAAGTCCCACGTTGTGGAAACACAACTTTTTTTGGTGCAGATTTTCCTTTTTTTGAGCCAAAGTCAGAAGTGGCTTGAAAAGGAATGGAAAATATAAAGCAAGCTCTTAGACTCCCTGCTGTTAAATCCACTCCTGATTTTGGCTCAAAAAATACAGCCAAATCTGCAATAAAAAAAAATACTGCTGCATTTCACAATGTGGGTCTTTAGCCTTAGGGTAGTTTGTTGCTTTCAATTTTCTCCCTAGTTTTGTTTTATCTAATTTTCAGATATATCACACTCTGTTAACTTCTTAAAGGGGTTGTCCCATGATCAACATTTATCACCTATCTACAGTCTGATCTCTGTAGGCCCATATAGCTGAAAGACTGAAGGATAGGTACAACAGGCTCAAGCTGCCCATTCCTTTGCATTAGACAACCAATGTACTGTCTATGTGGTTGTGCCTGGTACTACATATAACTCTGTTCCATTACTTGATCAGGATTGAATTGTAATAAGCTGCAGCATCATGCACAGATGTTACAAACTGAACATCACTGTGCCTGGTAATGACAACACCACAGTGCTTACCTGAAAACCATAGCAGCTTCAAACAGCTGATGGGGTGCTGGGAGTTGGACCCCACTGATCTGATATTAATGAGTTACCCTAAAGATGGGCCATCGATACTAAAGTCCTGCGTAAAATCACCCCTAATGTTTCATTTTATTTAAAGGGGCTTTACAATCAAAACATAGGATAGGGGATAACCTATGGAGAGACCTGGATTACCTACATCCAGCCATAAGGCAAGGCCACCTGCACATCCTGTTTATTAAAGGGGTTGTCCAGGCAAAAATGGACAAGCCTTTTAAAGTTTAAATAGTGCATACTCACCTGTTCCCTTTACTCCAGTGTCCTCCCGCGCCTCATATTTCATCTGCTCTGGAGTCACGTCTTCCAAAGTTGTGCTGGAGCCACTGATTGGCCTCGGGACTGAATGAAGGGCCTGAATGTCCCTACCTGTGACATCATGGGTCCCCTTCCTGAGGCTGCTGATTGGCTGCTAAGACCAATCAGCGGTTTCAGTACTACACCAGAAGAGACCCAGAAAAGCAGACGAACTGAGAGGTGCAGGACAATACCACAACAATGGGGACAGGTGAGTACGCTTTTTTTTTTCACTGCACCCAGCAGATTTAATTTTAAAACTTTTGCCTGAAAACCCCTTTAACTTCAGCATGTCAGGATACAGTTAAATAGCAAATATGCCTTGCCCCCTACCCCACTGTGCCAGTCGGTCATTGTTAGTATTATATCTACCTGTATGTTTCGTGTATTGTATGTAAAACCCCAAATGTAAAGTACCATGGAAGTAATGGTGCTAAATAAATAATAATAATAATTAGAGATGAGCGAGTACTGTTCGGATCAGCCAATCCGAACAGCACGCTCCATAGAAATGAATGGATGCACCTGGTACTTCCGCTTTGACGGCGGCCGGCCGCTTAACCCCCCGCGTGCCGGCTACGTCCATTCATTTCTATGCGAGCGTGCTGTTCGGATCGGTTGATCCGAACAGGACTCGCTCATCTCTAATAATAATGCCTTCATCATTATTACTTACAGTACGCATAGTTTTCTATAGGTCAAACATATGTCAAGAGTGTCTTTTGGTATTAGTTTAACATTTAGTTACATACAGACACCACTATACCATACTATTATTAAATATTTTTTACAATTAATGGTGAAAGCAGATTATGACAGCTTTATACAGTACAGTTTCATGTTATATATCTATATCTTTTCTTCAGGGAAAAAAACAGATGGCTCACTTGTAAGGCCGTCTTCACAGTATGGAAGGGGCCTCAAAGACTAAAATGCCTGTTGTTTGCAGGAGCCAGGCAGATGTGACTTCTGTGTACCGATCTGCAACATATGCATAAAGCTAATGGTTAGATGGTTAGATAGATGTTTTATTACTATCATTAAGCATCATCTTTCCTAACAATATTTTTAACAGTTATTGCTATCTATGTTAAGTTAATATGATCATTAAAGTCAAATAATGGAGAAATAAGTAATAAATACTTTAAGTTTTTAATTGCCTGTTACAATTTATGCATTCACAGCATATATAAATAAAATGTATTCATAGAGGATGAACTTTATGACAATTCAGGGAAACTTCATTATATTTATTTTAAAGGGTAACTTCTAATGCAAAATAAAGATCACTCAGTATTTCTGTATGGATCTACTGCCCCCTACTGTTTATTCAATAGCAATACATTAGGATGCAGTACACATACTGCACACTTTCCATTTTGTACTTACTCATTACCTGATGATATTAAAACTAAATAGTATAGCCAGGATGGTGGTTCAGGGGCAAGATTACACTAATCCGTCACTTCTGAGGCTGACTCATCGCACTCACAGGCTATTTTATTTGGCAACTTCTTGTGAATCCTATTATAAAGACACTTATAATAACAAGGTCCTCATTATAGAGTAACAAAATGCTTATCGGTTCAGAATGCACAGAATGTCCTCATTTATGTCAGCGTCCTGATTACCTGACAGGTGCCGTGCAGCTGCCGCTAACTCCGCTAGATTGGGATCGTCTTGTCTTTTAACATCCATACTCCCTGCCATTTTATCTCTACCTTGCTGAGAAAAATAATAGCAATAAAATACTGCATGTTACAGGGAGAGGTGAATCAATGCAAAGGAAATTTAATTTCGAAAAATTTTGTAAACGTGATTGCTAATTAACTTTCATGAATTTAAACAGAAAATTTTAACATGCCCTATCCATTAGAGCAGGGGTGGGCAATTAATTTTCCCATGGGGCCACATGAGAAATTGTAACGGTTCTAGTGGGCCATGCGCACAGCGGCAAATTTAGCTCCACCCACTTCTCTGCTGACTCCCCCATTCTCAATCATTTTTCCATGTGCCCCACAAAGTAAAATCCTCCTACAGTCACCCTAACATTATAACATTTCCCTCCAAATGTCCCACAGTATTAAGTCCCTCTCCTGGTGCCCCAGTATAAACCAGCAGAAACTAGAGGGGACATTAAACTGGTGGCAACTAGAGGCAGACATGTCCCCCTCCAGCTACCCCCCATGGTTTAATATCCTCCTCCAGCTGCCCCAGTTTAATGTCACTCTCCATCTGCCCACTAGTTTAATGTCCCCTCTCCATGTGCATTCAGTTTAACTGCCCCCCTACATCTGCCCCTAGTTCCCCCCTCTTGCTCACACATGCTGTCTCTTCTCTCTTTATCATCCAGCAGCCCCCATTGCCGGCAGCTTGCATCAAGCACACAGTCCCGTGTGGCTCTGCCCACTAATGAGTCATAGCCTATCCTGGTGATAGGCTGTGATGACATCATCACAGGTCCTAGAACATCTGCCCCCTAGTAGTTTAATGTCCCCCCTCCATGTGCATTCAGTTTAACTGCCCCCCTACGTCTGCCCCTAGTCCTCCCTCTAGTCCCCCTTCTTGCTCACACATGCTGTCTCTTCTCTATCATCCAGCAGCCCCCATTTCCGGCAGCTTGCATCAAGCACACAGTCCCATGTGGCTCCGCCCACTAATGAGTCATAGCTCATCATGGTGATAGGCTGTGATGACATCATCACAGGTCCTTGAAAAAACTACAACAAGCTATGCGGACGGATAGAAGCAGTCAGAGGGCCGGATATGGCCCGTGGGCTGGACAAAGCCCAGGTCTGCATACAGGTCACGCTTTTCATGAAAAGTTGAAATATCTGTATGGTCTTGCTGAGCAATTTGTTCTTTGGTTGTGTACGTCTACATTTCCTATGTGTCTTTCTTCTGCTAATAACTCCATTATATTTGTAGCACATTTTGCATTTCTGCCTGGTGGCATGTACAATAAAGAGCAGAACAGAAATATGACAAAAAAGTCAGGAAAACTGTCTATGACTAACATCCCATCAGAAATAACCGGGATTCCCCGGTCCCCCGGTGGGCCAGTCCAACCCTGTATATGCCATAACGAAGGGACGAGGAAGGTCCCAAAACACGTAGCTGTGTTTCTCCATTCGTATATGTTTTGCCATCTAATCGGAATGCTGTAAACTTTTAAAATGGAAAAATAAAAGTTATATTTTACTTACCTGGCGATGCTGGATCCTTCTACTACTGTACATCGTACTTGTGTGGACTGGAGTCTATCCGCATCCGTGCAGCCCAGGAACTTCATTACATGTGGAATTAGAGTGAGCTGGATACCTGTATAAACCCTGTATATGACCTGATTTACACAAAATTATTAGTATTATAACATTGTTATATATACTGTATATAACATTGTATTATTTGACATCAAGGGCCTTTGCACATGACCAAGTCCCATCTATAGGAAACAGTCTATGTGTGAGTGGTAGGACTTAAATGGAAGTGAGCTATGTGAATTGAAGTCACTGCCTGATAGTCTGTTATGATGCAGTGATCCCCTGAACCGTCCAATCGCTAGAGTAATGTTGTGACCTAAGCTTATCAGTTCATTATTGTAGTGATAAGGCCAATTGGAGTTCACTTCATCATAACTGACAATGAATGGGCCTAGTCGGGAGGAGGGAGGGTCTTCAGGCCAAATCGCAAGGTGAATCGGCCTGAAAAATGAGCATCTCGCTTCTGTTTCTGGGAGCCGGAACAAACCGGCTCCCGGAAAAAAGACGTGACCAGCTGCCATTGATTTCAATGGGAGCCGGCTTTTTAATCAGGATTTTGAGGTGGATACGGCCTCAAAATCTTGACCAAAAAACTCAGTGTGAACTTACCCTAACAGTTTACATACAGCTGACATGTATATTTTAGTAGACTGGAGCCTAAATGGCATTTCCTGATTGTAAAGAGTGAGCAGACAGTAGAGAGCAGCAGGGGACTATGAAAGGGTTTCAAAAGAAACAGATTATCAGTGAAGTGTCACTTATTTTATCCCATTCTGAGCTTTTTTTTCCCCAAGAATTGCAAGTTACCCTTTAACTGAATAGTCAAGTGACAGTCAAGTTTGGGGTGCAGTGTCTCCTTTGCTAACTGGCTCATACAGTGGCTGGTTTGTTCAGTGACAAGGGATCCGTGAGCTAAGTGAGAGTTATTTTATTATTTTACACCATTCTCAGTGTCTTTTGTTTTTGTTTTTTTTGTTTTGTTTTTTCTTTTTTAAATTCTACATAACCCTTTAAATGAATAGTTGAGTGTTACTCAAGTTACTGCTACAATGTAGTACTTTTACAGTTGTAAAAGTGAGGCTTCTACTTCTAATTTTTAGATCTAACCACATTACGAATTTCATATTACAGGGCATGATCCCTAGATTTTTTAGTCTTTTTGCAGATGAATACCACTAATAAAATGGTGAGGGTCAATGAATGTCTTCACTGGTCCTTGAATTATTTTAGCAGTGAAAGTCAGTCAGTAGGATGTAGGTCTGAAAAGTAGTCTCAGAATAGCCTAAGGATTAACTAAATATACCAGAACTGAAGGTCCTTTTATGATCCATTGTAAAGAGCTGAGGCAAGGTAAGTATAACTATTTGTGGTTTTTACCCAAGTGCCCTGGTCCTCCACTTATATTCTGGGTTCTGAGTAGACTCTACAGTATAATAGCATTTCAGGTGTAAAATTTCATTTGGTTTTGCCTTTTTAATGCAGATCTTTGCCAATAAGCATGAGTTTATTACTATTTCCTACTTACAAAGTAACAGAAACAAGGACCAATTTTTGCAAACCAAATGAATGTCAATGTTGTCATGGACAGACAAAATACAGATCTATCTGCAGACTACAGTGCTATATTTTTACTTTTATTAAAAGAACATTTTATGCACATATAAGTTTTCAATGCTTCTACAGTTATTCTGTCTGATTTCAACCCAAGAGAATACAAGTCAAATCATATTACAGCGCTTAGCAGAAGAGAAGAGATCAATTAGACAAAAGTACATTGTGAACACATAGCAGTAATTTCACCCTATGAACAAATGTAGACCTAACTTTGTGTTGCAATGTCAAAAATGTGTAAATTGTTTCCTCTCAGCTGTTCAAAATACACTAACAATATGAATCCTGGCTGCCTTCCAATGCCAGTCATTAGAGATCTTAACATGAAAAATACCAGGCCTTTCTGTATCAATTGCACATGTCCTTTGTAATAGAAATAATTGTTTAACCTAAAATTGATCTACAATGACTCTGAGTGATATAGGGACTAACATTTGATAGCATTTTATTCATTAGGAAGATGTATTTGCTAGTTTACAGCCACAGAATGTAATTTAGAGGACTTTATCCTTGATATTTAGAGTTATCTATTACATCAGGCTGACCGAAGTAAACATTATTTATATCGATATATCAGCAAATACCAAGTTAAAGGATATGAACACCTTTGTAGTTTGATCTTCAGAATTTTTTTTTCCTTTTTTTTAAGATGTCAAACAAATAAATATTAATGTTATGATACCCTATGGTACTTGATCATTTTATTCATTCTCAGAAGGTCCAGCTGATATTTTTTTTAATGTAGATTGTGAGCCCCGCATAGAACTCACAATGCACATTTTTCCCTATCAGTATGTCTCTGGAATATGGGATGGAAATCCATGCAAACACGGGGAGAACATACAAACTCCATGCAGATGGTTTTATGCCCTTGGTGGGATTTGAACACCAGGACCCAGCGCTGCAAGGCTGCAGTGCTAACCACTGAACCACCATGTGGCCCCCTAACATCTATCTGATATGTATAGTGGTCACACATAGTGGCTCAGAGAAACCATTTACATCCCCTAGAAACTACTACTTTTCTACAGTAGTTTACACAACAGATGGGCATTCCAAGGGTGATGCTATTACAAGTAAATAATATCAACATATTTAAATGATTCCAGTTATTAAAAATTAATTATGCAATGTGTGAACAAACAGAGAAATGCAATATTTATAGGACACTGCTTTAATGTCAAAGTGAACATCAAATACAAATTCTAGCAGCTATTGTTCAATCTTCTGTTTCAGCAGTGAGCATCATAGATAACTTCTTTGTATCTGTATTTCAGTTGTGTTTTGTCAGCCCATTTCTTATTAGCCTGCCTCTAAATGTGCATCTAAAGCTGGATTCACATCTGTGCCATAGTCTCCGGTTTCAGTTTGGAAATGGCAGACAAACAACGGACCCCATTATAGTCACTGGGGTCCGCATTGTCCATGTGTAACCTCTAAAACAGTGGTCCGGCTCTCCGCTGTTCAGGTTTTCCAGCAGACCCAAACAACGGAGAGCATAATGCTAGTGTGAACAGAGCATAAGTCATACATACAGTTTAAAACACAGAGAGGCAAATGGCAGTAAACCATATATACCATGGCTGTGACCTTCCATGTAATAATACCCTTACAACACAAAAGTTTGAACATACTGAGGCTGGTACTTGTTAACAAAGTAGCCAAATGATTATTGAATGTAGAGTTTGATGTTCTTATAGTGGATTTGCTTTACAGAATTACAGATAATGACTAAGTAATGTCTAGTGTCAGTCTACTTATGGATGGAGAAGTGTTACAAACAGCTCGAGTTCTCTGGTTTATCATCTCCTACTTACTGGATTATTTTTGGGATAGTCGGTGGGAACCCGTCTCACAGCTGTAATGGTCAGTAAAGTCACATGAATGCTGATGGGATTCCCTAAATATCAAACATTTGCAAAGACTGGCTTCATTTTAGTTCACTTTTAATACTCCTCTTTTCTTGCGATTTCCTTTCTAGTCACATTGTGTTCTGTATTCGTTTAATTCAGTAATCTTCTAGTTGATTCAGTTTCTTGCTTCACTCCAGTAGTGTTCCCAGTGCAGTATTCTTCTACCTCCAGCTCTACCTCTATCTCTCATTTGACCACTTGGTATGTTCAGGTCTGCTAGTTTTGTTTTCTTGTCTCTGGGTCCCAGTGCTCTTCTGTTGTTCATGTTAGGGTGAGTATCTCAGAAAATAGATTCCATTATGGATATCTTGGCATGGGTTTGGGATATATAGTGAGGGTTAGTGGTGTTTGGCGCTAGGGTCAACATTTATAACTAGATTTAGAGAAGAATATGCAAATCTGACTTCCATGATGTTATTAGGATGTCAGTGCCTCAAGTGTGCACACTAATAGAGAATGTGCAAGTCTAACTTCCATGATGTAGTTAGGAAGACAGAGCCTCAGTCAAACACACCTATAGAGGGCACTCCCTTTAACATCATGCCAACCTTGTCAGAGGCCTTTGTTTGCAATAATGTTGGGATTATACCAGATACAGTCTTCTCAGCCAAGGACAGCCGTTTCGATGTATTTGCATCTCATCAGCTTGGCGTAGAGAGGACTGATCTGGCAGAGGTAAAAAGTTAGTATCAGGTGAGTTATTGTTTGTTTAATCATCTGTTTAACATACTATCCTCATCATCAATATTGCCATATGATTACCATTACTCTTATCTGTTTGTTCCATCGTCTGATGGCTATAACCATTATAAGATGTATTCTTGCTATCTTCTAGTGTTGTGATATGTGCTTCATATCTCTGATTTATACAACTGCTTGGTTTCTGTAATAAGTCTCTTAAAAATCTCCTAGTTTCTTGTGACTTTGTGTTGATAGTGTACTATGTATATTTAATTTAGAAATAGTTTATATGCGTCACTTTACTGTTTCAGTCCAATAGTGTTCCTAGTGTTTTCCTTCAGTGTAATGTTTCTTATTCTAGCTCTTGTGCTATCTTTTGTTTTCAGTTTTCTTGTAGATGTATTAGATTTTTGTGCCCACCTGTTGTTGTTACAAGAAGTACACTATATTGCACTGATACACAGATTACAACAAGACCTGCTTGTGATTGAGAGTGATAGATAGATAGATAGATAGATAGATAGATAGATAGATAGATAGATAGATAGATAGATAGATAGATAGATAGATACTCTGCAAAAGTTTTAAGGGGGTTTGTGTTAAAAAAAAAAAAAAAAGCAAAGAATATATAAAAAACAATGATGTGGCCCCTGCAGAGCCCTGATTTCTATACAGTCTGAAGAGGCCCAAGAGTGTAAGAATAGTAGTTTCATTTCAGACCTAACAAGTTCAACCTGAAATGAAACCTGAAACGGATATTCAGCATAACAAATCTCATGAAGATGCCAATATCTAATCATATACATAGTGCAAGTTGGTATATTTAGAAAATACAACTTGTTCTACAAAAATGAGGCAACATTTTGCTGAACATTTTGCAAAACATAAAATTAGCTCGGAGTTCTATCTACATGCATGGTTGATTTCATGAGACAACCTTGTTAATGCAGATCTAGACTGTAACTGAGGATCAGTGAAGTATAAGAATTGAAAAATATCTGAAAACTGTCCATGCTTAAGTTGACTGTGTATGTCAACCAGAAAATGATGTTTTACAGTAAATATTTTACTTCTTGAAATTTAGTTACTTGTTCTTTGTCAAACTTTGTAAACACGTCAAAGGGTATGTTCACACAGAGTTTTTTGCAGGCGGATTTTGATGCAATAATGGCTCCCACTGACTTCAATGGGAGCTACTTGCTTTTTTTTTCCACTAGCTAGTAGCGGGAAAAAAGAAGCGACATGACCTATTTTCCCGCAGACTCCGTGGCTGAGTCATAAGTATCTGCTATTAACAACATGATCACAAAAATACAAATGAACACAAAGGGAATTAATGTTTGGCTTTAAAAATATTAGAGAGCATGCATTTTGAGCAGGCTTCTCATAGAGACACCAAGTTTTAGAAACAGTTATAAAAGAAACACTATATTTATTGTTATAAAACTGAATTTTGAAGAGGCTTTACCTGCTTCTTTCTACCTTCATCTTTTTAAATATGACTCCCTAGAAATCTCATAATGCTTACTATGCCATGTATTAAACTACTTTGTAATGATATATTACATAACAATTGAAACTGTTATTGATGAATCACATAATAAATCTTAAAACCTAGATTGATGTATTAAGAAATATAAAAGTATTATCAATATTCCTTTAGGGGAATATATGTCACCTATTTAGTGTGTGCAGCTACTGAGGGGCCCCCGAGGATAGGAGAGCCTTCCCAACTATAGTATTTTTTAATAAATTGCAACACATCTAGGTTTCACTGGGGCTTTTAGGAATATGTATCACTTGGTCTGGGTGGTCCTTAGCAAACTTATTTGATGGGGTTTTGCATTAGCATGATTTCCAAAGGGATGGGGCATTGTAGGTGTTGCTGCACCTGTCTACAGACCTCCTGCTGTCCTGGCAAGTAGGAGATATGTCTCAGTTTTTTAATTTGTCTGCATCCGGAGAATGTACAGATGAGTTGAAACTGGGAATGGTGTATTGTAAGAAGGAATAATTGAATACAAGAATAGTGAAGCAGGGAGCCATCCATTCCCCATGTCACCATTTTTCCCTTGTTTCTGCTCTGGGAGCTGTAGTTGTGATGTGATGACATCACTTACATCATGCCGGCAGCTCCTTGAAGCCACCAGAACCAGAGACAGCAGAAATCAGCAATAAACATTAAACTGTGGGGGCAGCTAAAGGGGTACATTAAACTTGGGAAAACCGAAGGAGGACATTAAATTGTGGAGCCAGCTGGAGGGAGACATTATACTGTGGGGACTTTATGCTATTGGAGCAATTGGAGGGGCACATTATAATTTTGGGTCATATCATGTTTAGGTGACTGCAGGGGAAGTTATACTATTTGGGCGAAGTCAAAGTGTAGGTGGGTGGGGCTAGATTTTCTGCAGCATGCCACACACATTTTGTCTGTCTTTCTGTCCATTGAAAGTTGGAAAGTTTGCCTGTATGACATGTGTGATGCACTTGAGGTTTTAACCTTTTCGCTGCCAAGGGTCTCTGGAAATTTTGCACCTCCAGTAGCCAGAGCAATTTTCACAGTTTTGAGATGAACAAATCAAACCTAAATTGCAACATTAAAAAAGCATCCAACCCCCCCATACCTATATATTTTCTTAAAGTACACACCTGCAGCATTGTCAGAATGCCACTTGGTACTGTATACGAACAGGCACCTTCATGCAATTTTGATTTAAAGTGAATGTTTTATGAAAAAATGCAAATAAATGTATATTAGTTGTTAAAAGCGGAAACCAAATAAAAATTAAATGCACCAAACCTCCTAAAAATAAGAGTTCAACATGTGCAGAGTTCATACATATCACTATGGCCTGAACCCACATGCACGTGTCTTCAGAAAATCGCTAGAACTGGAAGGAACAAAAATCTGCTTTGAAGCTGGAAATGTTAAAAAAGTATCATCCTATAAAATGTAGGGATTACACACCATGAAAAGTAAGTGAACCCCTAAACCCTATATATTTTTTGAAAGTAGACAACCTGAAGATTACAAATATCTTAATGGGTCATCGATAGCCACATCCACCTTCGTGCAACTTTGCGACCAACACAAATAATTTTTTTTAAAAATACGCTAAAACACATATTTGCACCTAAAACTCATGTTCAATCTCACATTCATATACAAAATACTTTTAAAATAATAGCTTATGGTGTATACAATGTGTAAATATACTATATGTACCGCAAACATCAACTACAACAAGAGCTCAGACTCCCTAAAACACGAATACAGAAGACAAGCAGGATTTAGCTGTTATTCACTAATATGTTAAAAAGCTATACTGCACCTACCAAACGGTGACTGATACCAAAATCTAACTTTTTTCAGAGTACACAGCATACCGTATATAAAAACACAATTTAATAGTTCATATATACAACCACCTTCATTCAACTTTGAGGCAAACAGAGATTGCTAGCAAAAATTGCGCAAAAATTCAAATTTGCCACTAAAGTGCGGCTCAAGCAATCACTTTCTGCAAACATAATGTACTGTACATAAAACTGCAATATGTGAGGAGTTCATAAATACCACAGAACAGGGGCGGGTGTTAAAGAATCGCCAAAATCACAGAAATGCGCCATCCCATTTTGCGCATGCAAATTAAATAGGACTTTACATAAAAATGTTATTTTCCATCCCCCTATAAAAATTTTACCAACTATACGTTCATCTCTAGTGATAATCGTTATTACTATTATTTTAGCGTGTAAAGGATATCACTAGAGGCGTATTTTACTGTAGAAAGCTCAGGTATAGACAGGACAGGGATTGGGTGAAATGTAAACTTTATTTGCGACTTTATGTATATGTTGTGTGTTTGGTGCGACTTTTTTTTTTGGCGCTGCGACCTGGACAATGGTAAATGCCTGGGTCATAGTGCCAATAACCTTCCTGGTTATGTTCAAGGGGTATAACATAAGAATACCCCACTAGTAAAGCTCAGGGGGGAATTACATTATACCTGTATGTGACAATCAGAGACAAATGTATAGTACAGTGGGGCAAAAAAGTATTTAGTCAGTCACCAATAGTGCAAGTTCCACCACTTAAAAAGATGAGAGGCGTCTGTAATTTACATCATAGGTAGACCTCAACTATGAGAGACAAAATGAGAAAAAAAATCCAGAAAATCACATTGTCTGATTTTGTAAGAATTTATTTGCAAATTATGGTGGAAAATAAGTATTTGGTCAGTAACAAAATTTCATCTCAATACTTTGCTATATATCCTTTGTTGGCAATGACAGAGGTCAAATGTTTTCTGTAAGTCCTCACAAGGTTGGCACACACTGTTGTTGGTATGTTGGCCCATTCCTCCATGCAGATCTCCTCTAGAGCAGTGATGTTTTGGGGCTGTCGCTTGGCAACACGGACTTTCAACTCCCTCCAAAGGTTTTCTATAGGGTTGAGATCTGGAGACTGGTTAGGCCACTCCAGGACCTTGAAATGCTTCTTACAAAGCCACTCCTTCGTTGCCCTGGCGGTGTGCTTTGGATCATTGTCATGTTGAAAGACCCAGCCACGTTTCATCTTCAATGCCCTTGCTGATGGAAGGAGGTTTGCACTCAAAATCTCACGATACATGGCCCCATTCATTCTTTCATGTACCCGGATCAGTCGTCCTGGCCCCTTTGCAGAGAAACAGCCCCAAAGCATGATGTTTTCACCCCCATGCTTTACAGTAGGTATGGTGTTTGATGGATGCAACTCAGTATTCTTTTTCCTCCAAACACGAAAAGTTGTGTTTCTACCAAACAGTTCCAGTTTGGTTTCATCAGACCATAGGACATTCTCCCAATACTCTTCTGGATCATCCAAATGCTCTCTAGCAAACTTCAGACGGGCCCGGACATGTACTGGCTTAAGCAGTGGGACACGTCTGGCACTGCAGGATCTGAGTCCCTGGCAGCGTAGTGTGTTACTGATGGTAGGCTTTGTTACATTAGTCTCAGCTCTCTGCAGTTCATTCACTAGGTTCCCCCGCGTGGTTCTGAGATTTTTGCTCACCGTTCTTGTGATCATTTTGACCCCACGGGATGAGATTTTGCGTGGAGCCCCAGATCGAGGGAGATTATCAGTGGTCTTGTATGTCTTCCATTTTCTAATTATTGCTCCCACAGTTGATTTCTTCAATCCAAGCTGGTTGTCTATTGCAGATTCAGTCTTCCCAGCCTGGTGCAGGGCTTCAATTTTGTTTCTGGTGTCCTTTGACAGCTCTTTGGTCTTCACCATAGTGGAGTTTGGTGTCTGACTCTTTGAGGGTGTGCACAGGTGTCTTTTTATACTGATAACAAGTTTAAACAGGTCCCATTACTACAGGTAATGAGTGGAGGAAAGAGGAGACTCTTAAAGAAGAAGTTACAGGACTGTGAGAGCCAGACATCTTGATTGTTTGTAGGTGACCAAATACTTATTTTCCACCATAATTTGTAAATAAATTCTTACAAAATCAGACAATGTGATTTTCTGGATTTGTTTTCTCATTTTGTCTCTCATAGTTGAGGTCTACCTATGATGTAAATTACAGACGCCTCTCATCTTTTTAAGTGGTGGAACTTGCACTATTGGTGACTGACTAAATACTTTTTTTCCCCACTGTATGTTCTCTGATTGGCAGGAGAAGGGTTAATAGGGACAATAGAGTCCCTGCCACCCCCCTCCTGCTGTCACATACAGGGTATGTACAGAGTCTGATTGTTTCTCTGTCTCTCTCTCTCTCTTCTGAACTGTTCGTGTCCCTCTCCCTTTCCTGTTAAAGTTTGCAAATTGCTTGCTTAGTCAGGAGGGGGGGGACAATTTGGAGCTCTATATCTTTGGACTGCATCAACATATCTTGATGCTTTCAATTGCATTTTAAAGAGGAGAATCCCATCTTTAAAATGATCCAGGAACTTGATGATTATACTTACAGTTTTGGAGTGATTCACTGTTGAAATGCTGTCGGGAATTGAGATCTGCAGTTGGATCTCAATGACAAATAGTGTTTTCAACAGTGAATCGCTCCAAGACTGTAAGTATAATCATCAAGTCCCTGGTATCATTTTAAGGATGAGATTCTCTTCTTTAAAATGCATTTTAAAGCATCAAGATACGTTGATGCAGTCCAGAGATATTGGCATTAGTAGGGAGGACATAGTAACTACGTCCTCGGCTACTGAACTGCCACCTTGGGAGCACGTATAGCTATGTGCCTGGCAGTGAAAGGGTTAATGTTTGATGAACAAATTGTACTTCATATTGGTATCATTTAAAACTCTGAACAATGTACTGGGAAGCTGGGGGAAAAAATTCAGAATGGGTAGAAATTGGGGAAAAAAAATACGGCGTTAGTGTGACTTTTTTGGGATTTTTTCTTTTTTTTTTGGGGGGGGGGTCACTTTGCAGCCAAAATGACATCTCAACTGTCTTCTATGTGTCGGTACAGTTATGGTCATGCTAAATCTATATACTGGGGGGTTTTGTTTTGTTTTTTTACCCCCTTAAAAAAAATTAAAATACTGCAAAAAAAAAAAAATCCTTGGAGTTGCTGTATTCTGACACCTGTCATTTTATCGATTTCCTTGAATAGGCAAGCATAAGTGTTTTTGTTTTGTTTGTTTTTTTTGCGGGACGGACATACTTTAACTATACAATGTTGGATAATGTCTATTGCTTTGATCTCTGTTTATTATTTTTTATTTTATTTTTTTTACAGGTGAAAAAGCTAAAAAAAACCAATGGTTTGGCCCATTTGACTTTTTTTCCCACTACAGTACAGCGTTCATTGTATGGGAATAATATTTTTATATACAGTGCCTACAAGTAGTATTCAACCCCCTGCCGATTTAGCAGGTTTGATAAGATGCAAATAAGTTAGAGCCTTCAAACTTCAAACAAGAGCAGGGTTTATTAATAGAGATGAGCGAACACTAAAATGTTCGAGGTTCGAAATTCGATTCGAACAGCCGCTCAATGTTCGTGTGTTCGAACGGGTTTCGAACCCCATTATAGTCTATGGGGAACAGATACTTGTTAAGGGGGAAACCCAAATCCGTGTCTGGAGGGTCACCAAGTCCACTATGACACCCCAGGAAATGATGCCAACACCTCTGGAATGACACTGGGACAGCAGGGGAAGCATGTCTGGGGGCATCTAACACACCAAAGACCCTCTATTACCCCAACATCACAGCCTAACAACTACACACTTTACACACTCAATACCACCTCTCTGACAGTAGGAAAAAACCTTGAAACATGTGTATTTGGCACTTGCAGTGAGGAGAGCTTGTCACCAGCAGTGAATTTGGCCCTTGTAGTAAGTTGAGGTTGGCACCAACATTTGTTTTGAAAATCAGGGTGGATTGAGCCTCTAACCAGCAGAGTTTGGACCAATTCATGGTGGAGGGAGCCTCTAACCAGCAGAGTTGGTGGAAATCAGGGTGGAGGGAGCCTCTAACCAGCAGAGTTGTGGGAAAGCAGGGTGGAGGGAGCCTCTAACCAGCAGAGTTGGTGGAAATCAGGGTGGAGGGAGCCTCTAACCAGCAGAGTTGTGGGAAAGCATGGTGGAGGGAGCCTCTAACCAGCAGAGTTGTGGGAAAGCAGGGTGGAGGGAGCCTCTAACCAGCAGAGTTGTGGGAAAGCAGGGTGGAGGGAGCCTCTAACCAGCAGAGTTAGTGGAAATCAGGGTGGAGGGAGCCTCTAACCAGCAAATTCATGGTGGAGGGAGCCTCTAAAAACCCCAGTTTGGGCAAATTCATGGTGGAGGGAGCCTCTAAAAACCCCAGTTTGGACCAATTCATGGTGGAGGGAGCCTCTAAAAACCCCAGTTTGGACCAATTCATGGTGGAGGGAGCCTCTAAAAACCCCAGTTTGGACCAATTCATGGTGGAGGGAGCCTCTAAAAACCCCAGTTTGGACCAATTCATGGTGGAGGGAGCCTCTAAAAACCCCAGTTTGGACCAATTCATGGTGGAGGGAGCCTCTAAAAACCCCAGTTTGGACCAATTCATGGTGGAGGGAGCCTCTAAACAGCCCAGTTTGGACCAATTCATGGTGGAGGGAGCCTCTAAAAACCCCAGTTTGGACCAATTCATGGTGGAGGGAGCCTCTAAAAACCCCAGTTTGGACCAATTCATGGTGGAGGGAGCCTCTAACTAGCCCAGTTTGGGCAAATTCATGGTGGAGGGAGCCTCTAAAAACCCCAGTTTGGACCAATTCATGGTGGAGGGAGCCTCTAAACAGCCCAGTTTGGGCAAATTCATGGTGGAGGGAGCCTCTAAACAGCCCAGTTTGGGCAAATTCATGGTGGAGGGAGCCTCTAAAAACCCCAGTTTGGACCAATTCATGGTGGAGGGAGCCTCTAAAAACCCCAGTTTGGACCAATTCATGGTGGAGGGAGCCTCTAAAAACCCCAGTTTGGACCAATTCATGGTGGAGGGAGCCTCTAAACAGCCCAGTTTGGACCAATTCATGGTGGAGGGAGCCTCTAAAAACCCCAGTTTGGACCAATTCATGGTGGAGGGAGCCTCTAAACAGCCCAGTTTGGACCAATTCATGGTGGAGGGAGCCTCTAAAAACCCCAGTTTGGACCAATTCATGGTGGAGGGAGCCTCTAAACAGCCCAGTTTGGGCAAATTCATGGTGGAGGGAGCCTCTAAACAGCCCAGTTTGGGCAAATTCATGGTGGAGGGAGCCTCTAAAAACCCCAGTTTGGACCAATTCATGGTGGAGGGAGCCTCTAAAAACCCCAGTTTGGACCAATTCATGGTGGAGGGAGCCTCTAACTAGCCCAGTTTGGGCAAATTCATGGTGGAGGGAGCCTCTAAAAACCCCAGTTTGGACCAATTCATGGTGGAGGGAGCCTCTAAACAGCCCAGTTTGGGCAAATTCATGGTGGAGGGAGCCTCTAAACAGCCCAGTTTGGGCAAATTCATGGTGGAGGGAGCCTCTAAAAACCCCAGTTTGGACCAATTCATGGTGGAGGGAGCCTCTAAAAACCCCAGTTTGGACCAATTCATGGTGGAGGGAGCCTCTAAAAACCCCAGTTTGGACCAATTCATGGTGGAGGGAGCCTCTAAACAGCCCAGTTTGGACCAATTCATGGTGGAGGGAGCCTCTAAAAACCCCAGTTTGGACCAATTCATGGTGGAGGGAGCCTCTAAAAACCCCAGTTTGGACCAATTCATGGTGGAGGGAGCCTCTAAAAACCCCAGTTTGGACCAATTCATGGTGGAGGGAGCCTCTAAACAGCCCAGTTTGGACCAATTCATGGTGGAGGGAGCCTCTAACCAGCAGAGTTGGTGGAAATCAGGGTGGAGGGAGCCTCTAACCAGCAGAGTTGTGGGAAAGCAGGGTGGAGGGAGCCTCTAACCAGCAGAGTTGGTGGAAATCAGGGTGGAGGGAGCCTCTAACCAGCAGAGTTGTGGGAAAGCATGGTGGAGGGAGCCTCTAACCAGCAGAGTTGTGGGAAAGCAGGGTGGAGGGAGCCTCTAACCAGCAGAGTTGTGGGAAAGCAGGGTGGAGGGAGCCTCTAACCAGCAGAGTTAGTGGAAATCAGGGTGGAGGGAGCCTCTAACCAGCAGAGTTGGGGGAAATCAGGGTGGAGGGAGCCTAGTATTAGCAGAATTGTGCAACGCTTATGGTGGATGAGTATGAGGATGCGGAGGAATTGGAGAGGTTGAGTACAGACATGGAGTTTCATGTTGGGGTGCTTTACACAGGTGGGCACAAAAATGAAGGCTCTATCCAGTGGTGGTTCATTTTTATCAAAGTGAGCCGGTCGGCACTCTCAGCTGACAGACGGGTGCGCTTGTCAGTGATGATGCCACCGGCTGCACTGAACACCCTCTCAGATAGGACGCTGGCGGCAGGACAGGACAGCACCTCCAAGGCATATAGGGCAAGTTCAAGCCACAGGTCCAACTTTGACACCCAATACGTGTAGGGCGCAGAGGGGTCGGAGAGGACAGGGCTGTGGTCGGAAAGGTATTCCCGCAACATGCGCCTATACTTCTCACGCCTGGTGACACTAGGACCCTCCGTGGCGGCACTTTGGCGAGGGGGTGCCATCAAGGTGTCCCAGACCTTAGACAGTGTGCCCCTCGTTTGTGTGGACCGGTGAGAACTTGGTTGCCTACTGGAGGAACTGCCCTCCCTGCCGCCAACGTCACATGCTGGAAACATCTCCATCATATTCTGCACCAATTGCCTGTGGCAAGCATTGATGCGATTGGCCTTCCCCTCTACCGGAATAAAAGACGAGATGTTGTTTTTATACCGGGGGTCAAGGATAGCAAAGATCCAGTACTGGTTGTCCTCCATGATTTTGACAATACGCTTGTCGGTTGTAAAGCACCCCAACATGAACTCAGCCATGTCTGCCACAGTGTTAGTTGGCAGGACTCCTCTGGCCCCACCGGAAAGTTCAATCTCCATTTCCTTCTCATCCTCCATGTCTACCCATCCGCGCTGCAACAATGGGACGATTCGAAGTTGCCCGGAAGCCTCCTGTATCACCATCACATCATCGGACAACTCTTCTTCCTCCTCCTCCTCCTCCTCCTCCTCCTCCATTAAACGCAGTGAAGCGGACAGATGTGTGGACCTACTCTCCAGCCGGTGGCATCATCACTGACAAGCGCACCCGTCTGTCAGCTGAGAGTGCCGACCGGCTCACTTTGATAAAAATGAACCACCACTGGATAGAGCCTTCATTTTTGTGCCCACCTGTGTAAAGCACCCCAACATGAAACTCCATGTCTGTACTCAACCTCTCCAATTCCTCCGCATCCTCATACTCATCCACCATAAGCGTTGCACAATTCTGCTAATCCCTAACTCCTCTGTGTGATCTGAGTTATCCCTGATGTCAATCAGGGATTCTCTCAGAACACACAAGAGCGGGATTGTAAGGCTCACCATCGCATCCTCAGAGCTCACCCTCCTTGTGGACTCCTCAAAGACCCGTAGGATGTCACAAAGGTCTCTCATCCATGGCCACTCATGGATGTGAAACTGAGGCAGCTGACTTTGTGGCACCCTAGGGTTTTGTAGCTGGTATTCCATCAAAGGTCTCTGCTGCTCAACCACTCTATTCAACATCTGAAACGTTGAGTTCCAGCGTGTGGGGACGTCGCACAAAAGCCGGTGTTGTGGCACATGCAGGCGTTGCTGGAGAGATTTTAAGCTAGCAGCGGCTACTGTCGACTTGCGAAAGTGGGCGCACATGCGCCGCACTTTCACCAGTAGCTCTGGAACATTGGGGTAGCTCTTTAGGAAACGTTGCACCACTAGGTTGAAGACGTGGGCCAGGCATGGAACATGTTGGAGTCCGGCAAGCTCCAGAGCTGCTACCAGGTTCCGGCCGTTATCACAAACGACCATGCCTGGGCCCAGGTGCAGCGGCTCAAACCATATTGCCGTCTCATCGAGGAGGGCATCCCTCACCTCGGAGGCAGTGTGCTGTCTGTCCCCCAAGCTGATCAGCTTCAGCACAGCCTGCTGACGTCTACCAACGCCAGTGCTGCAACGTTTCCAACTCGTAGCTGGGGTCAATCTAACAGCGGAGGAGGAGGCGGTGGCGGAGGAGGAGGCGGTGGCGGAGGAGGAGGCGGTAGAGGAGGAGGAGGAGGGGGGTGTTCTTCTCGTGTCCCTGCCAGGAATGTTAGGCGGGGAGACGAGGTACACCGGGCCAGTTTGGGAAGCAGTCCCAGCCTCAACTACATTCACCCAGTGTGCCGTCAGTGAAATGTAGCGTCCCTGTCCGCATGCACTTGTCCACGCGTCGGTGGTCAAGTGGACCTTTGTGCAAAGCGCGGAACTAAGGGCCCGCCTGATGTTGAGTGACACGTGCTGGTGCAAGGCGGGGATGGCACACCGGGAGAAGTAGTGATGGCTAGGGACGGCATAGCGAGGTGCCGCAGTTGCCATCAGGTCCAGGAAGGCGGGAGTTTCAACAAGCCGGAACGCCAACATCTCCTGGGCCAGCAGTTTAGCGATGTTGGCGTTCAAGGCTTGCGCGTGTGGGTGGTTAGCAGTGTATTTCTGCCGCCGCTCCAATGTCTGAGATATGGTGGGTTGTTGTAAAGAAGCGCCTGATGGTGCCTTTGATGGTGCAGGAGAAGGAGATAAGACAGGAACAGGGGAGGATGAGGGAGAAGTCAACAAAGTGGCGGAGGCAGATGAAGTGGTGTCCTGGCTCGTGCTCTGGAGTGCATCGCCAGCACAGTCAGCAGTGGCAGTGGCAGAGGCAGAGGCAGTGGCAGAGGCAGTGGCAGTGGCGTGAACGGCAGGCGGCCTTTGTCCTGCCGTTGCTGCCTGCCACTGATTCCAGTGCTTGGATTCCAAATGACGGCGCATTGAAGTGGTGGACAGGTTGCTCTTCTCAGAGCCCCTAATCAATTTCGAGAGGCAAATTGTGCAGACAACACTATATCTGTCCTCGGCACATTCCTTGAAAAAACTCCACACCTTCGAGAAACGTGCCCTCGAGGTGGGAGTTTTTCGGGGCTGGGTACGAACTGGAACATCTTGGGAGATTCCGGGTGTGGCCTGGCTTCGCCTAAGCTGCTGACCTCTGCCTCTGCCTCTAGCTACCCTTTTTGGTGCTGCACCTGCCTCAACATCCACACTACTTTCCCCGCTTGACATCCCCCCTGTCCAGGTCGGGTCAGTGTCCTCATCATCCACCACTTCCTCTTCCAACTCCTGTCTCATCTCCTCCTCCCGCACAATGCGCCGGTCAACTGGATGCCCTGACGGCAACTGCGTCACATCATCGTCGATGAGGGTGGGTTGCTGGTCATCCACCACCAAATCGAACGGAGATGGAGGAGACTCTAGTGTTTGAGCATCTGGACACAGATGCTCCTCTGTTAGGTTCGTGGAATCGTGACGTGGAGAGGCAGGTTGAGGGACAATGAAAGGAGCGGAGAACAGCTCTGGGGAGCAGGGACAGTTGGGGTTATTGTTCTGTGAAGCTTGGGAATTTTGGGAGGAAGGAGGACAAGACTGTTGGGTAATAGGATGAGAGGAGGCAGAGTCTGACTGGCTGCTGGACAATGTGCTGTAAGCGTTCTCTGACAGCCATTGCAAGACCTGTTCCTGGTTCTCGGGCCTACTAAGGTTTGTACCCTGCAGTTTAGTTAATGTGGCAAGCAACCCTGGCACTGTGGAGTGGCGCAATGCTTGCTGCCCCACAGGAGTAGGCACGGGACGCCCTGTGGCTTCACTGCTACCTTGCTCCCCAGAACCATTCCCCCGACCTCGCCCACGGCCTCGTCCACGTCCCTTTCCGGGAGCCTTGCGCATTTTGAATTCCCAGTTAGAAATTGGCACTATATACCAGTAGCAAAAATTGTGGGTGCACGTAACCCCAATATATTCTTTGAATTACCAGTCAGAAACTGGCACTATATGGCAGTAGCAAGAAATGAGGGTATTTGTAACCCCAATATATTCTTTGAATTCCCAGTCAGACAATGGCACTATATACCAGTAACAAGAAATGAGGGTATTTGTAACCCCAATATATTCTTTGAATTCCCAGTCAGACAATGGCACTATATACCAGTAGCAAGAAATGAGGGTATTTGTAACCCCAATATATTCTTTGAATTCCCAGTCAGACAATGGCACTATATACCAGTAGCAAAAATTGTGGGTGCACGTAACCCCAATATATTCTTTGAATTACCAGTCAGAAACTGGCACTATATGGCAGTAGCAAGAAATGAGGGTATTTGTAACCCCAATATATTCTTTGAATTCCCAGTCAGACAATGGCACTATATACCAGTAGCAAAAATTGTGGGTGCACGTAACCCCAATATATTCTTTGAATTACCAGTCAGAAACTGGCACTATATGGCAGTAGCAAGAAATGAGGGTATTTGTAACCCCAATATATTCTTTGAATTCCCAGTCAGACAATGGCACTATATACCAGTAGCAAGAAATGAGGGTATTTGTAACCCCAATATATTCTTTGAATTCCCAGTCAGACAATGGCACTATATACCAGTAGCAAGAAATGAGGGTATTTGTAACCCCAATATATTCTTTGAATTCCCAGTCAGACAATGGCACTATATACCAGTAGCAAAAATTGTGGGTGCACGTAACCCCAATATATTCTTTGAATTACCAGCCAGAAACTGGCACTATATGGCAGTAGCAAGAAATGAGGGTATTTGTAACCCCAATATATTCTTTGAATTCCCAGTCAGACAATGGCACTATATACCAGTAGCAAAAATTGTGGGTGCACGTAACCCCAATATATTCTTTGAATTACCAGTCAGAAACTGGCACTATATGGCAGTAGCAAGAAATGAGGGTAATTTGTAACCCCAATATATTCTTTGAATTCCCAGTCAGACAATGGCACTATATACCAGTAGCAAGAAATGAGGGTATTTGTAACCCCAATATATTCTTTGAATTCCCAGTCAGACAATGGCACTATATACCAGTAGCAAGAAATGAGGGTATTTGTAACCCCAATATATTCTTTGAATTCCCAGTCAGACAATGGCACTATATACCAGTAGCAAAAATTGTGGGTGCACGTAACCCCAATATATTCTTTGAATTACCAGTCCGAAACTGGCACTATATGGCAGTAGCAAGAAATGAGGGTATATGTAACCCCAATATATTCTTTGAATTCCCAGTCAGACAATGGCACTATATACCAGTAGCAAAAATTGTGGGTGCACGTAACCCCAATATATTCTTTGAATTACCAGTCAGAAACTGGCACTATATGGCAGTAGCAAGAAATGAGGGTATTTGTAACCCCAATATATTCTTTGAATTCCCAGTCAGACAATGGCACTATATACCAGTAGCAAAAATTGTGGGTGCACGTAACCCCAATATATTCTTTGAATTACCAGTCAGAAACTGGCACTATATGGCAGTAGCAAGAAATGAGGGTATTTGTAACCCCAATATATTCTTTGAATTCCCAGTCAGACAATGGCACTATATACCAGTAGCAAAAATTGTGGGTGCACGTAACCCCAATATATTCTTTGAATTACCAGTCAGAAACTGGCACTATATGGCAGTAGCAAGAAATGAGGGTATTTGTAACCCCAATATATTCTTTGAATTCCCAGTCAGACAATGGCACTATATACCAGTAGCAAAAATTGTGGGTGCACGTAACCCCAATATATTCTTTGAATTACCAGTCAGAAACTGGCACTATATGGCAGTAGCAAGAAATGAGGGTATTTGTAACCCCAATATATTCTTTGAATTCCCAGTCAGACAATGGCACTATATACCAGTAGCAAGAAATGAGGGTATTTGTAACCCCAATATATTCTTTGAATTCCCAGTCAGACAATGGCACTATATACCAGTAGCAAGAAATGAGGGTATTTGTAACCCCAATATATTCTTTGAATTCCCAGTCAGACAATGGCACTATATACCAGTAGCAAAAATTGTGGGTGCACGTAACCCCAATATATTCTTTGAATTCCCAGTGAGACAATGGCACTATATACCAGTAGCAAAAATTGTGGGTGCACGTAACCCCAATATATTCTTTGAATTCCCAGTCAGACAATGGCACTATATACCAGTAGCAAAAATAGTGGGTGTATATAGCCCTAATTCTATTGCTAGGGGACTTGCAGGGTATTTCTGAGGTGAAGGTGGGGGGGCACACCGTTGGAACGGGGATTTGGGGTGTATATATGGGGTAAATACACTGTCAGTGTGTTCCATTCAGGATCCTGGGAAAGCTGGGTTGCGGCGATTGAGCCCGTCAGTGCCACGTTACACTGACAAGCTTCTCCCTGGAATTGAAGTTATATGTAAGCCCAATATATTCTTTGAATTCCCAGTGAGACAATGGCACTATATGGCAGTAGCAAAAATAGTGGGTGTATATAGCCCCAATCCTATTGCTAGGGGACTTGCAGGGTATTTCTGGGGTGAAGGTGGGGGGGCACACCGTTGGAACGGGTATCGGGGGTATATATCGGGTATACGGGAATACACTGTCAGTGTATTCCATTCAGGATCCGCGGAAAGCTGGGTTGCGGCGATTGAGCCCGTCAGTGCCACGTTACACTGACAAGCTTCTCCCTGGAATTTAGCTCTTATAAGAGCTGTTGGTTGTCTTCTCTTTCCTATCCTAGCCTGTCCCTGCCTACCCAGAATCTAAGCCCTAGCTAACTGGACGGAAACCTCCGTCCCCGGTGAATTGCAAGCTCAGAATGACGCGAAGCTGGGCGTCGCTGTTCTTTTAAATTAGAGGTCACATGTTTTCGGCAGCCAATGGGTTTTGCCTACTTTTTTCAACGTCACCGGTGTCGTAGTTCCTGTCCCACCTACCCTGCGCTGTTATTGGAGCAAAAAAGGCGCCAGGGAAGGTGGGAGGGGAATCGAGTAATGGCGCACTTTACCACGCGGTGTTCGATTCGATTCGAACATGCCGAACAGCCTAATATCCGATCGAACATGAGTTCGATAGAACACTGTTCGCTCATCTCTATTTATTAACAGATGCATAAATCTTACAAACCAAAAAGTTATGTTGCTCAGTTAAATTTTAATAAATTTTAAACATAAAAGTGTGGGTCAATTATTATTCAACCCCTAGGTTTAATATTTTGTGGAATAACCCTTGTTTGCAATTACAGCTAATAATCGTCTTTTATAAGACCTGATCAGGCCGGCACAGGTCTCTGGAGTTATCTTGGCCCACTCCTCCATGCAGATCTTCTCCAAGTTATCTAGGTTCTTTGGGTGTCTCATGTGGACTTTAATCTTGAGCTCCTTCCACAAGTTTTCAATTGGGTTAAGGTCCGGAGACTGACTAGGCCACTGCAACACCTTGATTTTTTCCCTCTTGAACCAGGCCTTGGTTTTCTTGGCTGTGTGCTTTGGGTCGTTGTCTTGTTGAAAGATGAAATGACGACCCATCTTAAGATCCTTGATAGAGGAGCGGAGGTTCTTGGCCAAAATCTCCAAGTAGGCCGTGCTATCCATCTTCCCATGGATGCGGACCAGATGGCCAGGCCCCTTGGCTGAGAAGCAGCCCCACAGCATGATGCTGCCACCACCATGCTTGACTGTAGGGATGGTATTCTTGGGGTCGTATGAAGTGCCATCCAGTCTCCAAACGTCACGTGTGTGGTTGGCACCAAAGATCTCGATCTTGGTCTCATCAGACCAGAGAACCTTGAACCAGTCTGTCTCAGAGTCCTCCAAGTGATCATGAGAAAACTGTAGACAAGCCTTGACATGATGCTTTGAAAGTAAAGGTACCTTACGGGCTCGTCTGGAACGGAGACCATTGCGGTGGAGTACGTTACTTATGGTATTGACTGAAACCAATGTCCCCACTGCCATGAGATCTTCCCGGAGCTCCTTCCTTGTTGTCCTTGGGTTATCCTTGACTCTTCGGACAAGCCTGGCCTCGGCATGGGAGGAAACTTTCAAAGGCTGTCCAGGCCGTGGAAGGCTAACAGTAGTTCCATAAGCCTGCCACTTCCGGATGATGCTCCCAACGGTGGAGACAGGTAGGCCCAACTCCTTGGAAAGGGTTTTGTACCCCTTGCCAGCCTTGTGACCCTCCACGATCTTGTCTCTGATGGCCTTGGAATGCTCCTTTGTCTTTCCCATGTTGACCATGTATGAGTGCTGTTCACAAGTTTGGGGAGGGTCTTAAATAGTCAGAAAAGGCTGGAAATAGAGATAATTAATCCAAACATGTGAAGCTCATTGTTCTTTGTGCCTGAACTACTTCTTAATACTTTAGGGGAACCAAACAGAATTCTGGTGGTTTGAGGGGTTGAATAATAAATGACCCTCTGAATAAACTTTTCACAATTTAAAAAAAAAAAACAAAACAAAGAAATAACATTCTTTTTTGCTGCAGAGCATTTCACACTTCCAGGCTGATCTACAGTCCAAATGTCACAATGCCAAGTTAATTCAGAATGTGTAAACCTGCTAAATCTGCAGGGGGTTGAATACTACTTGTAGGCACTGTATTTGTAGACCATGCTTTCAGGCACAGTGTTCTATGGAAAGATGGGTGATTTTTTTTTATTTTTTATTCTTTTGTGGTTTTATATATATATATATATATATATATATATATATATATATATATATATATATATTTATAGATTTTTTTTTTTTCTTACTGTGACTTAGTCTTAGGTCTTGAATCTCAAGGGGTCTGATCACTAATATGATATATTACAATGCATTGTAGAATGC
This sequence comes from Leptodactylus fuscus, assembly GCF_031893055.1. Lineage (NCBI taxonomy): Eukaryota > Metazoa > Chordata > Amphibia > Anura > Leptodactylidae > Leptodactylus > Leptodactylus fuscus. The sequence continues at coordinate 104,581,704 of NC_134269.1, forward strand.
CAGTCCTTCTATTATAGGCTGCATAGAGTAACCTGTAATAGAAGTGCATTGTAGGCTTCAATAGGCTCTTGGCTACCATTAAAATGGTTGTCACCCCCGAATCTTGTTACAGGGTTTGCAATCCATCCCAAAATGGCAGTGTCAATACATCACTGGGAAAATGGAGAGATTCTCATCCATACACTGCAGAATAAAAGCAGCAGAAAACTTAATTTTTAGCTGTGGATTTGCAAGCTTTTTTTTCTATATATTTAATAGGAGTAAACAGTTAGAAAAACACAGTAATAATTGAATAAAAACACTATGGAAAAGACGCCAATGCTTTTTTGCTGCATTTTTCTCCACAACATTTTTTACCTTGATTTTACTATGTGGGACCTTAGCCTACGGCCACTTTCCCAAGACCAAGTCCTGGCTGTGTGTAAGCCTGAACACTACTGTAGATAAGAAGATGGCTATGATACTAGTTATCTATGTACTAGTACAGCATTGCAGTTGACATTACTTAAACTATTTTATTTATTTTGTTGTGTTCATGTGCCACTGTATATAGTTATTTTTTTATGTGTTTTCCCCTTTAATTTGTATATTTTGCAGCTTACCTCTGTTTTGCCCCTCCCCCTTTTTTTTCTTTGCTACCTGATTTGGAGGACTTCTCCAATCACTGGTCTAGGCAAAGGGGGGGGGGGGGGGACTGTGAGTCTCTAGTGACTGTAGTTCATTAGTGTTCTTGTAGCCATGAGGTCAACACCTGCTGAGTGAACCCATTGCAGCCCCTGAGGGAACTGAACCAGTAGCTTACCAGCAAATTAGCTACAGCCCTGAGACTGGGAAGAAAAACGCCCCGCTTATTCTGACACATGAGCACAGTAAAACAGAATCCCATTGACTTCAATGTGTTCGGTCTTACGCGCGCTACCCATTGAACTCAATGGGAGGCTTTTTTACCTATTGCTTTCAATGTCATACGCGCGTATCACAAGCCTGAGAGTTTAAAGGGGCTCTATCAGTAAAATTATGCTGATAGAGCCCCACATACAGTATGCCTGAATAGTCTTTAAAAAGGCCATTCAGGGATTGCTAATGTTACATTAAACTACCCCCCCACACACACATTTTAAAATAATACCCTAAAAAAGAATATGATAATCCTACCATATCGTGCACGCTGGGCATGGTCCGATGTCTTCTTTAGCCACGCCTACATCATCTTTCTTCTTGCAGCAATGTCCTCAAGTCCCGTCTTCCTCTTCTTCTTCTTCCGGCATCATTGCTTGTAATCCCGCTCCGGCGCAGTGGCAGGGAAACTGAGCATATGAGCCGTCATAGCCGCCGGGTGTCTACTGCTTAAAGCAGTAGACAACCGGCTCTAATGCCTCCGATCGGTCCCCGGACCGATCGGAGGCATTAACCCCTCCGGCGCTGCTGTCAAAGGCGCATGGGCGCCGCCATTTTGGCAGGGATCGCCGGCTCCTGGAGCATGCTCCAGGGCCGACCCCCCGTTGCCATGACAGCCGGGAGCCTTGTTAAGGGCTCCCAGCCAGTCTGCAAATTCTCTCTTTTGCAGGCTGGTGTATACAGCCTGCAAAAGAGATGATGATTTTTTGCAATGCATTGCAATGCATTAGCATTGTAATGCATTGCATTAGTGATCAGACCCCCTGGGGTTCAACACCCCTAGGGGGTCTAATAAATGCAAAAAAAAAAAAAAAAAAAAAAAAAAAAGTAAAAAAAAATATAAAAAAATATAAAAAGTATTAAAAGTTCAAATCACCCCCCTTTCCCTAGAACAAATATAAAAGTAGTTAAAAACTGTGAAACATATACATGTTAGGTATCCCCGCGTCCGAAATCGCCCGCTCTACAAATCTATAAAAATATTTTTCCTGTTCGGTAAACGCCGTAGCAGGAAAAATAGTCAAAAGTGCCAAACCGCCGTTTTTTCACTGTTTTAATTCTGATAAAAATTTGAATAAAAAGTGATCAAAGCAATAACATTTCCCGAAAATGGTAGAACTAAAAAGTACACCCGGCCCTGCAAAAAAAGACGCCCTATGCATCCCCGTACACCTATGTATAAAAAAGTTACGGCCGTCGGAATATGGCGACTTTTAGTAAAAAAAAATTTTAACACCGTTTTGGAATTTTTTTTAGGGGTCAAAATGTAAATAAAACCATATAAATTTGGTATCCCTGGAACCGTACCGAAACACAGAATACAGGGGACATGTCATTTTGGCTGCACAGTGAACACCGTAAAACCAAAGCCCGTAAGAAAGTCGCAGAAATGCATTTTTTCTTCAAATCCACCCCATTCTGAATTTTTTTCCTGCTTCCCAGTACATTATATAGAATAATTAATGGTGGCATCATGAAGAAAAAATTATCCCGCAAAAATTAAGGCCTCATATGACTCTGGGAGCGGAGAAATAAAAAAGTTATGGGGTTTAGAAGGAGGGGAGTCAAAAACGAAAAACGAAAATCAAAAAATGCCATCGGCGGGAAGGGGTTAAAGGCTATTCACGCATATGTGGGGCTCTATCAGCATGATTTTGCTGATAGAGCCCCTTCAACTGGAAGAGTTGGTCAAGTGTCTTTGGCCTAGCTGTGACATCACCACCACAACTACAACTCCCATTATTCAGTTGGGCTGCTACAATAGGACTCACACACACACACACACACACACACACACGAAATTCTGTCCCATCCTATAATCACTATAATACTAGGAGTCCGTCTCCCCGTATAATGCTCCGGCTGATAAAACTGGCACACATGTGCACCAAGTTTCAAAGCCAAGACTCAGTCATATAAAAGTGGCCTCAATCTATCATTTGTCTCCTGAACTCACTAGTTTTTTGGGTTTTCTTTTCTTTAAAAAAGCACAAAACAAGTCACTTGCTAAACTAAAGGTTACTGGCTGGTAATTTAGAATGAGTGTGGTGACAACTGTAAAGTGCTGTGAAATATGTTGGTGTTGTATACATAAATATGACTATTGCTGTCAAAAACGCCTTCCCAGCTAAGTCCAGTGAGGCTCTCATCATAGTTAGGAATCGATGATTTATAACGCCAAAATAAAGAAAGCTGACACTAGGTGGCAGTGTAGCACAAGTCATATAATTTTAGAAGCTTTTGGACACTACTTTGTGTTACATTCAGTGTAAATAATATACATATTATGCCTTTTATTTACATAGCACCCATATATTCTGCAGCACTGTACAATATGTAGGGTTCAAGTACAGACAAAAAGATACATTGAAAAGTCAATTTACACAATGGGACTGATGGCCCTCCTCGCAAGAGCTTACAATCTATGAGGTAGAGGAGGTGGCAAAAGAGGTAGCAGGGGAAAAAAATCACATCTGCATCAATTTTTATTGTAAAAAAAAAAATAATAATTCTGTAGATAGACATGTGTCCTTGATTTTTATTTTTATTTTTTTCGTACCATGGAACTTTGAGTGAGCATGGCCTTAAAAATACTGTATGCAAATTAAAGCAACAGAAGATTATTATTACTATTATTACAGTAATTTCTACATAAAGGCAAAAACACTACGGCAAGTGACAGACTTCTGTAGAGAGGACCCTGTACTCAACTAATATTATGCTCATCAGATCAGATTTCTGAAAGATGAGGCAGATTTTAATTTACATTTCATTTACACATCCATTTAGACTGATCTGGTATGACTGAGTTCGGTCAGGTATTTGCATAAATAGATGAAATGTGAAAAGTGATTGGGGATCAGGTTTACCAGCTTGAGTGTAATATTTAAAGCTACTGCAACTATAAGGCTATATTCACACTAGATGCTTTTTTTCCAGACTTTCAACTCCAGGAGATACATTACAATATGGGAAAATCTGTTCAGATTTGAGGATTGTAAAGGTGAAATCTGATCCGATATCCACAGGTAACATGAAGGGAAGTATAAACTCCATGCTCAGATGGCCTGAAATATCGTCACAATAATTATGTAATATATTGAAAAAAAAATGTGAAATGAATAATATAGGGTATCTCTTTCCATACTGAAGACAGACTAAATCAAATAAATAAATAAATAAATAAATAAATAAATAAGAATAATAATTAGTTGCTGGAACTAATGAATTCAGTCAGGATGTTTGCATTATCTCATTTCCAGCACAGGGACAATACAAGTCACATAGTCCAGGTGTCCTGCTGTGTGAAGGGTCATTCATCCTGACTTTGTTCTTGTGTTCTCTAAGGCCGCAGCTCCAATTAGATATTCTTCTTTATTTATTTAGAGTACTCAACAAAGAAAATGATTTCTCCCTTCTATTCACCAAAACTTTCTGCTAACTGGATGAACAACAAAAGAAAAGCCTTGTCACTAGGAAACATGAGACCCAGTATGCTCCAGTGTGTTTCTGGCTTTAGATAAAGCATTTGTAATTACAAGAAATGTCCTAAGTACACATTATAGCAGGTTAATGGACTGATAAGTAAACTTACATGCAGGTATTCTCAAAAAATTCTGTATTATCAGTAAATAAATAATAGTAGACTGCAAAACTAAAGTCACTATAGAAAAAAAAGTTTCACAATTATTTATTTATTTTTTATTTGTTAAAGTCAAAAAATTAGAAATATATTTTTAAAAAATTCTCATCCATTTCTTTTCTTTAAAGGGATCCTATCGCTCACACACAATTTTTTTCAAGGTACCACGTCGGAATAGCCTTAAGGCCAGTCCTCTCTGTTCCAGCAGCCAAGAGGACAATAATTCAAGGGGGGGGGGGTGAAAATTGTGCTTCTTTTGCAATTTTATATATAGTAATGGTGTGTCTGGCACGGTTTAGTTTGTATCAGAAATGGTTGTGATGTCCCTTGTACTTCACTATGTTTCTGATTTTCTATTAAATGCTTCCTTTTTGCCCTGCTTCGGTGTTCTAAAGATGCTACTAACTACTTCACTGTATGGTCATAGTCTGTATTATAAAGAACAAAGTAGTCAGCGGCACTACTGCGGCAACGCTTGTATTCACAATCTTGTGTCAGTATTGGCAAAAATTCCCGGCTACAACAGCCAAAAAACCATGGAATAAATTAAATCCCAGGGTGGTGCTCACTGTGAAAAAACCTAGACAGGCAGTGACATATCGATGTGAAATGTAGAAAACAGGGCACTCACCTGCCACGGGATACATAAAACATTCGTTTTTATTTCATCCTCTTAAAAAAAAGGTCAAACCTTGACCATCGGGGTACAGAAGACGGAATGATGCAAAGAAACAAACAGCTGTTTGTTTCTTTGCATCATTCCGTCTTCTGTACCCCGATGGTCAAGGTTTGACCTTTTTTTAAGAGGATGAAATAAAAACGAATGTTTTATGTATCCCGTGGCGGGTGAGTGCCCTGTTTTCTACATTTCACATAGTCTGTATTATATATGACAGTGCCACATACATTGTGAGGCTAGGTTCACAACTACATCTTCTCCGCTGCTTTCAGTATAAAAACGGCGGAAACCCCATGGACATGTGGTGGACCCCACTATATTGTATTGGGTAACCAGTGTTTTAGGGGACAGGCTCGCTGTCATTTGGGTCCCCAAGTATGAACCTAGCCTAATATGAACAAAAATTGTTACAAATCAGATTGTGTTTATGCAATGACATTTTTAATAATCACTTATTTTGATTTCTTATGATGCCATGCAATCTTTGTCACCTGACATCATATCTCATCATACTATTTTTATATTCACTGGCATAGCTGTCTGGGAAGGACATTGAGACTGCGGTCACCATATTAAAAGGTTTGTGCAAGACTAGAAAACATGCCTCATTTCTGTTTCTCAGGAAGTGACATCACATCTGTTGGTCACATGGATAAGCTGCGGTTCATTTTAATGGGATTCAGCTGCAGCATTGCCATGTGGCCTAAGGACATGAAGTCTTCCTGAGAAGAAGCAAGCAGCCATGTTTTCTAGTCCTGGGTAACCCCGTAAGGCCGTGTGCCGTGCCCTGGTCCTAGGAAGCCCTGCGCCCCCCACATGACCTCCGAGACCAATCAGTGGTATAATATAATCAGTGGCATGATAATGTCATTACACTATGCAGAAATCTAATGGCACACATACTTCCAGTCCTCATTTATGATACACATATAGCTGACTTTGAATGGTGGCGGGGAAAGGTTACTTTTACAAGCTATAAGTGCAATAAGACTGAAGGGAAAAAAAAAGAGGTATAGTTATAAAAATAAAAAATATATATATATATGACAGATTCAGCAAGGAGTAAGTTGTATAGCTTTAAATAATGATTTTATGAAAAAGTGCGTGGGATTTATTTAGGAAAATGTGACAGTGCAAGCCCTAATTCATTGGTCATGTAGCTCATATGTGCCTTATGTCATTTCTAGAAATATTTTTACCTAATTTTTAAACCAGGTTTTATGGTAAGCATTTAGAAATCTGTGATTATTGTGTTTGTGTATGTTTCTAGATTTCCATCTATATTTAATAAAAGTACTAAATCCTACAATTTTAACTCTGGCAGCTAAGCCTAATAAGACTGACAATTTCCAATATTGTAGGGGGTTTACTTTGCAGTAGTCATTAGCATCACAGATATGATTACAATAGAAGAAACCACCTAACACCACTGACCTATCATTGCATCCATCTCCTTGAACAGAACATGTCTAGAAGACTCTTCAATGAGTTGACTCCAGACTATCACTGCCTATGGCCATAAGATTGCTGTAACGCATATCACTAAATCATATTAACAGAATACAGGAGACGCTCAAGCAGAATGGCAGCCCCCACAGTCATATACAGAACACAGACGAAAGAAAATACTGTCAAAGGGATCCTATCACTCACGCACAGTTTTTTCTAGGTACCACGTCGGAATAGCCTTAAGAAAGGCTATTCTTCTCCTACCTTTCATCGTCTTCTCCGCGCCGCTGTTCGCCTACAATCCCGTTTTTTCTCGTTATGCAAAATAGCTCTCTCGCAGCATTGGGGGTGGGCCTTCCAGTGCTGGATTGTAACTTCTAGGCCTCGGGCCTTGGGCAAAGCAGACTGCCCATGCCCACAGGCCACGAGAAAATGGCCGCTTGCCCAGTATTATAAGCAGCCATTTTCTCGTGGCCTGTGGGCATGCGTAATCTGCTCTGACCAAGGCCCAAGGCCTAGAGGTAGGAAACCTACACCGGAAGAAGAGGATGCTGCTGACGAAGATGGAGGTGGCACTGGAGAGAGTTCTCTCACAGCATTGGGGACGCCCCCAGTGCTGTTTGAGCTCTGGGGCCCGCCCCCAGTGCTACGAGAGAGCTAATTTGCATACTGAGAGAAAACGGGATCTGCATTGTATTGTTGTTCTGCTCTAGAAAATATAGGCCACACTGAGGTCACACTTTGCAACAAGATCTGCAACAAAAATGTAGCTTTTCTGCAGAATGGATTTAGCAAAGGAGAGTAGTATAAATGCTTCCTTTATATTTTGCATTCCTTTTGAAGACATTTTTATTCACTTTATGTTAAGGCTGGGTTCACATCTAAGTTGGAGGTGAAGACATGGAAAAAAAAATTTTCTCCGCCGCTTTCCATTTTGAATTGGCGGACCCCATTATACTCATTGGGGTCCACAGGTGTCCTCGTGTATCAGCTGTTGCAGCAGTCCTGCTCTTCATTGTTTGGGTTCTCCAACGGACCCGAATGATGAAGCCAGCAATAGTGTGAACATAGAGTAACAGAAGCCAAAGAAACTCATGAGACACATTAAAGCCCAAAATAAGCTGATCTGAGAGCCATAGCAATAGGGGTGGTAGAGATAGCAAGCTCTTAAAAAAAAATTAAAAAAAAAATCTAAATATATATTCCCTTTAAAAATGTTGACTTTGCATTTCAAAAAGTTATGTTTGAAACAGTAACAAAGCAATGAGAATTCAATACTACTTTCATGTAGCTATTGCAGAATGGGCACCAGACTGTCAGACATGGATAAGAGTACATCTCTTAACACATAATCCACAGCATGCCTTCTATCTCTAAGCCCTCCTATAGCAAATAACTGATCCTATCACAGTCCCTGTTATCTGCATAGAGATTAACATTATATAAAACAGTTGGCATTACAGGAATTTTAGGTTGCCTGGGGTCAAGTACATAATATGTGTGAATTTAGAACAGATAAAAATGTGAATGAAGGACATATGCAGTTCTCATGTACCATAGAACATAAAATTACTTCAACAGTTTAAGACTAGGTTCACATCTGTGTTGGAGTCTCCACAGCAGATTCCTCCTAAAATCATTGGGGAAAGTTTCTCTCCACAGTTTCAGTAACAGATCCCATCACAGTGATAGAACACACCTGTTATGTATGTCACTTTTGTAGATTTGGGGAAAAATAACTTTGAAGTGTTATGCAAATTAGGTAGTTGGTGCACCAAGGGCAGGCTTTCAGCCCTGAGAACACTGCTTTGCTGCTCAGTGAGTTACAGAATGAGTGATAGGGAGTATCAACTATCCCTGCATGCAATGGCACAAGCAAGAGATGGTAAGGACACAAATTTAAAGAATCCATATACAGTTCTCCCACATCATGTTGATATCATCGAATCATGCATTATTGGCGCACCAGATAATGGAAGTCTCAAACCCAAAGGCTCAATATCAAAATGAATCCATTGTATAAAACTTCAGCACGGCACAATGTTATAATAAAAAAATTACATTTAGGCTGAGGCCCCACGTTGCAGAAACACAGTTTTTTGGGGGGTTTTTTCTGTTACAGATTCTGCTGCGGTTTTCTGAGCCAAAGCCAGGAGTAGATTGACCAAAAGGTAAATGTATAAGTATTTATTATATATATTCCCATTCCCTTTGTAGCCATTCTTGGCTTTGGCAAGAAAAACTGCAACTAAATCTGAAATAAGAAAAGCTGCATTTCCGCAACGTGGGGCCTTAGCCTTAAACTTCATTTAAAATCCATCTATAGTGTTGCAGCCAAATCATGCTTATGCACTTTGAGGCTGTACTCCTCTTAGTCATAGCATAAATGCTGTAAACCACTACACACTATTTAAAAGCCACTGCCACACCCTTAGCTCACATGATACTTATATCTCTGAGATGGAATAAGTGATATATAATATGCTCATATAGCAAAAAATAGTGAATTACAGTGTTACAAATACAACATTTGAGAAACATTCACACAATAAATATTAAACATTCACATTAAAGTAAATACCTGATTCCACATATAGCAAAGAGAAACCAATCATATTACCAACCGCATTATAAACGCTTCTGTTTATAATCAATGAAACCCAATACACAAGGATCCATAATCCGATGCAAAAAACAGGTTCTAATTCATATACAATAAATGCAATTGTATGACAATAAAATTCATAAGACTGTTGTATATACCGCATCCTGTGTCCTGCATTCAGCTCATGTAGACTGAATTCAGGACACTGCCTGAAACCAACAGGTAGTAGGACTGTATCACATGCTTCATCATGTGACTCATGTTTACATGGAGCGGTAATTTTGAAAAGTTTTATACCATGTCCTTCATTAAAGGGATTCTACCATTAAAACACTTTTATTTTTTCTTTTCTTTTCTTGTTGACACGTAGGAATAGCCTTAAGTAAGGCTATTCTTCTCCTACCTTTAGATGTCCGCACTGCCATTCCATAGAAATCCCAGTTTTTGTCGGTATGCAAATGAGTTAACTCGCAGCACTGGGGGCAGGCCCCAGTGCTCAAACAGCACTGGGGGCATCCCCAATGCTGCGAGAGAACTCTCCAGCGACGCCTCCATCTTCTTCTGGAACGTTCTCTCTACACGTCTTCTTCCTGCGCAGATAGTCAAACTTGTAATCCTCGGGCAGAGCAGACTGTGCATGCCCGCGGCCACAAGAAAAATGGCCGCTTATACAGTAAGTAAGCGGCCATTTTCTTGTGGCCTGTGGACATGCGTAGTCTGCTCTGCCCGAGGCTTACAAGTTTGACCGCCTGTGCAAGAAGAAGATGCGTGAAGAGGACGTTCCTGAAGAAGATGGAAGCGTCACTGGAGAGTTATCTTGCAGCATTGGGGATGCCCCCAGTGCTGTTTGAGCACTGGGGCCCGCCCCCAGTGTTGCAAGAAAACTCATTTGCATACAGATGAAAACCGGGCTTTCTACAGAATGGCAGCGCGGAGAAGACATCTAAAGGTAGGAGAACAATAGCCTTTCTTAAGGCTATTTCTATGAGTCAACGAAAAAAAAATGTGTTTTAATGGTAGAATCCCTTTAAAGACCTGGTGAAAATCTCACTAGCTGAAAAATGTGAGACATAATATACCGATTCCAATTGTTAAATTTAAACAGCGATACTATCGCAATCCTTATTTGCTCTTTCAATCTTTTGTCAATTATATATGAAAAAACTTCACAACATAATGTAACACTGCCTACAACAATGTGAACGTCTGTTACCTACTAGATTACACTATGTATTTAACTTATTGACTATACTGTACAACTGTGCAACTTTTATATACAACTAGTCTCTGCCTGAGACTTCGTCTGCGTGCTGTTGACGTCGATGATCCACCTATATTCAGCAAATTGCTGCCATTGATGGTTTGCCTGCTCAGGCGTTTCAGCAGCTCTTAAGCTGTCCTGTTGCTGAACTTGTTCCGCGCGTTGTGCCCGTGGGAATCCATATAATGAGTGTGTTGTTGGTATTGATGATCCGCATGCTCTGGAATTTTAGCAGCTCTCAAGCTGGCCTGCCACTGAACTTGTCCCTCTCACCGTGCCTGTGATTGTTCCAGCATCTCAGCAGCTCACCGGGACGCCTTATAATAAATGTGTTGTTGGGGTTGATGATCCGCCTGCTCCACTTGAGGAGAACTCTGACTTCTGGCTACCTTCATAGATCTCATTGTCTTAAAATTTTGCAAGAAATTAGATTTTCTCCCCCTCCCCCCCCCCCCCTCCCCCGGCATGTTTAAAAGTAGCAAACTACCAATTTGAATTAAAGGTGTGTTCCCATGCAGTGTGTCAGTACTGATTGATAATATGCACTGATGATAATATGCAAATGTATGTACACAATGGACTGAGGTTTAGCTGTGTGTTCACACAGAGATAACAGGCCTGGCTTTATCAGAACCTGAGAAGCTGCTGCAGGAGCAATGTAATATAGTATGGGAGCATAAATTCATAAGTCATGAAGTCATGTCGTTTACCGGAATAAAAAGTAGCCTATGTGTTAATCAAGGTTACAAACTATCTATGTGCCAAATTTCATCCAAATCCATTCAGCTGTTTTTGCATGAATGAGTAACAAACATCCAAACACACAAACGTTCACATTTATAATAATAGTAGAATAGAGCCACACAGTGTTCATAAATATCATAACTACCATTAGTACTGTCCAAAGCACATTCCTTCAACATGCAATAATAGCAAAACCATATCAACATAACCTGATAAGTTTCAAATTGCAAAATATGTCCTGACAGTTTAATTATTGTGTAAAGCTGTGCATGTTTCATCTATAAAATATTTATTTCGACGTGGCCTACTAGCTCTCTTTTTTTTTTTTTTAATGAAAATACACAATCTTTTTTCATATTTATTTTTAAAGCAACTTGAGACACAAACTATTAAAATTGTATAACTTTATTAATAAATATCACATCAAACAATACATAAACAGACAAGGGAGACACACATAGGAAAAAAGATAAATTTCCCCATAAAGTAGCGGCGGAATACCAAAAACCCTCCCACCAGTCAAAGACTGAGTCTAACCCCAATATATAGTATAGAAATACAAGAACAATACGTCACAAAAAAGAGGAATATAATCCCCAATTAGATACTTAGTATTACATACCAATCATAGGCCAGGGGACTAAAATACACATATCTTCCCCAGTAAAGAGGCATCCCAAATAGGGTCACCTTAATACATACCCGTAGGTGTAGACATATTCTCCGTGGATACCAATGTATTAATGGAGAAAACAGCAGGGGGGACTCAGTCAGAGGCTGGTAGGACTGTGGGAAACGCCTGACGCGCGTTTCGCCTTCACTCGGCTTCGTCAGGAGGCTAAATAACACTAGACCAGAGCGCGGTATATATAACCAAAAATAAGCACAGATAATAAGAATCACCTGCTCAACTAAGTTCCATTCGTCTCTCTCCCCCTGATCCGGCCGGTCGTCAACTGCGCATGACCGCGAGTCACCAATGACGTCATCACGTACGCGTAACGTGACGACGTCATTGTGCTCCAAAGATGTTTAAATAAAGTTTGGCCGGACGCGCACGCGTACACGCGCCTGCCACATATATTGTATATAAACGGCCACAGAGACGAACCGCCGTATAAGCAGAAAATAGCTGGGGCACAGAAGACAACGAACGAATATAATCACACTCAATGACTCAAGGTATCTAATAGAATGCACAATGTATAGGGGCATAAATACATAAATAATGCACAAAAATAACAAAATAATTACAAAACCTAAAATAAAAAATGTGTACAAATATAAATACCAAATACCAAAAATTCATAAATAAATACCTAATTAGTGTATAAATACATATTAAATATTAAAATAGTTAAACTGAATATAAGTAGTGTGAGATGATAAATTTATGTACTAATAATATACTAAAGTGTACAAAAAACAATATAAATATAAAGTGCACGTTATAAATACAATAATTAATATATATATACAGTGATAATAATAAAGTGAATGAGTGAATAAAGGTGCGAAAAAAGTGCTAATAAAAAATAAATAAAAAAAATAAAAAAAAAAATATAAAAAAAATAAAAAAATTAATGAAAAATATTAATAAAAAATAATAAATAAAAAATAAATAAAAATTGAAAAAAATATATAATAAAAAATCAAAAAAATATATATATATATATATATATATAAAGTAAATAAATAATAATAAATAAAAAAAAAAAAAAAAAGAAATAATAATAATAATAATAATAAATAATAATAATAATAAAAATAAATAATAAATAATAAATAACACATGAAAAACTAACCAAATAAATAAATACCACAAATACAATTATACATAAATGCCCACATTTAATATACATTTATAATAATCAACTGTACACCATTTAAAATCCAGCAAGAGCAGCGCCAGCAATGTCCAAACCACTGCAACCACAAGATCAGCGCCGACAGCCACCGAACCAGGACATCAGGTAGATAGTAAAATGTCCGATGCATATCAATATGCTCTTATATCAAATATGTTCCAAATCTGTTTGTATTCAAAAAATAAAATTCAGCAGAGACGACGCCAGCAAAGATCCAAAACACCAAGGCAGCGGAATCGACACCTGACAACCACCGGACCAGGACAGCAGATAACCAATGGAACTTCTCATGTACGTAAATCTACAAAAACAACAACAATCAATGAACTAATACACACAAAACATACATAAAATTAAAACATACACAATAAAAAACCGCGATAGAAATCACAAAAAGGGCTTAAAACTAACCATTTCATTGAGACCTGCTGGAGTGGATGTATTTAATTCAACTATCCAGCGTGTTTCCTTGCGCAAAAGCGCTTTTCGTAAATCCCCACCTCTACTCCCCAAATGGACTCTGTCAATCCCTCGGACTTTAAATCCTCGAGGATCACTCTGGTGGAAGTCCCGAAAATGCCTGGGTACAGGCTGCAATTTCTCGAACTCCCTTGCACGTGCCGAAGCCACAATTTTGCCAACATGTTCAAGTACCCTAATTTTAAGTGCCCTAGTGGTCATTCCAATATAAATGAGTCCACATGGGCAGGTTGCATAGTAGATAACTCCCTCAGTGTTGCATGAGATATGTTGTACAATTTTGAATTCTCTGTCCCCCCCTGAGTTCGAAAAGGTGGAGGTGCGCAGCATGTACTTGCACGCTGCACAGTCTCCACAACAAAAAGAACCCCATGGAGGACCACGGCTCCCAAAAATATATTTTGATGTATTAGGAACATAATGACTGTTTGTCAGAATGTCCCTTAAATTCCTGGAGCGTTTCCATGTTATACAGGGATAGGATGGCAGGATCTGTGATAATTGTTGGTCTGTGTGTAAAACATTCCAATATTTGCCAACAATATCACGTATCATCTTCCACTGGCAATTGAACCTCGTAACCAGACGTACATCCTGGGAAGTAGCCCCAGTGATGTTTTTCTTCCTCGGTTTGCTTACCAGTAATGAGTCTCTGGGAGTATTTCTTGCTCTCTGATATCCATCAATTACAGATTTATAGTGATATCCCCGATTAAAAAATCTCTTAGACAGATCTTCAGCTTGATGTTCAAATGTTGCATCATCGGAGCAGACTCGTTTCATTCTCAGGAATTGGCCGATGGGTATGGCTTTTTTAACTTTGGGATAATGAGAAGAGGTGGCATGAAGCAAGGCATTGGTGGATGTACCCTTTCTAAAGACATCTGTAGCAATGGATCCATCTCTTTTACGTTTAATAGATATGTCCAGAAAATCAACCTGATCATAACTAATGGTAGAAGTCAAATGAATATTACGGTCATTGCAGTTGAGTGCAGACAAAAAAGAATCTAGTTGTGACGTGGAGCCCTGCCAAATAAATAGCACATCATCGATGTACCTTGACCACAGCAGGACCCTCTCGTACCCCTCAATATGTTGAACCACTTCCCTCTCCCACAGCCCCAGGAACAAGTTGGCATATGACGGGGCACAAACGGCCCCCATGGCTGTTCCCTGGAGCTGTAGGAAGAGGCGGTCCTTAAAAATGAAAAAATTATGTTTCAAAACAAAATCCAAAAGTTCCAAAATAAATACTGTTAAATCAGGATCAAAATTAAGAGAACGTAAAAAATAATCCGATGCTCGAAGGCCCTGACTGTGGTCAATAGATGTGTACAGGGACTCCACGTCACATGTCACCAGACACATATCGCTATCCAACTGCAATCCGTTCAGTCGACTCAAAATATCAGTCGAATCTCTCGTAAAGGATGGCAATAGTTCCACACATTGCTGCAGATAGTAATCAACAAATCTTCCAAGGTTCTCACAGAGGCCCCCAATCCCCGAGACGATAGGACGTCCCGGAGGATTGGAGGCACTCTTGTGGACCTTGGGCAAAAGATAAAAAGTAGGTATCACAGGAGAGTCAACCATAAGTCCTTCCTTAATTTTAGGAGTGATGATATTATTTTCCACGGCCCGAGTAACAATGGCATTCAACTGTCTTTTAAACAGGGGCATAGGATTATCTGCCAACCTACGATAACAATTAGAATTATTTAGCTGTCGGAAGGCTTCCTGCTCATACATTTCTGCTGGCCAGACCACAACATTCCCCCCCTTATCCGCTGGTTTTATAACAACATCCCTCAAAGCTTTTAATTGCTGCAAAGCTAATCTTTGTTTAAAAGTCAGATTAGAGTTCTCAATTTTAGTAGAAAGGGATGCAAAATCTCTACTTACTAATCTGAAAAAAATATCAACAGGCGGACAAAGTGAAAAAGGGGGGAAATGTTGTGATCGGCGGCACAAATGATGAGGTAGAGTGGAATGTTCTAGTCCCTCTTGCTCCTCTATTAAATCCATTAGATCCTGTAAAGCTTGTCTCTCACATGGATCACTAATAATAGGATTCAAATCCCCCTTAGAGAAATGTTTTTTAAACATCACCCTACGCAAAAAAAGAGCAAGATCCTTAACTGCCTCAAAATAATCAAATTTTGCAGTGGGAGAGAAAGACAACCCTCTACTAAGAACCTCAATCTGATCACAAGTCAATTTATGTGAGGACAGATTAATTACCTTCAAATCCTCCTGGGGCGTTTTTCTCTCAAAGCTGCTCCCCTGGTTTTTCTTTTTGTTGACATAGGAGTAAATGGGGGGTCTGTTCTTCCTGAAGCCCCAGGTCTGTCTAAAAAACCGGAACATGATTCATCCAAAGAAGTTGAGGATGCAAAAGAAGATGACCTAGAGCGGGAATTGCCCCTCTCCTGTTTGTGATGCCACCGATAAACTTTTCCTGATTGAAAATCTTTAAAATCCCTCTGGAATTTCCGTGACTTAAGATCTTGAATGTTTTTCTCCCACTTAGATAGATCCTCATCCAATGCTTTATCAAATGCCACCACCTCCTCTGATGACAATGCCAAATGTATTTTATCCTTTAAAGTATCAATCTCTTTTTCAAGAGTTTCAAGTTGTTTACGGTCTGCTCCAATGAGCAACTCAATTAATGTACGAGAACACTTGGTGAGTGTATCCTCCCACTTACTGGAGAACGACAAATCCTCTGTATCAAAGGTGGGAAACATTTGTACACGCAGTCCCCTAGGAATGATGTTTTTAGATAGATAATTCTCTAGGGCCGCCTTATTCCACCATATCTTAATTCGTTTTCTCAGCAGATCTCTAATTTTAAGTTTAAGCTCCTTAATGTTACTGGGTTCGGTAACAACCGCTGCAGTCTCCCCAAAAACAGTACCAATACGGGTAATCCAATCCTTATCCCGTTTTCTATAATCCATAAATGTTGAGGGTAACTCTGTAAATACAGATACAACAAAATATAAATAGAAACCAAAAACAAGACCCCAAAAGTACAAAACAACCTAGTCTCAAAACAAATGTAAATATATTTTTAAAGCAACTTGAGACACAAACTATTAAAATTGTATAACTTTATTAATAAATATCACATCAAACAATACATAAACAGACAAGGGAGACACACATAGGAAAAAAGATAAATTTCCCCATAAAGTAGCGGCGGAATACCAAAAACCCTCCCACCAGTCAAAGACTGAGTCTAACCCCAATATATAGTATAGAAATACAAGAACAATACGTCACAAAAAAGAGGAATATAATCCCCAATTAGATACTTAGTATTACATACCAATCATAGGCCAGGGGACTAAAATACACATATCTTCCCCAGTAAAGAGGCATCCCAAATAGGGTCACCTTAATACATACCCGTAGGTGTAGACATATTCTCCGTGGATACCAATGTATTAATGGAGAAAACAGCAGGGGGGACTCAGTCAGAGGCTGGTAGGACTGTGGGAAACGCCTGACGCACGTTTCGCCTTCACTCGGCTTCGTCAGGAGGCTAAATAACACTAGACCAGAGCGCGGTATATATAACCAAAAATAAGCACAGATAATAAGAATCACCTGCTCAACTAAGTTCCATTCGTCTCTCTCCCCCTGATCCGGCCGGTCGTCAACTGCGCATGACCGCGAGTCACCAATGACGTCATCACGTATGCGTAACGTGACGACGTCATTGTGCTCCAAAGATGTTTAAATAAAGTTTGGCCGGACGCGCACGCGTACACGCGCCTGCCACATATATTGTATATAAACGGCCACAGAGACGAACCGCCGTATAAGCAGAAAATAGCTGGGGCACAGAAGACAACGAACGAATATAATCACACTCAATGACTCAAGGTATCTAATAGAATGCACAATGTATAGGGGCATAAATACATAAATAATGCACAAAAATAACAAAATAATTACAAAACCTAAAATAAAAAATGTGTACAAATATAAATACCAAATACCAAAAATTCATAAATAAATACCTAATTAGTGTATAAATACATATTAAATATTAAAATAGTTAAACTGAATATAAGTAGTGTGAGATGATAAATTTATGTACTAATAATATACTAAAGTGTACAAAAAACAATATAAATATAAAGTGCACGTTATAAATACAATAATTAATATATATATACAGTGATAATAATAAAGTGAATGAGTGAATAAAGGTGCGAAAAAAGTGCTAATAAAAAATAAATAAAAAAAAAAAATAAAAATAAATATAAAAAATAAAAAAATATTAATGAAAAATATTAATAAAAAATAATAAATAAAAAATAAATAAAAATTGAAAAAAATATATATAATAAAAATATATATATATATATATATATATATATATATATATATATATATATATAAAGTAAATAAATAATAATAAATAAAAAAAAAAAAAAAAGAAATAATAATAATAATAATAATAATAATAATAAATAATAATAAAAATAAATAATAAATAATAAATAACACATGAAAAACTAACCAAATAAATAAATACCACAAATACAATTATACATAAATGCCCACATTTAATATACATTTATAATAATCAACTGTACACCATTTAAAATCCAGCAAGAGCGGCGCCAGCAATGTCCAAACCACTGCAACCACAAGATCAGCGCCGACAGCCACCGAACCAGGACATCAGGTAGATAGTAAAATGTCCGATGCATATCAATATGCTCTTATATCAAATATGTTCCAAATCTGTTTGTATTCAAAAAATAAAATTCAGCAGAGACGACGCCAGCAAAGATCCAAAACACCAAGGCAGCGGAATCGACACCTGACAACCACCGGACCAGGACAGCAGATAACCAATGGAACTTCTCATGTACGTAAATCTACAAAAACAACAACAATCAATGAACTAATACACACAAAACATACATAAAATTAAAACATACACAATAAAAAACCGCGATAGAAATCACAAAAAGGGCTTAAAACTAACCATTTCATTGAGACCTGCTGGAGTGGATGTATTTAATTCAACTATCCAGCGTGTTTCCTTGCGCAAAAGCGCTTTTCGTAAATCCCCACCTCTACTCCCCAAATGGACTCTGTCAATCCCTCGGACTTTAAATCCTCGAGGATCACTCTGGTGGAAGTCCCGAAAATGCCTGGGTACAGGCTGCAATTTCTCGAACTCCCTTGCACGTGCCGAAGCCACAATTTTGCCAACATGTTCAAGTACCCTAATTTTAAGTGCCCTAGTGGTCATTCCAATATAAATGAGTCCACATGGGCAGGTTGCATAGTAGATAACTCCCTCAGTGTTGCATGAGATATGTTGTACAATTTTGAATTCTCTGTCCCCCCCTGAGTTCGAAAAGGTGGAGGTGCGCAGCATGTACTTGCACGCTGCACAGTCTCCACAACAAAAAGAACCCCATGGAGGACCACGGCTCCCAAAAATATATTTTGATGTATTAGGAACATAATGACTGTTTGTCAGAATGTCCCTTAAATTCCTGGAGCGTTTCCATGTTATACAGGGATAGGATGGCAGGATCTGTGATAATTGTTGGTCTGTGTGTAAAACATTCCAATATTTGCCAACAATATCACGTATCATCTTCCACTGGCAATTGAACCTCGTAACCAGACGTACATCCTGGGAAGTAGCCCCAGTGATGTTTTTCTTCCTCGGTTTGCTTACCAGTAATGAGTCTCTGGGAGTATTTCTTGCTCTCTGATATCCATCAATTACAGATTTATAGTGATATCCCCGATTAAAAAATCTCTTAGACAGATCTTCAGCTTGATGTTCAAATGTTGCATCATCGGAGCAGACTCGTTTCATTCTCAGGAATTGGCCGATGGGTATGGCTTTTTTAACTTTGGGATAATGAGAAGAGGTGGCATGAAGCAAGGCATTGGTGGATGTACCCTTTCTAAAGACATCTGTAGCAATGGATCCATCTCTTTTACGTTTAATAGATATGTCCAGAAAATCAACCTGATCATAACTAATGGTAGAAGTCAAATGAATATTACGGTCATTGCAGTTGAGTGCAGACAAAAAAGAATCTAGTTGTGACGTGGAGCCCTGCCAAATAAATAGCACATCATCGATGTACCTTGACCACAGCAGGACCCTCTCGTACCCCTCAATATGTTGAACCACTTCCCTCTCCCACAGCCCCAGGAACAAGTTGGCATATGACGGGGCACAAACGGCCCCCATGGCTGTTCCCTGGAGCTGTAGGAAGAGGCGGTCCTTAAAAATGAAAAAATTATGTTTCAAAACAAAATCCAAAAGTTCCAAAATAAATACTGTTAAATCAGGATCAAAATTAAGAGAACGTAAAAAATAATCCGATGCTCGAAGGCCCTGACTGTGGTCAATAGATGTGTACAGGGACTCCACGTCACATGTCACCAGACACATATCGCTATCCAACTGCAATCCGTTCAGTCGACTCAAAATATCAGTCGAATCTCTCGTAAAGGATGGCAATAGTTCCACACATTGCTGCAGATAGTAATCAACAAATCTTCCAAGGTTCTCACAGAGGCCCCCAATCCCCGAGACGATAGGACGTCCCGGAGGATTGGAGGCACTCTTGTGGACCTTGGGCAAAAGATAAAAAGTAGGTATCACAGGAGAGTCAACCATAAGTCCTTCCTTAATTTTAGGAGTGATGATATTATTTTCCACGGCCCGAGTAACAATGGCATTCAACTGTCTTTTAAACAGGGGCATAGGATTATCTGCCAACCTACGATAACAATTAGAATTATTTAGCTGTCGGAAGGCTTCCTGCTCATACATTTCTGCTGGCCAGACCACAACATTCCCCCCCTTATCCGCTGGTTTTATAACAACATCCCTCAAAGCTTTTAATTGCTGCAAAGCTAATCTTTGTTTAAAAGTCAGATTAGAGTTCTCAATTTTAGTAGAAAGGGATGCAAAATCTCTACTTACTAATCTGAAAAAAATATCAACAGGCGGACAAAGTGAAAAAGGGGGGAAATGTTGTGATCGGCGGCACAAATGATGAGGTAGAGTGGAATGTTCTAGTCCCTCTTGCTCCTCTATTAAATCCATTAGATCCTGTAAAGCTTGTCTCTCACATGGATCACTAATAATAGGATTCAAATCCCCCTTAGAGAAATGTTTTTTAAACATCACCCTACGCAAAAAAAGAGCAAGATCCTTAACTGCCTCAAAATAATCAAATTTTGCAGTGGGAGAGAAAGACAACCCTCTACTAAGAACCTCAATCTGATCACAAGTCAATTTATGTGAGGACAGATTAATTACCTTCAAATCCTCCTGGGGCGTTTTTCTCTCAAAGCTGCTCCCCTGGTTTTTCTTTTTGTTGACATAGGAGTAAATGGGGGGTCTGTTCTTCCTGAAGCCCCAGGTCTGTCTAAAAAACCGGAACATGATTCATCCAAAGAAGTTGAGGATGCAAAAGAAGATGACCTAGAGCGGGAATTGCCCCTCTCCTGTTTGTGATGCCACCGATAAACTTTTCCTGATTGAAAATCTTTAAAATCCCTCTGGAATTTCCGTGACTTAAGATCTTGAATGTTTTTCTCCCACTTAGATAGATCCTCATCCAATGCTTTATCAAATGCCACCACCTCCTCTGATGACAATGCCAAATGTATTTTATCCTTTAAAGTATCAATCTCTTTTTCAAGAGTTTCAAGTTGTTTACGGTCTGCTCCAATGAGTAACTCAATTAATGTACGAGAACACTTGGTGAGTGTATCCTCCCACTTACTGGAGAACGACAAATCCTCTGTATCAAAGGTGGGAAAAATTTGTACACGCAGTCCCCTAGGAATGATGTTTTTAGATAGATAATTCTCTAGGGCCGCCTTATTCCACCATATCTTAATTCGTTTTCTCAGCAGATCTCTAATTTTAAGTTTAAGCTCCTTAATGTTACTGGGTTCGGTAACAACCGCTGCAGTCTCCCCAAAAACAGTACCAATACGGGTAATCCAATCCTTATCCCGTTTTCTATAATCCATAAATGTTGAGGGTAACTCTGTAAATACAGATACAACAAAATATAAATAGAAACCAAAAACAAGACCCCAAAAGTACAAAACAACCTAGTCTCAAAACAAATGTAAATATATTTTTAAAGCAACTTGAGACACAAACTATTAAAATTGTATAACTTTATTAATAAATATCACATCAAACAATACATAAACAGACAAGGGAGACACACATAGGAAAAAAGATAAATTTCCCCATAAAGTAGCGGCGGAATACCAAAAACCCTCCCACCAGTCAAAGACTGAGTCTAACCCCAATATATAGTATAGAAATACAAGAACAATACGTCACAAAAAAGAGGAATATAATCCCCAATTAGATACTTAGTATTACATACCAATCATAGGCCAGGGGACTAAAATACACATATCTTCCCCAGTAAAGAGGCATCCCAAATAGGGTCACCTTAATACATACCCGTAGGTGTAGACATATTCTCCGTGGATACCAATGTATTAATGGAGAAAACAGCAGGGGGGACTCAGTCAGAGGCTGGTAGGACTGTGGGAAACGCCTGACGCGCGTTTCGCCTTCACTCGGCTTCGTCAGGAGGCTAAATAACACTAGACCAGAGCGCGGTATATATAACCAAAAATAAGCACAGATAATAAGAATCACCTGCTCAACTAAGTTCCATTCGTCTCTCTCCCCCTGATCCGGCCGGTCGTCAACTGCGCATGACCGCGAGTCACCAATGACGTCATCACGTACGCGTAACGTGACGACGTCATTGTGCTCCAAAGATGTTTAAATAAAGTTTGGCCGGACGCGCACGCGTACACGCGCCTGCCACATATATTGTATATAAACGGCCACAGAGACGAACCGCCGTATAAGCAGAAAATAGCTGGGGCACAGAAGACAACGAACGAATATAATCACACTCAATGACTCAAGGTATCTAATAGAATGCACAATGTATAGGGGCATAAATACATAAATAATGCACAAAAATAACAAAATAATTACAAAACCTAAAATAAAAAATGTGTACAAATATAAATACCAAATACCAAAAATTCATAAATAAATACCTAATTAGTGTATAAATACATATTAAATATTAAAATAGTTAAACTGAATATAAGTAGTGTGAGATGATAAATTTATGTACTAATAATATACTAAAGTGTACAAAAAACAATATAAATATAAAGTGCACGTTATAAATACAATAATTAATATATATATACAGTGATAATAATAAAGTGAATGAGTGAATAAAGGTGCGAAAAAGTGCTAATAAAAAATAAATAAATAAATAAAAATATATATAAAAAATAAAAATATATTAATGAAAAATATTAATAAAAAATAATAAATAAAAAATAAATAAAAATTGAAAAAAATATATATAATAAAAAATAAAAAATAAAAAAAATATATATATATATATAAAGTAAATAAATAATAATAAATAAAAAAAAAAAGAAAGAAATAATAATAATAATAATAATAATAAATAATAATAATAATAAAAATAAATAATAAATAATAAATAACACATGAAAAACTAACCAAATAAATAAATACCACAAATACAATTATACATAAATGCCCACATTTAATATACATTTATAATAATCAACTGTACACCATGTAAAATCCAGCAAGAGCGGCACCAGCAATGTCCAAACCACTGCAACCACAAGATCAGCGCCGACAGCCACCGAACCAGGACATCAGGTAGATAGTAAAATGTCCGATGCATATCAATATGCTCTTATATCAAATATGTTCCAAATCTGTTTGTATTCAAAAAATAAAATTCAGCAGAGACGACGCCAGCAAAGATCCAAAACACCAAGGCAGCGGAATCGACACCTGACAACCACCGGACCAGGACAGCAGATAACCAATGGAACTTCTCATGTACGTAAATCATTTCATTGAGACCTGAAATTTTTTTCAATTTTTATTTATTTTTTATTTATTATTTTTTATTAATATTTTTCATTAATATTTTTTATATATATATATTTTTTTATTTTTTTTTTTATTTATTTTTTATTAGCACTTTTTTCGCACCTTTATTCACTCATTCACTTTATTATTATCACTGTATATATATATTAATTATTGTATTTATAACGTGCACTTTATATTTATATTGTTTTTTGTACACTTTAGTATATTATTAGTACATAAATTTATCATCTCACACTACTTATATTCAGTTTAACTATTTTAATATTTAATATGTATTTATACACTAATTAGGTATTTATTTATGAATTTTTGGTATTTGGTATTTATATTTGTACACATTTTTTATTTTAGGTTTTGTAATTATTTTGTTATTTTTGTGCATTATTTATGTATTTATGCCCCTATACATTGTGCATTCTATTAGATACCTTGAGTCATTGAGTGTGATTATATTCGTTCGTTGTCTTCTGTGCCCCAGCTATTTTCTGCTTATACGGCGGTTCGTCTCTGTGGCCGTTTATATACAATATATGTGGCAGGCGCGTGTACGCGTGCGCGTCCGGCCAAACTTTATTTAAACATCTTTGGAGCACAATGACGTCGTCACGTTACGCGTACGTGATGACGTCATTGGTGACTCGCGGTCATGCGCAGTTGACGACCGGCCGGATCAGGGGGAGAGAGACGAATGGAACTTAGTTGAGCAGGTGATTCTTATTATCTGTGCTTATTTTTGGTTATATATACCGCGCTCTGGTCTAGTGTTATTTAGCCTCCTGACGAAGCCGAGTGAAGGCGAAACGCGCGTCAGGCGTTTCCCACAGTCCTACCAGCCTCTGACTGAGTCCCCCCTGCTGTTTTCTCCATTAATACATTGGTATCCACGGAGAATATGTCTACACCTACGGGTATGTATTAAGGTGACCCTATTTGGGATGCCTCTTTACTGGGGAAGATATGTGTATTTTAGTCCCCTGGCCTATGATTGGTATGTAATACTAAGTATCTAATTGGGGATTATATTCCTCTTTTTTGTGACGTATTGTTCTTGTATTTCTATACTATATATTGGGGTTAGACTCAGTCTTTGACTGGTGGGAGGGTTTTTGGTATTCCGCCGCTACTTTATGGGGAAATTTATCTTTTTTCCTATGTGTGTCTCCCTTGTCTGTTTATGTATTGTTTGATGTGATATTTATTAATAAAGTTATACAATTTTAATAGTTTGTGTCTCAAGTTGCTTTAAAAATATATTTACATTTGTTTTGAGACTAGGTTGTTTTGTACTTTTGGGGTCTTGTTTTTGGTTTCTTTTTTCATATTTAAACCACTTGAAGACCTGGTTCCCAAATTGACGATCTCACAGTTTTGGAGGCCGCATCAAAAGATTTTGGTGTTGTTGCTAATCTCAGTAAATCGGAAGTTAAAACAATGTCTGAATTAAAGTCTAACAAGAAAATTGTCATAAAAATAGCAGATAAAAGATGGAAAGTAGTAGTGTATATTGTAATGTAAAGTACTGAACCAGTGTCCAAGAACATCACACATAATTGTCACTGTGGATTCAACCAATGGAACCAAAATTTCCCTTTAGTTTCCATGCAAATGGAGAGCGAGTGCACCTGTGATCCATTCACTTTAAGGGTTCATTCACATTGAGTAAACGTGCGCTCATTTTGGCAAAATACACGTGTAAAGAATACACGTGTAAATATTAGACTCCCATTGACTTCAATGATATTTTACATGTGTACTTTGACGTGTTTTTTTACACGTGTAAAAAAAAAATGGTCATTGAAGTCAATGGGAGTCTTATTTTTACACGTGTATTTTGCCAAAATGAGCCCACGTATACTTAATTTGAATGCACCCTTACAGAACTTACAGGACAGCGATTAACGGCAGTCCCATAGGAGTGAATGAAGCACTAGTAACAAAAGTGCATCAGAGTTCTAATGACATGTAGCATATTCGGTTTCCCACTCTCCTGATCACTGGGATGCCAATAGCTAGAATAGGGACAAGTGTCTTCAATGGCTAACCCAATTTAAATTTAATTTTAGGAATCAGTGATTCAAAAAAATTAAGTGGAATAAAAATCCTGTTTAGTTTTAAATTTAGTTTAGAATAATTTATATATAGAAGTCAATGTTGTACCTTCGGATGGGAAAATTCATTTAACTAATAAAGCACGGTTGAAAATTTAATTACTGCACGTTTTTAAAACAACAATATCCTGTAACTCCCTAAATGAGTGTTTTCTTATGCTACAGAGACTGCTCTAAAGAAAATAATTAAAGTTGGTAATCTCTGCCTGGCACCTGCAGAGGACATGACACATCTGCCCTTGAAGTGTTCACTTTATGCTTACACCATGTTATGTTAACCACTTCACAGCTGACTCAGTGCTTTAATTCTTGCTGACACCTCCGTGGGCACATAACTAAGAAGCCTATCATTTTCTTAAATGTGGATAAATTTACATAGTGACCAACTCCCAAAGATGTATGCATTTTACAATCTGAATCGTGTGCAGCACAACTTAGAAACCGAATATGTTCCCATGACCAGTTGTAATTAGAATAATCTAGTCGAAACAAGTCTCTTACAGGGGTTACGCTACAAAAAATATTTATTCCCTCATCATAGAAAAATGGATAAACTGCTGAATGGTAGGGGTCTGCCCACTAAGACCTCCACCTATCTAATGAATAGGGGTGTTTTAAACCTGTTGTGAATGTAATGTGGACGCAGAACGCACAGTTTCTTCTATTCACTGATGGGCTTGGTGGAGACAGTCGAGTACTGTACTTCAGCCAGTTCCCAGGATCAGTGCGGGTCTCAGTGGTTGGACTCTACTGATCAGCAATTTATTTCCCATCCTATGGATAGAAAATGAATAATTTTAGTGGCATAACCCTTTAAGGTATGCCACAACATCAAGCCCTTGACATAATATTGCATGTAGGTGTTAATCATTTGTGTTAATAAAAAAATGTTACTTTTTCATCTCTAACTTGAACACATGAAAAGTTTTTTTGCTTTATGTAAATCAACCATAAAAATGCCCTTTGCAAAAAAAACAAGAGGGGAAGGATTAAACTGTTCCGACCATTTGCATCACCATATATGAACACACTCATAGATATACACACTACTTTAGAGTTACAGTACACTCAGACTCTTACTGCGTAAATGTGATATATTCAACTGTCCTGTATGAGTACAGTATTAATTTTCATACTTAGGTGTATCCATATGTAACAGAGAACCCTAAATGCACTAAGTAAACGTTCCACCATACTGTACACCATTACTCTACTTTCACAAGATTCCCGGAAGCTAGAACACCACAAATCTGCCATTCATGACCTATCCTGAGGGCAGGTCATCAGTAGTGTGCTGCTGGAGTTTATGTAGGATTAGTGTGTTGTAAACCCTATTGTTATCATTATAATCAGAGTTCATATTATCACATTTTCATTATTATTATGAAATAAAACCGCCAAAAGTGATTAACCTTCACAGCAAGTAATGTATGGACCAGATGGATTTAGAATCCTGTTTTCATACCTCCCAGCTGCCAGAGGGACAAAAGCCACACCTTCAATCCCACCTTGGTCTCACCCATTTCCACCCATGTCCCTTTATACCCCCAAGTGGCCCTGATATAATAATGATAATAAAAAAAAATATTTATATAGCGCCAACATATTCCGCAGTGCCAACATATTCCGCAGTGCTGTACAATTTGTGTCATACCCCCTTGTGGCCCTTGTATAGTGTCTCCCTTATTGCAGCCATTATAGTTTAATGTTCTCTTCATTAAGGTCCCCAGAGTATAATGTCCCCTCATTATGGCCCCAAGATTACAGTGGGTCCAGAGCTGACAATAAGCAACCAGAGTAAATTCAAAAGATGAGACAGGAGAGCGCTGGTCCAAATAAATGGAGTTTTTATTCCAAAATGGTACACAAATAATGTGTTTTGGGACTTGCCCTTTGTCAAATGTCTATTAATAATCAATCAGTGCTTTACCATATTAATCTTCTTCCATGTGGCACTTACAGTATAATATCCCCATCTGTGCCCTCCCCCCCCTCCACATTATAAGATCCTCATTGGTGTGGCCCTCACACTATAATGTACCCTTATGTCTGCCTCATACTGTATCCCCCACACACACACACACACACACACTGGGCCAGGGATGACAGTAATCAATCAGTGTCTTACCCATGTCCTCTGAAAGCAGATGAGCTGGATGTTCTTCCTGCTGTCTGGGACTATGGAACGGCACTAAGAATCTGAGACTGTCCTGATGAATCCAGGGCAGATGGGAAGTAAAGCAAGGGCCTTTAAAGACTCTGATTATAACAATGAACAGTAAAAGAAAAAATATAACATATCATGGGAAATATTGCTTGATCCTGACCATCAGTAGAATCATTGTTTTCAATGGCAATTGACTTAGCAGAAAACCGTTTCATGATGCCATTTTCTTTATAATTTTCTCAAAATTACACTGTTTAAAGAAAATTTTTCAAACTCCATTTGCTTCGTATTAGCTAGAAAGGGATCTGCAGTTATAAAAAACTTCCACTTTTTGGTTTGATATTTGACTTTCCAAAACATCTTAAATATCATTCCGCTGTGTTTTAGGGGTTTTTTTTTGTCCCCCCCCCCCCCCCCATTTGTCCTAATATATCAGATTTCTTTTACACATATTATATTATATTGTTTCCTGATACCTGCTTAGTAGTATTTTTAGAGTCGGAGAAAGCAAGGATCTGGCAAGTTGAGAAATGATCCTTACACGTCTTATCAGGTGTAGTGAAATACCACGCATAGTGTACTTTTAATACAAACTATAGCTAGTACCAGGAACCAGACTGAAAGGTTACATTCTTCTCATTAGTTGAATATCTTTTTACACACATACTTTCTCCCAAAGTTCCTAAAGACACTTGAAAGCACAAAGGAGTGAATATGTAGATGATTAAATGTATATTTATATGAAGAAGAAAAAAGTTGTATGTTCAGTGCTATATAGGATCCAGACAAAAAGGGTATGTAAGTACAGAAATCTGCATAACTCGTAAACCCAAATTTCTTACAACCTCTTAAACTACTTTATACAAATAACGTTACTTATACCTCATGTACACAGAATACCATGTGCATGGCCCCCATGGTGGTGTTGGGAGTGCGAAACAGGTCCACATGCTATTACAATCAGATAATACTTCATAATACAATATTTGTTGCAACTGTGTTATAATATTTTATTTCATCACGTCTCACAGAGTCTGTGTGCTTCCATGTAAAGTCAGTCATCCAGTGGCAAAGTGTGGGTTCATAGATATTTAGAATTAAATTTTATGGTAAGTGGCAAATGTATACACATTGTAATGGCATAGAGTTGCATAAGCTTTTTAATGCAGCTGAGGCTAAGCTTGTCTTTCTGTCCGTTGTTCTGATCTGTCTAAAGCTGATAGAATGAATGATGCATATAACACAGCCTCCATTCGCAACTGTCACCATTCACACTAATTTTAAAAAACAAGTCAAACTTTCTTCTGTCCTGTTTCTTTATTTTTAAGAAGATAAAGGTCTACAGACAGTGCTGTATGCAAACCCCTGTGAGCACTGGGAAATCACTTTATGCACCACAGAACTCCATTAGGAGTGTTATTTTCCTGTCATTTTGCCTGCTGGTGTTGATCTTGGCTGTTTCTTACCACACAGCAACTAACATTAAGCTGTGTTGTGCCAAAAGTTAGCTACCTCAGTAACCATTTCAGAAAATGTGCCTGTGCGAGTAGAGTATGTTTCTTGGCTGCAACATTACTACACTGAAGTAGTGAGATTTAGTTGCCTTAGGTTGAGATATGGAGAGGTTAGCTTAGCCCAAAATGACTAGTCTGGTTTACTAAGAGTGGGCTGCAGACCCCTGAACCCCACATCTTTTGTATCATGGTCAGCATCTTTCCAAGTCACAGGCAGGAACTTGATGGATAGAAGGGGTTGTCTTATTTATGGCTCAGCAAAGTCAGTAGTTTTCTCACATGGAAGCCTTAGGTCTGGTGATGAGGAAGTATTGTGCGAGCATTAGCGGTGGGGGGGTCACTCGTTACAAAACCTCCACTACCTATTAAAAAAAAGCAGTGGGGGTCAGATAGGGCCCATTAGACGTACGGAGCCCATTGGGGGAATCATCGGCCCTCGATAGGCCAATCCGACCCTGAGCTATACTGTATTACAGAATGATGCTACTCCAGTGCATTTCTGTAATACATACTAATTTGTTAAAAGTAATCATGTGTATCACAGGTTGGCACTTACTGTGGCATTGTGTATATTGAATCTGGGTTGAAGTTTCAATGTTATATTAGTGGTTATTGAAGTAAAGGAATTTATTTGATCCAAAACCAGAAGTGCATCCTAAACAGTGCTAAATTATATTGTGTTTACTCTGATTAGAATCCTCTAATAATTTTGGCTGAAAATAATACCAAAATTGTAGTCTAAGCACAAAGTTTAGACAGTATTATAGAGTTTAGTATCCAAGTCAAAATGCAGTCATCCTAGATCGCACACACAGCTCACTCCTTAGAAGTCGATGTTTAATTGAAAAGTCTCCCACTAATGGTATTTTATCACAAGGTAGAATATAACATGACCATGTGGAATGAAAATACCGAACACCACACACTAGTCAGCACTGTGTTTACCTTTTATCGAGGGCATGTTTCCACTGAGGCAATAAATCACTAGCATAATACCACAATATGAATGTTCACATATATTGTTAGTACTATGTCAGAAAGCCACACTTTTGCCAAACTAAGAGAAAATTACTCAAAAACAACCTTGGGTTACATCAGGAGTAGAGATGAGCGAACAGCGTTCGATCGAGTACATGTTCAATCGGACATCACGCTGTTCGCATTGTTCGATATCATACGAACACTGCGTTGAAAATGCACTTAAAGTTCGATTCCCCTCCCACCTTCCCTGGCGCTTTTTCTGCACCAATAATAGCGCAGGGGAGGTGGGACAGGAACTATGACAACGGAGGCATTGAAAAAACTAGAAAAAAGCCATTGGCTGCCAAGGACATGTGACGTCAGATTCAAATGAACAGGCGGCATCATCTCCGATTCATTCTGTGCTTGCACTTAGTTAGAGAGAGACATCTGCTGAGGGCTAGTTAGCTTTTAGATTCTGCTAGGCAGGAATATCAAAGAAGAAGAACCACAACAGCTCTTTTAAGAGCTACACTAAAGGGAGAAGCTCAAAAAAGCTTGGCACAGTGTCTATGCACAAACGCTAAAGTGAGATTCACAGCAGTTAAGCCAGGCTGTATCTGCGCAACCCAGCTTTCCGCGGTGGAGATCAAGCTAAGTGGGATACACTGAAATTGTATGCCCATATACCCTATATACGCTTAATCCAGGGTTCAACAGTGTGTCGTCGTCCCCCCCCCCCCCCCCGAAACTAAGGGGTATACACAATAAAAGACAAGATGTTAATTTTATACTGGGGGTCAAGGATTGCAAATATCCAGTATTGGTTGCTCTCCATTATTTTGACTACTCGTTTGTCACTTGAAAAGCACCCCAACATGAAGTCAGCCCACAAGGGGTACACTGTCTAAGCTCTGGGACACCCCCTCGCCAAACTCCCACCACTGAGGGGTTTAGTATCACCAGGCAGGAAAAGTATAGGCTCATGTTGCGGGAATACCTGTCCAACCACAGCCCTGTCCTCTCCGATCCCTCTGCGCCCTACACGTATTGGGTGTCAAAGTTTGACCTGTGGCTTGAACTTGCCCTATAAGCCTTGGAGGTGCTGTCCTGTCCTGCCATCAGCGTGTTATCTGAAAGGGTCTTCAGCGCAGCCGGTGGTATCATCACGGATGAGCGCAGCCGGCTGTCAGCTGAGAGTGCAGACCGGCTGACTTTCATCAAAATGAACAGCCACTGGATACACCCATCATTTTCGTGCCCACCAGTGTCAAGCACCCCAACATGTCTGCGCTCAACCTCTACAATTCCTCCTCATATTCCTCCACCATCTGTGTTGCACAATTCTGATCCTTCTAGGCTCAATCCACCCTGATTTAACCAAACTCTGCTGGTTAGAGGCTGAATCCACCCTGATTTCACCCAACTCTGCTGGTTAGAGGCTCAACTCACTCCAAAGGCCAAAAGCACTGCAAGGCTCAACTAAGTTAAAGGGCCTAAAACTCTGCTGGTAAGAGGCTGAAGTCACCTAAAGGGCCTCAATCTCTGCTGATAACTCAGCTTATAGGCCTCTAACTTAATTTGTAAGGGTTCACGTTAAGGGCCATAAAAGAGAATTTTGGAAAGTCTTACCACATCACACACACATCCACAATGACGGTTAAGGGTGGGTACTATTGGATTTCCCATTGCCTATTCCATATGTGGTTGTCATGGGCAACGTGATTTAAAGGGGTGCTTGTTAAGGTTTCATTAGAATAAAATTTGGGTCTCTGTCCATCCAATTGGGGAGGAAAAAAAGGTTTCCAGGTATTTTTCCACTTTCATAGTAGGTTTTTTGAGTGCATAAAGTGTGTAGTTGATAGGCTGTGATGATGGGGTAAAACAGTGACTTGGGCTTGTTAGATGCCCCCAGACATGTTTCCCCTGCTGTCCCAGTTGCATTCCAGAGGTGTTGTCATCATTTGCTGAGGTGTCATAGTGGACTTGGTGACCCTCCTGAGTCGAACATTGGTTTCCCCCTAAATGAGTATTTTCCCCCATAGACTATAATGGGGTTCAATGTTCAATTGAACAGTCGAGTATTGAGCGGCTACTCAAATCGAACTTCGAACATTTCACTGTTCACTCATCTCTAATCAGGAGTTTTTGTGGCACTTTTTGATGCAGTTGTTGAGTTTCACTATAAAATCAAGCCAGGAGTGAATTTAATTTAACTTTGACTTCTCCATCCTGCTAGAAACACTGCTTCATCAAAATGGCAAAATGCTGTGTTCAAAACACACCTAACCGTTCAGATGAAACTTCAGGATCAGCTGCCTTATGTGTACATGAGAGGTAACACTACTTTTGACTATTGTATGACTTTATTTACGTTTTTAAAAAGTTTCCTCTTTGTAGGCTCTATTTCTAACTCTCTTTCTATTTTTAGCTCTCTGCATATGGAGAAAACAAGGAATTTTGTGTCTTAAATCTTTATCTCATTCACTCATAAGTAGGAGAAAACATTATAGAAAAGTAATAACCATTATCTTTGAACAAAGCACAAGTGAGAACCAAAACTTACTACTAGCTCCAGCAATCTGTTTATCAGCACGTTTGTCTGTCTTTCTGCCTCACTGGGATCCTCTAACTCTAATTCAACATGTAATCTAACAAACTATATAAACTGCAGTCCATCTTGGGAGACATAGATGGATTAAGCAGAGATTTCAGAGCGAATATCAGTGTGTGTGTATGTATGTATATATATTTATATATGATATATATATATATATATATATATATATATATATATATATATTATACATACTATATTATATATTTTTAATATTATAAATTTTAGCAAATATTAGGAAGAATTATCAACACTTGGTTTTCTCCTTTCCTTTGTGCAGGAAGAGTTTCAAACATTTTGCACTGACAGCACATAAAATTTGTTCTGCCCACATAGTAACACATACTACATGTACATCCTTTTTCATATCAACTATTATATCCACCAAACTTGTACACTGAAATAAAACAAATTTGAGACTTAACTAGAGAGATTTATTTGTGGGTAGATATACAGTCTGACTAGTGCCTTAACAAGTGTTCCAAAGTATAAATGAATAGCAATTGTGTGCTATAACAGATTATATAGAATAATGTTATGGAGGAGGCATTAGATAAGAAAAATGGTGTGGTTGAAAAGTTCACAATTTTTTTTTCTTTTAGAGATATTTTCTCTTTATTTATGGCCATCTGGTGGATATAGAGCATGAACACTGGATTTTAAACAAAGTTCCATCATGTACTAGTTTGCTGATAAGATGCAATTAGCATCTGCTTCATCTCACTGGTATGCAGGTACTATTACTCCCACAATTCACATTCCAAGATCTAGTGTGATCCCATAAATCCTCACTTAATGAAACAATTAGGACTGAACTACACATAAGATGACTAGAAGAAGTCAGAAGCCATGCTGTTATGAACCTTGCTGAAGTATAATGGAATTTGTAGGTGAGTAAGGTATATGCTAAAACTAATTCAACAACAGAAATAAGATTCACATTTCAGATTAAATACTCTACAGCCAAGGCCAATTCTATCTTTTCTGCTTCCTGAGGAAAAAATTAAAATAGTCCCACCCAGGCACAGCTTAAGAAATCAGATATGCATTTACAAAAATTTAAGACTTTGCAAAAAATACAGTACCCGATGCTACAGGTAAGACTTGGCTCACATTGAAGATGCTCCTTTCTGCAGTGCCACCCCTCTTCAGAAGGGACAAGCTGCTGCCTGAGACAAGATGCTAAATTGGCCTAATGGCTGGTGCGGCTACTGTCCTCTACTATGATCAGGAATAGCACATTATAAGATGGTTTTTGTGGGTCAACGGCCTGGGGCTCCCACTTGCAAGTTGTACACAATGCATGTGCAATGTATAAACCCAATTTAACACATTGGGAATTAACAGATAATGAACATTCCCTATATGAATGTTCACTTATATGATCATCCCATTTAGAAGGTCCTGAAAACTTTAGCTTGGTGGGGCGCCCACAGCCCAGGACTTATGGTTAGTCTAAATCTGTCCTGGGTAACAGCATCTTTTTAACGCAATGAGTAAATTAGACTCTGTGACTTCCTGACCCCAACCTAGTGAAAACCCTGTAAGGGCTCCTTCACATGGAGTATACGCTCGCTGATTTTGAACGTGTAACACGTTCAGAATCAGCGAGCGTATACTCCGTGTGAAGGGGCCCTTATGTGTGATCCCTTCTGATTCGATATGTGAGGGTTCCTGCACACAGGTTGCACTGTGTTTGGAGACCCAGATGAGAAGGGATTCTGTGCCACTATAATAGGAATGTACTGCTATTTATTTATTAAAACCAGATTGTGAGATCATTTGTATCTAATGTTTTTTTGTTTTTATTTTGTTCATTATGTAGAATTACTTATAGAGTTGTTAGATTCTATCACTTTGTTTTGTCTACAGTCATGGCCAAAAGTTTTGAGAATGACACAAATCTTCTATTCTCACATGATCTGCTGCCCTCTGGTTTTTATGTGTGTTTGTCAGATGTTTTTATCACATACAGAAATATAATTGCAATCATATTATGAGTAACCAAAGCTTATATTGACAGTTAGAATGAGTTAATGCAGCAAGTCAATATTTGCAGTGTTGACCCTTTTTCTTCAGGACCTCTGCAATTCTCCCTGGCATGCTCTCAATCAACTTCTGGACCAAATCCTGACTGATAGCAGTCCATTCTTGCACAATCAATGCTTGCATTTTGTCAGAATTTGTAGGTTTTTGTTTGTCCACCCGTCTCTTGATGATTGACAACAAGTTCTCAATGGGATTAAGATCTGGGGAGTTTCTAGGCCATGGACCCAAAATCTCTATGTTTTGTTCCCTGAGCCATTTAGTTATCACCTTTGCTTTATGGCAAGGTGCTCCATCATGCTGGAAAAGGCATTGCTGATCGCCAAACTGCTCTTGGACGGTTGGGAGAAGTTGATCTTGGAGGACATTCTGGTACCATTCTTTATTCATGGCTGTGTTTTTAGGCAAGACTGTGAGAGAGCCGATTCCCTTGGCTGAGAAGCAACCCCACACATGAATGGTTTCAGGATGCTTTACAGTTGGCATGAGACAAGACTGGTGGTAGCGCTCACCTCGTCTTCTCCGAATAAGCTGTTTTCCAGATGTCCCAAACAATGGAAAAGGGGATTCATCAGAGAAAATGACTTTACCCCAGTCCTCAGCAGTCCACTCCCTGTACCTTTTGCAGAATATCAGTCTGTCCCTGATGTTTTTTCTGGAGAGAAGTGGCTTCTTTGCTGCCCTCCTTGAGACCAGGCCTTGCTCCAAGAGTCTCTGCCTCACAGTGCATGCAGATGCACTCACACCTGCCTGCTGCCATTCCTCAGCAAGCTCTGCACTGCTGGTAGCCCAATCCCGCAGCTGAAACACTTTTAAGAGATGGTCATGGCACTTGCTGGTCTTTCTTGGGCACCCTGGAGCCTTTTTGCCAACAATGGAGCCTCTCTCCTTGAAGTTCTTGATGATGCGATAGATTGTTGACTGAGGTGCAATCTTTCTAGCTGCGATACTCTTCCCTGTTAGGCCATTTTTGTGCAGTGAAATGATGACTGCACGTGTTTCTTTAGAGATAACCATAGTTAACAGAAGAGAAACAATAATGCCAAGCACCAGCCTCCTTTTACAGTGTCCAGTGGTGTCATTCTTACTTAATCATGACAGATTGATCTCCAGCCCTGTCCTCATCAACACCCACACCTGTGTTAATGGAGCAATCACTGAAACAATGTTAGCTGGTCCTTTTAAGGCAGAGCTGCAATGATGTTGAAATGTGTTTTGGGGGATAAAGTTCATTTTCTAGGCAAATATTGACTTAGCAAGTAATTTTTGTTAAGCTGATCACTCTTTATAACATTCTGGAGTATATGAAAATTGCCATTAGAAAAACTGAAGCAGTAGACTTTGTAAAAATTAATATTTGTATCATTCTCAAAACTTTTGGCCATGACTGTATATATAATTTTTTTTTTTTTTTTAATTAGGATGTTTTAAGCAGACGTTGCCTTTATCACATCACTAGTATACAGGGACTTATTAGACCATGCATGTCCAGCTAATACTCCTGGAAAAACATATACAATGAAGTTCTTCTTGTTGGAAAGTAGGGGAAATTGGTGTGAGGTCGCCTTTTGAAAGGTTGATTGATGGGGAGCTGCCCTCTCCAAAAGGCACTAGAGTATGTTCCTATTTTCTACCAAGATCCGGATATAAATAGCTATCTATGAAACTGTTGTCCACATATAGACTGCTGTCCTCTACAGTGATCATGAAGAGACAGTCAGTGATGTGGTGACTCACATCATCATAGATGACTATGATACTATAAGTCCAGGTCTCAGGACAGAGTGCAGTCCGAGAAATAAGACCAATATAGGAACTGTTCATTTTGGACTGTAACTGCCCATGTGCAGGAACCCTTAAAGGGGTTTTCTAATCAAAACAATCACTTTTTACAATAAAAGGGGCCCAGGATTAGCTAACCATCATTGGTTGAGTTTCTGTAACATGACAAAGAGCTGATATCAAAGGGCAAATGTGACTGACCATGAACATTACCTGTAGTGCCTTCTGCAGAAATGCATGTCACTTATTGAAAGGGATTGCACAAAAAGAATGGGCATTGGTATAAATATTTATAAATCTAAATGTAAATTAAAGAAAAAAAATCTAATATGCACACCTACCACTCAAGAACCCCACTCTGGTCTTTCAATAATATTGTCACGTGAAAAATGCTCATCATTCATATAACCACTGAGGCAAATTACTGGTCCCAGCAGTCACCTTTGCATGCATGGTGTGACCACTGAGAACAATAATTGGCCACAGTAGTCACATGAATGTCATATGTGATGTAACGTGTTGGACAAGGATATTGCGCAAGGTATTAGTTTATTTTTTTATTTTATACTATGGCCTACTTGTAGTCACATATTTAAACATTTTGGACAATTTCTTTAAATAAATAGCCAACCATGTGATAGGTAGCCAGGCCAAATTTATGAGATTAAGTCTTTGTAAGTGAGGATCCGTTCTGTGACAGCCATATGATCTAAAAGGGCACATAAAAGTATTTTTATTGAGACAACCCCTTAAACTGTTCTAACTGTGATGTCAGAAATGTGATAAAGGACAGTTCCAGTTTGTTATAATGTCAAACAGAAGAATAACTGAATCTATATCTGAGACATCTATTTATGGCACAACTAGCAATTACCCTATCACTGTTTTGCAGGCACCTACTCTTTGTATCTTCAAGTGTCAGCTGAATATCCATCTGCTAAGTTGAATTCTTCCCTCTATAATCTTATCTCACAACTGTCTAGGACAGTCCGATTTGTTATTGTCACTGGTTCTCTGTACAGCAAGGCAAACTGCTACCTCTACCTGCTGCTTATCATCTCAATGTTTACATCTAAATGTCATCCCATTTTTTTGACCACAAAACAGAACTAAAGAATGTACCAAATGATCCTTGTGTATATAACATATGGCAGTCAAAATATGAGTTCAGTTTCTCAAATTTTACTTCCCTGATGGAATAATTCCTGTCCAAATGTACATAATAAAGGGGCATGCCTTGCTCAATTCTTCTGCATCTTCTGTCATCCGGTACCTGACCGCTGACGTCGATACAACTGCAGCCACACTCATCTTTTATATATACCAGTCCTGGTGGTTGTTGTGACATTTTTGCAACCGCATAAGTTCAAGTGTCCCTATTTTTTTTGTGTCCTGATTTTTATCTGTATGTCATATACAGAGTTACGATGTGTAGCTTTCGGTGCTTGTGACTGTGACTTATGTGACTGATATTCCATGATAATATAACAGAAATTTCTCCAATAAACTCAATTGTAAAGGGGTTGTACAGAACCCGAAAAATGGCTGCTTTCTTCTTCTCAAGAAGTGACCTCGTATCCATTGGTCACATGAAAGTGCCACATCTTCGTCCTATTAAAATGAACAGGACTGAGCTACAACATGGTGATGTGTCCATTGGACATAATGTCACTTCCTGAGAAGAAGAAAGCAGCCATGTTTTTCAAAATCTTTCACAACCCTTTTAAACTGATTCACCCTTCAAGTATTACAGCAGGAAAGTTATCATAGCTTTATCTGATGGAAACACAGTTGTGAATTCAGAGCCACTTACCTTGCTGAAAGACTTTTGTGACATCATAGTGGCTTATCTGATGGAAACGCACAGCCTTAACACTCCAAGGAGAAAGTGTTGACATCAGCATTCCTCATAGTCCTTGGAGAATCTTACAAGGGCTCTATCATTGGGAAAAGTGATTTTTAGATAAGAACATCATTGCATAGCCTTTAGACAGGCTATTCCACATGTACCTTTTGTATGTAAATCGCCCTAGTGGCTTTTGAATGAGCCTGTTTTTATTCATATGCTAATTAGCCTCTTGGTGCACCCGGAAGCCTCATCATGCACCCTCTGCTATTCTTTCCTATGTATGTGTACAGCACAGGCTGCTTATGATGATGACTCAGCTTCCTGTTTGCACACATAGATAGGAAAGAATAGCAGAGAGCAGTGCTGCTGGGAACTTCCTGTGCTGGCTGGAAGCTAATTAGCATATGAATAAAAACTGGCTCATTCAAAAACCACTGAGGCAATTTATATACAAAAGGTATGTGTGGAATAGCCTTTTTAAAGGCTATGCAAGGATGTGCTTAATTTAAAAATGACTTTTCCCAATGATAGAGCCACTTTAAGTGAATAGATGCTGGTACACAGAAGACCACCTCCTGCATTCTCTCTACCCAGGTTTTGAGACTGCATTGCTGCTGTTTCCAATCTTACATTTTCTACACTGCTGTGTTGTTATATCAGTTACATTATGAAAACTCAGTTGCAGAGCTGAACCTAGATTTTCTAGCTGTTTGTGTTGTGTTGCATTGCTAAAAAGATTTGCTTAAACAGTAATAACACCAGTAATACCACTGCAGAAGAGAATCCTTGTTAGAAGATGGGGAGAGTGCTCTCATCATTAATACATCAAAATCAAATTCTTTGATTGCTCCTATTAACCAAACTGCTCAATATTTTTGTGTCATTTTGTCTTGAGAGTAGATATTTCCTACTATTGTGCTCTTATATAGGGCATCATAGTCTCACAACAGATCTGCTTTGAGGAGGTAATTCCAAATTTCACTTCACTGCTCATACACATACACCTGACAGAATTTTTATTGGGACCAAATCTTGGCAAAATTAGCTAATATTCTAACATGTATTCTTGACATCTGTATATCAACACATGCAATCTTTGCTCCCCCAGGAAATATGTTGCTGTCACATGGCATTGGTTGTCAGTGTTGGACTGAGATTCTTTGGGCCCACCAGATTGTGATTCTGAGGGCCCACCTCCAACAAAAGGAAAGAAAATGGACCATAGCAATTTTTAGTTTTGGTTATTTTGTGCTGGATCTGGTGAGCAGCCTGACACTGTTGGCAGTGTTTTTTTTTTTTATTATTATTATTCTATGTATGTAAACCCAGATGGTTTGCCGGACTGGGCATGCATATTTATATGTTTGTCTGGCAACTATTGCATATGTTTTGCCACTGGGCCATTAACCAAATATTGGTGGTTTCTCCTAGTAATGCTAGATTTTTGCACTTCACTCACACTAAAATCTAATTTTAGGTGTTTACCTTGCTTTTAGTTTTCATCTTCTCTTTTCCATTGATTCACTCTAAAACAAACCCTCCTACCAGACATTCTGATCTTAACAGATAAACATTTTATTAACGCAACGTGAGCTTAAAACAACTATGTATAAACTATAAATCCATCATGAATTGTACAGTACATTTCATGTTTTCATCTCTTAATATGCTTCCAGTGGCATATTAAACTTTTCCATGACCTGCTGCTTTCCACCGCACTTACTACCTCTTTCTGTACATGTCCACACAACTTCTCTAGAGCTGCACATGTGTTTTTTGAATTTCCTGTTTTGTAACCGAAAGTTCAAATGCTTTTACAGAACTTCATAGATATTTTGCTTACATTACTAGGCAGGTAAGAAGATTTATTTATATTATATATGTTATATTAGGCTAGACAAAGTTTGCGTTTACATGAATAGATTTCCTAAGGCTATGTTTACACTACTGTTGATAATGTCCATTGCTGTCATGCAAATGAGTTCTCTCACAACACTGGCAGCGGACCCCTGCACTCAAACAGCACTGAGGGCTTCCCCAGTGCTGCTTGAAAAATCTCCAGCGCTGCCTCATCTTCTTCTGGAATACCTCTCCGCCGCGTCCTCTTCCAGTGCTGGTCTTCTAAATCCTAGGCATGCGCAGTTGGCTCTGCCATCAGGCTTTGGGCAGTGCCAACTATGCATGTCTGTGGCCATTTTCTTGTGACCGCTTACTGCATGCACAGTACGCTCATGTAAGCGGTTACAAGAAAATGGCTGCAGACATGTGCATGCCTAGGATTTAGGAAGACCAGCACTGGAAGAGGACGCGGTGGAAAGGTATTCCAGAAGAAGATGAAGTGGTGCTGGAGATTTTTCAAGCAGCACTGGGGACGCCCCCACTGCTGTTTGAGTGCAGGGGAACGCCCCCAGTGCTGTGAGAAAAAGCATTTGCATATGGAAGAAAATCGGGAATATCTAACGAACAGCAGTGCAGAGAACACTTCTAAAGGTAGGAGAAGAATAGCCTTTCTTAAGGCTATTCCTACGTGTTAGTATTAAAAAAAGGGATTCTAATGATAGAATCCTGAAGTCTATTCCCATTGACTCTAATGTAAACAACATGATGGGCATTATACTCTATTATACATTATATATATATATATATATATATATATATATATATATTGAAATCAATGGGATCTGTTTTTGAAACGCTGCACTCTGACACGTGTATACGTGTCTAAATGAGCGGCGCGCTACTCCGTGAGAACGGA
This sequence comes from Leptodactylus fuscus, assembly GCF_031893055.1. Taxonomy (NCBI): domain Eukaryota; kingdom Metazoa; phylum Chordata; class Amphibia; order Anura; family Leptodactylidae; genus Leptodactylus; species Leptodactylus fuscus. The sequence continues at coordinate 104,623,146 of NC_134269.1, forward strand.
GCCAAAGACTGAGAGCCCTGCGCTAATGTGAAACTAGAAAGTAGAAAGCTTTCTTACCTTTAGTTATCACTTTATGCATTTTCATTATATTGTTTAAAATTGTTGATTTAAATTATTTTGTATATTCTTATAGGCTCTCTATATGTAAGATCACATTAATTTTTCAAACTTTTAGCTAAGGTCACATAATGCAGAAAAAAAGCTGTATTTCTTTTATTGGAGACTGCTGAGGTTTTTAGAGCCAAAGCCAGAAACAGATTTAGCAAAAGGAAGTATAGTGCCCTATTACTTCCCATTCCTTTTGAAGCCACTTATATCTTTGCCTAAAAAGAAACCTAATCTGCAACAAAAAACACAGATTTTCACAATGTGTGACCTAAGCCTAAAGTGTTTTTCAGGTCGACTTGCCATTTTGATACTGATGGCCTATCTTTTCTGGCTGCCTCTAGTGATAGATCCTATACAGGAGTCAGTAGCTGAAGGTCCCAATCCCTGCACAGCAGTGGTGCCAGAGTACTGAAGTTCTGCTCCTATTCATCTGAATCGGTGATCAGGACCAGAAAAACCTTTAAAGGTCCATTAGTGGTATGTTTTATTGTATTCAATTATTAGAATTTTGTGTAAATGCAGAAAAAGATATAATGCAGAAAAAAATAATAATAATAAACATTGTTGGTGTTGTTACTAGTCAATATAAATGCTTTCATACAGAGGATGACATAAGTATTTAACACATCACCAACTTTCTAATTAAATATATTTCTAAAGGTGCTATTTAGAGATGAGCGAACAGTGAAATGTTCGAAGTTCGATTCGAGTAGCCGCTCAATACTCGACTGTTCGATTGAACATTGAACCCCATTATAATCTATGGGGAAAGATACTCATTTAGAGGGAAACCAATGTTCGACTCAGGAGGGTCACCAAGTCCACTATGACACCCCAGGAAATGATGCCAACACCCTGGAATGCAACTGCGACAGCAGGGGAAGCATGTCTGGGGGCATCTAACATGCCCAAGTCACTGTATTATGTTGGGATCCCTGTCAGCTTGCGATATGCAGGAGCTGACTTTTTCCCATAGGAATGCATTGACCAGCGTTGATTGGCCGAATGCCATACAGAGTACAGCATTCGGCCAATCAACGCTAGTTCTGCTGGAGGCGGACCAGAATGGAGACTGCTGTGGACCGATCTTAGACTCCACCTCCTCCGCAGAAACAGCGTTGATTGGCTGAATGCTGTACTCTGTATGGCATTTGGTCAATCAACGTTGGTCAATGCATTCCTATGCCAAGATGTAGCAGTGCTGGCCATGCGCTCAGCTCGACTACACTGGAGATGCAGCCGAGCTGAGCGCACGGCCAGCACTGCTACACCAGAGATGTGAACCCAGAGATGTAGCAGAGCTGAGTGTGCGCTGAACCCTGCTGCATCAGAGATGTGCTGAACCCTGCTGCACACTCAGCTCTGCTGCATCAGAGATGTAGTAGAGCTGAGTGTGCGCTGAACCCTGCTGCATCAGAGATGTGCTGAACCCTGCTGCACACTCAGCTCTGCTGCATCAGAGATGTAGTAGAGCTGAGTGTGCGCTGGACCCTGCTGCTGAGTGTGCAACAGGGTTCAACGCACACTCAGCCCTGATTCATTTCCGGTCGCGCACGGCCAGCACTGCTACATCTTGGCATAGGAATGCATTGACCAGCGTTGATTGGCCGAATGCCATACAGAGTACAGCATTCGGCCAATCAACGTTGGTTCTGTCGGAGGAGGCAGAGTCTAAGATTGGTCCACAGCAGTCTCCATTCTGGTCTGATATTAGACTCTGCCTCCTCACAGACGAGCCTCTGGCAGAACCAGCGCTGATTGGCCGAATGCTGTACTCTGTATGGCATTCGGCCAATCAACACTGGTCAATGCATTCCTATGGGAAAAATTCAGCTTGCGCATATCTCAAGCTGACAGGGATCCCGACGAGATAGAGCCCCAAAGAGCTGTGTGAGTGACATTCCCACCTAAATAAAGGTAATCCCTAGCTAACCCTGCTTGTACATCTATCCCTGTCTCACAGTCACATAGTTCACAGTCTCAAATGAACCAGATATTAAATCCACTGTTCACATAAATTGGAGGTCACCTGAATTAGCCAGCCAATTACTTTTTCCGATTTTTTTTTTCAATGCCTCCGTTGTCGTAGTTCCTGTCCCACCTCCCCTGCACAGTTATTGGTGCAAAAAAAGCGCCAGGGAAGGTGGGAGGGGAATCGAATTTTTATTGAGTTTGCCACGTGGTGTTCGACTCGAATCGAACATCTCAAACAGCCTGATATCCGATCGAACATGTACTCGATAGAACGCTGTTCGCTCATCTCTAGTGCTATTGTTCTGTTGGATCTTTGACCTGATAAATCTCTCCTTTTGAATACATTACTACACAATATATAAAAATAGAGATAAAATTGGGAATCCCAAAGTAGAAATGCCCCTCTATAAATCCTTGTAAGAATATCTCTTGAATATAACATTTCATTTTGAGCTTCACATTCAAAAAAGGTTATAGGAGAATCAGAGAGGTTTCCAAATAGAGCAACTAGATATCTAAATAGGATGAAAGGACTCTCTTATAATGATAGGCTAGCAAAATCAGGCTTGGTCGGTTTGGGAAAAAAAACCTTAACCTTAGAGATTATCTGATTTATGTGTAAACACATCTTCTTTTTATTTTATTTATTTATTTATACAGACATCACACAACAGAATTACTTTCACTGTCAGTGAATGGGGGCTGTTCACATGACCATTATTTTGACGGTTCCTATATTTGCCCATTTTCATAGATCTCTCCATAAACTCAATGTATGGGGGATCCTTGAAACCGGGTGTGCCTTACGTGCAAGATGGCAGTAAAAAACATCAATTTTGCACCTCTTTTTCATGTGAATGTAACCTTAATGTACTCCTACAGCAAAAGCCATACCTCATGATATAGTAATGGCAATACCATGTTAGCATTTTAACAGGGCTAGATACTTACAAATAACATTGGTGGTTTCTATTAATATAACGACCTAAACTAATAGGAACTAGATTTTTGGAAATAAGAAGTTATTCTATGTATTCTTATGGCCAAATTTAGAGTTGGTAAAAAATGTGAGTTAAGAAGTGGCTCTTACGGTTAAGTCAATACTTTCATTTCTACAGGACTGCTACAGATAGCATTAGCAGAAATCCAAGTGAAGTGAAATGCGCACTGGCCATGCATGCACACCACCTCTCCATTCATATAGCTCGCCTTGCACTTATCCCTTGTCCTTTGGATAGAGCATAAGAACAGCATGCAGTATATTGGGGAAAACTCCTTTAAGACTGCTATTTAAAATGTTGTAATTGGCTTTTTGTCAATTTTCTCATGCTTGCACCACTTCTGAGGAGCAGAGCAGGGCGGGGAAGAAGACAGGCCAGAGTAGTGACGCCTCGACCAGTCAGATTTGCTATAATACTTGCCAAAAAAGTGACCGATGTAATACCTTGAATCTTTTCGAGTTCCTGACTGGCATAGATATCATTTCTGGCACACATGACCTCTATAACCTTTAATGGTGTAGCAGATGTATCTTAGTAAATTCCCCAAATGTATTTTTTTTTTTTTTTTTTTTCCCCCACAATTGTGTTTTCATGGGGAATACATGTATTGACTAAAAGAGCAATAGTCTTTGCTCATATCTGTGTTAGAAGTTTAATCACAAAGTCCATTAACTTTGTTGGAAAAATAGCATAGTGCTGTTATTCCTAGTAAATTGACACCATGAAAAAACGCCAACAGACTCCACTTTAGTTAGTGTGTTTGGTCACATGCCATTGCTGTCCAGTGATGTGATCAGGACTGGAAATTGCAGGTGCGAATCTAACCATACTCGTCTTAGCTGGTGTGACTGCATAATAGTTTTAATAAGTTTGCTTTTCAGTGAGCGATTTCATTTTATTTGTATGATATACACTCACCGGCCACTTTATTAGGTACACCTGTCCAACTGCTCGTTAACACTTAATTTCTAATCAGCCAATCACATGGCGGCAACTCAGTGCATTTAGGCATGTAGACATGGTCAAGACAATCTCCTGCAGTTCAAATCGAGCATCAGTATGGGGAAGAAAGGTGATTTGAGTGCATTTGAACGTGGCATGGTTGTTGGTGCCAGAAGGGCTGGTCTGAGTATTTCAGAAACTGCTGATCTACTGGGATTTTCACGCACAACCATCTCTAGGGTTTACAGAGAATGGTCCGAAAAAGAAAAAACATCCAGTGAGCGGCAGTTCTGTGGGCGGAAATGCGTTGTTGATGCCAGAGGTCAGAGGAGAATGGCCAGACTGGTTCGAGCTGATAGAAAGGCAACAGTGACTCAAATAGCCACCCGTTACAACCAAGGTAGCCAGAAGAGCATCTCTGAACGCACAGTACGTCGAACTTTGAGGCAGATGGGCTACAGCAGCAGAAGACCACACCGGGTGCCACTCCTTTCAGCTAAGAACAGGAAACTGAGGCTACAATTTGCACAAGCTCATCGAAATTGGACAATTGAAGATTGGAAAAACGTTGCCTGGTCTGATGAGTCTCGATTTCTGCTGCGACATTCGGATGGTAGGGTCAGAATTTGGCGTCAACAACATGAAAGCATGGATCCATCCTGCCTTGTATCAACGGTTCAGGCTGGTGGTGGTGGTGTCATGGTGTGGGGAATATTTTCTTGGCACTCTTTGGGCCCCTTGGTACCAATTGAGCATCGTTGCAACGCCAAAGCCTACCTGAGTATTGTTGCTGACCATGTCCATCCCTTTATGACCACAATGTACCCAACATCTGATGGCTACTTTCAGCAGGATAATGCGCCATGTCATAAAGCTGGAATCATCTCAGACTGGTTTCTTGAACATGACAATGAGTTCACTGTACTCCAATGGCCTCCACAGTCACCAGATCTCAATCCAATAGAGCATCTTTGGGATGTGGTGGAACGGGAGATTCGCATCATGGATGTGCAGCCGACAAATCTGCGGCAACTGTGTGATGCCATCATGTCAATATGGACCAAAATCTCTGAGGAATGCTTCCAGCACCTTGTTGAATCTATGCCACGGAGAATTGAGGCAGTTCTGAAGGCAAAAGGGGGTCCAACCCGTTACTAGCATGGTGTACCTAATAAAGTGGCCGGTGAGTGTATTCTTCATTGGTTGTATAGGACATGTTGCCAACATCCTGGTCTATTGACAGATAATGTAAAAACATGCTTTATTAATAAGGGACATCTTACAAGGCAGCTTCTTGAGTTTACATAATCCAAAAGTTTATTATTTATATATAAAATCAAGGTAAGTATTGTGAGGATATTTCCTATGGTCATAGGCTGCTTATGTGGCTTTAGGGTCTACAAATTGACTATACCAGGGGTAGGGAACCTTCGGCACTCCATCTGTTGTAAGACTCCAAATCCCTGCATGCATACAGTCATGGCCAAAAGTTTTGAGAATGACACAAATCTTATATTTTCACATGATCTGCTGCCCTCTGGTTTTTATGTGTGTTTGTCAGGTGTTTTTATCACATACAGAAATATAATTGCAATCATATTATGAGTAATAAAAGCTTATATTGACAGTTAGAATGAGTTAATGCAGCAAGTCAATATTTGAAGTGTTGACCCTTCTTCTTCAGGACCTCAGCAATTCTCACTGGCATGCTCTCAATCAACTTCTGGACCAAATCCTGACTGATAGCAGTCCATTCTTGCACAATCAATGCTTGCATTTTGTTAGAATTTGTAGGTTTTTGTTTGTCCATCCGTCTCTTGATGATTGACCACAAGTTCTCAATGGGATTAAGATCTGGGGAGTTTCCAGGCCATGGACCCAAAATCTCTATGTTTTGTTCCCTAAGCCATTTAGTTATCACCTTTGCTTTATGGCAAGGTGCTCCATCATGCTGGAAAAGGCATTGCTGATCGCCAAACTGCTCTTGGACGGTTGGGAGAAGTTGATCTTGGAGGACATTCTGGTACCATTCTTTATTCATGGCTGTGTTTTTAGGCAAGACTGTGAGAGCCGATTCCCTTGGCTGAGAAGCAACCCCACACATGAATGGTTTCAGGATGCTTTACAGTTGGCATGAGATAAGACTGGTGGTAGCGCTCACCTCGTCTTCTCCGAATAAGCTGTTTTCCAGATGTTCCATACAATCTTTAGAGATAACTATGGTTAACAGAAGAGAAACAATGATGCCAAGCACCAGCCTCCTTTTAAAGTTTCCAGTGGTGTCATTCTTACTTAATCATGACAGATTGATCTCCAGCCCTGTCCTCATCAACACCCACACCTGTGTTAATGGAGCAATCACTGAAACAATGTTAGCTGGTCCTTTTAAGGCAGGGCTGCAATGATGTTGAAATGTGTTTTGAGGGATAAAGTTCATTTTCTAGGCAAATATTGACTTTGCAAGTAATTGCTGTTAAGCTGATCACTCTTTATAACATTCTGGAGTATATGCAAATTGCCATTAGAAAAACTGTAGCAGTAGACTTTGTAAAAATTAATATTTGTATCATTGTCAAAACTTTTGGCCATGACTGTACTTGCTCTGCTGTTCTTGGAACTCCTAAGGAAGTGAATGGAGCATGTTGGGAGTTGTAGTTACACAGCAGCTGGAGTGCTGAAGGTTGCTGATCCCTGGACTATACTATAGCAGGAATATGTGTTCTTGTCATTATTTAATATTGGCAGTGAAAGTATGAGATTAACATTTATTATTATTTATCTTATGAGCTAAAACAGAAATGTAATGAAAGTTTTGCTTGACTGTCTTGGGTGAGCAGCAGGTGACAATATTTACAGGAACAAATAAAGCCACAGCCGTGAAACTACAGAGAAAGTTTGTGCTACACTTCTGATTAATGAAATAAAGATGAATAAATCTTCCTTTATCAGGGTGTGCTGGAAATATTTTGGATCAAACATCTAAAGCTGCGTACATCTAAGGAACTTTTTTCAATGCTTTGATCTCCCCACAAAAGCTATAGCAAGTATTTCAAGAGCGCAAAATAAATAAGAAAGGGTTGAGGTCCTGAATTTACAGCCACAGAAATATTTGTAGGCTGCATAGGTATGAGAATAAATTTACTTAGCTAATGTGCTTTTGCGGAGCCTCAGGGCTGAGCAGTGCAGAAATTACATAATTAGGAATAGGCCATCAATATTGGAAAGCTGGATACCTCCTTTAAGGTTGGGCTCATGCAGCAGAGAATGATGAGGAATTTGACGTGGACATCCACTTCAGATTCATCTTCATTTTCTGGCCCTCCATCTCTCTACGGTGGAAAACTGAAGAAGAGCTTTGGCTTCCCACCACAGCTTTCCCTTGCTGATTACGGCCTAATCGGCTGCAGCTGAATCAGTAAGAACAAGCAGGACACACATAGAAGATCAATCTCTGCTTCCATGAGGAGGAGGCAAAATCAGGTACCAAAATGAGTGCCAGATTCCTCTGTGCGAACATACCCTTAAATACTCCCTTAAGAACCGACACAGTTTAATGCAGTAGCCCCCATAAAATAAAAAAAAATCCACCCCTACAGTAACCATAATTTAGTGGCTCCAATACAATATAATGTTACTAATATAGTCGTCCCCCATACAAAATAATATCCTCCTTATAGTGGCCCCACACAATGTTATTAATTTTAGTACTTACCTCTCTGTTTTCTCCCCAACTTGCACTCTGAGTTATGTGCACTTGCAGTAGGAAGGAGCAGAACTATACATATACATATAGTATTACTATAGTAATACTTACCTCTTGCTGCATGTAGCTTGTAGGCCTACAAGACAGAAGCAATAGAACCAGGTCAATGATTAAAATTAAAACCAGATCCCAGAATAAGAGAGAAAAGGAGCATCAGAAGACCCAAGAAGAACTGGCTGTATCCCACCCCTGCACAGTGGACATCTAAAGTTCCGGTCTGAGTTGCAGTCATAGTCTGTCCTGGGTGGAAGGTATCATTTAGGCAAAGTGAGTCTGCTGGTTGAAAGGTGAAGTGAAGACACCAATGGTGTCTGTGAGTCAGGGTCTGTGTGTGAAAAGGAGTGCTTCACCAGAGAAAGGACCATGTGGGACATATGGGACTATCCCACAGTCAGGGGCATAGCTACAGGGGGTGCACCAGAAGCAGTCTCTATCAAGCCTCCTGAGGGGATCTTAAAGGTCCCTTTGCCACATAAAATCAATGGCACAAGGCAGGTTGGGACCTCATTACAGATTTTGCATTGGGGCCCATGGTGACTTACAAAGGGTGCAGTACAGATGAAAGAGTGCAGTTATAATTAGACCAGTATTGCTGAAAAACAGAAGTGCCTCAGGGAGACTGAATTGTTCAGATAATATTAAGCTGCTGTAATAGACTGTCCAAGACTGAGATGAGGCTGGAAAGCATATGGTGTCACAAGCTAACCTATTGTCTCTAATAAGAGTTGCCTCATCTGAGAATATTGTAACTGCCAAGCTCAATGCCTCCTTATGAGTAAAGTTCTTCAGTTCTCTAGTTACATCTGGGTCTACTTGAGCTCTTCTGCCATTACTGATTGGGGAACTATACTACTAAGTGGTGCATCACTGCAATCCATCTTCAGCACCTGTACACACTAAGATGTGACCACACTGGAGTATGTTCACAGGCAACACAGATGCCGTAAACATTTAAATGTAACAAGGATGGAAAGCCAAAAATGGACTTCTGGGTGCCAGAATGAACACATTATAGTTTCAGAACAGTTATTGCTGATGTTTACTTTAACATTTTGAGAGTGATATGAATCCAAAAGAACTCAATTTTTTCATCGCTGTGCATCTTAATTACATTAGTTTCACCAAACCTACCCATCGCCTACTCAGAAGGGGTATCAGAAGCAGCCTGTCGACTTTGATTTAATGCTTGCATTGGCATTGTGTTTACTGGTTTACAAGACAAATTGACATCTCATAGAATGGAATTTCACCTCCTTTTATAAACCTTATACATACAACATGCTCAACATGCTACAATAATGGAATTAAACATCTACAGTAAGTACATGTTGCAAAAACCCATATATTTATGGAAGTTTTAATGTGTGCCTGTGAATGACAGTCTTTTTCATCAATTTCTAAGATCATTGCTATTTGTTTTAGTTTGAACAACAATACATAATACACCATATAGCAAGTTTCAGCTGTACAAGTTTATAAAGTATATAGTGGAATAAAAAATAACCTATCTTTCTCCTCTTTATAGTTTTGAGAGGCTTTATTGAGCCTCAAGACATGAAACCTACAATTAGGAGTATCACCATTGAGCAACATAAGCTGCTTTATCTTCTTAGTGAGGAAACACATTGAACTGAGCTCATGTAATTTGGCAGAAAACCCACAGTCTTAGACTTTGTGTTTTGCTCTCAATGTATGTCTAACCGATTGGGAATAACAATAACACCAGTTATGGGAAAGTACTCTTCAAATACTTACATATCATGTATGCTGGAGTATAAAACTGAGCAGTATGAGAATAGTTTATATATATAATCTAGGTTAAACAGCTTTATCTTTTCAGAGTTCCTCTTTAGGTTAAACTAAAGAGGGAAAAAAAGCCACCCCACAATCCATGGTACAAATACTGTGAAGAGTTCTTCCGAACCTTATATTGTTGTCCTCCTATAAAATAAATGAAAATATTAAGAAACAGGGTTTACACTGCCAGCTCTAAGGAAGTACATGGGCACTAACACAGACAGACACAAAAGAAATAGGATGAAAGAGAAGAGAGAAGTGGAGTATATGACACAGGTGGGTCTCAGAGAAGAATACAAGGAAAACAAAGAGATCAAGGACATTTGGGCAAAATCCAAAGTTTTAACAAAAGTGCTTTAGGCTGGGTTCCCATTGCATTTTTAAGAGTGGTCATGCTGTGGCTGATGTGTGACCATGGTGTGCTCAGAAATTATATAGGCATGGTTTTGCTATGTGATATTTTGCAAAAGACAAACACATGCTGTTATGAATGTGTATTGGTGAGGTTTAACTATTTGATTGTTGGCCACAAAAATTCATGTTTATAGCGTGACAATGTTTAAATATTCCCTCAATTGTGTTCGGCATGGGAAGTTTGCAAAGGAGAAATATAGTATTATATGGTCTTAATTAATATAATACATTAATTACTCAAATGAGCCAGAGTGAGCCGCTCTATGTTAGCAGATATCATTTATGGCTAATAAAGTAAGACTGGAGAACCTCCCCTATGTTGTTTAATAGTCCTAATAGTTATACTACTACTCTATAAAATATAAAATCCAAGTATTTTTAAATCTTATTAATATTATAAATGTGAAAGTTTGTGAGTTTGGATGTTTGTGGGTTTGTGTGTTTGGATGTTTGTTCCTCAATCACGCAAAACCCGCTCAACCGATTTGGCTGAAAGTTTCCACAAACATAGTTAATACACCCGATTGCGCAATAGGCTACTTTTCATCACAACAGCGCACATACGTTTGTGCCAGGACCCCCACAAAACCCAAACTCACACCACCATCTCTGCAATCTCACACACTTTGGACCATAGCAAGCCACAAAATTCATATTGCTCTCTGCAGCCTCGCCCCTAACCCCACACAATCTCATATACATATACTTTACCACTTTGCCCCTCACCTTAACGATACTCCAGGAGGCTCTCTTTAACGCTCCGGAGCAGCCATGTTTGCCGACCCCCACCGCTCTGACAATCCGCGACACCGCCCACCCATGTCAATACCCCTAGGAAGTCTAATAAATGCAAAAAAAAAGTTTAAAAAAAAGTAAAAAAAATATAAAAAAAATAAAAAGGATTAAAAATTCAAATCACCCCCCTTTCCCTAGAACACATATAAAAGTAGTTAAAAACTGTGAAACACATACATGTTAGGTATCCCCGCGTCCGAAATCGCCCGCTCTACAAAGCTATACAAATATTTTTCCTGTTCAGTAAACGCCGTAGCGGGAAAAATGGTCAAAAGTGACAAACCGCCGTTTTTTCACTCTTTTGATTCTGATAAAAATTTGAATAAAAAGTGATCAAAGCAATAACATTTCCCGAAAATGGTAGAACTAAAAAGTACACCCGACCCCGCAAAAAAAGACGCCCTATACATCACCGTACACGGATGTATAAAAAAGTTACGGCTGTCGGAATATGACGACTTTTCAAAAAAAAATGTTTTAACACAGTTTTGGATTTTTTTAAGGGGTCAAAATGTAAATAAAACCATATAAATTTGGTATCCCCGGAATCGTAACGAAACACAGAATACAGGGGACATGTCATTTTGGTTGCACAGTGAACGCCGTAAAACCAAAGCCCCTAAGAAAGTTGCAGAAATGCATTTTTTTGTCAAATCCACCCCATTCAGAATTTTTTCCCTGCTTCCCAGTACATTATATAGAATAAATAATGGTGGCATCATGAAGAAAAATTTGTCCCAAGAAAAATTAAGACCTCATATGACTCTGGGAGCAGAGAAATAAAAAAGTTATGGGGTTTAGAAGGAGGGGAGTCAAAAATGAAATACCAAAATCAAAAAATGCCATCGACGGGAAAGGGTTAACTTCAAATACTTCTGTCTCAAAGTTACTATGTAAAGTTTCTCACAACACCGTATAGCAGCTCAAATACAAATTACCTTCAACACAAAAGTCTCACGTATTCTCTGAATTACAGCAAAAACAAGATACAAAGTTACATTTCATATCCCATACCTTATACACAGTACGAAAACCTTACCCGCGCCTGTATATACCCACTGCTACAATCAGCGCAGACGAAGTCGCGGGTACCAGCTAGTACTATATAAAAAGAAGTTGGTTAACAAAATGTTGCTGCCCCTGAAGAGTGTGATGTGGTTATAAGTGTTCTGCAAGGTTATTCCATCACTCTCTTATCAGTGAGGGCCTGACCTCTATCACCCACATTGATCCTGAGAATGAGAGGCCACAGCACTGCTTTAGCTCCAACAGGTCGACCACCCTTAATATGTTATCAGTTTCTGCGATGAGGATAACCCTTTAATGGATTCAGAATGATAGTTCTCATTGCATATTGGTGCATACTACTATGCATATTAGATAATAAAGGTAATTAAGATAGAAAAATGGAAGATGATAGATTATTATCAACAGGTCACTTAAAGTGGTATTCCCATGAACATAATCATATCTATATTTGTAGATATTTAAAAGTTAAGTGGTGACAGTCTGTTGTCTTGATCGGTTACCAATGGATATGACCTCAAATGCAGAAGCTTTCCGTGATCTGGGGCTTGTCAGGAACCCAACTATGATTTTATTATTGTAGCTGGGATATCAGACAGGGACACTACATGTATGAGAAGATATCCCAGCCACAATAAGGAAATCATGGCTGATTTCCTGACCTTAGAAAGGTTCTGCATTCATGGTCCTATCCATTGGCAACCGATCAAGACAATAGACTGTGACCACAAGATACTTAGAAAAAATCTTTAAAACTCCGCAAAATGTATAATTACTTAGATTTGCAAAAATGTTTAACTTTTAATTATCTACAAATTTTAAAATAATTATGTTTGTGGGAATACCTCTTTAATCATAACTATTAGAAAGAAAAGTCTACAATGAAATGAACCAAACAATAATATCTATAAAAAATATATTTTTACCAGTTTTTTTGTGCCACATACACACTTGTTTGACCATATTGTATGTAAAGTCATTAGTGCTTAACCAGAAAAGAAAGACATCCTGTGCTAGACTTCAAGAATGCTAAGAATGACTCCCACGATCCTCACCAGTAACAGGGAGTATGGAGACAATCCCACAAGCAGGCATCCGGTTGACAGGAAAAAAAAACTTCAATGTCTAATGTCCTAGAATATAATGGAAAATAACTTGAACATTTTGGATATTGACCAGATGCAGACTTATATGATTTGATTTCAAAACAAAATGCTAAATAATGGGTTAAATATGGGTTAAAAATGGGTTAAAAATAAGGTTGCCTTGATAGGAAAAAAAATCTGAATATGCTTGTTTTACCTATATAGTAATAACAAAGGTATACATAAGCTTTGCAACAGAACTGCATTTTATTTAGTTTTAGTTTTTTTTTCTTATTATGAACATATGAATATACTGGTGTAAATTCACTAATATTGTCTAAGATATAGGCAGTGCAACGTTAGACTAGACAGTTTTAGGGACACGGCTTAATACAAAAAAAATTTGATGCAGCTCATTGCTATGCTTATCCATCTTTGTCTCCTCTGATCGTAGGGAAGTGGTGATGATGGAGGGAGGGAACCAATGTGTTAAAACAGCCCTGGATGCATCTCTGGTTAGGTTAGCTGGGGTAGGTTTCTGCTAACAGTTTCTATTTCAGGTGGATGCATTATTAATATATACCTGTATGACATTGAACAACAATATTCATATTTCTTCACATAGAATTAAGTTTTTACATACCTCTTCAATTTTTAGATATATTGGAGAAGATTTCCTATGTAATGTCCCAGATTACTGGCTCAAACTGCCCCAAAAAAACTAACATATATATGCTGCAACCCAGTTGGAGGGAATTAGAGATGGGGAGTAGTAGTGCCGGATGGCATGCCACCAGCTAGGCTGAGCACACTCATCCACGCACCACAACTCTGGTCCTGGGCCTCTGAGGAGGCTCCTGCAGCACTACCTGATGGTGGTCATAGTAGTTTTCCCCGGGGACCTCTCTACTCTGAGCCATTGTAATAGAAGTCGGAAGGACCATGATGGTAAGGCAGGAAAGACTCAGGCAGCCAGCAGTGCAGTGAAACAGGATAACGCTTTACTCAACAACAAGCAGCTTCCAAAATGGGGATTGTAGTTTTTCAGTGTCCAACTCTCCAGCCTTGGTCTTAGGAGGATGCCCAGGGGTGTTTAAGGCTCTAAGGATAACTCCACTCGAACAATAACTTCTCTTATGTGCCACTCCTAGTTATAGATACTGGGGACTGTAGTGCAGGGTAGTCCGGACAGGGATCTGGTTACCTTTAGATAATGTGCCGAGTCAACTCCTCTTGTCACTTCTCCTCCTGGCACAGAGTCCAAAATTCTGGCAGCCAAACTCGCTTGCTCAGGGCTGTCTCTAGATGGGCAGTATTCTCCTCTTAGAGGCAGTCTGGATGGCCATTGAAGTACAGTCTCAGTACTGGCTTGCAGTAAGATCTCTGCAACTTACTACTTCTGCACACTAGGGATAAACTGAGCTCCAACGGTCATCCGGGAGACAAAAGTCTCATCAAACCCTGTCCAATGGCCTGTGATAGTGAACATTGGGAGGAACCACAGGGGAAAAACAACAAGGCAAAGCTGCATAACAATAGTTACATGACATAGAACATAGAAGATGGGATATACTAACATAACCCAGAGGCACAAGAGACAAACAAAGCAGTAGCACTCCGGGATGCTGCATGTGCATGCACTAAATTTATTATATAACTGTATTATGTATAAATCTGTTCATAGTTCATTAGACAGTTTTGAAAAGGTGTCTAGGAAAAGGAGCATGGCTCAGTGGAGTCCTAAAATATGTTAGATTACTAAAATGGTGAGTGCTATTGTTTTGCTGCAAAACATTGGTGTAAAGTAAACCAGACAATAATAAGCGTAAGAGAGAAGTGTCTGTCATATCTAGCAAAAGGCAAAAAATGTATCACAATATGTGCCACTCTGATCTGCTGCATCTTCTGCATGCCTGCTCTAATCTTATGCTGTCTGAATTTAGGACACTATTAATAATTCTGCCCTAATGAATCACTAACTTCCTGCTTCAGCAATGACAATGCCGCTATTTCAGAGTGCACTCTTTTCCTGTCCATTTTTCACTTGAGGCTAAACTCAAAGAATCAAAGTTATTTGCAATAATAAAATCCTAGAGCAAAGGGAAATGGAGGCAACTTTTGATGTTCCTCTCTTAGAAATCTAGTGGCTCTTGCAGTATTTCTAGAACATCTTGGTGTACCTAAAACAGTGGAAAATGTGCTGCGTAATATTGCCGCAAAAACACTTTCAGTTCAAATCAATGCCCATAGTGTACAAGAACATGAGTAATATGCAGAGTGCAAAGGATTAAAGTAGTGTTAGACTTTATAAAATAATAAAGAAATTACTATCAAGTCTAGGAATGCATAACTTGTTTATATATCTCTTCTTCTCGTGACCTAGCAGCTATAATTATATGCATTGTTTAACTTTTTACTTTGTATGTAACTACTAATGTAGTAGCAATACATTTTACAGCTGTACTCTACTCCCCAGGGGGATCCAGTTTTTATTAAGTTGGAATTCCCTTTTAAGCCCAAAATGGTTTTCTAAGCCAGGCAAACCTATTGAGCTGGGGTATGTCAATTGTCAAAGGTAAGAAGGATGGAGCAGGTTGGATTTCAATAGATAAATGTTGCCAGAGCAGCAGCACACATGCTAGACCTGACGTATCATTCAAACGGAGGAAAGAAATCCCAGAGCTCATTCTGTGAAGCTGAGCTGCAATACTAAGCACACCCTATGAACAAGTGATTATGAAGATAATCTTGTTTCCCTTAGTCCTAACAGCGGCACAATGTAGGGGGTATTTCTGCCCCTGTGTGCTGGTAGGACAGGCGGATTTTTAATTAGCCAATCAAAAAGCGTGGCTGGCCCTATAAGAGGGCACAAGAACCTCCCCTCTGCGTGTCAATACAAAAGTACCTCCATATTTATACACAGTTTTATACATAAGATATGATTCCCAGGGTGGGAAATCTTGTGCCGCTGTTAGGACTAAGGGAAACAAGATTATCTTCATAATCACTTGTTCCCTGTCGTCCGTACCAGCGGCACAATGTGGGGATATAGCAAGTAGGCCCCAAGATGGGTGGGATTATTCCATGACTGAGCTTAAAATGGTCTGGGCAAAGGCAGAGGAATCTGCCACCCGGTCCTTCAGGCGGTAATGCCGAATGAAGGTGGACTCAGATGCCCAGGAGGCAGCTGCACATATTTGATCTAAAGACAACGCACTCCTCTCAGCTCGAGAGGTGGACACTGCCCTGGTTGAGTGGGCATGAAGAAAAGATGGGGCCGGCAGCCCTTGGGCGGTATAGGCGACCTTTATAGTCTCGGAAACCCAGCGGGATATCGTAGCTTTGGCGGCTTTGGCGCCCTTGTTTTTCCCCGTATAGCTAATTAGCAGGTTTTCGGCCTGCCTAAAAGGGCGAGTGCGCTGCAGGTAAATTTGCAGGCATCTGACTACATCCAGCTTGTGCCATCTTTCCTCTTCAGGTGAAGAGGGGGAAGGACAAAATACTGAAAGGGAAATTGTTTGGTTCCTATTAACAGCGGATGGTATCTTGGGACGAAACCCTGGGAGGAACCTAAGCTGCACATGGTCCGAAAAGAAAATAGTATATGGCTCTTCAGCAGATAAGGCCTGTAGCTCACTAACTCTTTTGGCAGTTGTAACTGCCAATAGCAGTGCCATTTTGCCGGTCAGTAACTTAAGGGAGACATCCTCCAGGGGTTCGAATGGTTGGTCACAAAGAGCGTTCAGGACCGGAATAAGGTCCCATTGGTGGACAGGGGTGTTCACCACCGGTCTCAGCCTAGTTGCTCCTTTAATAAAGGTGCTCACTAAAGGATCCTGAGACAAACGCCTCCCCAGATAGGCGGACAGGGCCGCTACGTGTACCTTGAGTGTGGCCGCAGCAAGACCTCTGTCTAGTCCGTCTTGAAGGAAGTCCAGGATCGCCTCCGTCGGGGGATCAGTGGAGTCCACTTGATGCTGCAGACACCAGGCATTAAAGATGTTACCAATTCGACGGTAATTCCTGTTAGTCGAATCCGCTCTGGCGCTGGATAGGGTCTTCAAGACGGCTTGTGACAGTCCTCTATTCCTCAATAGGGACTGGTCAACCTCCAGGCTGTCAGGTTGAGTCTCCTCAGATCCTGGCATCTCAGCTCTCCTTGGGTTACCAGGTCTGGGAGAGGGGGAAGCCTCCAATATATGCCCTGACTCATTTGTATGAGCTGAGCAAACCAAGCCCTTTTTGGCCAGAACGGGATTATGGCTATTCCCGAGGCTTGGTCCTGTCTTATTTTGATCAATACCTTCGGTATGATTGGAATTGGAGGGAATATGTAAAACAGCCTGAACCTCCATGGGATGGACAGGGCATCCACTGCCAAGGGATTGTCCTCCTGGTATAGAGAGCAGAAGGTCCCTACCTTGGCATTGAGTCGGGTAGCCATTAGATCGACCTCCGGGAGACCCCATCTCTGGACGATCTGTTGGAATACGTCTGGATTGAGAGACCATTCTCCTGATACGGTAATACCCCGACTCAGATGATCCGCTACTATGTTCAGGGAGCCCTTTATGTGAACAGCGGATAACTGGACCAGATTCTTCTCTGCCCAGGTGAATATGAGATTCGTCTCTCTCAGTAAGGTTGGTGACCTGGTGCCCCCTTGTTTGTTTATGTAGACTACCACCGTCATGTTGTCTGACCTGATCTTGACAGACTTGCCTTTCAATTCCGGGGCAAAGTGTACTAGGGCCAGGTACACTGCTCTGAGTTCCTTGAGATTGGATGACCCCAGCTCCGGACATCTCCATCGTCCTTGTACAGTCTTGTCCTGGCAATGGGCTCCCCATCCCCACTGGGATGCATCTGTTGTCAACAGGGTCCACAATGTCGGGACCGTGGACCTTCCGTCTTTCAGGTGTATCCACCATCTGAGGGAAAGACGGGTAGCGGGAGAAAAGCAGATCTTCTTGTGCAGTCCCCGTGGAGACCTGTTCCAGGTTCTCAACACTTCCATCTCCAGGGGACGCAAATGCCATAAAGCCCAAGGGACTGCTCTGGCCGAGGATGACATTAGGCCGAGGACTCTCATGGCGGTGCGAATAGTTACCCACCGGGTGTGTAATAGAAAACGTGCACTGGCCTGGATCCTTTCCTTCCTTGGGCTGGAGAGGAAGATCTGCATCGCTTCTGAATCCACTATGAACCCGAGGAATTTCCTCCGTGTGGATGGAACGATGTCGGACTTCTCCCAGTTGATGATCCATCCTAACTCTTGTAGGAAGCTGATGGCAAGGTTGAGCTGCTGGAGGAGAGCAGCAGGAGACTGAGCTTTCAGTAGCCAGTCGTCTAGGTAAGGAACGATGAAGAGACCCTGCAATCTGAGGGCCGCGGCGACCGGAGCGATCACCTTGGTAAATACCAGGGGGGCGGATGTGATGCCGAATGGCAGAGCTGTGAATTGAAAGTGCTCCCTGTGGCCGGCCATAGAAACGGCAATCCTGAGGAATTTCCTGTGGGAGTGAGCAATAGAGACATGAAGGTAGGCGTCCTTCAGGTCGAGGGTGACCATCACATCTCCTGGCTGGAGAAAAGCAGTCACGGAATCCACGGTTTCCATACGAAATGACCTCTTCCTGATAAAGCGATTGAGGTACCTCAGGTCTATTATCATTCTCCAGCCCCCGGTGACTTTGGGGACCAGAAAGACGGGGGAGTAAACTCCCCGACCGAGGTCTGAGGCTGGGACCTTCTCTAGGGCGCCTTTCACAACATACTCGGCGACCGAGGCCTCTAGACTGGCCTGTTGAGAAGGTGGAAGGGTTCTGGTGGCAACGAACCGATCTGGAGGTGGAAGCTGAAAATTGATAAGATACCCGTGCTGTATAATTCTTAACACCCATGGATCTTGAATATGGGTGACCCATGCTCTGAAGAAAGCGGAAAGACGTCCTCCCACAGGAAGGGGGGCCACAGGGAGCTGCCCCGCGTCAAAACTCCGGCTTCCTCTTGGTGTCTTCCCTGGAAGCACCTCGTCCAGTTCCCCTAGGGCGATATCTGGAACGCCTTTGCTGAGCCGGGCGTCTATAGTTGGAGGCCGAACCTCTGCCTCTAGAGGGGGCACGTCTGCCCCTAAAAGCTTGAGGTAAGGACTTCCCCTTACCTTCTGCTAATCCTTCCATGATGGTATCCAAGCCTCGGCCAAACACTCTTCCTGGCTCAAAGGGGAGAGCACAGAGAGCAGCCTTGGATGCGAAGTCTGCACGCCAAGGCTTTAGCCACAGGGGTCTACGGGCCGCAGTAGACAACGCCATCGATTTGGCTGAAATTTTTAATTGATGGCGGGAAGACTCCGCCAAAAAATCTGCAGCCCTATGAACATTCTTCATGGAAGCCAAGATGTCACGCCGGAATCAATATCCCGCTCCAAGGTAGCTAGGCGGCTACGTAGAAAATCGCCCACAGTGGTAGAGGCTATGGCTACTGAAGCTTGGGCAGAGGAAGCAGAGTAAACCTTCTTCAATGTGGCGTCAGCCCTACGATCCAGAGGATCCTGAAGATTTGATCCATCTTCAAGGGGCACCAGGGTTCTACGAGACAACTTCGCCACGGCTAGATCCACCTTCGGGGGAGGCCCCCAGGAGTCCCATTGAGCCGAATCCATAGGGAACAAGGTCTTAAAGATCCTGGAAAGGGAGTGTCCCTTCTCTGGCTGTTTCCACTGCTGCCCCATAAGGTCGGTCAGCGTGGCGTCCGCATGGAAGGCAATATGTCCCCCAGAGGCAGACGTGGAGGCTTCCCCGTCAACATCTTGGCCCACTGTAGACCGGATGGACTTCAGCAGCCTGCCTGTTTGTTCATAGTGGAACACAGGTCTGCTGGAAACTACTGAGTCGTCCTCGGAGGAATCATCCTCTGCCACCCGTAGATGTTCCAGGGGAGGGAGGGACGAGGAACGATGCTCAGTGCATGGTCTCTTGGTGAGCTGAGACAAGGTAGACTGTATGCCTTTAAGGGAATTATCCTGCAAAAAAATAAAAGGAGAGTACAAGCAAGGGAATTACATTTACCCGAGCGATGCCCAAACTCACCATCTCCTTGATCCAGGCCATCATATCTCTGGGAGAGGGCTCCTCTGGTGGAGGGCCTCTGCAACCGCGACAACGGGCCCATTCGTAGCCTAAAAATAATAGGCGGGTTATAGGACCAGTAGTACCCCAGAGAGGATGACCCTTTAAGCCGCTACCTACCATCAGGGAGCGGTGTGTCACAGTCAAAACAGGAAAGATGCTTCCTTTTAGCAGTAGCTTTCCTCCTAAAATCCCCCGGAGGGGTAGTAGAGGATGACATATCCTACAGAGAGAACAGACCATGCAAACCTTTGTACCAAGACATGTCAAGAATAAAAAGGGTAGATCTTACCAGGTCAGAAGACCGGATAGCAAGGTGACATCCAACAAGTTGGTAGAAACAGCAGTAGAAGCAACAGGAGCTTTAGGGTTACACAATACCCAGCCTTCAGCGCCACTAGGAAGCCGAAGGTAACTGCTAGCCGGCCGGCCTGACCTTTAACCCGGCCGGAAATGGGCGGAGCTACAGCTCCAAAAGTCTAACCCAAACAGGGTTAGAAAGGCAAGATTCCCCCCCCTCAGCAAGCCCCAACAAGGGCACCTACCTCAGCCTCCTAAGGCCAATTCCTGGCCCAAAACGCGGCCAGAGCCCTGCCGGAGCCTGGAGACCGCCGGCGTCAGTACTAGCAATGGCGCCGCCGTACTTCCAGCTTCCCAACCGGAAGTGCGCACCCGGCCAGCGGTCGCTGCGAAACATCGCCGGGAACTCTTAGTTCCGGCTGCCGCTCCATAGCTAATACAGCCACCGCAACAGCGAAGTGGCCGGAGGACGGGGATGCGGCGTAAGATGAAACAGACAGGTTCACCGGCAGCAGCAGAAGGCAGCCTAGGAGAAGAGAAGGTAGGAAGGAGGACGGAGGGGGGGGGAGGGGGGGGAAGCCACTTACAGGCTAATAACATTAATTCCCTCAACAGGGCCAGAAGATAGACCTTCAATCAAGAAGGGCCCTGGAGTAAGAAGCTAAGAAATGTGCTCAAAGGGTAAGTAACCCTACTGAGCCCAATAAGAGGACACAAGTCCTCCACCTGTCCTCTGTCCACACAGGACAGAAAAAAACACGCAGAGGGGAGGTTCTTGTGCCCTCTTATAGGGCCAGCCACGCTTTTTGATTGGCTAATTAAAAATCCGCCTGTCCTACCAGCACACAGGGGCAGAAATACCCCCTACATTGTGCCGCTGGTACGGACGACAGGGAACAGGTTTAACACTCTTTTTGAAAGAAAGCAGACACATTTTTCTAATCATGGACAGCCCTTTAAAATTACCAGACTATTTACACAGTT
This sequence comes from Leptodactylus fuscus, assembly GCF_031893055.1. NCBI lineage: Eukaryota > Metazoa > Chordata > Amphibia > Anura > Leptodactylidae > Leptodactylus > Leptodactylus fuscus. The sequence goes on from NC_134269.1 coordinate 104,644,465, forward strand.
TTTTGGCTGGGATTTTGACGCTGAATTTGCTTCAGAATCTGCCTCCAAAAAAGCCTTACCATAGAGTTCTATGTATTCCGCTAGCTTTTTATTTCCACTAGCGGATTTGGAAGTCCGCTAGTGGAAGAAAAGCGACATGACCTTTGTGAAAAAAAACAAATGGGAGTCAATGGGAGGTGGAAAAACTGCTACTGTTTTTTTACGCTGTTTTTTCAAAAACTGCTTCAAAAACCCCTAGCGGTTTTTTCAAAGTCCATTCACTGTGCTGGAGGAAAAAAACATTTCCTAATTTCTGAAGCGGATTTTTTCCTCTCCAAAATCGTAGCCAAAACACTCTGTGCATTGACCCTAAGGGTCCATTCACACGGAGGAAAATGGTGAGGAATTTGGTGTGGAATTTTCCACGCTGAAAAAAAAGCCTCCCATTGATTTCAATGGGTTCTGCTAGCTTTTTTTTCTGCTAGAGGAAAATTCCACTAGTGGAAAGCTAGCAGAACCCATTGAAATCAATGGGAGGCTTTTTTTTCAGCGTGGAAAATTCCACACCAAATTCCTCACCATTTTTCCTCCATGTGAATGGAACTTAAGGCTGAGGCCCCACACTGCAGAAACACAGCCTTTTTGTTGCAGATTTTTCTGTGTTTTTTTTTTTTAGCCAAATCAAGGGGTGGATTGAGCAGAAAAGTGAAGTATAAGTGCTTGCTATTTATTTCCCATTCCTTTTGTAAGGGCGCCTTCACACGATGTAACGCTCCGCTCATTTTGTCCATTTTACACATGTAAAAATACACGTGTAAAATGTAGTTAGCTATTGAGTTCAATGGCTTATGCGTGTATTTTTGAGCGTGCAAAATTACTTTAATTGAACTTTAATGGCTAACTACATTTTACATGTCTATTTTTACACATGTGAGGATCCATTCACATGGAGTAACGTGCTGCGTGACCTGGCACGTATACGGTGTGTGAGATTTTGAGCGCCGTAAAAGCTCCCATTGATTTCAATGGGAGCCTGGATCGTATACGCGGCATTATTTTGCGGCCGTGATTTTGCGGCGTGTGAATGGACCCTAAAATGGACAAAATGAGTGGAGCATTACATTGTGTGAAGGCGCCCTAACCATTCTTGGCTTTGGTTAAAAAAGAAAATGCTGCAAAATCTGCAACAAAAAGCTGTGTCTCCACAACGTGGGGCCCCAGTCTTAAGGGGTTTTGCAACCATATAAAAGTGATTGTCTATCCTTAGTATAGACAATAATTATTACATTTGTGGATGTCAGACAATTGGCATTCTAACGGACCAGCTCTGTGAAAGAGCTACTGGTCCATGTGCAGTCAGATGGATCATCAATATCAGATTAGTGGTAGCCCAATGCCTGGCGCCTCCATTGATCAGCTGATACTCAGAGAATGGAATAGGAAGCAGATAGCTCTGTTCTCTATCAGCCTCCATTTGTCTAAATTGGACTGAGTTTCACCAGTGAACTGAGAACACAGCTGTCTGCTTCCTACTCCATTCTTTGTCTATCAGCTGCTGAGTTATTTGATGAGGGTGCCAGGATTTCAAACCCTCACAAATCTGATATTAGTGATGTATTTGTAGACAATGAAATATAACCACTACCATTTTCTGTCATAACTAGAAATAACCCTTGGCAGAGTCTTCCTGGCCTACTGTCTCCAAGTTATCCCCGCTCATATTCCTTTTCAGAAGTGAGAACGGAAGAAAAATGCTCTCAAATACTTCAGCAAATATGACGTGCTAAAATTTGTAACTCTTTTACTACAAAAAGATGATGACATTTCCCCATTGTATCATAAGGTAAGAAGAAGACCCATCAGCACACTTGGAATGTCTGTCTAAATATTGTATTCCTCACAAAATAAGGATGTTGGATCATGTTGTTTTATATACTAGCTCAGCATTATGCGGTCCCTCTATTAGTCCTCCTCCAAATGTATGACTAAAGGGGGCTGTCCTACAGATTCTGACACTGTCAGATTGTATTTGGACACACCTCTTAAAGGTAGCACTCAGTTGTCAATTTATTTCTAAATTTCTTGTAAGATAAACAGAGGAACAGTGCAATTGAGAGTTGCAAGAAAAAAACCCAGAATTGTTATATTAAGACACATATTATTTTTACTAAGCTATACATTGTGGGACAGCTGACAAGTTCTCTTCACGGTTAGAAAGTTGGAAGACATAGAAGGGTACCCTGTGGATCCTATTACTATTTTACTATATAGGTCCCAGAAACCTCTGATGGCTGCTATGTATTGAGAAGAATAGATAGCTGAATTACGGATAGAAATAGAAAGCACAATTGTGTACGAGACCTGAGAGGATAACTGAGAAAATCGTGTAAGTATTTCCGCATTTGTCTTTACTTCATTAACAGCAGGGCCATGTCTGCAGCCTGGAATTAGGACAAAGTGATTTCCATATTAGTATTCCTGGTTGCAGAAAATGAAGCAATGGGGAAAACACTTTAAGAATTCCACAAATACCTGCGCTTAAAGGAGCATTCACATCATTTCTGTGCAACACAGTAAGTGTAGCTGCTTACCCTCAAAGGTCATGTTAATATCATAAGTAATTATATTCACTGGTTAGACTAGAAACAGGTTTGTAAAATATATTCTATAGCATTGTACAACAGTAAACGGAATTGTAATGGTCAATGTGAAATACAAAATATCAATACAACAAATTGCTCTAATCACATTTTGCATACATTTATTTATTTATTTAGCTAACTTGTATAGCATCATCATATTCCGCAGCAATTTTACAGACATTACCAGACATAAATAGAGTGAGTTTGTATCCTGGTGTAGGCTGGAGGAATAAGTGATATGCAGAGGCATAGCCAGCATTGGAGAAGGAGGATTAGTAGGCTGCACCCGCTTGCCTTGTGGCGCTCATCACTGGGCTATCAGATTTTTAGTATCAACTTTAAAGCTTTTTCAGCCTTAAGTTGCCCACCCACACTGTGAAGACCCACCAGAACCACCGCAGTCCACTAACTATTTTGCTAAAAAAAAAAAAAAATGATTTGGTTAGTAATAAATCTACTTCTTGTCTACTGATAAAACAAATTCACTTTGAGGCTATTAAAAACCAGGGAGCTGCAGACTGGGTTTATATGTGAAACCGCTGAATCCATCTCTGACTCCTATATATTGCAGACATGTTTTTATGGTCTGGGAAACCCAGTCAGTATTTTCAAGATGATTAGAGAAGAGTGTTAAAAAGATGCACAATTTTCCAATATACTTTCTGTATAAATTCCTCACGGTTTTCTAGATCTCGGCTTGCTGTCATTCATTCTGTTACTTCTAGTGGATAAAAGTCTGACCATGGTCATGTGATTTACGGTCCATGGTCATGTGATGAGCACACAGGTGCTGCTCATTAGTCACAGCACAATAATCAGACAGCTGCCTGGTAATCAGCTGTGCACCTGTGTGCTCATCACATGACCATGGACCGTAAATCACATGACCATGGTCAGAGTTTTATCCACTAGAAGTAACAGAATGAATGACAGCGAGCCGAGATCTAGAAAACTGTGAGGAATTCATACAGAAAGTATATTGGAAAATTGTAAACTTTTTATTGTACAAACAATAACATTTGTCTCTTAATATTGGTATGAAAGTGGCCAACCCCTTTAAGGTTTTATGAATGTGGCCATGTTGCTTTTCACGGTCCTAACATCCGTGAAAAATGGCAATGCCTGTCCCTATAAGTCCAAGGATGACACTTATTGACATAAGAGCGAATAATGGCTATGCCACAGCCAATTTTGAAATGGCTATTATAGAACCCATGAATGTTAATGGGTCTATTCATGTGATACTATCTAAGTACTTTTAGACTGATAAAGATAGTGCTTGTCCATTTTTTTGACAACCATGAAAAATGTGCCGTAAAAAAAATAGTATGTGAATATAGAAATTGAATTCAATGTATTGTAAAAATGGCCATGTGATGTACATCACAAAATGGCTGTCACACGGACGTTTTTCACAGTTGTGTGAATAAGACCTAAAACTACATTCACAAGACAGTAGGGTCGAGCGATCGGGATCAGAAATGTTCGGATTCCGATCGGCGATCGAGTAAATATCGCGATCGGAATTCCGATCCCGATCTTTTCGGGTGGGATCGAGATCGGAGGTTATTTCCCACAATGCTTGGCTGTTGGCCAATCATTGTGGGAAAAGCTTAGCACCCATAGGAATGAATGGAAGCGGCCGGACGCTTAACCCCCTGAGTGCCGGCTGCGTCTGTTCATTCTTATGGATTTACTGCAGCCTGCCACTCTTCTGCTTCATCCTTGTTTTACCGTATACTCAGCTGAAAGCGGCAGGCTGCGGTAAATCACTGTGTGTTGCGCTGCTGTGAGGATGACGAGGCAAGTTCGCTATGTACTACTGTACATAGACAAGTCAATCTACTAAATCCGATCTTCAATTATTAAAAAAAGATCCCATGGACTTACATTGGGATCGGGTTCAAATGGTTGAAATGGTTCAAATGATCGGAAATCGGATTTTAAAAACGATCCTGAAATTTCAAGATCTGCTCAACCCTACAAGAAAGTGATTAGTGACAAGTATTATATGGCAGCATTAAGTTCAATGCCAGTGAATGGAAGCTATTCATATGATTGTTATTTTGTCTGGTGCCCCTCGAGTACAAGACAGCCATGAAAAATGTATTTATACAGGTGTATAGATTATTAAAATATTATTTTAAATAATTTAGTTAATTATCTCGTAATATTACTTATTCTATTTGCTCTTCTACAGTAAGGCTCTGTGCATTGTGCAATTGATTCATGAATAACTACATCCAATTCTCTCTTGACAAGTACATGTGATATGATAATCTACAAGGCTACATTTTCATCATAAGTTTCACATCGTTTAGAGTCTGTAGTTCATTAAGGATATATAGGATGCAAATGCAGTCTGTTATTGTGTTGCCAGGTCTTGCAGAGACTACAAGAGGTTTAAATTGTAGCTTTCACTAGTGGAGACTGTTTCTAAAAATAACATATTAGGGAATTTTAATAATACCTTTTTCCCACGATTATCTGATAGGTTTGGCAGTTAATATATTACAGGATACACCATAAATATGCAATAGATTTGGGTGCCACCTCTGGGGCCCACACCTTCCTCTGGAATGATGATACCTCCACCCCTATTTCACAACTGTTGTGACTGGAAAGGTGACCACACATACACAGATATCTCCATTCACTTCTATGGGAGTACTAAAAATATTCAAGGATTTTGTAAGTCATAAATGTCCAAAGTAGTAATACTCCTTTGAGGTCTATATCCCAGACAAGCCTGAGAATCTTCAATAGTTTCCCAGCTGTCATAGCAAAGGATCTTGTTCCGGGGGTCAGCGATCCACAACAAAATGTCAGCTCGGTCAGGTTTGACATAGGCACTAGAAGCCTCAATGCCCATGATCAGTGCCTGCACTGATCATGGATATTAGTGCTGGGTCTCTGCTATGTAATACAGGCTCATATATACAGTCACATTACAGCTCTGCTTTAGGGAGCCATAATACACTACCCATAGACTTTTTGGGGCTCTATTTACCTCCATATGTTTCATCTTTCATACTGTGGCAGTGATAACACATGAAAACAATATTCCACGTGGAGCAAATATGAGTAACATTTGGTCGGATGCACTTTCCCTTTACAGTATTACCAATGTTCTTTTGCATTCCTGCTGCTCCTCTATAATGCTTTGGCTAATACCCACTCGGATTTTGAGTCTGAGGAAGGTCATCCAACCAAAACGTTACTCGTATTTACTCTATGTGGAATACACATCAGTGTGGTGAATATGATGGATTGCATTGTTATAATTTCAGCAACTAAATTAGTGAGTGAAGTATCTTACTTGCTATGACTCTGAATACGGCACCTTTCAAATGTAAGTATACTTTTATTTATGTTTTCATAAATCAATAGTGCTAGTGAAGGGAACAAACTTCGTAGTATACTTTATTAAAGAAAAGTGCTTGTTTCTTTACTTGTCTTCTTCTGCCACTGATCAAATCTTTACAATGTCTATAGAGAGTGGATCAGGTAGGAAGAGGAAATCTCTTCAAAACAGAGAGTCACCAGTAGTGTAGAGATAGTTTTCTTTCACAGCGCAGCGCGATTGTCAGGAATTACTGTCCAGCCTTCTCATTACAGAAATGGCTTATTTAATACTCTATACAGTCTCATATATATGTCTTTCTCTCCCCCTTCCCCCCTTGACTGCAATGTAAACTAATCTGCTTATCTATGGAGTATGGACCAAATTTACTCCGATATTTTAACCTGCACTATTCATTTCTGAAAAAATAAATAAAAGTATACTTGGTGTAAAAACTTCATGTAAATGGAGTTGACTTTGACATATGGACAGCTTAAAGAGGTATTCCAATAACGGGTTTTCCCCCATTCGCAGGATAGAATATAACTTAACTAATTGGTAGGGGTCTGATGACTGGGACCCACATTGATCTCTAGAATGGAGGTCTTGTGTGTTTCATATGGTCTGCATGTGCATTAAAATACATCTTCTCTTTAACAGTCCCATAGACAAATGAAGTGAAAGTGTGCACGCATGAACCACCCCACTAATCATAAAGGGCACAAGGGACCCCTGTTCTTGTGATTGGTCGACTCCCAGCTATTGAATCTCTCACCAATCAAGTACGGTATATCCCCTATCTTGTGCATATGAGATAAATTATAATTAATGGAATACTCCTTTGCCTCTTCTACGAAATAGCCATAGTTTATCAACCAAAATAAAACATATACAATTGCGTTGTACAAATTATATTGTATAGATGTGTATAACTGAAAAACGTACTCAATGAAATCTAAATATTAATTTCCAAAATTATCTAGCTAGTGATGACAATGGTGGATTATAGATAAGTACGCATTCCCGTAAAGTTACAGTACAGCTGATTTATGACATCCTGGAGGAAAAGTAAGAACAAAGTATTAGTGACCCCTTCATTGGAAAAATTGGCTGCAATAAAACAGTCATAAAATGTATACATTCTTACTATTAAAGAGCACAGAAGAGCAGAGCAATACATTCTGTCATGGAGCGGCAAGGCAGTTAATAGAGAGTGAAATTGGAGAAGAATGTCTGGATGCTTTCGGCTTTTATCCTTAAAACAAATAGAGAATTCCTCAGGACTGCTGCAGGAATTAAACAATTACACAATGATCCACTTGGGGAAGATTTAAACTGTTGCTATGGCAATGAGAAAGCTGTTCTAGACAAGTTCTGGATGGGCTGGAGGCTGGATTCGAGAGGGCAAGTGTCCTTTGTCTTCAGTCATTTGCATTTGGTGGGATTATTTTCAAACCAGGCTCTTAGTATGTCAACAACATGGCCAAATACACCATGCAAAATATTGTTGAGGGCATCCAAGAGGCAAAACAAAGCAACACAAAGAAAGGAAACAACAATCAATAACAGTATTGTAAGTTTCACATATGTGCGGTTATAATGAAGCAGTTCTGCCACCAGACGGATTTTTTCACTGTTCTGTTAATAGGTTTAGGGCATTTTTTTTTAATTATCTTCACAGACTGGCAAAAAGCCAAGTGATTTCTAGGTCATGGTGGTTTTTGTTTCAAGCTTCAGTTTGTCCCTTTTGTTTGTGGCTAAAAATAAAACCTCAGGAATTATATTTTTTATTTTGCTCAAATATTGTGATTTTTCATTAAAGCAATTATAAGAATTTCTAAGTACTAGAACAAATTGCCACAATAACAACACGTCTGTTAACATGTTTTGTTATTTTTTTTATACTTTCACTCAATTACTAGGCGACATTCTTATCACAAAGTGGTTATGTGGAAAAACATTTATTTGCTAAAACTGGTATACCCCTTTAAGAACATATTACTAGAAATGTAAACTTTCAGCTCTAAGAAGTACAAGGTCTATGCATATTTTTTGCCTGAACATTCCCATTTACTGTTTCATCACATGGTCATTTTTCATCATTAGAATTATCGTTTTACTTGTGTATTTAGAACTTTATTTTACTATGAACCATTGTTCCCTTGTTTTGAAATACCTTGATAGGGCTACATGCACACAACAGTGAAAAACAAAACCGACAATAAACATGGATGAAATTCTCCAATTTACACCTCTTGCACACAACAGTGCCATATTCACGGACATAATGTCCGAAAGAAAACAGCCGTGTGTGTCCATGCAAGTGCATAGACGATAATTATTCTAATGAATAATAGCCAAGTGACGGCCATTTTTGAATCAACCATCATATGGCCATCAAAGAACCCATGATTTGATTTTCAATCGGTTTCAATGCCCATTCACATGTCAGTTTTCACAGACAAAGATAGTTCATCTCAGTTTGTTTTTTTTTGAAAAACAGACTGTCAAATAAAGGACATGTGAATATACACATGGAATGCAATGCCTTAACAAAATGTCTGTTTTTCACTATTGTGTGAAAAAGCCCTTCATTTTAATGTTGTAAAAATATTATATACACATATATATGCACAACTTTTTTTGTAGCATTTTTATGGACACTTTTCATGATCAAAAAGCTGCAGAGAGGAAGTAGCTGCTTTTAAATAGATTCTGACAACAAATCCAATAAATATTCAGTAACACTTCTACTAGTCAGAACTCAGACCATAAACATAACAATTGATATTGATTTTACCAGGTTATTGTGTGATGCATAATTACACATGTGATCAGACTGAGGCCCAGTTCACATCTGCGTTAGATATGAAACCACACGGACCCCATAGACTATAATGGAGTCCGTGTGTTTTCTGCGTGGTGTCCACAGATGGGAACCAGGCCTCACATGTACTTGTCAAAGAGGGATTCTGCTTTTATGCAGCTTTAGTACTGTGATTTGTGACTATTTAATGCCACTTGCAGTTAAAATAATCAGAAATGGCATTTTTGTGCTGGCCTTGCCACTTTTCCAAAAAAGTGGCTGGGTCCATGGGCAGGACTTGAATAGATACCGAAAGTGTGATGGAAAATTATACACCGTTTCATTATACAAACAGTAACATTTATTTGCTATCCCCTTTCAGAGGACTGGTTTACTAAATTAAATTCTCACCAGTTATCATATCTCCCTAATGCAAAAACACCATTACTAGTAAATGTGGGTCATTATATCCACAGTGAGACATTCAAACAGGGCCGAACTGCCCTAAAGCAGTGCATCATGTATGTTAACCATATATGACTACCTCATTATCTTATAGATCTCTATTTGCTGTCTATATTAAAATTGGGAGCTCTTTTTAACAAATCTATCAAAACACCTCATGCTGATTTACACATTTGTGGTTATTTTCTAGGGGGAGGGTGCCACAGTTCACTGAAGACATTTGGTTTATTTTTATTTTTTTTAAGTCATTGTCCAGAAACTGAAAAAACTTGACTACTTTCTGCCAAAGTTACACTTGCACATCGGTTGTGTCTGAAAAAAACATATCATTTCCATTGACGGTAGATTCACACTAGCATCACCTCTCAGTTATTTGGGTCCGTCAGGGACTCAAACAATGGAGAGGCAGACCAATAAAACAGTGGTAACACAAGGAGTCCGAAAGAACCCGTTGATGGGTGTACGTAGTACGCTCTTCTACGGGGCACAGAACAGGAAAGCTGCACTGTTGGCTTTCCAGTGGTGTATTACACTGCATGTGCCTGAGGACATGAAAGGTCCTATTTAAGCCAGCAGAGGAATGAAGTGTACTTGTGCAAAAATGTAATGACTTTGTTAAAAGTCACATATAGTGAGTTAAGTGTACAACTATGCACCATCTAAATTATGCATGTATAACAAGTCATTTTTGTAAAAAGGTGCACTAGGTGAAAAACAATCTAAAAATGGTGCACGCTATGATATAAAACAGGTGCAAATAAGGCCCGTTTCACATCTGCATTTGGTATTCTGTTCGGGGAATCCGCTTGAGGACCTCCCAAACGAAAACCTATACACAATAAAAAGCCGTTAGCTAAGAAACCACATGACCCCATAGACTATAATGGAACGAAAAATGCGGAGAGAAAAGTGCTGCTTGCTGTACAAATCTCTGTGTGCTTCAGTGCATCAGTTTGGTGTACAAGTTTTTTAGTTTGGGGAATTGGAAAGACTAGGCACAATTCTGATGCTAGGTTCACACCAGCGTTCGGGTCTCCGCTTTCAGTTTCCGTCTTCTGCATGCAGAAGACGGAAACCTGTCATGCCGAATCCAGCCATGAGCGCCGGTGAGCGTTTTATGCTCTCTGGCAAAACCGTTTTTTTTTAAAGCGGACACAAAGTCGTGCATGTCCGACTCTGTGTCTGGTTAAAAAAAGCCGGCTTCGCCGCGGAGAGCATACAACGCTCACCGGCGCTCACGGCCAGACACTTTTCAAACGCATTCTGAAAAATGCCTGCAGGTCTCCGTTTCCTGCCCAGTTTCAGATAGGAAGCGCAGACCCCGGGCACAGATGTGAATGAGCCCTTAGCTGAGAACAGGATTTGCTATGTACTGTTTTGGGTTGTTTTGTTTTTTTAACCCTGTTAAATGTTCCCTCTCACTGGCAGCAAAATATTTAGAAATACAGAAGTATATTAAAGGTTATAGAACTTTTCCTTCTACAGTGTATACAGAGGTGTTTGCATATATGACACCAATGTGGTATATACAGTGCGGTATATGGTATCAGGCCTCTGGCAGACTAGCAAATATAAAGAGGATAGAAATCATAGAGCAGTCTGTAATGTGTTTTGTGATGAGGAATTAGTAGACAAATGGGCTGTAGCTAATCCCTGTCCCTATAACTACAAGAATCCAGCTGTCTGTTGCAGATTATGAAGGGTAGCCATCCCTCATAGACGCCATGGTAACAGGGGGCAGAAAAGGCTCCTTATTGTTCTCCACCCTGCACTCTTCGCAGGCAGCAAAGTAAAATGATTGTTTTAGCACAGGACTTCCTCAGCCATTCCTTTCATGGGATCATTTCCATTGAACTGGCATCCTGCACATATCTTGGTGTGTTCTGCTAAAGGAGGAGTTTCCTATGTTATTGTTTTTTGGGGCAGGTCCACACAACTTTCCTATTGGAGAGAGAACAGTGGATTTGTACTTGTCAGATCCCCCTGATACCTCCCCAGTCAGTCAGTGGGGGGTTAGAGCAGGAGCAGCAAGTGCCTGAGCATCACTGGACATACAGGGAATACCAGCCCGGGACACACAGGCTGCAGCCATCACAGGACGCTGGGAGAAGTGCTAGGAGGAGGGGGCTGCTCACAGTCTGGACAGTGTCAGTGTGAGGGGCTTTCTGCTAGAAGATAAGGACACCTCAGGACAGCAGACATGAGCAGCCTGCGCTATCTGCTGCTACTCCTCTCTGCTCTGGGTAAGTGCTCTTATGGCCCTTGAATTCATTAAACTTCCCGCTTGGATGGAGCCATCCCCTCCCCTCAGGATGAGGCAGATCAGTCACACGGTCCTGAGGCACAGGCTGACTGACAATGGGCACTGGCTGTGCTCTTCAGGCTCAGGATATCAGCTATGTGAAATCTTTATATAGCAACTAGGAAACTTTTTTAATTTTGTCCTCCATCAGCAGTTTAACCACAACTGAATAGCGTATGGGCAGTGCTGTATGCATGTGTAGCCATACCCCATTATAAGTCAGTGTGATGTATGAGGTGCAGTGTATGATGGATCTATCAGAATGCTTAGTCTTCCATGTGTAGCCATACCCCATTATAAGTCAGTATGATGGCTCTATCGCAGTACTGTATGCATGTGTAGCCATACCCCATTATAAGTCAGTGTGGTGTATGAGGTGCAGTGTATGATGGATCTATCAGAATGCTTAGTCTTCCATGTGTAGCCATACCCCATTATAAGTCATTGGGGTGTATGAGGTGCAGTGTATGATGGCTCTATCGCAGTACTGTATGCATGTGTAGCCATACCCCATTATAAGTCAGTGTGATGTATGAGGTGCAGTGTATGATGGATCTATCAGAATGCTTAGTCTTCCATGTGTAGCCATACCCCATTATAAGTCATTGGGGTGTATGAGGTGCAGTGTATGATGGCTCTATCACAATGCTGTATGCATGTGTATCCATACCACATTATAAGTCAGTGTGGTGTATGATGGATCTATCACAGTGCTGTATGCATGTGTAGCCATACCCCATTATAAGTCCTTGGGGTGTATGAGGTGCAGTGTATGATAGATCTATCAGAATGCTTAGTCTTCCATGTGTAGCCATACCCCATTATAAGTCATTGGGGTGTATGAGGTGCAGTGTATGATGGATCTATCACAGTACTGTATGCATGTGTAGCCATACCCCATTATAAGTCATTGGGGTGTATGAGGTGCAGTGTATGATAGATCTATCACAGTACTGTATGCATGTGTAGGCATACCCCCATTATAAGTCCTTGGGGTGTATGAGGTGCAGTGTATGATAGATCTATCACAGTACTGTATGCATGTGTAGGCATACCCCATTATAAGTTATTGGGGTGTATGAGGTGCAGTGTATGATGGATCTTTTGCAGTGCTGAGTCTTCCACTATAAACACAAGTCATGGTGCAAATGTGAACAAAGTTTAAGGCGTATACACCATTTATAGAAACTTGCTATTTTAATTCTGTTTTGATTCTGGTGCAAATGCATTGAAAATCCTATGTGGGGTGTGACTTTAAGCCATATCAAGTAGGTCCATTGTATGACATCATCTTATTTTCTGTTTAATCAATAGCCATTTCTATTCCTATAGGATTACACCTGATAGGAGATATTATGCTATCATACAGCTAATCTACTAATGTGACATATACTGTACTTGAAACTCTGTGACATGCTCATGTACACAGAATTATTGGAAATCTACAGGTGTCTGATGTGACATGCTTTCATAGGGGTGTTGTTGTTTTTTATACAAGTGTATAAAATGTATGAATGTATAGTGATTATTTGTTACTTGTACATATTCAGTACATTGACATTGTAGCACAATTGTAACAAGTGGTTATATGAAGCAGAAGAAAATTAATAAAGTAACTCCAGTCATTCATTCATGTAATGTTTTCACTTTTGTCTACACATAAAGTAAATTCTCACATGCTGTCCATATGTACAGTACACTGAGGAATATAGGCATGTCTTGTGCCATAAAATACAGGCACATGTGTAACAGCTGTTGAATCTTGTCATGCTGAGAAATGTACCATTATTACACTGTGTTTGTGGTGGCATTTTCTACCATTGTAGAAATTATTATAGCAATTCCCCTAAATAAGATGTGCTGCTCTTAGGTGAACAGAGCATGGCCATGCAATCTCAGCCACCCACTCTACAAGAAGGGGATGCAAAGGTTTACCAGCATTGTGCCCCTTTATTGTCTGTATCAGTGGATCCCATAGGTCAGACCCCACTATTCACAAGGTTAAGGCATATCTTACTGATATAAATAATAATAAATAATTAAATAATAATAATAAATTGAAAACTGTTACAAGGCTCCATGAAGATAAGTTAATCACTTGGGTTCACCTGCAAAGAACAGGATGTGAGAGAAGTGTTCTGTTATCTTCGACTCCCACCAAAGGCGAAATTAAAGCATAACTAAACTTTTGGACAACTTTTGATTTTCTGGCAGTATTTGTGTCATTAATACATTTTGTAATATAACACATTTTTGCCTTACTTCTGTATTCTGAGCTGTTCCCGCCTCTCATCCAGTAACTATGTATAGTGTAGGTGCTTGGAGTACAAGGCTGTAAAACATAAAGAAAGGGTGGGGACGGTCACTTCAAGCAGTTTTATCACAGGTGTTATAAAACATACAAACTTGCTTTTGGTATTATATGAAATAAGAGGTTGCAGTACTATCTATATTATTTCCAGAGATATTACTGGTAGAAAACACAGTCTGGATTGGGATATTTATATCATATATATTATACACCTGCATATAAATATCCTAATCCCAACTGTGTTTTCAACCAGTGATATCACTGGAAATATTATAGATAGTTCTGTAACCCTGATATGACCCTCCCCTCATTTTCTCTGCTTTCACACATCCCCCTACTCCATCCCATACCCCATATACAGTGACATTCAGTGAGAGGCAGGAATAGCTCTCTATACAAAAGCAAAGTCAAGAATAAAGAGATGCAGGATTTTACAGAAAGGAGACAAAATTTGTTAATAAAGTATAATACAAAATGTATGAATGACACAAATACTGCCAGAAATCAAATGTTATCCAAAATTTTAGTTACCCTTTAAGCACTGTACACCCCTCTTTGAAATTAATAACTTGCCATGTAACAAATGGCCTTACTATGTCATTCACAGAAGGAAATATTCTCTGTTCCAATTAATATTTCATTAGAAATTGCAGAAAAATGTTAAAATACTGCACCATATTTATTAAAGGGATTATTTGAGATAAAAAAGAACAAGACAAATGCCGGTAATTCTGCACAATAACAAGAGAAGCATTACTTGTTGAATCCCCTACCCCTCCAGGGCAACCAAACTGTTTGTTAACCTGGCCTGGCTGCAACGATGACAGCCTGTGACCACTACAGCCAATCACGGGTCACATCAGCTGTAGACAGGTATGCGGACACTAGGCAGGAGTACCAGATCGACAGCACTAAAATCGCTGTGCGGGATTCAACAGGTAAGTAATGCTTCTTTTGGATAAGGTCCCACATTGTGGAAAAGCTGCCTTTTTTGTTGAAGATTTTGTTGTGTTTTTTGAGTGAAAACCGGTAGATTTAACAAAAAGGAGAAGTATAAGAACTTCCTTTATTTTTTCCTTTCCTTTTTCCAGGTATTCTTGACTTTGGTTCAAAAACCTGCAGCAAAAACTGCAACAAAAAAAGCAGCTATTCTGCAACATGGGGCCTTAACCTTTTTTTTAATCTCAATCTGCCTTACACCCTTTATTTTTACCTCAGACAAGCACTTAAATAAAAAATTAATCTTAGGAGCTGCAGAGTATTTTCAATGCCAGTGCCTGGCAGGAAATAAGGAATAAAAAGTGGCATCTTCACATAGCTCTCCACTCTAGTAAGTGTATAGAGGAAGGTCTAAATGTCTCTGTAAGGCATCCTACCTCTACTATCTGACCAAACAGACCCTTTAGACTTTAGAGTTTTTGGTACTCTGATGAACAATGATGGGTTATACTCTGGTAAGAATGGCACTGATTATGAGTATTGTATGGTTTACCTATTTGTCACAATTTTTCTTCAGATATTGATACATAACAGAAACAAAAACTGTCTGCAAAAGATGAATAGGGTAATGCCGTGGCATTCATTTATACCATTGACCATGTTCAGTCCAGCTCTAAACAGTATAAATGCTGTACTATTATAGTGCTAAACTAACCAAGTAGAAGTCATGTAGATGACTTTTATCTGTATGTCACTTGTAGAAGCAACTGTGATACAAAAGGAACAGACAATGTAATATTGTTCAGATTGGTCCAGAATAACCAGTCATCTCTGTGAACAGTCATTCCAAGTTTTATAGCTCACTACCAGTTTAGAGGGTTTTGGTTGACTCTTTTAGTATCAAAGATGCAACAATTCTTATTCACAGCCCACCTTAAGATCCGATTACACAGATGAATTGTTTTTAAATCTAAAGATTACACAAAAATTGCATTTTTAATCATTTTTACCAAACTTCTGAATGTCACTTCAAAGACATGATTGAAGAGAGTGGGAGATCTCGAGATGAGAGTCCCTGCTTAGAAATGATGATGTGAATGCTGCACTTGTTACACATTGTAAGTACAACTTGAATGGCCGAGACAGCTTGTATGTAGTTTCTAGATAGCTGAAGTCGAAGAGTCATTAGCTATATTACTATAATCTTTTGTCATTGGAAATTAGGTGGTACATAACTGCGTACCAACATAATGAGTCATAATATAGATTTTATTAGTTGTGCGATGATGTATATGCCATGATATCGCATTGTAATAATTATAATTCCTTTATTAGTCATAGTCAATAAATTGCTAGTATAGTTTCTTTGCATATTGTGAAGTAATTACTCCAAAATGGTAAAACATGTTGCTGCCCCATTGTTATTTGTATTTTCTTACCATTTTGCAAATAATTTTTCTTGTACATTGCTTTGATAAGCTTTATAATAGAAAGCTCTTTTCAGGACAATGCGTAGTGCACACATAAATGCAACCTTTATTATCTGGTACGTTTTTAACCACCACATATCACCATATAAATTACTTCTACATTATTGTTTTTTACAGTCAGATAAGAAAAGATAATACAGACAGTGCTGAAATTGTTAGTTTCCAGTTGAGTTCACTTGGAGTTTTTTGGTCATGAATTTGGTCAGGAATCCACCTCAAATTCAGCCTCCAAAAAAAGCCTCCCAATAGAACTCTATTGGGAGACTTTTTTTGGAGGCTGATTTTGAGGCAGATTCCTGACCAAAAAACTCCACGTGAACTCAGCCTTCAAGCCCCTTCCCATGATGCCATAACCTCTGTCAGAGAACTTGACAGTGATATGAAATTAGGTTTAGGTCACATGTTGCAGAATAGCTCCGTCTTTTGGTGTAGGTTTTGCTTCGTGTTTTGGTTTTTTTTTGCAGCCAAAGCTATTTGATATATAAAGGAACCACTGATAGTTCTTCCTTCTGCTAAATCCAATGCTGACTGGCTCAAAAAAATGCAGCAAAATTTGCAACAAACAACACAGCTTTTCTGCAACGTGTGCTTTCAGCCTCACTGTTGGCCATTTCTAGTCTTACAGCTACGCAGCATCCCATCTGACCTGTCTTTTCATAGTAAATTATGGAGAATGACCATCTAAATTTCAACAATAAAGTCTGTCATATACCGTAGTCCTAGCTTGGCAACTGAAAAGCTGTAAAATTTCAGACAGCATCAAAGGATTTATAAACCAAGTGCTAAATGGTTTCTTTGTTTGGCGACTGAAGCATTTTCCTGGTAGTAATGTTCAGTGTGTTAAGTGGGTGTATATCTATCCTCACTATTGCTAGAAAAGAGTGAAAAAAAATCATAAAATGCTTTTAGACCAGTGTCCCTGCATTTTACACTACCTGAAAAGTGGTTGGGATTCTGGATAATCCTGTCCACACATTGCAGAAGAAAAATCTGCAGGAGAAAAGCTGTCTGCGGACTTCATGTGAAAAAACACTGCGGAAAAAAAATTGATGCATTTACGCCACAATCTTTTCCGCAGTGTTTTTTTTTTTTGTTGTGGCTTGCTATCTGGGGGCCTTATCTTTGCATACTTTTAGTTAAGCTTTTATTTGTTTTTATTCCTATTTTGTTTTTATTTTAAGCTATAACTCATTTACAACTTTTCGTATTAATTGACTCTATACTTTTTCACTCCTCCAAAGCATATCTCTAAAGTGATAGCCTCATTAATGGCAAAATCTGAGATTGATGGCAAATTTCACATTGAGACAATAATTTTTGCTAAATCTCAGGATGTATTGCACTGCTGTCTATGCCAGCTTTTGTATTCTCTCACCTGCTATGTGTACGTGTTCCTATTTCCCATGTGTGTTGTAAAAAACTAAGGGCAGGGATTTCCTTTCCCATTGTCTTGAGCTATGTTTATCATAATGACTGTGCCACAGTACTTTCTACAATATAATAGTCATTTTTACACTGTGTATTGTTACCAGATTTGTCCAGCTGCAAGCATTTCATAAACATAGTTCTTAAACATTGAAATTGTTTCTAGAAGAGGATATGGAAATATTTAATGGAAGAAAGATGGGAAGTAAGAGTAATTTCACTGAAGAGAGCAACTGGTAGTTTATTTCCCCTGTTAAGGCATATAGATGTCAAAGAGGGTATTGGCTTCTGCAAAGGTGAATCCAGGCTGTCTATGCATGGTTGGCCATTCATTGACAGTCACTACACATGAATTGTATAATGTGACAACCTACCGAGCACTATTAGCGGAATATCAGGGGGATACAAAACGTGGTCATCAGTGACTACCTAGCTATTATTAACTTCTTTAACTATTGGTCAGTATAATTACAGTGATATTAAATTTTGTTATGTTTTAATATTTAAAAAATGGTAAAAGTTTTCTTAAAAATTTGTTTTGTAACGTCATAGTCTGACATTCAAAACTTTTATTTTTTTTGTATTTCTGTCTATAGATCTCAATAGAAAGGATGCAATGGGAGTATCCCTTTAACTATAGGAAATAACAGAATATCATAATATATTATTTGCACTTCATTAAATATTCATGGTCAATCCCTGGTTCCTGGGGTGTGGTAACGCAGGACGTGGTCCTCCTTCCTTATACCGGTTCCCAAGCAACCCTTTCTTTCTCTTTCCCTTTTCCTCCTTTTCCACTTCCTTATTTCTTGTTGGCATGTATTGTTCCCTCAACAACTTCTTATGCTATTTGCCACATTAAAGGGATTCTACCACTAAAACACTTTTTTTTCTAGTTACCACGTCGGAACAGCCTTTAAAAAGGCTATTCGTCTCTTACCTGTGGAAGTGCTCTCCGCCGCGCCGTTCGTTCAAAATACCGGTTTGTACCGGTATGCTAATTAGTTCTCTCGCAGCGATGGGGGCGTCCCCATTGCAGCTCGAAAACCGACCGCAGCGCCGCCTCTCTGGTCTTCTGTGTCCTCCCCTTGCCTCTTCAGCGTCTGTCGGACGCCTGCGCAGTATGCTCTCTGTTCGGCGAAGATTGCCGAACGTACTGCGCATGCGCGAAAGTGCGGTGCCCGCACTATGGCTGGGACGGCAATTTCGCCGAACAGAGAGCATACTGCGCAGGCGTCCGACAGACGCTGAAGAGGCAAGGGGAGGACACAGAAGACCAGAGAGGCGGCGCTGCGGTCGGTTTTCGAGCTGCAATGGGGACGCCCCCATCGCTGCTCCTGCGATGGGGACGCCCCCATCGCTGCGAGAGAACTAATTAGCATACCGGTACAAACCGGTATTTTGAACGAACGGCGCGGTGGAGAGCACTTCCACAGGTAAGAGACGAATAGCCTTTTTAAAGGCTGTTCCGACGTGGTAACTAGAAAAAAAAGTGTTTTAGTGGTAGAATCCCTTTAACACCCATTTTAACTACTTTAATAAAGATGTTTGTTTTGTGATATTACTGCAATTTTTATTATGATCAACAGATCAGATCAACAGCCGTAACACCTTTATGAATCTCTGGTTCCCTGTGACGGTTAGAGGAAAATGTTTGTTTTTGTACCGTGTTAGCCAGTGGTTATCCTATTCCTGTATCCCGTTATACATATATATGCAGCCTGCAGAAAGTGTTTTTAGACATATCTGAAGAAGAAGCCAGAGGAAGCTTCGAAACGTCATATTCTGTCATCATTATGAGTTAGCCATTAAAAAAAGGTATCACCTACTGAAGACTTGCAAGGTTTTTGTTTTTTATGTGACGGTTAGGCCATTTGTTAATACTGGCATACAATACACCAGTCTTAATAAATTTGTCCTACTGTGGGAGTTAGTGGGAGAGCAAATGTCTAAAGATATTGATCACTTAAAGGGTTCATCAGGACATGAAAGGTCCACTACAAAGTTACCATTGTCATTTGGGTTCTCCAGGCTACTGTATGCCATATGTGCATAGTAATGTTGCAATCCTTCACTGTCTTGGGACGCTTAATGAGCTGCAAATGTTGTTACCGAACTATTTCAAAAAAAGATATAACTGGATGTATGGAGCAAAGAAAACTTAGCACACAAGAATAGGATACTATGATCATGGAAAAAACTACCGTTTAACCCCCTAAGAACAACCTAATTTTGGACCTTTAGGACCATTCATTTTTTGGTTTTTTCATGGTCACATTAAAATACCCTTATCTTTTTTCACTGATTTAGGCTGGGTTCACATGTCTGCCATCACAGAAACTGTTGCTTTCATTTTTAAAATGGTGGCCACCCAGCAGGGCCAACTGGTGTCCGTATGTAACTGTTGTTTACAGGGATTCTATCATTAAAAACCTGTTTTTAAACTAAACGGATCTCGGAATAGCCTTTAGAAAGGCTATTTATCTTTTACCTTCATTTTGAAGGTCCACGCCACCATTTTGGAATCTTGTTGTCTTTCTTCATTATGGTAATTCTGTTCAGAAAGCACAGGGAGCGTTCCCCCTGTATTCAGAGCACATCGTTGTTCTTCATTCCAGTGCCGCATCTGTCTTCTGTATCCTCCTCTTCACTCCTTTTCTTACACAAGACCACCACAAAATGTCCCGCAGACATGCTCAGTCAGTTGTTCCATCAGCCATTTTGCGGTGGTCTCCTGTAAGAGAAGGAGTGGAGAAGAGGAGACAGAGGACAGAGGTGGCGCTGGAATGGAGAACAACGCTGTGCTCTGAACACGGGGGGAACGACTCCTTTGCTTCCTGAACACAATTGCCATAATGAAGAAAGAAGACAGAATTCCAAAACAGCAGTGTGGACCTTCAAAATAAAGGTAAGAGATAAATAGCCTATCTAAAGGTTAGTCCGACATGCTTCTACTTTAAAAAACGTTTTTATTTTAATGATAGAATCCCTTCAATCAATCTAGCTCTCCGTTGTCATGGCACTAGTGTTTTAGTGTTTGTTTTTTGAAAGAGAAGTTGTATTTGTGAATGGCAGTATTGTTGGATACATAAAGGTTAGTAACTACTTATTAACCCTTTCTATAGGAGAATTGGAAAAAAAACTGCAATTCCGCCCTTGTGTCATGTTATCTTATGTATATGTTATTCTATATGTTAGCACCGACCAAATATGTGTCAGTTTTTTTATGTTGTACAACATTGAGGACAGCATCAGCAGTTTTACCATGATCTCTGTGACATAGCCCCTGGATGTACAGTTATGTCATGGTGTAGTAAGGGATTAAAATATATACATTTAAACAATGATACCTATTATCAATGCAGCAATGAAAGAGTCAATATGTAAACAAATGAGACTGACACACAAAGCATTTTGCCCTGGATAATCCTCATAGCCTTTTGAACCAGAGCACTTTGGAAATAGAGACTGGAAAATGTAGCTCATTATCTAAGAATAATGGTGGGAATAATAATAAAAAAACATGCCTGTGCTATCACAGATATGTATGGTGCACTGTCAGACACAGATATGTCCAAACTGACAAATGAAATGTTTCTGAAAATAAAGAGAAAATTCATCAGAATTTTATGAGATAGTTCACAGGCTGTTATGAGCACGATGCCAATGTTCTCAAGCAATATATAGCAAGGTCTTTCCTGGTACAGCCTGACACCAGTTAAGTATTTTGGCTCAGATTTCAAAATAAAATTTGTGCTAGTGTGGAATGTTAGATGCGTTGTCTAGGAGCCGATAGAAAGCAAACAGGACCATTGCTTCATACCTTTATCTACTATAGCCAATCTTATTCAGATATATTATCTATAGATCAAATCAAATCACAGCTGAGGGGGCAGTGCACTACAAGGCACAAGAACAACCAGTTTGTAGCAAATTACCAAATATTTGTGCCAAGCAATGTTAGACTTAGTTTACATTGTCTAAATCTTAGTAAAAAAAAATCTGTTCAAATGTTCTTCACCTGTACTTGCAATGGATGTATAGCATTTCACAGCAAACCTCATGTAAAAAAAAAAAACACCTTTATTGTTTAGCATTTTATTTTGGTAGGTTTTTTTGTAAATACACAATTTTTTATTTATTGGGAGGCTTTTTTGGAGGCTGATTTAGAGCTAGATTCTTTGTCAAAATCAACACCAAAAAACTGCGTGTGCACTGACCCTTATAAGGCAACAGAACACACAGCCCTTCACAAAAACTGTCCCGTGAAACCACCCTCAAACCATTTAACCTGTCACTATGATCTCAGAGAGGAGAAGAACACACTAGTAAACCCATTCAAGTACAGGGAGAACATACAAGTCCAATGGAAAACAAATATCTTGCATCAACAATGGTAGCACACTTGTCTTTTCATGTGGTGCTCAGTAAAAGAGTTTTCCAAATCATATAAACATGCACGGATACAGGATTTATTGGAGTATATCACAATAGTCACAAGTGAACAGGAATTACACATAGATCAGACCATCCATTGTAGTAATAAGCATAGGATTGATGATTTAACTACAGGTCAGTGGTGGTATAAGAATACAATAATAGAATTATAACATGGTTTTTATTGCTAAAACCTACATAAAAGAGTGATCAGCATTACAAATACATGGTACTACTTATGTTATACTGATCTTCAGTTATGGTGTGAATTATATATTCCAGAGCTGCAGTCAGAAAACCATCAATAAACCAGTTGAACCAGTAGGGACTGTTCACATATGTATGGAATGTTGATATGGGGGAAATTGCTTCAGAATTTGGGGGGTCTCCATCGCAAATTCAGCTCTAAATTTTTCCTGAAGCTGTCCTCTGTTGATTTTAATGGAAGTTGGTGAATTTCTCCTCTAGCCAATTTTTTCAACCAGCAGAAAAAATAACAGTCATGCTCACTCTTCAGACGTGTTCCACCTGATAACGTCCATTGAAGTGAATGAATGGGAGGCATAGCTAGTATTTGCGGATTTCTGGCTGGTATTTAGTAAAGCGAGAAAAATTCATCTTTAAATTCCTAAAAATTATATTCTATTAAAAATCTAAGGCTGAAGTCACACGTAACATAAACGCTATGGCAAGAACTGGCATTTTACAGTACCTGAAAAGTGGATGGGATTCTGGCTAATCCCATCCACACATTCCAAAACGTATCTGCAGCGGAAATGCTGTGATTTCAAAAACCGTCATGTTTTTGTAAATCGCAGCATGTCAATTATACCTATGGGAACACTGGCATTTTCTTTATAGGTATTTCTGTGAAAAGTGCTGCAGAAAAAGCACAATGGGGGAATAAGCCTAAAGCTGAATTTAGAATATACCCTGCAGAAATTTAAATGGACTATAAAGTCTGTAACTGGTGGTAGAATAAATAGACCATAGACCCTAGATTATTTTGCAAACTTGGACCTCACCTTACCCCCACCACTGCCCTAACACACCATGTCTATAGACATTAGCACTAGTAGTGTTGATAACTGGGTTGTGCCTCTTCACACTGATGCTGCATAATATTCGTTGATCATATAATTTGTATGGGAATGTTCAATTCCCAATTAGATTTGAGCTTCATAGGGAATTTTTGTGGAACACAAGTATTTATAAAAGCAGACATTTCAGGAGAGCCCACCAAGCCTTTAGAAACCCAGTGACTCTCAGGTGATTGTAAACATTCTTTTTTTCCTTATCTTCTCCAGCAAGCTCAGACTGCCATAACTAACATCTTGGTGCCTTATTTCTGTAAGCTTCCCAAGCCTCAGTAGTAACACAGATAAATTCCACATATTAGATGCCTAAATTAATTCTGAGCCCACATCAGACCCAAAAATTAATAAAGATAAAGATTCCAGACCACACCAAAATAAACACGGACTGCAGAATAAGTACAGATCCCAGACCAACCACCCTAAATAAATACCACTGCAATACTCCTAAACTATTAAAGTCTCTCTTATGTAAATACAGAACCACTAAACAAGACCTAGGCCTTAAAACTGTGTGAATCCACAATTGCAGACAGTTACGGACCCACATATTACAGTCGTGTGAATGGGGCTTTACAGAGCTTTCAATAATACAAACAACTTTGTACTGAAATGTAAAGGTCTCTGCATTTGGAACTTTTGAACAATTAATATTAACTATTTACATTTCACAGGATCTGTTTTATAGTGACTATGTAATGTTATTACAGCCTGGACTAATATCACGTCTGCTATAAAACAGATGCTGTGTGATATGAGAGGACCCCGAACAGTATTATATGCTCAGCAGTGGCTCCCAGGGAGTATTATATGCTCCACAGCAGGCCCCCTTTACAGTATTATATGCTCCACAGCATGCCCCCTGTATTATATACTCCTCAGTACCTCCCACACACTGTATTATATGCTCCTCAGTACCCCCCCCCCCCCCCCGCACACACAGTATTATATGCTCCTCTGTAGGCCCCTTCCTCCCACACACAGCATTATATGCTCCTCAGTACGCACCCCCCCAATATTATATTATCCTTAGTATGCATCTATTCTAGTATTATATGCTCCTCAGTACACCCCGCTCCCCATAGTTTTATATGCTCCTCAAAACCCTCCTCCCACACGGAGTATTATATGCTCCTCAGTACGCATCCCCCCAGTATTATATGCTCCTCAGTACACCCCCCCCCCCCACAGTATTATATGCTCCTCCGTACCCCACACACAGTATTATATACTCATCAGTACACATTCCCCCAGTATTATATGCTGAATAAGAAGATCTGCAAATATTTGGTTATGTGACCTTACCTGTGCAGATCCTGCTATGGTAGATTCTAGAAAGTAGTAGGTAAAATCAAGAGCTGTGTGGTATGCTGTGGATCCAGTACATGGCACTGCCGCCTGTGACTGTGTATGAGGCACCATCTGATGTATTCACGTCAAACCAGGCTGGTTAGGGTTAGTTAGCCTCCATGTTAAGATAAGATAAGATATTCCTTTAATAGTCCCACAATGGGGAAATTTCAGTGATACAGTTTCATAGATGGTACAGTAGTATATAACAAGAGAGAAAAACACATACAAGCTCATGGCAGATAGAGAAATCCTAGGAATCATAGCAACTAAAAAGGAAAGAAACACAGACACACTGCAGGGTCATTTAGTTCTCTGTGCGGATTGATGTAGGCATCTTCACACATCAGTAATAGATGCCAAAAAATCATCTCCTTGAAGAAGAAGTCCACACTTCCATGTAGGTTTTCCTCCATGCCGCATGGTGTCCTGGGGGGATGGTAGCAGGCACATGTGCAAACAGGAAACCAGCTGAACCAGGTCTTGTCATTGTCCATGCTTTACAATAGAAACAAAAGGAACAAAATACTCCACAGGGTCTTCCATTCAATTTATAGTTGCTAGTTTTCTTGGTTACAGGATTCTTGAAGATACAGAGAAAAAGAATGAGAAAGGAAAGATAAAATTTGCTCCCAGCTTGGAGCACTGCATCAAGGCAGCCAGCCACTCAGGGGGCGGCGCCTAAAAAACCCCAAAAAACAATGCAACACGCAATACTTAACTGTATTCTTTTAACTATACCCATCTGTTCTATGACCTCCAGTCTCTCCTAGACAAGTGGCGTTCCCTTCACATATCCCTCATTAGCTGCATAACAGCTGAATATGAAGATGACCCTTCTTCCAAAGCTCTTTTACTTCTTCGAGAAACTTTGTGTATCAGTCTCTGCCTCTGAATCACACTACTGCCAATAGACAATCTTCCAGTTCATATGGAATGCAAAACGCCATTGCATCCCCACTCCATTATGTTGGCAGGGTAGATGGGGGGGTCTAGCATTATCACATAATGCAGCCCATTTACGATGTGTTCTGTGCTGGGCAATGCCTCAAGCACACGTGAATTGGGTCGAAAATTGAGAAGCTCTGGTTAGCACCTGTTCACCCTAGTGTTTTTCTGTGGTCCCGTTCCTCCCCCTCACCTGCCACCCCCTTTTAAGACCCATCTGCTTCACAGGGACTGTCTGGGTTACGTGTTCTAGACTCTTTCCACTGGCTTCCTAACACTCCTCCATGATATCTTTTTTCTATAACTCGTTCCTCCTAGGAAAAAATCTGTTGCTATGGAGTAGACTTATTCTATGTTGCTGACTTGATTGATCCATCAACTGTTGAACTCAAACCCTGCTCAAACCTAGTGTATCCCTCTCCCCTCTTTCCCTTATTCTAAGTTATTTCCCCTGTGTCCTTTTGTATTATCCGTTCATTTTTATGCTGATTTAACAGCATAGAACAGCAAACTGAGCAATATGCTGAGTTATATAGGTGGCTACAAGAAAATGGTCCTCGGGCATGTGCAGTAGCGCTCAGAATGGAGCGCTACTGCGCATGCACGGAATTTGAAGCGCAGGAGCGAGACTACAGAGGATGGAGGCGGTTACAGCAAGTTTGGAGGAGGAGGCCATAACAGAACATAAGCCACGGAGAAATGTGAAAGAGGTAAGACGCAGGGGGGTGCTTGCTGGCGCTGGGGAACGCCTAGGGTACACGGTGAGCATCATTAGCATATCAGTTTTACTTATTTTTAAGAAGATTGGGGGGTCTTTGGAAAAACTAGGGGTAGCACCTGAATAGCCTTTAGAAAGGCTATTCCATACATACCTTTTTATGTTATGCTTTTATTCATATGCTAATTAGCCTCCAGCGAGCATCGGAAGTCTCATCGATCAATCTCTGCTGATCATTTATCAATCTCTGTGTGAGAGCAGGGAAGGCTTATGAGTCATTAGCAGCAGCAGCCTCCCTGCTCTCATACACAGCAGAGAGAGCTCAATGAGACTTCCAATGCTCGCTGGAGGATAATTATCATATGAATAAAAATGAGCATAAATTATTTTTATTTGTTTTTTTTATTTTTTTTAGTATTTAGGGCTAAAAGTACCCATGGCATAGTAGGCTGTGGTTTTATGTAAAAAAAAAAAAAAAAAAAAAAAAAAAATCCAGACATTTACTGTTTTTGTTTTGTTTTTGGATACAATGGAAGTCAATGGCAACAGGATCCAACTGTATAGACATCCTGTAATAGATTTTTCCTGCCGCACAAGCTTTGACCTTTCTTAAAGTGTATTCCCATGTAAGATATTTATGACATATTCAAGGAGATGAACTTCTGGGACCTGCACCTATCTCTAGCAAAGGAATCCCCCTGCCTGCCATATCTAAGCTTGCAGAAGGGGGCAAGGATTGTGGAAACAGCCAAAATTGCTTCGCTATAGTGTTTCCATAACTCCAATATTTAGTGTGAGTTAAGAAATAGTGAGATCACCAAGAATTATTCTTCTCCAAACTTATTCATAGGTTCCTGTTCACCCAGTAACTGCCAAAATATTGTTATTTTGGCATCTTTTTGTGGCATACATCAATATATCTTTTTTTAAATGTCTAAAAAAAATTGTAGACCGCTCTTTGGTATGCAAAAACATCCATATAAAAAGTATACAGTGAAGAATATGAGAGACTATAAATTACATAAACCACTTTATGACTAAACAGTGCCATGAACTGGATCCTACTGTAAGTGGTGCACAGATGTAGTAAAGTTTAACTTGACTTTCTGCAGCATGATAACTTGCTGCAGTGTTATATCTTATCACAGAAAGCCAAGGAAACTCATCAGTAAAATTCAGCAGCGATGTGAACATGAAACATGTAAATCTCCTGGGGAGAGGGTAAAATCTTATCAAATGCATTGTCTGATTAATATTATTGTGTTGGCTGTGACAATGTCTTGTAGATTGTACCCCAGCAATGAAATTCTATATTTTCTGCATTGTTGTCTCACTAGTCATCTCCACCCATCCTGGCTGTTTCCTGACTTATCCCAGCTCTAGAGTCTGTCTGTGCTTAGGTCCAGTGTGTAGGTACTTAACAAATCTGAAGCTAAAGCCTTTGTAGAGAACTTGTGGTCTTCACAAAAGTTCTAATGACTTTATTTGCTTCTTTTGTGTTTCTGCATTCCAGTTGTAATGGGTCTGCAGAGTAAGTTGTGCCCCATATTTGGTCTTTTAGTGGTTACTTTTTTCTTTAGTGAAAGGTAGATGACCCAGGAGATTTGTAGACTCTAGTGAATTCCACTATACATTCCAGTTACTCCTGTGCCTTTATTCACCTTTTGCCCCTTCCCTTTTTAAAAGATTATTTTTACAACACATTCAGGAAATGAATTCACTTAGTTACCTCCCTTTGGCAGAGTCTCTATAATTGTATGAAGAGTCAGCCATGCACAAAATAAGACCTTCCCACAATGAATAAACAAATCCCTCTATCCTGGGCAACACCTTTTAACCTCATTAGTTGCCTGCAGACTAAGTAGAATTTTAATTATCACTTAGAATTTACAGAACTTGATTTAAAAAAAATGTAGATATATAGACTTGTGCCTCATTGTCTTAAATATGGCAATGACCGCTTCCATTTTTGGTGACCATGTAACCAGCACATTGAAAGATGAGGTCATTTTTAATTAATAATTTAACAATAAAACACTTTGCTTGGGGGGCAACATGGCGGCTCAGTGGTTAGCACTGCAGCCTTGCAGCTCTGGAGTACTGAGTTTGAATCCCACCCAGGACATCTGCAAGGAGCTTATATGTTCTCCCGGTGTTTGTGTGGATTTCCTCCCATACTCCAAAGACATACTGATAGGGAAAAATGTACATGGTAAGTCCTATATGGGGCTCACAATCTACAATACAAAAAATAAATAAAAATTTGTTTGGTACAAGATTACGTACTGTCACTCATTTATGTGAGTGTCTGCATTATTGAGCTTGGATAGTCAGCCTGTTCATGTATGGACTGCCAGACTCAGGATAAGGATAAGGATATGAGCAAACCTTTCTGTGATTCCCATAAAAATGATTGGAAACAGGCAGAAGTGGCATTATTATTATTTCTGCTATAATGTCTGCTATTTCACACATTATCTATGTACAGATACCGCACAGATTCTATAGGTATAAACATCTAAAACTTTAAAGTCTGTTCACCAGCTCTTTGTACTTGTCAATCCCACATGCCAGGGATGGTTCAGAAGTTCAGATCCACATATTTGTCAGTACTGATGAAGAGAATGTCTGGTTCAGGGTCTGATCCTGTTTTTGATGTTCGCCATACCCATAGTACTAGCTGTTGTGTTTAAATGTATATATTCGTTTGTGTCTATAGCTTGCATGAAATATACGACCTGTTCCCAGGTTGTTCAGATGTTATTTTGTCCTTTCACTTTAACAATCTTTAAACATTCATTTATCAGATTCATCTGTCTGAAGAGTTCAGTTGATAAGCCTAACATTTTTACTAGCTTTTGTTCTGCTGAGGCCCTGTGGAATTCCCTTCCTTTCTGCTCTCTGAGTCAGGAAGCAGTTTGGTGACTTCAGGGAGTTCATTTCTATGGGACATGTTACCTTTTTTAGTGAAACAATATCCGTTCAGATAATACACACCCAGCTTCCCATTAGTATAATTCACATATAGATGTTTCAGTCCTGACATCACTGACAATCTGCATGGAAGTATAACCTTTTCCTCTGAAACAATAGGGCATAGATAAAGTGTTGTATATTTATACTTCACTTACAAGGGGTTATCCAGGACCCACAATTAATGACCTATTCATATGGTAGATCATTGATTTATGATCAGTTGGGGTCCTCACTAGTAAGCTATTTTTAGCATGGCATAAGGAGCTGAAAACAGAGGGCCAGCTACTTCTGACTTCATATACTGTGCTAAAAATGGCCATCTACTTCCAGGTCCACACACAACACTAAAAACAGCTGTTGAGTGTGGTAAATGGGTGATAGACCACAACAATCTAAAATTATTGCTCCATGCTCAGGGTAACTTCTTGGATAACGTCTTTAGGATAAGGCCCCACGTGGAAGGCCGCTGCAAAAAACAAAAAGTGCTGCGTTTCCACAGTGTTTTTTTTCTCCACAGCACTTACTCCACGTGGGGTCCAGCCTTAAGGCTAAGGTCCCAAGAAGTGAAATACAGCTATAAAAAACAATACATAAAAGAAATACAGCAAAAACGCATTGCATTTTTTTCTGTATCATTTGCCTTTGAGTTGAGCTTAACACTTTTAGTATATGACCAGAATAATATAAAATGATAACGCTGATATGAAAAGCACAGTCGCATAGTTTACACATCAGCATCAGTCAGGACAGTGTGATATAATGGTCACCATCCTCTATAAACTAAGAAAGATAATACTAATCTCATAGTAAAAGTAAAAAACAACTTGAATCATTTTTATTCTACTTGTTTATCAAAGAGGTTGTCATTTTCTGCTACAGCTCTGTTAGCAAAAGCCACAGTGGCTCAGAGCTAGCTTAAATGTGAGTCATATGGAGAATAGAAGGATTTAGTGACTAGTACCATTTCTCAGAAAGGGAATTTTACTCCTTGAGGATTTATAAAGTTGTGTGTGTGTGTGTGTGTTGCATAAAGGGGCAAGACAGAATCATCTCAAAGCTCATTAGAAACCAGAAGAGTTAAGCTTAGCTTGTTTAGAAGAGGAAAACCAGTATAATAGATAAGATATCACAGTATATACAAGGATAGTAAAAACAAAAGACTGCAGTTCTGCAGTCTCACGGTGAGATAACATAGATGAACGTTGGCCAGACCTGTCAGGCTCATGTGTATGGCTGTTCCAGTTCTCTCCCACCTGCAGATGTCAGGGGATGTCTAGAAGAATTGGGCATGTTGGATTTCAACATGTCCTTACCTTTAGGGTGCTTTCACACGGAGGAAAATGGCGCTGAATTTGGTGTGGAATCCGCGTCAGATTCAGTGCTGAAAAAAAAGCCTCCCATTGACTTCACTGGGTTCCTTTTTCAGCTAGCATGATGCATTTATGCCACAGTCTTTTCTGCAGACTTTTTTGGCTCCAGCTTCCTACGTGGGGCCTTAGCCTAAAAGTGGTTTTCATTTTTGAATTAACATTAAATACAATGCAGGTGTCTGCACAAGACAATTCTCTATTTGTCATAAAACATCCTTACTAAGTAAATATTTCATGGACTATAATTCCATATAACATAGAATATAGTTACCTATTTCTTCACATTTTCCCTACACAGATATTTAATAAGTCTACAGAAAATAAAAATATGTAACATATTAATCATGATTTCCCATGTTTTTTTAGACTACAGAAGGAAATGATGTACTCTCATTCACAGGGACCGCAATTGTCTTTTTTGGCAGACACAAAATGTATCAATCATTAGGTTAGTCACTGGAGAAGTATCTGACTGTGTCACTATAGTTACCTATATATCAATGGAAAAGAAATCTACATACTGCATAGTCACATACCGGCCATCCTAGCACATGATGCGGGTGTGGCTGTCAGGGGTCAACTTAGGGCCCATGCACACAGAGTAAACGCGTGCTCATTTTTGCATAATACACGTGTAAAGAATACACGTGTAAAAATCAGACTCCCATGGACTCCAATGACATTTTTACACATGTAAAAAACGCGCAAAAAACACATTTTTACACGTAAAAAATGTCATTGAAGTCAATGGGAGTCTGATTTTTACACATGTATTCTTTACACGTGTATTATGCAAAAATGAGCACGCGTTTACTCCATGTGCACGGGCCCTTACTCCACTCATTCAAACTTGCACTCACCCTTCACTGAGACTACAAATTGAATGTAAATCGCACCCCAACACAGTCTACACACCCCAAATACATGCTGCCACCACTGATTTGACGGCTCACTAGAAATCATGCTAACACCATGTTTCTCCAAAAATAAGACAGTGTCTTATATTAAATTCTCGTCCAAAATATATGACCTGTCTATTTTTTGGGGGAAGTCTTATGGAGTGTCTGACAACCGGCAGTCATGCCAGAACTTCCTTAGCGGAGCGCCGGCATGACTGCCAGTTGTAGGTAGTTCAGGAGGGGGGGGGGAGGTATGCTACTTACCTTCCCCATCTTGGTAGCAGCGCTGGTGTTGCTGTTGGTCGTGGCGGCAGAAGTGGTGGGCGGGGCTTAGCGAGGATTCCAGCGGTTGCGCTGGAGAGCCTCACTTTGTGGGCATTGCAGCCGGCTGAACGCTCTGCTCTGTGTGCACAGGAAAGCCAGCTGCTGCCTCTGCTGTGATACCACTGCTGTTGTATCCACTTTTCCTGCTGCTGTAGGATGAGCTGGGAGAGTGGACTCTCCGCAGCATATGATGCATACTGTAGTGTATGCACAGCGGGCATCTCCCAGCTCATCCTACAGCAGCAGGAACAGTGGATACAACGTACGGTATCAAAGCAGAGGCAGCAGCTGGCTTTCCTGTGCACACGGAACATCGTGCACAGTGTTCAGCTGTCTGCAATTTTTTTTGGGGGGGATGTCTTATTTTCGGGGATGCCTTATACTAGGCAATTCAACAAAACCTCATCTATGCCTTACTTTCGGGGGATGACTTATTTTCGGGGAAACACGGTATACATAGGCGTCTCTCCAACAGCCAGACACAAACACACCTCAAGCTCATAGAGCAACACCAAGTAACCTTAAATTTAACAATTTAATACCCAAAGGGTTTAGTGTTATATATACAAGAAAAGGTGACAAAAATGCAAACAAGGGGTATTCCAAGCAAAAAATGTTTTTGTTTTTTATAAAGGTCTATTAGTGCTATTAATGGATTAAAAAAATGCACCCAAATACCTTTAGCTGTGTTTTGAGTGATTTCTGGAGTTCTCTGGGAGCTCCTGGCATCTTCTGCACTTGTTTACATGATGCATCTTCCTGCTCTGTAACTTCCACAATAGCTCCCTCTCACCTGATCTCACCCACTCTACCTTCCTCCCATATATCCCACTCACTGCATACTATATGACTCTATGCACATGACCATGGAGCTTTGTCAGTGTGCTAGCTGTGTTTTTCATGGCTAGCAAACTGACTTATTTACTTCTATGTGTGTATGAGGCAGTTAGAAAGAAGCAAAACTCAGGACGGGTCCTATACCTTTTCCATTTTGTGTGTCAGGCTCACTAGATGAAGTGAATGGGTCTTTGGTAACACAAGCGGCATATGGATGCCATCCATGTGCCATCAGTGCCGTTTTATCACAGACTGGACACATCCACACAGTTGGTTAAATGACTCACAATGAACCAGATTCTGGTAGGCCTACTGACATGTCAGCAAATTTGGAAGGATAGTACACCACAATCAACCCTTTAATTTGTGTGTATTCACTTCTTAATTGTTCCTTGGTCTTTCTGTGTTTCTTCCTTTGGTCCAGTTGTTATCCAAATCCGACCCTTTAGGGCTCGTTCACACGGTGTAACGTGCCGCGTTTCAATCCACTCCTGACTGTGGCTCAAAAAACCGCAACAAAATCTGCAACTAAAAAAGCTGCTTTTCTGCAATGTGAGGCCTCAGCCTTAACAGAAATGTATTGGGAATTTTTATTTAATTTTTTTTAAAGCGGATAGTGAAATATATAACTTTTTTCAATATTTTTTTTTTTTATTTGTGTAGAATTTTTTTATTCTGTTTTGTATATATGATTGTGAGGGCCACAATTTTACCTGCTCCTCTGCTGTGTTAACAGCCTTTAGTGATATGCTTTCCAGTATAGCAGACTCATTGAGATCTATGGGCGAGTTTTCTAGGCATGTTATGTGCTGTGAGGGTCATAGATAAGATGTGACATCATTTATTGTCAGTAGTGAATGTAATGTTTGGTCACTATGGGTGTTATCTGTAGAAGTGTGAATTTCTATTGTGATCCTGTCTATCTTTTGTTTGAGGTGTGAACAAGGTCACTGCTGAGATGAAACTCTCTACCAGGCATGTCAAAACGGCCCTTTACAGGCATATCTGCGGCCCACACAAAAGTCTCAAACTTTGTCTCTAAACTTTAAACTCTAAACGTGGCCACGTAATCAGGCCCGCACCCGACGTGTGCCTGCGTCCTACGTGGTCTCACAAGACCGCTGCGCAGGCTGAAGAGCAGAAGCAGGTAAGCTTCTGCAGAAGAAATTGTGATTTTTCAAGTATTTAACCCCAACATTACAGTCTGTAGTGCTCCTATTAACCCCCAAGTGCAAGAATTGCAAGTGGGTGGGAAAAAACAGTCCTCAGGCCCAAGGAAGGGCCAGACATCCAGAAGCCCCCCTCCCCCAGCCCCCCCTCCCCAGCACTCCAACATAATAATGGTGTGTGCCAGCTTTATCTGAGGTGCCATTTTACCGGCAATCGCAGGCACCCGGAGCAAGATTCGGGGCCTGCATGCATTTTTATGGCAGCCGGGAGCCTTGTGAGGCTCCAGCCTGTCATTCTATACTTTCTATTGTAGGCTACTCTATGTAGTCTGCAATAGAAATGCCGTATTTTTGCGATGCATGGTATTAGTGATCAGTCTCCTAGGCCCTAGCCATTAGCTGCTGTGTGCGGCCCTCGCAACAACCTCTTGTTACTCATGTGGCCCTCAGGGTACCCTGAGTTTGACATGCCTGCTCTCTACAGCAAGTGTAAGCTATAAGACTTTAGTGGACAGAGTGGACACTACAGAATATTGTACTTTCAAATAAATATAGTGACCTAGAAAATGAAAAATAAAATCAACATAAATTCTTATATATACCGCTAAGATGTAATTAATGCCCCCCTCTGACAGTACAAGGCCATGGAAAAGTATAGTGGTGGTGGGGGGCATTCCTCACAGCCCAGGGATGAAACTAGCCTGTAAAGCCCACCTTTCTGACAGTGGGGAGATATTGATGCCGATAATAATCTCCAGAACCGGAGCACATACCGCACTGTCAGCTTTCTAGCAGTATATAATACTGCACATTGATGAGGACATGAAAGGTCCTGTTTAATTGATTCCCTATCAGGTGCTGGTTGCACCAGAAATGCTAAGAGACTCCAGCCTATTAATAACTCTTCTGTATTTAGGTAGGATCTCAAATCTATGCCAGTCTGGAACTCACAAAGATTTGTGACATAACTCCCAACAATTTTCTAGCGTGAGTTACAGTAAATCTACCAGGATTCCATTCCGCCCATTGTCTAAAAATGCAGTGATCAGGCATGGGAGCTGAGATATGGCAGGAAATGCCAAAAACTCTCCAAGTTCAGGCAAATTTTTGGCCACTTCTAGGAACAGTCCAGTTTTCTTTTCAAATTTCTAGAACAGAATTTTCCTGTTAGTCTATTTTCCTTTATTTTTACATAAGGAAAAAATTCTGCAGGAGTGAACAATAGCACGTCAAGTTTAAAAAAAAAATGTTTTTAAATTGTTGACCCAGAGGACATGAAGGTAGTGAAACCATCAACATTGAACCTGTGAATGGCTTGTATAAATATTTGGAGTCTCAGTCACAATACATTTTTCTTGAGACCTGGGTTTTTGCCAGTCTCTTAAGAAGGATGCGGATTTCCTCACTTAGAGAAAATGGGTGGGAATTATGGAACTTTCTAAAATGAAACTTGCTTTTAAAGTGATCTGTACAATGCATTATCACACTTACATATATGGTGAAAGCATTTTCTTGACTTAAAGATGCTTTTCCATCTTAGCAAGTTATCCCTTATCCATAGGATAGGGGATAACTTGCAGATTGGTAGAGGTCCACCCATTGTGAAGGAGATCAGGGGAGCTTTGTCCCTCTGTTCAGAATGTGCATTGCTCATTTTAATTTCAGTGGGAGTGCCTGGAATAACATAGTGCTGTACTTTATCTCTTGCACTCCTCTACAGATAACTAGATCTTTGCACATACTGCCTGACCAATGCTCTATTCAAAACAGAGACAAAACTCTCCTGTTCTCCTGATCAGTGACCACCGATCTCAAATTATTACATATCCGATGAATACAATAGTGCTGAGTGCTAAGATGGGAAAACCTCTTTAAAGCTAAGGCCCCATGAGACGTCCCACAGCAATAAAGTGCTGCAGGAAAAACCACAGCGGCAATGCATCGTGGTTTTTCCCGTAGTACTTTAGACAGAAAGTTCACAGAGTTTTCCTCCGTGGACTTTCTGTTACAATTATATCTATGGGGAAACTGCTGGCGTTTCTGAAGGTATAATTGACATGCTGCGATTTGTAAAACTGTAAAAACAT
The DNA here is from genome assembly GCF_031893055.1 of Leptodactylus fuscus. Taxonomy (NCBI): domain Eukaryota; kingdom Metazoa; phylum Chordata; class Amphibia; order Anura; family Leptodactylidae; genus Leptodactylus; species Leptodactylus fuscus. The sequence goes on from NC_134269.1 coordinate 104,680,376, forward strand.
TTTTGGAAATCGCGACAGGTCTGCACTGCGGTTGTTACCGCAAAGTGGGCATGGAATTAGCTAGAATCCAATCCACTTTGCGTTTACTGTCAAAAGCTGCAATTTTTCCCACGGTGTTTCCGCCAAGGGCAAATCACAACATTTTTCAACCCATTGGGCCCCGGCCTAGTACACCAACAAATCTAGGACTGTAGCAGCAAAATAACAATAAAGTGATTTGGCTGTGAATGTTGACATACTGCAGTGAAGACAGAGACCCTTAAGCGGTTACCCATGGAAACCCACAGACCCCATAGACTGTAATGTAGTCTGCTGGATATCTGTCTGGTTTTATACTGAAATCAGTGGAGAGAAAAGTCCTCCTCTGCTAATTTTAGGTGCAGTCTGCAGCGGAGTCCAACGCTGATGTGAATCCAGCCTTATACTTTAAGCAAGCAAGAAATATGAGTACGTTTCGGCTCTATAGACTTGAAAATAAAACTACACTGTACAAGCTGGTATCAGGATCAGGAAAATAGAAATCTAGTGCATGAGCTAAATCTCAGGGCTAGCAGTGTGGAGAAGGTGCAGGAGGGAATAGGCCCAAGATGGTCTTTCCTGGTCTTGTTAGCTTTTGTAACCAAATCCTGTTTGAGCCCTACCTGCTACTTGTCTTCCATGTAACAATATTTCGGAGTGTTCTTGGTGTTTAACCCCTTCCCACCGATGGCATTTTTTGATTTTCGTTTTTCGTTTTTGACTCCCCTCCTTCTAAACCCCATAACTTTTTTATTTCTCCGCTCCCAGAGTCATATGAGGTCTTAATTTTTGCGGGACAATTTTTTCTTCATGATGCCACCATTAATTATTCTATATAATGTACTGGGAAGCAGGAAAAAAATTCAGAATGGGGTGGATTTGAAGAAACAATGCATTTCTGCGACTTTCTTACGGGCTTTGGTTTTACGGCGTTCACTGTGCAGCCAAAATGACATGTCCCCTGTATTCTGTGTTTCGGTACGGTTCCAGGGATACCAAATTTATATGGTTTTATTTACATTTTGACCCCTAAAAAAAATTCCAAAACGGTGTTAAAAATTTTTTTTTCTAAAAGTCGCCGTAACTTTTTATACATAGGTGTACGGGGATGTATAGGGCGTCTTTTTTTGCGTGACCGGGTGTACTTTTTAGTTGTACCATTTTCGGGAAATGTTATTGCTTTGATCACTTTTTATTCAAATTTTTATCAGAATTAAAACAGTGAAAAAACGGCGGTTTGGCACTTTTGACTATTTTTCCTGCTACGGCGTTTACCGAACAGGAAAAATATTTTTATAGATTTGTAGAGCGGGCGATTTCGGACGCGGGGATACCTAACATGTATATGTTTCACAGTTTTTAACTACTTTTATATTTGTTCTAGGGAAAGGGGGGTGATTTGAACTTTTAATACTTTTTATATTTTTTTATATTTTTTTTTACTTTTTTTTTAAATTTTTTTTTGCATTTATTAGACCCCCTAGGGGTGTTGAACCCCAGGGGGTCCGATCACTAATGCAATGCATTACAATGCTAATGCATTGCAATGCATTGCAAAAAAAGCATCATCTCTTTTGCAGGCTGTATACACCAGCCTGCAAAAGAGAGAATTTGCAGACCGGCTGGGAGCCTTAAACAAGGCTCCCGGCTGTCACTGCAACATGACGTCGGCCCTGGAGCATGCTCCAGGAGCCGGCGATCCTTGCCAAAATGGCGGCGCCCATGCGCCGCCGGGAAAATGGCGCCTCCGGCGCCTTTGACAGCAGCGCCGGAGGGGTTAATGCCTCCGATCGGTCCGGGGACCGATCGGAGGCATGAGAGACGGTTGTCTACTGCTTAAAGCAGTAGACACCCGGCGGCTATGACGGCCGCCCGGCTCCCGGGCGGTCGCCATAGTTACAGACCCGACACGCGCCGTACTATTACGGCGCATGTCGGGAAGGGGTTAAAGAGGACCTTTCATCAGATTGGGCACAGGCAGTTCTATATACTGCTGGAAAGGTGACAGTGCGCTGAATTCAGTGCACTGTCGGCGTTCCCGATCTGTGCCCCAGGTAAAGCGCTATCCATCCCAGTACCGTAACGCTTTACAGTCAGAAGGGCGTTTCTGACACTTAGCCAGGGACGCCCTTCTACCCAGCAGCGCCTATCGCGCTGTACTGTGGAGCGGGGAGCACCCTCCCTCTGCTCACACAGCTCGTCCATAGATGACTATTAGCAGTAGAGGGAGGGGGGAGTTCCACCCTGCTCCACAATACAGCGCGATAGGCGCTGCTGGGCAGAAGGGAGTCCCTGGCTAAGTGCCAGAAATGCCCTTCTGACTGTAATGCGCTACGGTACCAGGACCGATAGCGCTTTACCCGGGGCACAGATCGGGAAAGCCGACAGTGTGCTGAATTCAGCGCACTGTCAGCTTTCCAGCAGTATATAGAACTGCCTGTGCCCAATCTGATGAAAGGTCCTCTTTAAAGGAGTTGTGCTGGACTTTGAAAAACATGGCTAATTTCTTCTTTTCAGGGAGTGACCCCATGTCCTTTGGCTATATAGCAATGTCACTTCTGCATTAAAATTAAAGGGACTGAGCTGCAGAGTGACCATGTAACCAACGAACTTGATGTTGATGTCGTCCATAGTCATTTTTATGAAGTCCTGCACCACCCCTTCAAGTGTGAATAAAGGCATTGGAGAGGGACAGGAGTGGCAATGTTCCCTTCCTCAGTCCCCTGACCCTTAACACCCTGGTGATGCAGGCAGACCCCCTGGGATATAGTCCTCATTTCTCAACACTGTTGGGGACATGAAGGACATGTTCAGCCATGGATATGTAGATTTCTGCTCAAGTCAGCAGGGAAGATGTTCATTAAACCGTTCCCATTGCAGATTTTTTTATGAATCATACTGTGGGGGGAAAAACGCAATGCTGCATGGGGCCTTAATCCAACAAGGATTTTTGTGCATTTTAAGAGCTGGTATTGTGAAGCTTCAGTAACAGTTAAAATATGCTGAAGAAAGAAGCACTCTTCCATATTTTACTGGTCGATATTCAGCAGTTCTGGAGGCTCACACTAAGGTTCTGCTGCAGACTCCACAGCAAAAATACACATCTATTTTTCCAATGTAAGTACATTCTTAGAGATTGTGTATCTTCCTCCTCACCAATGAAGTTTGAGTAGATTTTTTTTTAGAGGTTTTGCTGTTAAGAATAAGCAACTATAACATGTTCTGTACGAACATACGCCATATTGACATAGCTGAATCTTCGCAGAGCAGTGGGCAAATGTGTGCTGGGATGATAAGGACAGATCCATTCAACAAGTGTCAGTTGTCTTTATAGTAGAGCATTACAGGTTGACGGTATCTCTCTAGTCTGTTGAGATGTAACATTGACATGTCTTTGTTTTGCATATTCAGACCTGAATACAGAGAGAGAAGTTTGCTTTTACAGTGACTAATAAAAACATTTTACTGGTAATTTCTTCAACGCTGACTATAGCACTGACCTTATTTCACTTAAAGGGGTTACCCAGGATAAATAGAAAATCAGTCCCTAAACTAAACCCCCTTCCCCTGCCTAATTTCTAATTGATTTTAATTTTTTAAAAAATCTGTATTTACCTGTATACATGGTAAATATATATTCAGGAAACGAAGCATCACCCAAACTCCTCTGTCTCGTTCCTTACATACTTACCCATCTTTATTCTTCTGGCACTTCCTCTGCTTCTGGTGCCTGCGCAATAAAGCTTTTATTGTACAGTCGCTGGCAGAAACAAAGAGCGCATACCACACATGCGCAAGAAGCTAACAGAAGAAGATGCTGCCATGACCAAAGTATTTCTTAAATGTTTTCATGATCTCAATTGTTTTATGCAGTTATCAATATCCTCTTTACAGTCAAAGTTTTTTTTTGCCAGTATTGATTTCACGGGAAAGCTCAACTGCCCCATTTGTGATTTTCCCATGTTTAGAGCCCTAAAAGAAACTGAAATGTTTGCCAGCATTGTGCATGAATGTATGTCTGCCTGCCTGTCTGAATGGGGTGTGTTCGCATAATTTCCTAGCGTATTATTCTCATTTCCCCTTTTACTATTTATAGATGTGGCTTAAACAAGTGACTCCAAATGGGCAGCAAGAAGCTTTAAGAAATATAAAAAGCTTCTGATTTGTTCTATGTTGATTCATGTAGTTATTTGTGCAAATGATGACTGCAGTTACTAGTTGCTAGTTAGAGATGAGCGAGTACTGTTCGGATCAGCCAATCCGAACAGCACGCTCCATAGTGGCTTCCATTTTTGAGAAAGAGGCCTGACTGTTCAAAGCACAATAAAAACATTAGAGGAAACAAAGTTTTATATAGTGATATAATGCAAACAACCCATCTCCTTTCTTACCACTTTCTCTATGTTTCTATAAGATGATACTGCTAAGATACCATTTAGAGATTGATCATGCAGATGTAGAACTTCGCTAAAGGCCACAGGAAAGGTTATCTGCTTTCTTTACTAGAGCAAGGCATCTTCACCTCTTTATTGGATCTAAAGTTTTCAAATTATTCAGATCAGATCACAAGAAAATGTGATTCATAATGTTTGATTTAATATTGATTCTCTTTTCCAGGATTTAGTGCAGATGGAACGGTTGCAGATACAGCAATAGCAGCTACAACAGCAGCAGCTACAACAACAGTAGCCACAACAAGAGCTACAACAGTAGCTAGAACAATAGCTACAACTCCAATTCCAGCAACTACAGCAAACCAAGCGACAACAGTTGTGGACAGTGTCCCTACTGTTACGGCGAACCAACCAAAGCTAACAGTTCCAACTTCTGGCGCTATTACAAAAGCTATGACAGCAGCAACATCACCAACCCCGACTCCAAAAGCTGAATCACCCTCACAGTCTGAACAAACTATTAAGCCGCCTACCACGATAACCAGTCTTTTACAAAGCACCATACAAGCAACAACTGTCAAGACTGACACTAAGACAGTTAGTTTAACAAGTACAGAACCGAGTCAAGTAAGGAGTAATACTTCAGATGCAACAAGCCTTGGTGATAAATCCACCCAACCAACAAACCTTGACAAAGCTACTACAGTAGTTTCCAATGACAGTAATGTAGTTGGTAAGCAATATATTTTTTAACTTACTGTAATATGTATGGTAATTAAGATGGGAAAAAGAGAGAGAGCACAGGTAAATGGAAGTATTGATTTCACTGGAAAGCTAAACTGCCCCATTTGTGATTTTCCCATGTTTAGAGCCCTAAAAGAAACTGAAATGTTTGCCACCTGTCTGAATGGGGTGTGTTCGCATAATTTCCTAGCATATTATTCTCATTGCACCTTTTACTATTTATAGATGTGACTTGATAGATGTGATGCAGACCCCACATAATCACTGATCATGTAATGTTTAATACAGTTACAACCTGACTGGTCTGTCACAGATGAAAGGTGTGAGCCTGGCCTCTCTGCTTTCTTAGGCATCATGTAGAAATATGTGTGTGTGTCCCACCTCAAAAAAAAAATAAAAAAAAATACCCAACCGGCGATCTTTGGTTCCATGATGGGGACCCTTTATTAGCCTTCACACAGTATATTACCCCCTTTTTGGCCCCCACATAGTGATATGTTAATTTAAATTCGACCTGAATTTTCCAACAGTTTCTGGTTTAGCCCAAACTCATAACTTTTGGGGTTCATACCCAAGAAGCACTATTATGCGCTGGGGTCTCCTCAGACCCTATATTATAATAAAGGGAGGCTTGGGGGAGGTGAGAAAAATAAACACTTATACTTAACTTTGATTACATTGCATAGGCATCTTTGCAGCATCAGTGGACTCTGACGTCCTCTTCAGGTCTTTGTAAGACGTCATGGGGTCACTTTTGAGGCATCTCATTGGGCCCAGTGGTCATATGAGTCACGCTGAACGTCAAGGCCTTGGCGGTGACCCGAGGCACATGATTTCAGATGCAGGCCGGAAGAGGTCTGAACAGGATGCTGGGAAAGACCCATGAGAGTTGAGTATAACTGTTTGTTGTTTTTAATGACCTCCCCTGGTGCCGCATAAGATGGGCCACTACCTATTCGATTATTCAAAAACGTATTGGCCAATGTTTTACTCACTGATCCCCACTTTTGTCACATCTGACTTCCTCTTCTGCTTCGAGGGTGTGGACTCTTAAAGGGGTTGTCAACTTTCAGACCAATATTGACAAACAAATGTACAATAAAATGATATACAATTTTCCAATATACTTTCTGTATCAATTCCTCACGGTTTTCTAGATCTCGGCTTGCTGTCATTCATTCTGTTACTTCTAGGAGATAAGTGTGACCATGGTCATGTGATGAGCACACAGGTGTACAGCTGATTATCAGGCAGCTGTCTGATTATTGTGCTGTGACTATAACGAGCAGCATCTGTGTTCTCATCACATGACATGGACCGTAAATCACATGACCATGGTCAGACTTTTATTCACTAGAAGTAACAGAATGAAAGACAACAAGCAGAGATCTAGAAAACCGTGAGGAATTCATACAGAAAGTATATTGGTAAATTGTATAACTTTTTATTATACAAGCCATGACATTTGTCTCTCAAAATTGGTCTGAAAGTGGCCAAACCCTTTAAGAATGCTGCAGTGCCTCTGGAGGAGAAACTGGAGGCCATATATGACAGGCAGGGGTGAACCTAGCCTCCCTGCTGCCTAAGTTGGTCCTGATATTCATGACCTATCCTAAGGATAGGCCTTCAATCTTAACACTCAGGATAATTCCTTTAACATTACTAAGAATAAATATTTATATTCACATCAAATAATAAATATGATGAATGACATTAAAAAAACCTTCTTGATATGTGTTTTTGGCTTAATTTAGTGACATCACAACCAGTCATCTTGACAAATGAAACAAAGTTTACTACGTCCTTTCCCCTCCCAAGAACATCAGAGAAAACCAGTGGAATAGATGATGCAAAAAACCTCAGCATAGCGGCATCTCAACCACCTTCAACTGAGACACCGCTTAGGACAGTGTCTCAAACTACAGCAGGCCACAGTTCAGAATTTACCACCGGTTCGCCAAGCAAAACCATACTGAAGACTATTGCACCTGTGCCCCATGATCCTGAAATTGAGGTAAATACTGTTTTGGAGTTCATTATTATATACATCAACCTGTGTGTCATAGTCATTGTCCTGCTATTTTCAGTGCATTGGTTCTGAATAATGACATACATGGGCTTGTTTTCCATTACATTGTGTGACACACTGCAATATGGTCCCAATATAGAATTCATGCCTTTATAAAGACTACATTGATGTTGTTATGCCATTTAAGTTAAGGGTGTTTTTCTTATCGGCATTAATACACTGACGAATATATATATATATATATATATATATATATATATATATATATATATATATATATATATATGTTACAGAAAAGCCTCACCTGTTTAAAGAAGACCTGTCATATTGTACAGGCAGTTCTACCTGCAGGCAGTGTGTACAGAGCAAAAGGAGCTGAGCAGACTGAAATAGAGCAGAACCAAACAAAAGAAAAAGGCTGGTTGCAGATCTCACAGACTAGTGTCAATGACTGTATAGTAAAATACAAAAAAGATAGCACTGCAATATCAAAAAACACAAAGGGACTTTTACTAGCCCAGTGCAACTTTTCATTCCTTAGGGTGAGTTCACACGGAGTAACATGCCGCGTGATGTGGCACGTAGACACCGCGTGAGCTTTTGCGGACCGTTCACGCTCCCATTAATTTCAATGGGAGCGTGGATCGTAAACGCGGCGCTATTTTGCGGCCGCAAAATAGCGCCGCGTATAAGATCCCTGCTCCCATTGAAATAAATGGGAGCGTATATGGCCCGCAAAAGCTCACGTGGCGTAGACGTGCCACATCACGCGGCAATTTACTCCATTTGAACCCCCCCTTAATGGATCTTTTTGAAGTAGTGGAATGAATGTAACAAACAAGGTATATATAGCACATGATGTAAAAATACACAATTGTCAGTCAAATGTGAAAGAATTTAAAAATTATTACTTAAATAGATATATGAAGGTGCAAAGTTCCAGTCATTGTCACAAAACAAAGGGCCAGTGCGCAGATGTTATAAAACTACAAAGATCCTAAGTATGTATGAATAGGATGTAGGAAGAGGACATAAGAAGCACAACTTCTGGGAGATAATTGAGCTGGTCACACAACCATGAAAGGCACGCTGTACATATCATCAGGTTGAAAACAGCTATCTTCAGTGTGAGCAAAGATAAGGGCAACCATTGTAATAGATGAAAGAGAAATAAATGATGAATAAATCTGTGAAATGCTGTTGTATAAAACAGGCTACATCATAAAGAAAATAATGAATAAGGTTATAGCTTCTCTTTAGGAAAAATTGAGTGTTACGGGGAGGGCCGGACTCAATATACCCATATCGGAGACAAGTGTATGCCCAAAAACCAAAGGCCACAAAGAATGAAGTCAATAACCGCTATAAAACCCTGCACCAGTTTGCACCCCGAATCTTAGGGCTAGTTCACACGTAAAAACCTCCTGGCTTATTTTGGTCCTGAAAAATATCGCTTCCTAATTAGGAAGCTTTTTTTTGACATTGCCAAGCTTTTTTTGGAGCTTTTTTTTGTAAAAACTGCTTCCAAAAAAAGCCAGGCTGTTTTCACATCCCATAAAGTAAATGGGCTAAAAAAAAACGCTTATTTTTGCAAAAAAACGCGCCTCCCATTCACTTCTATTGCTTTCTTCAGGCGGAAAACGCCTGAAGAAAGGTCATGTCGCTTCTTTTTTCTGCTAGCTGAAAAATAACTAGCAAAAAAAAAAAGCTAGCGGAAAAAAAAAGCTAGCTGTTCACATAGGGCTCCATTGTAAAGGGGCTGATAACCCACAGCAGGCTAAGGATATATAACCATCAGCTTGTTCAATAGGGAAAACTAACCTCTAACCTATATAGATCCAATTTAGGTGCAGCCAAAAATAAGATCACCATCATAAATAAAAATAATAATAAGTAGATGAGATGAAATTAAAATAAACAAATAATAACACCCTCCTTAAGGGGTCACACATCCAAAAACAGTTCTAGTCTAATGCTCACTGACCAGATGACCCTTTTAGTGCTTTGCTATTTCTTATGAAATATGTTTTGTTTAAAAAAAAAAGGGGGGAGGGGGCCACATGGTGGCTCAGTGGTTAGCACTGCAGCCTTGCAACGCTGGGGCCCTGGTGCTCAAATCCCACCAAGGGCAAAAAAAAACATCTGCAAGGAGTTTGTATGTTCTCCCCATGTTTGCATGGATCTCCATCCCATATTCCAAAGACATACTGATAGGGAAAAATGTACATTGTCAGCTCTATGTGGGCTCACATTCTACATTAAAAAAAAAAAAAAACCCACAGTGGCAGAATTGTTGCCAAAGCACTAAGCAGTGTGCACTAAAATGACTGTAAAAAGGCAGTGGACAGGCTAAAGGAGGTGGACGAGGAAATACGTGTGCAAGTACTACTACTAACAATAAAAATGTGCATGGCAACACTGTTGTCAGTAGCCACAGTGTTAGCATACTTCATGAAAATAAAGATGTTTTTGAATCCAGTGAACTACAAATGTTCACTTTGAGTCAGAGTTCTGTATGTTCTTCCTCTGTTGTAACTTGTAATATACCATGCTCAGTGGCATAACTAGGAATGGCGTGGCCCCGTGGTGAACTTTTGACAAAGGGCCCCCCTTCCCCGACCGATGCCAAAGACCTCGACTGACCCCCTCCTACGCATTCCTGCGCGCTGTATTATGTCCCAAAGTGGCCCCTGCACACAATATTATACCCCTTAGTGGCCCCTGCACACAGTATTATGTCCCTTAGTGGCCCCTGCACACAGTATTATGTCCCTTAGTGGCCCCTGTACACACTATTATGTCCCTCAGTGGCCACTACACACAGTATTATCCCGCATAGTGGCCCCTTCACACAGTATTATCCCCCATAGTGGTCCCTTCACACAGTATTATGCCCCAATGTGGACACCCATAAACAATTATACTCTGGGCTCTTTTCAGACCCCAGAGTATAATAATCGGAGACCCAGGGGAGAAAAACATAAAAAAAACACTGTTACCTATCTCCCAACTCTGCTGCAGTCCTCCGGCTTCTGCTGTAGTCCATCTTCAATGACGTCAGACGTCACATGACCCGGGACGCAGGCCGGGGTCATGAGACGTCAGACGACTAGGCCTGAAGTCTTCCCGGATCGTGGAGAGGTAAGTAACAGTGTTTTTTATGTTTCTTACCTCTCCCAGGCCTCCAATCATTATACTCGGGGGTCTGAAAAGTATATTGATAGTGTTTGTGGGGCCCACGGTGTCACTTACCGATCCTGGCCCTACCCAGTAAATAGGGCGTGTTACCAGCTGGAGTAACTAGAGCCAGTAACGGCCTATTAAGGAAAAAAAAAACGCAGCGGTAGCGGCTGTCGCAGGGCCCCTAATGTCCCGGGCCCTGTGGCAGCTGCCTCTGCTGCTACAGCGGTAGTTACACCACTGACCATACTGTCTTCCTGGATTGTAAAGTCGTGCTGGTAGAGTCACTAGGGAGAAATCTATTAAGAATTCTGAAGGAATAAAGACATCTGGAAAGCCATTATGAATCGATATAGACACACAATCCTGTGACTGGTTGGACTCAAAATGCTGAGGCTCAAATGACCACTTTGTCCGTCACTGACCTCGATGATGGCATGGGGAGTACAAATCATATAGCGGCAGTGATGTCACTGGTATTGCACATGTGAGTGCTAAGGCCAGTTATTGAGTGATGTGAGCCTAAGGCTAATGCCCCACATTGTAGAACACAGCTAAAAAAAAACAGTGTTTTATTTTTTTTTCCTGTATTGTTTTGATGGGATTAGCCAAAATCTCATTCAATTTGCTGGTAATATAAAATCCAAGGATTTTTCTGCTGTGTTTTCACAACAGGAAAACCTCTGCTTTTCTGCAATGTGGGGTTTTAGCGTTAAATAGTTAATTCTATGTTCTCCACAAAGCGGAGGCAACAAGGTTTACAAACTGTTTTCAGTCCATGGGGCATTGGATGATGATAACTGCCAAGGCTAAGGAGTAGAGTTGATTTGAATAGTATTCGAAACATAGTTTCAAATACCTCACTCCCATAGGAATGAATGGGAGCGGGCGAACAGCAAGGGGTTAAGCGCCGGCAGCAGGCACCGGCTGCGCGCTGGCTTCTCCAATTCATTCCTGTGCAGCGAGGTATTCGAAACTATAGTTTCGAATACTATTCACTCATCTCTTCTAAGGAGTTTTTTTTCACTTTCTACATAAAAATTGCATATATGCTGCATGAATCAGCACTGTTGATAGTTTGTATTCCTGTACCTGTATAGTTTGAATTTAGGTAAATATTCTCTGTTATGTGTTATAAAGTATTTTTGACCCAACAAATGAAAGTCTGTTCTCCTTTTTCTCCTGTAGGTCAATTGCAAAGCAGAACCTGAAGGATCGTTCATAAAGATTAATATAAAATCCTCAAAAATTTGTGTAAGTCCTTCCCTGAAACTGAATTCTCTGTTCCAGTTATCTTTTCCATTGTTTATTTTCTGACATTTTGTACAAGTTTTTACTATAGAGTACCTATAGAGGAAAATAGCTGAAAAAAAGGAAATAACCAGAGCATGTTGTTTATATAGACATCTCAGCATTTTACTATGAACTTTAACCACTTCCCGCAACAAACTATACTTGTATGTTGCACTGAACGTATAGTCAACACTCAGCGCTGTAACGGTATACTGTATAGTAGATAAGGTTGGATGAAGACATTAGTCCATCAAGTCCAACCTATAACCGTACAGAGTATTACACAGCTGAGACCCGGTCTAGCCACGTAAGTCGTAAAATACTCAGATTCCGGCAGCTTATCCCTTTCAGCGGCAAAATCGCACCCCTTCCTGTCACCACTCAGATCCTTGCGATGAGATTGCAGGGTCCAAAGGGTTGTTATTGCAGCCAGGAGACCAAGCAACGCCTATGGGGAACCTATGTGCACTGTACTGCAATACAATACATTGCATTGGAGACCAGCAAATACCAGGTTCAAACCCCCTTGTGGGACAGGAAAAAAAGTAAAAATAAATAATAATAGTGGTAATAATTAGAGATGAGCGAGTAGTGTTCGATCGAGTAGGTGTTCGATCGAATACTACGGTATTCGAAATACTCGTACTCGATCGAACACTACTAGCTGTTCAAAGTTTAAGGTTCGATGCAGAACCAGCGTTGATTGGCAGAATGCTATACATTCTGCCAATCAACGCTGGTTCTTCACTTACCTCTAGAAGTCTTCTCCGTGCAGCGTCTTCCAGCTGGAATTCACTCTGCCTAGGCATCCGGTGCACCCGATGCCTAGGCAGAGTGAATTCCAGCCGGAAGAAGATGCGGGGACGCTGCGCCGGGAGAAGACTTCAAGGAGAATCCAGCCCAACCGTCACTCGTGGATTTGGTAAGTATAATCTTATAGAATTTTGCGTACCCCTGAAACGAGCATTTCCCCCCATAGACTATAATGGGGTTCGAAATCCGCTCGAAAAGTCGAACAGTGTGTGGCTGTTCGAATTGGATTTCGAACCTCGGACATTTTAGTGTTCGCTCATCTCTAGTAATAATAATAATAGTAATAATAAAGCTAAAATAAACCACCTTCTAATTAAAAAATACAATGTAAACAAATATGTTGGTATTCCCAAGTGCATTTAATTCAGCACTATCCAATAGTGTTATGTATCCCAAATGGTGAATGCCATAGAAAAATAATATATAGCACAATGAGCAAATTAATGTGTTTTGGTACCCTTGCTTCCCGCCAAAAAAATAGAGAAAAAAAAGTGATCAAAAAGTCATACATACCAAAAATTGGTACTAATAAAAACTTCAACTTGCCCCACAAATAATGAATCTCTACATATTTCCATCAACTAAACAGTAAAAAATTTTGTAGGTGTCAGAATACAGTGACCACAAGAAAAACATTACTTTTAGAAAAATTACATTTTATTAGTGAACGTGGTAAAACATAATAAAACCAACATAAATTTGCTATTGCTGCAATTGTAATGATTCACTAAACAAAGTTGCCATGTCATTTTTATTGTAATGTGAATGTTGCAAAATATAATCCCTTATGTATCAAGAGAAAGATTTAAAAAAAGTTATGAATTTTGGAAAGTGGAGGAAAATATGAGAAAGTCATTGAGCATTAACGTCTAATTTACCATGTGTCTTTAAACAGTCAAAGTAATACTTAGTAATATGTGTAAAGCCAGCCTTATCCTTGCTTTCTCAATAGGTTTTCTTACTTCAGAAATTTAATCTGGGTCTTTTATATTATATTCATGTCATGTATTTAACTTTTGGAGAATTATATACTTAACAAAAAACCATTTCTGGTGACTACCTCTTGAAGCTCATGAAGAGAATGCCAAGAGTGTACAAAGCAGTAATCAAAGCAAAAGGTGGCTACTATGAAGAACCTAGAATATAAGACATATTTTTAGTTGTTTCACACTTTTTTCTTAAGTATATAATTCCACATGTGTTACTTCATAGTTTGATACCTTCAGTGTGAATCTACAATTTTCATAGTTATGAATATATATATATATATAGTTAGAGAGATATATGTTTCATACATACAGTACAGACCAAAAGTTTGGACACACCTTCTGAAACAACTGAAAATATGTCTTATATTCTAGGTTCTTCAAAGTAGCCACCTTTTGCTTTGATTACTGCTTTGCACACTCTTGGCATTCTCTTCATGAGCTTCAATAGGTAGTCACCGGAAATGGTTTTTTGTTAAGTATATAATTCCACATGTGGTAATTCACAGTTTTGATGCCTTCAGTGTGAATCTGCAATTTTCATAGTCATGAAAATACAGAAAACTGTTTGAATGAGAAGGTGTCTGTACTGTGTGTATGTATTTTTTTTAATTTTTTTTTTTGAGATAAGATAACAGGCAGGGTGCAGGTAGCTTGATATAACTCTCTCCCAGTTTCCTCACTTATCTGTTGTCCAGTGCTGTTAGGGAATAGACCTTAAGCCGGGCTCATTACTGGGTCATAAAAGGCTGTAGATCTTGGGAGTGAGAGGAGGCACCTGGGTCTGTCTGGAGAAATACTGTCAGATGAGACCAAACTGTGACTTGTTGTGGTATTTGTTTTGTTCATCTGGCTGGTAGTAAGCCACACGTATAGTTAGGATGATTTTTGTCTTTCCTTTTGCCTAAAATAAGGATGTATTATGCACAGAGGTAAAACCCTGTTTTCACCAGACATGCTGTTCCTACATCTGACTGTCTGGGCCCGCACCACTGTTGCTGCTGAGCTATTTTCTCCACTATATGTATATACCAGAATTTAATTACTACCCTATAAATATATATAATACATAAATTCATGCATGTCATTTCTGTTCAACGCATTTTAAATGACCAAAACTTATTCCTTAATCATATTTTGTCCAAATAGTTGTTTTTATACTTGTGCTGACCAACACTGCCATCTGCATGTGCTTTTAAGAATTACATTTCCGTAGATTGTACTTTCAACATTAGTTCTCTTTTCCATCTTTGTATATACACTCACGGCCAAAAGTTTTGAGACAAACTAATTTTGGTTTTGACTAATTTTGCTGCTTAAGTGTTTTTAGATCTTTTAATCAGATCTTTCTCTGGTGTACTAAAGTATTTCAATTTTACTGACAAATACATCAAGCTTATGCAAAGACTCAATATTTACAATGCTGACCCTTATTTTTCAATTTTTCACCCTGGAAACTTCTGGACCAGATCCTTACTGATGACAACCATTCTTCCCTAATCAGTGCTTGGAGTTTATCACAGTTTCTGTGTTTTTATCCATCCACTTTTTTAGTATTGAACATGTTCTCATTAGGATTGAGATCTGGAGAGATTCTAGGCCAAAATTTCACAGGAGAAAATAACTTTATCCCAACCTCTGCAGTCCAATCTTGTACGTCCTACTAAATGTCAGTCTGTTCTTGTTTTTTTGTTTGTTTGTTTGTTTGTTTATGTTTTTTTTTTAAGAGAAGTGGCTTATGGAAAAATAGTTGCCCAGAAAAGAAAGGGTGAGCGCTACCATTAGTCCTGTGTCATGCCAACAAGTAAAGCATCCCGAGACCATTCATGTATTCAGCAATTTGGTAATGAATAGAGATGAGCGAACACTAAAATGTTCGAGGTTCGAAATTCGATTCGAACAGCCGCTCACTGTTCGAGTGTTCGAATGGGTTTCGAACCCCATTATAGTCTATGGGGAACATAAACTCGTTAAGGGGGAAACCCAAATTCGTGTCTGGAGGGTCACCAAGTCCACTATGACACCCCAGGAAATGATACCAACACCCTGGAATGACACTGGGACAGCAGGGGAAGCATGTCTGGGGGCATAAAAGTCACTTTATTTCATGGAAATCCCTGTCAGTTTGCGATTTTCGCAAGCTAACTTTTCCCCATAGAAATGCATTGGCCAGTGCTGATTGGCCAGAGTACGGAACTCGACCAATCAGCGCTGGCTCTGCTGGAGGAGGCGGAGTCTAAGATCGCTCCACACCAGTCTCCATTCAGGTCCGACCTTAGACTCCGCCTCCTCCAGCAGAGCCAGCGCTGATTGGCCGAAGGCTGGCCAATGCATTCCTATGCGAATGCAGAGACTTAGCAGTGCTGAGTCAGTTTTGCTCAACTACACATCTGATGCACACTCGGCACTGCTACATCAGATGTAGCAATCTGATGTAGCAGAGAAGAGGGTGCACTAGAACCCCTGTGCAAACTCAGTTCACGCTAATAGAATGCATTGGCCAGCTCTGATTGGCCAATGCATTCTATTAGCCCGATGAAGTAGAGCTGAATGTGTGTGTTAAGCACACACATTCAGCACTGCTTCATCACGCCAATACAATGCATTAGCCAGTGCTGATTGGCCAGAGTACGGAATTCGGCCAATCAGCGCTGGCTCTGCTGGAGGAGGCGGAGTCTAAGGTCGGACCTGAATGGAGACTGGTGTGGAGCGATCTTAGACTCCGCCTCCTCCAGCAGAGCCAGCGCTGATTGGCCGAATTCCGTACTCTGGCCAATCAGCGCTGGCCAATGCATTCTATTAGCCCGATGAAGTAGAGCTGAATGTGTGTGCTAAGCACACACATTCAGCACTGCTTCATCACGCCAATACAATGCATTAGCCAGTGCTGATTGGCCAGAGTACGGAATTCGGCCAATCAGCGCTGGCTCTGCTGGAAGAGGCGGAGTCTAAGGTCGGACCTGAATGGAGACTGGTGTGGAGCGATCTTAGACTCCGCCTCCTCCAGCAGAGCCAGCGCTGATTGGCCGAATTCCGTACTCTGGCCAATCAGCGCTGGCCAATGCATTCTATTAGCCCGATGAAGTAGAGCTGAATGTGTGTGCTTAGCACACACATTCAGCTCTACTTCATCGGGCTAATAGAATGCATTGGCCAATCAGCGCTGGCCAATGCATTCTATTAGCTTGATGAAGCAGAGTGTGCACAAGGGTTCAAGCGCACCCTCGGCTCTCCTACATCAGAGCCGAGGGTGCGCTTGAACCCTTGTGCAGCCTCAGCTCTGCTACATCAGAGCCGAGGGTGCGCTTGAACCCTTGTGCACACTCTGCTTCATCAAGCTAATAGAATGCATTGGCCAGCACTGATTGGCCAGAGTACGGAATTCGGCCAATCAGCGCTGGCCAATGCATCCCTATGGGAAAAAGTTTATCTCACAAAAATCACAATTACACACCCGATAGAGCCCCAAAAAGTTATTTTTAATAACATTCCCCCCTAAATAAAGGTTATCCCTAGCTATCCCTGCCTGTACAGCTATCCCTGTCTCATAGTCACAAAGTTCACATTCTCATATGACCCGGAATTGAAATCCACTATTCGTCTAAAATGGAGGTCACCTGATTTCGGCAGCCAATGACTTTTTCCAATTTTTTTCAATGCCCCCGGTGTCGTAGTTCCTGTCCCACCTCCCCTGCGCTGTTATTGGTGCAAAAAAGGCGCCAGGGAAGGTGGGAGGGGAATCGAATTTTGGCGCACTTTACCACGCGGTGTTCGATTCGATTCGAACATGGCGAACACCCTGATATCCGATCGAACATGTGTTCGATAGAACACTGTTCGCTCATCTCTAGTAATGAACAATGCTTTTTCCTACATAATGGGGCACCATGTCACAAGACAAAATTGATAACTAAGTGCCCCTGTGAACAAAAAAAAATACATATTGAGAATTCCTATTGAGAAACTGTGATCAATCCTCAATAAAGGGATTGGACAAACAAAAACATAGAAATTGTGGTACACTACAAGCACTGATAAGGTAAGAATGGGTTGTCATCAGTCAGGATTTGGTCCAAAAGCTGATATCCAACATGTCAAGGTTAGAGATGAGCGAGTAGTGAAGTATTCGATATCCGATATTCGTTTCGAGTAGCCCCTCAATATTGGACTATTCGACCGAATATCGAATCCCATTATAGTCTATGGGGAAAAAATGCTCGTTTCAGGGGAAACCACAATTCGACTAAGGCTGCATGCACACGGAGTTACGCCGGGCTTGTAAAAATACTCATTCACAGCCATACACGCGAGCGCAGCGGATGGCTCCCGAACACTTCCCATTCACTTCAATAGGAGCGCTCGTAATGCTGGTTTAAAAAGTTTTGAAATGGGCATAATTCTACTCCAGTGCAGCATAGAAACATTTAAAGATCTAAAAACACTGAAGCAGCAAACTTTGTGAAACCCAGAATGTATGTCAGATTCATAACCTTTGGATTTCTTAAACTCTAGGAATTTTCTTTGGCCTGAACAGATTTCATGTTCCACCCTCTCTACACTGTATTATCTAGGTGTGGTTATTATACAGTGTAATATATAACTGTTAAGGGTTGCTGGGAGTAATAACACCTTTCTGTTCATCTAGGAAAAGGATGCCAAAGAGTATGAAAAAGATACAAAGGAAATATTGAAGCAGGTTTGCACAGCTATAAAACCTGGATACCAGCCAAACAAGGATGAGTGTCATATAGATTTTGGAAATAGAGATCCTCTTCAGCTGGTGATTGTAGATGCCTATGTGAAAAGTAAGTTAAAAAAAGTTCTTTGCAGTACACATGAAAAGTCGCTTCATGTACACAGCTAGTGTTTGTGACTTACCTAAGTCTACATTACTGTAATAATACAATAGCTCAGAGTTCAAGGGGTTTTACAGGGAATAAAGGAAAATCCTAAAACACAAGCAAACAAAATTTTATCTCTCACCGATCCCTCACTGCCCTGGCCCAGATTAGGCCCAGATCTTACCTGCTGACAGGTGAGTATAATTTTTTTTTTTTTTTTTTAATTACCTCCATCGGACTGGCATCTATTGGAAAGGAGCCCAGCGATTGCCAGGCCTCTTTTCATTAGCAGTATGTATAGCAGTTGGGGAACTAGGCTTTCCCTGGAGCTTGGGGTCCCAGCACTTGCCTGGGTAAGTCGGGTTCTGACACCGGCCATCACTCAATCAGATGCAGCCAGTATCAGTGATCATATCACACCACTTTTCTGCTCCTGCCTGACATTGCCCTGCTCCTAGTACAGAGCCTAACTAGCATATCAGGCACCAAAACAAACAGCATTGATTGCTCAGGAACAGTGGGGGCAAGAGAGAAAAAAAATTCAATCTGTGCTAAAATCAGTGGAGAAGTACCTACAGTGGGTATGGAACGTATTCAGACCCCTTTAAGTTTCACGCTTTGTTTCATTGCAGCCATTTGCTAAAATAAAAAAGTTCATTTTATTTCTCATTAATGTACACTCAGCACCCCATCTTGACAGAAAACAACAAATGTAAAAAAAGTATTCAGACCCTTTGCTCAGTATTGAGTATTTGCACCTGTTTGAGCTAGTACAGCCAGGAGTCTTCTTGGGAATGATGCAACAAGTTTTTCACATCTGGATTTGGGAATCCTCTCCAGTTCTGTCAGGTTGGATGGTGAACGTTTGTGGACAGCCATTTTCAGGCCTCTCCAGAGATGCTCAATTGGATTTAGGTCAGGACTCTGGCTGGGCCAGTCAAGAATAGTCACAGAGTTGTTCTGAAGCCGCTCCTCTGTTATTTTAGCTGTGTGCTTAGTAGTCGAATCTGGTTCATGATGAAGCAGTTTGTCTATTTCTATTTTTGACATCTGTGACAACATTTTTATGATTTGTAGCAACATACTCTGCTGACATTAAATTTTACCTTGGTTAAAATGGCCTGTATGGAGTAGAACTATGGCTTTTAAAAAGTCGAATTTCATATACATTAATCTCAAATGTTCACTCTACTTTTAGCAACAGACATCAATGGCTTAAATACCATTAATATTGGTGCAAATAGTAATTATTGTAGGTCACACAGGAGATAGACAGAGGAAAGACTCTGATAACTGCTAGAAAGTGTTATGTATGTTTAATGTCCCTGTCATATTACTGGAAACATGATTCATGATGGTTCTCCTGTGCAGATACAACACCGATTAATCCTGGAACACAGTCTGTAACTATTAAAGGAAGTACAAAACCTACATGTAAAAAACTTTTTTTTTTCTTTAAAGGTACCTTAAATCGAGATGAGTTGTATGCATCACTGAAACACCTTAAAAAGGCAAGTGGTTCCTCATTCCTTTTCACTTGTGAAAGTTCAATGACTTATTCACACGGTTGTGTTCTGTCTCTGCAATACCGTCCAAAGGCTCCTGAAGTTGCAAAGCACTGGTGTTCCAAACTGACATGAATCTGTGAGCTTGGTACTGTAGTATTTTGGCCATTTGGCAGCTCACCTTATCATAACTCACTATGATACGAGGACTTCCATTCACATGGCCATGGCCAGTCCAGACGGCACTCTACGTGTTTCACAGACAGAACATGGTCGCAAGAATAAGCCCTAATTCGATGAACTATAACATAGTGCTAAGTAAAGGTTGATGGATTCTGACTGCTTCAGTACAATCCACCTTTTCTTTCTTCACGATTCTCTTGTTCAAATCCCCGAATATATCTTTAAACTTAAAAAAAAAACACAGTAAGTTTGCATTATTTGTCACAGAAGAGTTGTCAAGTTAGATAAGATAGTCTAAAGATGATACAGATTTATAATTCAAAATCTGACACATTTTAAGAATGTCAAGCTCATATCTGCACATTCTTAGGCTGCATTCACATGGAGTAACGCCGGCCGTAATTTGAGCTTATTTTTACAGGCGTAGAAATCCGAGGGTCGCGTTAACGTTGCATTTACATGGCGTTTTTTTACTATGAGCGCATACGCTGTATTTTCTGCTCGCATACACGCTCCGTTAAAAAACGCGGAGCGTTTACGCAAGCAAAAAACACTGCGTAAATGCAACGTTAACGCAACCCTTGGATTTCTACGCCTGTAAAAATAAGCTCAAATTACGGCCGGCGTTACTCCGTGTGAATGCAGCCTTTCTATTAAGACATTATTAGACAATCTGCCCCCATGTGTATGTTTGTGGTAGGAAGATTAATATGGGGACATGGTTGACAGTAATGATGGTATTCTCTGCACAGAATCTTTGCAGAACATATTGTTGCTATGTAAACAAGAGGAAATTGTTTCATATGCTCCACATGTACAATGCAAGAGACAAAGTTAGTCACCGTCTTTTAACAAAGTGCAATTTTGCTGTGATGGCAGTGCAAAAGCCAACAGACACAAAAATGCAGCAGTGCTCTGCAAAGAATTGATACAGTATATATGTAGACATTTAAGGGTTAGTTCACACGGTGGAAAAGGTTTCTGCTGTGTGATTTCTCCGCGCGGCATCCCACTCCTGATGAGGCCCGAATGAATGGACCTAATCAGAAGTGAGTCTCATGCCGCAGCTGAGTCAATTGCAGAATCCATAAGAAGATAGGGCATGTCACTTGTTTTTCCCTCTAGCTGAAAAAAATCGCTAGTGGGGAAAAAAAAAAAGTGAGCGGCTCTCATTGAAATGAATTGGAGCCTTTTTTGCAGGTGAATTTTGATGCAGATTCCGTGTCAAAATCTGCCTGCAAAAAACTCAGTGTGAACATACCCTAACATTTTTAATATAAGTACTTAGTATAGTATAAGGGCTTGTTCACATCTGCGCCTGGGGTCTCCGTTTTGCAGGTTTCCATTTCCTGTTCGAAACTGGACAGTAGACCGAAACCTGCAGTTAGTTTTCAAACCCATTCATTTGAATGGGTTTGGAAACTATCCAGCCGTGAGCACCAGCGTTTTGTGCTCTCCGTGGCAAAACCGTTTTTTTTTTTTTTAACCAGACACAAAGTTGGACATGCAGGACTTTGTGTCCGGTTAAAAAAAATCCAGTTTTGCCGCGGAGAGCAAAAAACGCTCACCAGCGCTCATGGCCGGACACGGTCTACCGACAGAAGACGGAAACCTGGAAACGGAGATCGGGCGCTGGTGTCAACCCAGCGTTAGTTGTAAAGCTACTGTATATTTACTGTATGTATAACTCAGACTTATTAAATTACATGTGCAAGACAACCTCACTTAGATAGGTATACTGCACTGTGCATGTGACTGCTCTCTCTTACACCTGAATCTACACTATATGCTACAAATGTAGCTTCAGTGATACTGTGATATCAGTTTGTGATGTAGTACAGCAGCACTTAAATTTAGTTGAACATTTCACACACCCAATACTGTTGCTATGAATCATTTTCTCCGCTTATTGATAATGATACTTTTAATTTTCAGGACAATTCCTTTCTGTTTCAATATGATGACGCAAAATATGAAGAAGAAGATGTTGTGAGCATTCCCCTCATCAGTGCTATAGTCTCCCTGGCAGTGCTACTACTGATTGCTGCCGCTGTTTATGGGTGTTGGCATCAAAGGCAAACCCGCAAAAGAGAACAGGTAACTTTTTTTATGGTGTATGGTATGTGTAGTTAATATACTGAATGCATGCAAGCCCATTACAGGAGTTAACAGCCAAAGATAATGTTAGTTTATTAAAATAAATGATTCTCTTTTGCTACCCTAACTCTACATCTATAGTAGATACAGTGGCAAAAGGCCAATTGGCGTATTCTCATCCACCCATAGTGATCTTCATAAAAGAAAAATAGGAAGGATAGCATTGAAAGGTAGGCATTTGTGGGCTGCCCGCCACAGATATAGACCATTCAGCACATGCTCAAGTAGGTTCAGTCAGCTTTCTATACTGAATGTCTACAAACCAGCCACGTCATTTAGCCAAAGGTAATGTAACATTATCAGAGGCAATATTCAGTGCGGCTCTAACCCTGGACCTAAATTTCATACATCTGAATAGATTGCATCTCCCAGGTCTCTTTCTGTATGTTCTTCACATGGCTGCTGTCATCCTATACCTAATGCAGACCATGTACCATGATCTTTCCATGGTTATTGATCAGTCATGAGTCCTTTCTACAGTCATAGAAAAAAAAATGGATAGTAGCCTTCTCAATGAAGTGTTATTTTGCAGAAGATTCACTGTATAAATATATACATGTGCACATTTGCAGACATACATTTTTATGGGCTTTTTATGTGGTTATTTTTGTAGTCAACTTTCATATAAATTTTTCCAAAAATAAGAGCAAAATTTCTTAGAGCAGAGCGTCTCAATATAATACTCCAGATTTACTAATGGCTAGAAAGCAGGCAATTTGAATTTATGCCAGATTTATCACAGTGACTAGACGATAAATCTGCCATATCTTTAGATATTTTGCTATTTTGGAGAATTGTGACATATTTAAGTTGCACCCATTTTTCTGGGAATCCATACCAACGTGTCTAACACAATGAAGAATTTTATCCCAAACTAGATGCGCCAAATTGTGCCAGACATATATCATGTTTATGCCGGTGTCCAATCGTAACGACAATAGTCATATAAGCCAATGGGTTTTTTTATTAGCCAAAGGTCAAATGGTGACACATCTTACACTGGTACAGTGACATACCTGGTATACCCCAAACGGTACTTTCACCTAAGAATGTATGTTGGAAGTTTGGGTATACAAAATTACAAAAGTAAAGGGATTATTTGCAGCATCTTTGATTAGGAATGAATGAATGAATGAATGAATGAATGAATGAAAAAAAAGATATATATATATATATATATATATATATATATATATATATATCCACCTTGATAAATAGATTTCAAATATTCATGAAAGTATTGAAGTTTTTAGTGCAGAAAAAAAGATCATTGTGAATTTTATTCTCTCTCTAGAGACTCACTGAAGAGCTGCAGACCATGGAAAATGGTTATCATGACAATCCAACCCTTGAAGTCATGGAGACCTCGCCGGAGATGCAGGAGAAAAAGGGTGGCCCTAATGGAGAGCTTGGGGACAGCTGGATTGTTCCACTTGATAACCTGACAAGAGAAGATTTAGATGATGAGGAGGACACCCACTTATAAAAATAAGTAAAAACCAATAAGACTAAATGGAAGAACCACCAATACAAAGTGCATTAAATAGTTCATCAAACAAAAGAAGTTCTACTAAGAGCAACACATTCATAGGAAGTGTCCCACAGAACAAGCACCTCCTGCCTCCAGCTCTGTCCCATACATAACCAAAGGTTTGGCAAATGCCGTTCATTGAAATTTGTGGTGCCACAGACTATGAAAGAGAACAGCTCTTCAACCATACTGCTGACAGTACAAGCAGAAAGCTGTTTAAACATTTGTGACATTCAAAGTTGGGACTTTACCACGGAATTGTTTAATAAATAAGGTGACATTTATTTGACTCCGTTATAAACAGGGGGCAACGTGTTACTGGGTTTGAGGAATGGATTTCATTTGGTCCAGACTTTCAATGATTTATTCAATTTTTCATTAGGGTCTGCTGTACTAAGGTATTCTTCTATAAGGGATAAACCACTGGAATGTGATTATGGGTGTATATATGACTTCATAAAACCATCATAATATTCTGTTTTGATGTAGTCACATGTATTATCTTCAAGAGCAGAAATAGAAAACGTATTACAATGGTCCAGAACTCATAGGGACAGATTTATCAAAATGGTCTGAAAGCAAAATCGTCTCAGTTGCCCTAGTAACCAATCACAGGGCAGCAGCAGAATACACAATAAAGTGGCGGCATGATGGTTTCTAGGGACAACTAAGACAGTTTTGCTTTTAGACCATTTTATTAAAGTGTCCCCATAGTGTTTCTCTAGTCAATCACCACATACATTACTAGTCGGTAAACCAGTCATCCACAACGCACTACAGATGCTTCTCGAATTAACAGATACATTCATAGTTTTTAATATAGGTCTTCTAGAAATTGATAATGAATGAAGATTTCTAGAAGGGTGACATAATCGGCCATAAAAACTCTACTTCACATCTCACTAGAATCTCTTTCTGCTTGAGGGATAAAATGTTGACTTTTTAAAAAATTTTTACTATGCCTTTCAGTAGAGGAAGTAGATCTCAATGTGTGTCCTCTTTGTTATTTGTCTGTTTAGGATGTCCTCAGTTTTCGGGAGGATAAGAATGAAACAAGTAGCAAAACAAGGCCCAGCCTGAAAAAAATAGTACCGCAATGTAAAGACAAAGTAGCATGGACAAGGCTGTGTGTCAGGGACAGATAGGCAGTGGTGTACTGTATGTGAGGAAAGAACTTCACTCCACCTGACACCGTAGGGTCAGTATTGTGGTAGACGAATTGTCCATCCCTGCACTTCGCTCTACCCAGGGGGAGGGAGAAAAGCACTTCTCATAACATGGGTGAGAAAAACCAAAGGTTCACCATATCACATTGGCTCAAGAAGTACAGAATACATCTGGCATCTTCAGGCATGTGCCTTTAATGCTGTCCAGTCCAATATGTCAAGCGTCATGCTGGTTGCATTTATTTATTCTATAACAATCAAATTATTGGCATTTCCCCAAAATTGTTACAGTGGACCAAATATTGTGTAAGATTTGCACAATAAATAAAGCAGCACTTTTCTCTCCGCATGTTTCGTGCAGAAACTGAGCGGAAACCACACGGACTCATTATAGTCTATGGAGTCCGTGTGGTTTCTTGGCTAACCGATTTTTAATGAGTTTAGGTTTCTGTTTGGGTCCCCAACAGGACTTCCTTAACGGAAACTCGAATGCTGATGTGAACTGGGCCTTAGAGAACACAACAAGATCACTGCCATATTCTTCTATATACTATTCATCTCTGAAACTTAACAGAGCGACAAAGATATATCCAGACTATATCAGCTAATGAACGATCAAACAAGTACAACCTCACAGCGCAGCCTCTAGGGTCATTTATAGCAACTTGTTTTTTTTGTTTGTTTTTTTAAGGGATAGTTAATCTTTGCAGACAACCTTTATTGAGAATGGGACCTTGGGTGGTGGCGGTCATGGTTAAAAGACCTAACTGACTGGATCTTAATGTAAATATTTTATTTTTTAAATTTAAATATAAGCCACAAGTACCCTCACTAAAAAATAAAACGTATCAAGATATACAAGAAAAATCCGCAAAACAGGCAGATGTGTAAATTGCAGGTGTGGACTGATTAGATACTGGGCCTCGCTGTGGAGCAAAGCACTGCCCCTAACTGCTGGTGTCACGACCTGAGGAGCTATCACATAGGATAGCTAATCACAACGTACACTAACAGCTTAGCAATGTGTATAGGATATGCTTGCGGCAACTTTAATTTTTCAGTAGCATAATGCTCACCCACACGGCAAGAGCTTCCAGTGAATGTCTGTCAGATTGTAACACTTCCTTGGCTTGCCCAGTTGCCAAATTTATCAGCAATCAAGCATTTGTGGGACCAACTGAGATGCCAGCTTTGGCAACCTGTGAGTTGAGGTTATACGGGTCTAGCTGATTCGGTGAACAAATGTGCCACAGGATACCATACCGAACTTGTATGCCTCCGTGATGAATAATATCCAAGTTAGCATCCAAGCTAGAGCCAGCCCAGCAGTATACTAGAGCCTCCTTTCAATTGTACAGTTTTCTTAAACACATACTTTAGCTCTAAGGGTGGGTTCACATTACCATTGTTATTGTCCGTCACTCTCACCAGTCATAGGAGGAAAGAAACAGACATCAAATGATCGATACAGATGGAGCCCCCTGGTCCATCTGCATTCTCCCTAAATTTTACAAACATGGGTGATTGCTTTCTTCCATGGTTTTTTTTACCTTTCTGACAGAAGAAAAAGTTGTGCATGCACAGAAGATAGCATCCCTCATGTTGTTTACCTAAGTGTCAATGGGAACGGACACAGACGGAGGGACCTCCACCTTGTGTCTATTACTCTGCTAGAGTTAATAACAGCAACAGACATTAACCATGGTAATGTGGACCCGGCCTAATATTGTAATCGCTTACATATACTATCATTACATTTACACATAAGATTTCATTTGATACCAACAATTCCTCTTTGGTGCATTATTTATTTTGTCAGTGAGTTTATAGTGTTTATTTCCAAGCAGTTATCTGCTATTCTGAAGGATGTTTGCATGTACTGGAATTGGGAGCATAGAATGTAATCCAATACCAAAAATTGGACTCCTTAGGCAGACTTAAGTGCCAAGGACAGCCACAAGAGAATTTGGTTACCCTACAACTCAAGTTCTTTGGTTTCTCAATACTCCTAATTACTAAAGGGAGACTCTTCTAGTGAATACATATTGGGGTTACTCGCACTCTCTTTTGTACCAGCAGGTGGTCATATGAGACCTGAGTTTTCCAGATAAAAGGATAGTGGTGTTAGGCTTCATAGAGTATACCAGTCATTATAAAAATGCACTACAATTGTTTCTCTTGTAACTGAAACAGGATGAAGGATATGCTTGAATGATAGCAAATTCTTTTAGGATTGTGCATCACTGTACGTGAGACTTACCAGAGGAAGAATTGAGTTTTATATGTAAATGAGAATTGCAAGGATCTTCCTCCCAGCACATTACTTTTTTGTACAAATTTTTTGCTAAGTATTATTTAGAATGCTGCAAAATCTTATCTATAACAAGGCATAGTATTATCCATGTGAAAGAAATTCACTTTGCACTGTCAGCATTACCAATAAGATATTTGGTCAAAGGGAAGCATTGCTCCACAATTAGAATATTGAGGGCAACTTTATTTTTCATGAATTGTTAATTCTGAATGTTTTATAATAGGAACAGGGGTCTGCTACACTGGAAATGACTGAACTGGATTATTATGTTAGTTTCCTCTAAATTCATATATTGAAATGTATAATAAACTTCTGATCCACAATGTTGTACTGGTGTTACTTTTCATCAAAGAAGAAAACTTAGCAATGATACATCAATAAACACTTAACTTTAACTTAATTCAGTACAAAAAAAAAAAACCACGTAGCACATATTAGAATTGCACCTCACATATATGGTGCAAAGTGTTAATAAAAAGCCCATTGCAAATTGAAGCTAATCCACGTACACAGTGGAAGAAATGTATATTCATTGGGACCCAAGAACTTAGTGAAAAAGGTGCAGAACGTGCAAGAGTGTGCAGAATAGAAATTCTTCCATCACAAACGGATGAAGAGATGGCATCAGATGCAATGCCGTAACTAAGTCTTGTGGGCCCCGGTGCAAAGTTTGATTGGGGCCTTTACCCCTCCCTATAGCGTATTCATGATAGCAATGGTTATGGGTTCTACAGTAGCATCCCAGAGACTTAAAAGGATTACAACTATAGTAACCATAACTGCTATAATCAAGAATATGATGCATTCCTTCAAACAACTGATCAGCTATTCCATCTCAGCTTTCCCTCATCTCTTCATATTGTCGTTTACATAACCATCTGCACATAGCTCTATGTACCAGCACACAGCTCTCTGCATACCCATTGGCATTCCTATATCTTCTTCCCTTGTTCTGTCTAGGTAAGAAACTTGTGTGTAGACTTTCCAATCACATGACTGTATCTCTGGTAAGAACTGGCTGTCTTTTTGCACAGTGATAGCACTGATTGCATTTTGAGCTGTACACTTAGGCACTGCAAGTATCTGCTAGGGAAGGGGGAAGGTCTTATCTGATGGAATTTATTGATAACAGGACAGGGCAGCTTGCAATGTTGAGCAACTTGTTAAGTTGAATTAAGCAACTTGAACTAGATTTTGTTCATGTAAACCAAATTGTAGCATTTTAAAGTTGCAGCAAATTGGAGAAATATATACACAGCAGAAATGCTGCGATTTCCAAAAGCAGAAAGTTTTTGGAAATCACAGCATGTCAATTACACATAAAGAAACACTGGCAGTTTCCATATAGATATAATTGAAGCAGAAAGTCTGTAGTGGACTTTGTGAAAAAGCGCTGCGGGAAAACTACGATGTGTTTCCACCACAGTTTTTCTTTTTCATTGCAGCCTGCTACGTGGGGTCTTAGCCTTAAAGTCATCTAACTACCAGGGTAACAGGGGTAGCGGCAGCCACAGGGCCTGGGACATTAGGGGCCCGGCGACAGCCGCTACCGCTGCTCTCCATGCTCCATACAGGCATCGGGCCTAGTTGTGTAATGTCCCCAACGTCACTTGACCGGGACCTGCGTCCCGGGTCATGTGACACTCGTATGTCATTAACCCCTTAGAGACACAGCCCAAAAGTGACTTAAGGACCAGGCCTCTTTTTTCAAATCTGACATGTGTCACTTTAAATGGCGATAACTTTGAGACGCTTTAACTTACACAAGTGATTCTGAGATTGTTTTTTCGTAACACATTGTACTTCATGTCAGTAGTAAATTTTCGTCGATATGTTTTGTCTTTAATTATGAAAAATAGGAAATTTGGTGAAAATTTTGAAAAAAATGCAGTTTTCAAACTTTGAAATTGCAAGCCTTTCAAATAGAAAGTCATACTACCCGAATTTTTTCATAAATATAATTAACCATGTCTCTGATTTATGTAGCAATCAAATTTTAAGCACCCTTTCATTTTTTTCAGATATTATAAGGCTTACAAGTCAAGCAGTAATTTTCCAAATTTTCAAGAAAATTTCCAAAACACATTTTTCAAGGGACCAGTTCAGTTCTGAAGGGAACTTGAAAGGCCTCTCTAATAAAACCCTCCAAAAGTCACCCCATTCTAAAAACTGCACTCCTGAAAGAATCTAAAACAGCAGTTAGAAAGTTTCTTAACCCTTTCAGCATTTCACAACAATTAAAACAAAATGGAGGTCAAATTTACATTTTTCAATTTCTGTCACTAATATATTCATTTAGCCCTAGAATTTACACATTTACTAAGGTTTAAAGGAGAAACTGCACCCCACATTTTGTTACACAATTTCTCCCGAACACGACAATACCCCATATGTGCTGGTACCCTAATGTACGGGCACACGGTCGCTCTCAGAACAGATGGAGCACTAATTGGATTTTGTAGGCCAGATTTTGCTAGAATATTTTTCAGGCGCCATGCCCCGATTGCAAAGCCCCCAAGGTGCCAAAACAGTGGAAAACCCCAAAATGTCACCCCATTTTGGAAACTAGACCCCTCAAGGAATTTATCAAGGGGTATAATGAGCCCTTGGACCCTACAGGTGTTTCACAGATTTTTTTACCATTGAGATGTGAAAATGAAAAATTACTTTTTTTTATAATAAAATGTCACTGTAGCCCCAAATTTTTCATCTTCACAAAGGGTTAAAGGAGAAACTGCACCCCACATTTTGTTACACAATTTCTCCCGAACACGACAATACCCCATATGTGCTGGTACCCTAATGTACAGGCACACGGTCGCTCTCAGAGCGGATGGAGCGCTAATTGGATTTTATAGGCCAGATTTTACTAGAATACTTTTCAGGCACCATGTCCCTTTTGCAGAGCCCCCAATGTACCAAAACAGTGGAAACCCCCAAAATGTCACCCCATTTTGGAAACTATACCCCTCAAGGAATTTACCAAGGGGTTTAGTGAGCCCTTTGACCCTACAGGAGTGTAACAGAATTGGCCCAACAAAAGGAAAAGTGACATTTTTTGCTATAAAATGTAGCTTTAACCCCAAATTATGCATTTCCACAAGGGGTTAAAAAAGAAAATGCACCCCACAAATTGTCAAGCACTTTGCCCCAACTACAGAAATGCCCCACATGTGGATGTAAAGTGATCTATGGGCACACTGTAAAGTCCAGAGCTGAAGGATCGCTATTGGGATTTTGGAGGGCAAATTTAGCTGAAATCTGTTTCAGGCACCATGTTGCATTTGGAGAGCCCCTGAAGTGCTAGAACAGTGGAAACCCCCCCCAAAACGACCCCATTTTGAAAAATAGACCCCTCAAGGAATTTATCAAGGGGTTTAGTGAGCACTTGGACCCTACAGGTGTTTCACAGATTTTTTTACCATTGAGATGTGAAAATGAAAAATTACTTTTTTTCCAATAAATCGTCCATTTAGCGCCATATTTTTAATTTTTGCAAGTACTTAGAGAATTAAGAGCCCCCCACAGTTTGTTACACAATTTCCCCTGAACACGGCAATACCCCATATGGGATCATAATCTGCTGTATGGGTACATGTTGGGGCTCAGAATGGAAAGAGCGCTATTTGGATTTTGGAGGGCATATATTGCTGGAATAGTTTTGAGGTGCCATGTCGCATTTGCTGAGCCCCTAAAGTATCAATACAATAGAAACCCCTCAAAAGTGACCCCATTTTAGAAACTACACCCGTCAAGGAATGTATCAAGTGGTATTATGATTTTGAGACTAAAAATGCTTCCCAAAAATTGAAATTTTTAAAGAAATATGCCATTTTGGTATCCAATGCATTGCACCCACTTTGTGTTGTCAGAGACCTGCACTCCTAAAACTATTAAGTGGGCCTTCCCGAGGGGCAAAAAAATTATATATGTGGGTATAAACTGCTGCTTGGGCGCACAGCAGGGCTCAGAAGCGAAGGAGCACTGCGCTTTTTAGCTTTTGGGGTACAGATTTAGAGGGACTTTCTGGGTGCCATGTTGTTTTTGCAGAGCCCTGGAGGTGCCAGTAAACTGGAATTCCCCAAGAAGTGACCCCATTTTGTAGGGGAAATTTTAGAGTCTCTGCAAAAGTGCCATGGCATCCAAAAACCAAACCGTCTAAGACTGTGCTCCAAAAACCAAATAACCTTCTTCCCTTCTGTGTCTGGCTGGGCCCTAATATCAGTTTATACCCACATATGACATTACATATGTTATCCCGGGTACACCAGTGTCATATATGTGCCCTAATATCAGTTTATACTCACATATGACATTACCCCGGTTACACCAGTGTCATACATGTGGCATACACTGCAGTTTGGGCGCACAGCAGGGGGCAGAAGGGAAGGAGCGCGATGCGGCTTTTGGAGCACAGATTCAGATGTTTGGTATCTAGACGCCATGTCATGTTTGTAGAGCCTGTAAGGTACCAGAAAAGTGGATTCCCCAAAGGAGTGAGCGCAGTTTGAAAACTGCACCCCTAAAATAATTTATCAGGGGGTGTAGTGAGTATTAGTATCCCGGACGTGACTGCACAGCGGATGGCGAAGAGGGAATGTATAAGGGGTGCGGAGGACATTGCAGACACTAAATTCCTTACTGTACCCCCAGTAGCTCCTATGATTGGGGAAGTCACACTGGGGTCACTTTGGGGGTCACTTCTGGTATATTTTCCCTCATAAGCTGTAAATCTGGGGTGTCCCCTGATATTCGCTCGCACAGCTTATACATTCCCTGCCTGCCGCACCCAGTTGTGTTCTAATGATTTGGCAATTTTGCGTGATTTTGTCTTCACATTGTTAGATGCTATATTTTCTTTATTTTTCTGCTGACGTGGCCATATAAGGGCTTGTTGTTTGCGGGATGCGATGTATTTTGTAATGACACCATCTTGGGGTGCCTAAAACTTACTGATTACATTTTATTAACTCTTTTTTTGCTGGATTTAAAAGAGAAAAAATCAATTCTGGTATTGAGTTTTACCTTTTACATTTTTCGCCATGTAGCGTACAGTATAAGTAAAATGTGACCTTTATTCTGCGGGTCGGTACGGTTACGGCGATACCTCATTTATGTTATTTTTTTATGCGATACTAAGTCTTCAGAACAAAAACACATTTGGGGACATAAATCAGTGATTTTTGCATCGCCATCTTCTGAGAGGCGTAACATTTTTATTTTTCGCTTGACAGTGTTGGTTGAGGGCTTATTTTTTGCGGGACAACCTGTGCATTTTATTGGTACTATTTTGGGGTGTATATGACTTTTTGATCACTTTTTATAGCACATTTTGTAAGGTGAGATGGCGAAAAATCACTACTTCCGTTGATTATGCGGCATAATACTGTGTGCAGGGGCCACAATTGGACATAATAGTATGTGCAGGGGCCACTATGGGGCATAATACTGTGTGCAGGGGCCACTATGGGGCATAATATTGTGTGCAGAGGCCCCATGTCAAAAGTTCGCCACGGGGCCCTGCCATTCCTAGTTATGCCACTGGACACAAGAGTTGACCCTTTTCTGATGCAGTCATCTCTAGAATTGTACGAGGATAATGGGTCAGTAGAGAAGTAGTAACAGAAAAGACCTATTGGCTCCCATCCCGAGGGGCAAGTAATGCAGATAGTCTCTATGTGAGAGAGGTAAAGGTTAACCAAGGACAAAGAATAACCCACAATATTGAAGATGACAAAATATTTAATATTGCTTTTATAAGAATTTTGATATGAGAGACATGTCCCATGGGCACTGTCAGCACTATAAATAAATTGGTGCAGCCACCCCCTCGTACACTACCTTTAAAAATTTGGGGGTTACCCAGACAACTTTTATTTATCAAATGAGTTGCAAAATTAATATAAAATATAGTCAAGACATTGACAAGGTTAGAAATAATGATTTTTATTTTAAATAATAATTTTCTCCTTCACACTTTACTTTCGTCACAGAATGCTCCATTTGCAGCAATTCCAGCATTGCAGACCTTTGGCATGTTTCCAGAAGCCCCTCCCACAAGTTGGATTGGCTTGATGGGCACTTTTTGCGTACCATACGGTCAAACTGCTCAATGAGGTTGAGATCTGGTGAGTGCACTGGCCACTCCATTATAGATAGAATACCAGCTGCCTGCTTCTTCTCTAAATAGTTCTTGCATAATTTGGAGGTGGTTTACAAAGCTGCTGAAGCATCTGTTGGCATTGTTCAATAAAAGTTATTTTGCTTACCCTGCAACTGCTGGAATCCTGAGTCGTTGCCTGCATCACTATCAGGGCATCTCCTGAACAACATCCACACTGGCTCAGTATTGAGAGGTCCCCTCTCCAACAAGGAGTGCCCCAGGGGAGGAAACAAGGACTCTACAGCATCCAACAGGTAGTTCTGCAGGACCCCTTTGTCTCTGCACGGCCCTGGGGAGGGTTCACAGTATGTGAGTAGCGTTCCAGGCCTAGTAGGTGGCACAGCCTGTGTCGTCTCTTTCCACACTCTTTGATCTGGAGAAGACAGACAGGGACTGCTCATTTTACAGTAGACTGACTGAAATGGAGGATTATGTAGATAATCTGTTTTCCCATAGTCCAAACAGCAGCACAACGGATGGGGTATTCCTGCCCCTGCATGCAATTTAGAACAGGTGGAATTTTTAATTAATCAAATCAATCCTCCCCTATAAGAGGTCAGAAGACCTCCCCCCCCCCCCCACCCCCTGTGTTAGTTATAAAGTACCGATTCCGAACAAAATATTCAGAAGCAAAAAAGGGGAGGGAGCCTTGTGCTGCTGTTTGGACTATGGGAGAACAGATTATCTACATAATCCTCCATTCCCCATACGTCAAACAGCAGCACAACGGATAGGGAGGTAGCAAGAAACCCCCCCTAGGGTGGGACCTCCTGGCATACTTATGATAATACCAAGCGGCCGAAGGCAACTGCTTCCATGCTGCGCCAATCTAGCCTGTAATGCCTAATGAAGGTCAGATGTGAGCTCCAGGTCGCAGCTGAGCAAATTTGGTCCAAGGAGACCGAGCGTCTCTCTGCACAAGTTGTAGTGACTGCTCTGGTGGAATGAGCACGAACAAACTCAAGGGGAGATAGCCCCTGAGTGTGGAATGCATGATAAATGGCTTCTTTAATCCACCTGGATATAGATCCTTTGGAAGCTTTCGCCCCCCTATAACTACCAGAAAAATTTATAAACAAATTTTCAGATTTCCTGAAAGATCTAGTTCGCTCCAGGAAGATCTTTAAGCATCTCACTAAATCTAAGGTACGCCACCTCTCTTCCTCCTGACAAGTAGGGGAAGGGTAGAAGGTAGGCAGGGAGATGACATGGTTGATGTTTTGTCCCGAAGGGACTTTAGGAACAAAGCCAGGGAGGTATCTTAACTGTAGACTGTCAGAAAAAAATAACAAGTAAGGTTCGGAGGCTGCTAAGGCCTGCAGCTCTCCAGCCCTTTTCACTGAAGTCACAGCCAGGAGAAAAGACACCTTATACGTTAGAAATTTTAAATCTGCTTCACTTAATGGCTTGAACGGAGCCCCACACAATCCGTGTAACACTGTAGCCAGATCCCATTGTGGGACTGAGTCCTGAATGGAAGGCCAGAGCCTAGCAGCCCCCCTAAGGAACTGACCAATCAGAGGATTCTGAGATAGTCTGAAACCCAATACGGCAGAAAGAGCAGCTACATGTACTCTTAATGTTGCAGGAGTGAGGACCTTCTCAAGGCCACTCTGCAAGAACTCCAGTACCGACTCTATAGATGAGCTGGTATGGTGGCTGTCAGTACACCATTGGTGGTAGATTCTACCAATTCTTATATATCTTCTGTTAGTGGAGTCTGCTCTTGAACAGGCCAATGTTGACTGAACGGCCTGGGATAATCCTCTATGTCCGTATAGGGTGCGGTCAACCTCCAGGCTGTCAGAACCTCTTCAGGTCCTGGAGGAGCCGGTTGTTTTGGGTTACCAGGTTGTGAAGAAGTGGAAGCCTCCAGTAATTCCCTCGACTCATCTGCATGAGGTGGGTAAACCATGCCCTTTTCGGCCAGAACAGTATGATCGCAATCACCATACCTGGTCCTGTTTGATCTTTGTCAATATCTTCGTAATCGTTACCATAGGAAGTGGAGGAAAGATGTACGCCAGCCTGAAACTCCAAGGTATTGATAGGGCATCTACTGCCAAGGGATTGTCTTCCTGATGGAGGGAGCAAAACCTCTTCACCTTGGCATTGTACTAGGTGGCCATCAGATCCACCTCGGGGAGACCCCACATCCGAGTCAGCTGAAGAAAGACGTCCTGGTTGAGGGACCATTTGCCAGATATTGTTAGGCCTCTGCTGAGCTGGTCCGCCAGCCTGCAGAGGATACCTGGAAGACTCCGTCGGCAGGAAAAATCTCACGGACGCGAGAGGAATGAAATACCACTCAAATTTCAGGTAACCACCAAGGGTCCGCAGCTTCCAAGGGAAAAAAGAGTTTAAAACAATGATGGGGGAGGAGACCTTCCCCCCCTCCCACCTGTCCCACACACAGGACAGAAAAAAACACAGGGGGGGAGGTCTTCTGACCTCTTATAGGGGAGGATTGATTTGATTGATTAAAAATTACACCTGTTCTAAACTGCACGCAGGTGCAGGAATACCCCATCCGTTGTGCTGCTGTTTGACGTATGGGGAATGATTGCTCTGGAATAGTGAGAGCTAAAGAAAAATTTCACTGGCATCTATTGAAAGATGAAAAGAGTTGGAATTGATGGAAGTAGTAAAAGGTCCTCTTTGAATGTACCTTCATCTGACCTGACAATTCAAGAAAAACAGCTTGTCTATTGAAGTTCACCACACTGCAACAGCTGAGACCAGCAGGAGAGTTATCTGATGGGTTAGTCTCCGGCTGCAGCACTTGTCATCACAAGTGCTGCAGCCGGAGACTAACCCATCAGATAACTCTCCTGCTGGTCTCGGTGCTGGATGCCGGGCTGAACACTGTTCCTGCCTGATCCATCCTTTTGTTCCTGCCTCTCAGTCCTGCTTCACCATCCGGATAAAGAGGTGACACATTACTGGTCTTCAGTCTGACAGATCTTTGCTCTTCGAGAAAAAGAAGGACCCTGACTACCACAAGGGGGTACATTGTGTGTTTCTGTTACACTTGAAAAAGGGGAATCCCCGAAACGCTGTGTTGTAGCGTCGTGTTTTTAAGAAAGTGGAATAAAGTGCGTGTGTTGGTTTATCCCAAGAGAGTAGCGCGGTTTACTTCATATCCATCGGTCATTCTCCTGCATATAAAATGGGGCACTTTTAAAAATTTTTCCAGGGCCTCTTTTTGGTCTTTTCAGAGGCCAGAGTATCATAGCTGGAGGCCCAGAGGAGAGGACTAAAAAAAATATTTATAATCACCTTCCGTCACCTCTTTCGGACCAATACC
Source organism: Leptodactylus fuscus (assembly GCF_031893055.1). Taxonomy (NCBI): domain Eukaryota; kingdom Metazoa; phylum Chordata; class Amphibia; order Anura; family Leptodactylidae; genus Leptodactylus; species Leptodactylus fuscus. Next base: position 104,717,000 of record NC_134269.1, read on the forward strand.
TGAGCACCAGACACCTGAGGTGCCTTCCCTGTGCCCCAGTCTCTATTAATGCTCCATAATGTGCTGCGACTCATATAATGCCGCCACATATGTCCCTAGTTTCAAGTAATATCCCCTAATGTGCCCATTAACCAAAAAACCCTATACGTACATCTATACCGCATACTCTGTTCCCAGGGGGAGGCTTCTTCCTCATTGTCTCTCCATCACTGCCCGCACACTGTCACCATGCTTTCAGTGTAGATAGGAGGGTAGATTTTCTGGGTTTTGATGCCGGCCATGAATCCCTGACTACTTATGGCAGTGGTGCAGGGATCTACAGCAAAAATAACATATTCCTGTGTTCTGGAGCAGGAAATACAGACCTGGGGGGCAACTTGAGGCAATTTTGAGTAAAATTTACAGGGGTTTAGCATAGGGACACCATTTTAGTCAGATTTATTGACCTGGTAATAGGAAGCAGTTCCTGTAAACATGGGACGTGGCCTAAACATGTTGAATAAGGACACCCCCAGATATAAATTTCATAGATTGTAAGCCCTCGCGGGCAGGGCCCCCTCTACCCCACTGTGCCAGTCGGTCATTGTTAGTATTATATCTACCTGTATATTCTGTGTATTGTATGTAACTCCCAAATGTAAAGCACCATGGAATTAATGGTGCTATATAAATAAATAAATAAATAAATAAATAATAATAATAATAATAATAATAACTTTTGCCAACTCGGTAACCTGCACATTACCCAGACTGTACAAACCTATTGGAGATTTGCAGGACTGATGTTGTCCATTACAGCCAATCAGATTGCAGCTTTAATTATTGCAATACAGTTTTAAAAGTAGTGATCTGATTGGTTGCTATGGTCAGCTATCACACATATTGTCTCTAGGCATAAGCCCCGCCCCCTTGTTGTGTTCCAACTGCCATCTCTTCTAGCCAACACCTGTTTGGAGAAAGGGAAATACGAGAGCAACAGAGCCCGGCCTGAAACAGCAAGAAATAGGGCCCAAATCCTGACAACATGAAGGTAAGGTCAGGTCTGACACTGGAGGGTTCCTTCAGGGCGGCTAAATAAACATTATGTGTAAGGGGAGTGGCTCAAAGATGATGAGGTGTGTTAGTGGGTGGAGCTAAGAGGGGTAAACAAGGGGTTAATGAGAATAGCTTTGTATCTTCTCAAAATCACAGCCATTCCTGTGGCTAGGGGTATATGTCCAGAAAACCCCAATAACTGTGCTCCTATCTAAGGTAAAATATACCTAATGCTACTACTGATGCCAACAGGACAGTCATAGGGGCAGTTTAGGCAATATATGGAACGTGGGGGACGGTGTTGCGCTGGTTGCTGTAGTAACAGCAGCCGTTGAAAGAGAGTTACTTAGAGGGAGTAAGGGCCAGAATAGGGAAAATGTAGAGTTTATTCCAGGATTATACAAGGGGCTCAAAATCACATCAATAACCCTGATGGCTCCTGTAAATAGTAAAATAACCAAAAAATGCGCCCCCTGTAGTCAGCTTAGGTAAGTGCAAAGTATCAAGGTTGGCCATAATGGCCGATAATAATAATAACCAATACAGCTCCATCCACACATCTTATAATAGAGGATACTTCCCATGATGCACCATTCCCCACCATTTCTTTCAGTCTATTCAATTCTGGGCAAACAAGATAAGAGAGCAGAAGAACCTGTAAGGAGGAGAAGATCCCAGATCGCCATCACTATGAAATACCAACATGGCTGCCACATTGAAGAATCCGAACACAAGCTAATATATGGAGCAAAAGATTGTAACCACATAAAGGTAAGGTCAAATTTGAGACTGGAGGTTTCCTACAGGGTGACTGAATGAATAATAACTGTAAGGTGGGTCAGCGGGAGCTCTAAGAGGGTGAGAGAGAGATGAGGGGTCAGGAGGGCACTCTGTTACCCAAAAGTACACAGAAAAAAATGTGTCCATGTTCCCAAACAGTTTAGGCATTATATGGAACTATATATCCATTGCTGCACTGGTTGCTATGATAGTGGCAGCCATTTAGTTGGAGGGAGTCTAAGTAATATGAAGGAAACTGGAATATATTTAGCCCAATATGTTTTGCAGTGCTGTACAATGTATGGCAGAGCTCAATGTAATGGACTCCTACACACGACCACTGCTAGATGGAATAATATACAAGGTGGCTGCAGCCGAACAGACCCGCACACAGACTGGCTGCTCCTGAGCGGACCCACACACAAGGGAGTCTGTCACCCCATCCCAGTGTATCAGCCCAGCCCTGCAGATAGATAGGTTATGACCAGGTTGTGTCTTTGTATTGTACCAATGAAGTGTTTGCTGGGTATTGTAGTCCACCTGTGCTAATAGTGAGGACTGGGACTTTGTTGTGGTGATGGTTCTCTTTCTGATTCATTTCTAGATTGTGAAGTGTGAGGGGAGCGATACCAGGATCCATGTGAAGAAACCTGCCCGTACTACGGAGACAGCTCATCTCCTGACCTGAAAACATGGACCTGATCCAAGACTGAGAAGAACTCTACCTCACTACAGCCAGAGTCCTGATCCTCAGCAGCTGGCGACAACCTGAAGACACTTGGGCTCAGACCAGAGGAAGGACTGTCACATCTCCTGGTGTTAGGTCTCCACTATTGTATGGCATTATATATTGCAGATTATTGGTACATGTGCACGTGAATTGTTTGACAACACTTTTAAGTAACTTAATTGTTGCTTGAAATAGTTGTCATGGATTTAAAGGGAAACTGTCATCTACAGTATATTATGTGTTATATACGCTCATCAACAACCCACAGTGCTCTTAAAGGGAATGTGTCACCAAAAAAGAACCCTGTAGTTCTTAATGTAAGTTAATTTGTATGTATACCTAGGATTCTATGGAATTTTTTTTTTTAGTTGTCAGGAAATAGTAAAAATAATAACATAATCTTTTAATATTTCCCAGGGTCTGTCACTAGAGGGACCATCATCTATGTACTGTGTTAATGGGGTTGTCTCAGGTGCTATGTATATTGGCAAGTGATGAACTGTCCACAGCAGGGGTAGGGAACGTACGGCTCTCCAGCTGTTGCAAAACTACAACTCCCAGCTTGCATACTTGCTCTGCTGTTCTGGGAACTCCCATGGAAGTGAATGGAGCATGCTGGGAGTTGTAGTTTCACAGTAGCTGGAGAGCCGAAGGTTCCCTACCCCTGGTCCACAGGATAGGCCATAGGTGTCAAATTGGTAGAGGTCCAACACAGAGACCCCGCAATAATCAGCTGACTATATGGTATACAGGTGGGAGAAACTCAAGTGAATGGGAGTAGAGCTGCAGTTCCACAGCTCCACCACTACAGTGTACGGTTCAGTGGCAGTGTTGCCGTGGAACAGCAGCTCTGCTCTCATTCACTTGCATAGAAGACGAGCAGCTTTTTTTTTCTTTTTGACCTGGACTTAGATTTTATTTGCTGTAAAATCGAGTTGGGCATAGATAAGTGTTGTTGCTTTCTTGTTGTTGTTGTTATTACTGTTTTCTTGTCTCCTCCCTTCCCCCTTTTCCCTTTCCCCTCCCTTTTTCCTTTTTCCTTCCCCCCTCTTGTCCTATTCCGAAATCCGGTTGGAATAATGTGGGCTAACCAGCAGAAGAAGCTATGGTCATTTATATTGTGGGACTTTTTTCTCCCCTCAGCTGCTCACTTGTTTATACTGCATCTTCGCTTATTATGTATAATGTTGATCCCCTTATCACATGTTCTGGATTTTCTGTTGGAGTGTGTTTCCATTGTTATTGTTTTCCTTTTTTTTGTTTTATATATGATAAAATCTGTTTTCTTCAATAAAAACCAAAGTTAAAATAAATAGAAGACGAGCAGCTTCTGGCAGTATAGCATGTATACAGCTTCTGGGGCTCTGAGACAGGTGGATCAGCAGATTAATGTGGGGTTTGGGTGTCAGACTCCCAACTATCAAGTACTGAGGGCTGATTCTGTAGCTGAGGTGTGTATGTGTTGTACATGTCATTGACCTTTAGGGAAAGATTAAAAGCTATTATATATATTTCCTGAAATGTGAAAAAAATAAATCTACCAAATATCCTAAAATTAATAATCTGTACAATATATATAACAGCTTCCTAGTCATGTTAATGTCTAAATTAATTTTACTGTAGAAACAAAACACTTTTCTTCAATATACCAATTCCCCATATAGTCAATCAGGCGGGACTGCTGCATCAAACAGTCATGGTGTCAGAACTCCACATCCATTGTGGTATGATTGACAAGAAATTTCAGAGCACAACATCTTTCATGTCGTCAGACACATGCGGTTTTATATACTGCAGGTAGTGTCAGCTTTCCTGTTATGTGCTCTGGGGCTGGAGATATTGCTGCTATTACAATGGCAGCAATCTCTGCCCATTTCAGAAGGGCGTTCCTGACAGTCTAGCTGGGCTGTGAGGAACGCTTTCCCCCCAACAGTATTCATCCATAGCCCTGTACTGTCAGAGGGGGGCGTTATTTACCGCCCAGCGATGATGCTAAGCTGCGAGGAATGCCCCCCACAACTGTACTCATTCATAGGTTAGTACTGGGGGGCATTGCTCACAGCTTAGTGCCATGGCTGGACAGTATGGAAAACCCCTGCTGACAGTATAGGGCTATGGACGAGTACTTTCATGGAGGTGTTCCTCACAGCCCTTCTAGACTGTCAGGAACATCCTTCTTACAGTGGACAGAGATCAGTGCCGAAACTAACGGCACCGTTATATCCAGTCCTGGGGCACATAACGGGAAAGTGTGTTGACTTCAGCGCGTTGTTTGCTTTCTAGCGGTATATAAAACCGCATATGCCTGAGGACATGAAAGGACCTCTTTCAATTTCGTGCTAGCACACCTGGCTTCACAGTGTATGGCTGGTTAGTAGGAAAGAGTGTGCATGGGAAAGATTTCAGATGCTTAATTTCTGACCTTCTCTACCATGCCACAATGGATGTTATTAAATATCTGAATGGAAATGAGGGCATCTATTTGCAACAAACAGAATTTATGAATTGCCAAAAATTTCAGATTTGGAAAAATGGCAGCCATCATTGCACTCCATCGCTCCATTATCATCACGTTGACTTTGAAGCGTTGATGCTGGAGCTTTAGACCATGATGATGTGACTCTCACTTCATGTCACTACTGTGGCCAATGAAAGACCAAGTTATGTCATGAAGATGGTGGATGAAGCCCAGAAAGGAAATTGGAAGACTGGTAATTGCTACAGTAGGGAAGTCAGGTAATGATTTTTTTGTGTTTTTTTTTTTTTAGTTATAACACCATTAACTGTCCTCAGATTATTATTATAATTTGGGGCTGAAGAGAACGCAGAATATAATAAACAACTTTCAGGCTCTAATTCATTTAGACCCACTTTCTTTTCATTGAAATTTATTCTCCACAAAAAAAAAAATCTCATGAGGTTAGGTTACCTTTAGCTCTGATGCCATGACTATTTAATGCTGCGGGCCTGTCCCAATGGTGTATCAAGCATACTGAATAAAAGGGGTTTTTTTGCGCTAATCCTTTTTCCCTTGATTTAGGCAATCGCATGATTAGGAAGCTACAAAAGAGCACTCTAGCAGCATGGTGTGGATTATAATGCAGAATTCAGGTGACAGGTTCCCTTTATAGAACACAGTGGTTATCTATTTTACTAATGACCATTGAAGTGTGCAACCATATATCTTTAATCTACATTATCCTATTTCTATTAATATTGCTGGAGAAAGTTAATACTGCTGAAGGATAAAAATGCCATACTCACCGTGCAGGAGACCCCAATGAATGTAAATTAATGCTTATTAGTTTTAAGATTGTTTAACATTATATTTTTTCCACAGCTTTTATGAAATATTTATAAAAATACAGGATGAAGACAATCGTCTGTGGCTGCGGCTCAACTGCCCCTTTCTTTGAGCGGCCCCTCAATGTTTTGGAAATGGGTGGAGGCAATGGCGTAACTAGGAATGGCGGGGCCCCGTGGCGAACTTTTGACATGGGGCCCCCCCCGACACCGAAGATCTCGACCGAGTCCCTCCTATGCATTCCTGCGCGCTCTATTATGAACAATAGTGGCCCCTGCACACAGTATTATGTCCCATAGTGGCCCCTGCACACAGTATTATACCCAGTAGTGGCCACTGCACACAGTATTATGTCCCTTAGTGGCCCCTGCACACAGTATTATGCCCCCTAGTGTCCCCTGCACACAGTATTATGTCCCTTAGAGGCCCCTGCACACAGTATTATACCCAGTAGTGGCCACTGCACACAGTATTATCCCCATAGTGGCCCCTGCACACAGTATTATTCCCCATAGTGGCCCCTGTACACAGTATTATACCCAGTAGTGGCCCCTGCACACAGTATTATTCCTCATAGTGGCCCCTGCACACAGTATTATACCCAGTAGTGGCCACTGCACACAGTATTATGTCCCTTAGTGGCCCCTGCAGGACTAAATACTGTCACGTCACCCGCTGACCGCTATACCAGGACAATTCTGGATAAAAAATCTGGTCATGTGCATTACAATTTAGTAAGTCCATGTGCCTCATATTAATAGCAGTTAACCCCATCATGTCCCTCACATTAACCCCTGTGTGCCTCACCATAAGAGTTACTGATATGTGAGAGACATGGAGGTAATAATAAAGTATCTTCATTATTATTACCCCCATATGTCTCACATATTAGTAACTGTTATGGTGAGGTACACAGGGGTTAATGTGAGGGACATGATAGGGTTAACTGCTATTAATATGAGGCACATGGAGTTACTAAAACAAAAGTAATCACCTCAAATGCCTGATATTAATAAGTAACCCCAGTATGTATCTGTGTACTGATATTAATAAGTATAGTAACCCCAGTATGTACCTGTGTATCTTTAGTTTCATTTTCCTGGAGCAGCTTCTTCCTCTTCTCCTCTTGTGTGCAGGACGGCAGGAGCTCGGCAGGGATAAGCCACGCCTCCTGGGCTCTCCTCAGCCCTCTCATTGGTGGGCAGAGGACAGGCAGAGAAAGGGAGGGGAGGAGAGAGGGGGAGCGTCCTGAAGCGCTGAGAGGAGCCAGACCTGCAGCTCCTGTGTCTCAGCCATTGCTGCAGCTTCGGGGCCCCCTGTTGGTGGAAAGTATTCCACCAACAGGGGGCCCTGATCATTATACTCGGGGGTCCGAAAAGACATCCGAGAATAATGATAGCAGCGGTAGCAGCTGTCACCGGGCCCCTAATGTCCCGGGCCCTGTGGCAGCTGCCTCTGCTGCCTCCGTGGTAGTTACGCCACTGGGTGGAGGACATTGTCTTCATTAGAATGGGCTCCCCTGAGGTGCTGATGCAGTTTGGACTCTGCCACGACATGAAGGTTTAGAGGAATGGTGATTTCCCAGACCCTAGAACCCGGTGTGGACTTTGTGTATTAACACCGCATGGGCAAACTGTGTTTTGTTTAGATTGTGAGCCCTAAAAGGGACAGGCACTTATTTGAATTATGAAAATGTACAGTGCTGCCAAATGTACTATCTGTGTTATCATTTGAAACTAAATTGTATTTAGGACAATAACTTTCAAGTTAAAGGGGTTTTCCAGGAATTTTTTTTTTTTTTTTTAAGTCTGGTAAATTTAGTAGTATTTTAAGTAATTTCTGGGTTTCTCTGGGAGCGCCTAACTTCTTCTGCATGTATTTACATGGTGCATTCTGGTAGTTGTAGGCTCTCACACTATCTCCCTCTCACTCCTCCACCCTCTCTAATACCGCCTCCCTGTCTCCCTGCAAAATTAACTATGGGTGTTGAAACTCAACAGCAAATTGGATTTACGTCAATAAGTTTCAACTTAAAAAAAACGTCAATAAGTTTCAACTTAAAAAAAACCTTGCTAAAAAGTATTAGGATTCTTTAACATTTTATTTCTTTTCAGATTTATATAAAATAGATTTAAAAAATACAGGATGAAGACAAATGTCTGAGGCTTCGGTTTGACTGCCCCTTTCTTTGAGTGGCCCCTCAATGTTTTGGAAATGGGTGGAGGACATTGTCTTCATTAGAATGGGCTCCCCTGAGGTTCTGATGCAGTTTGGACTCTGCCACGACATGAAGGTTTAGAGGAATGGTGATTTCCCAGACCCTAGAACCCGGTGTGGACTCTGTGCATTAGTATCTAATGGGCAAACTGTATTTAGAAGTTTAGCTTGTGAGTCCTAATAGGGACAGAATCTGATGTGACTCATGATAACGTACAGTGCTGCAGAATGAACTATGGGTGTTGAAACTCAACAGCAAATTGGATTTACGTCAATAAGTTTCAACTTAAAGAAAACCTTGCTAAAAAGTATTAGGATTCTTTAACATTTTATTTCTTTTAAGATTTATATAAAATAGATTTAAAAAATACAGGATGAAGAGAAACGTCTGAGGCTTCGGTCCGACTGCCCCTTTCTTTGAGTGGCCCCTCAATGTTTTGGAAATGGGTGGAGGACATTGTCTTCATTAGAATGGGCTCCCCTGAGGTGCTAATGCAGTTTGGACTCTGTCACGACATGAAGGTTTATAGGAATGGTGTTTTCCCAGACCCTAGAACCCGGTGTGGACTCTGTGCATTAGCACCGCAAGGGCAAACTGTATTTAGAAGTTCAGATTGTGAGCCCTAATAGGGAGAGAGACTTATTTGAGTAATGAATATCTGTACAGTGCTGTATAATATTTTGATAAAATACATTTTTGGTTTGTATGTGAGTCAACAAGGGTTGGACCTTGATTGTTATTGACTTACAATGTAAATGAGAAATGATGTATTCCTAAATAAAACTCAGTTTATATTGTAACTTCATGTATCTGACCTCTTTGTTTTGAAATAACACCACACTCATTGTACAGTGATATGAATTAGTATGGCTTACATATAGTGACAACTGAGGGGATAATCTTCTGAGTAATTTGCGTCTGGCAGCTGAAGCAGGAACCTAGCGTTATATGTCTGCTGGGCCCCAAACACAGATCATGCAGGTACAGTGGCAGTGACATCATAGAGCATTAACTGACCCTGGCTCATGATGGATATATCCGTCTTGCAGCATTAAGGGTATATTCACACAATGGAATTTGTACAAGCAAAAAATTTCAGCTTCAGGAATTTAAATCAGAATTTTTGTGCTTGATCTACTTCCAACTAGTCAATTGCAAATTCCACATTGGCCAGACAGTATATTTCTACCTTCTATTTACTTCCAAAGAAATTATCAGGTGGAATCTGTCTGAAGATCGAGTAAAGGCTTATTTTTTCCCGCTAGCTGAAAAACTAAGAGTAAAAAAATCATTTAATTTAGTTAAATTAATAGGAGGCAGATTTCAAGCAGAATCAGGAGCTGATTTTGAGGCAAAATCCAACTCAAATTCAGCCATGTGAATATAACTCTATGATTTATACAATATTTGTATATTTTAAATACTTTATTGGAGAGAATTTGGTGATATAGTACTTGCCACACATACTCTAGTGATGAGTGTAGGTACTGCACCTTTGCACAAGTGAAGTCTATGGGACAAAGAAAAACTTCTTGATTAATTGTGTATTATAATACTGTGAAATTGCCTATACTTCTTCTGAGAATTTCTAAACTAGAGATACACATGGCAGGATACCTCTGGTCTGTAGGTAATTTTAGCCAAATATCAGGGATTGTAAAGTGAACTCTCTCTTAATACTGTACATAGCTATTTGGTAAATTGCCTCTACTGCTGGTGAATACAATAACATGGCTATAGCCATAAACGCTCATTTGCTTGTATGTTTAGCTCAACTCCTCGTGCATTAAGAAGAGGGATATATGCGGAATTAAAACAGTCTGGCTGCGCAGAATATTTGTATATTTGTGTGCAGACACAATATTATTGCCTAATACTTCAATTCTTCTATCTTCATCCATTTGTATAATTGGAATAGTTCTAAATAAACACTTATTTTAGGGATATAAATAATACTATCAAGTAGTGGTAGTGTGGTAGAGGAGGTGAGAGACAAGCCTGGAGACATCTTGTGATGCTGTCCCTTCCACCTCCAGCATCACCATGCATATTGGTGCCTTTGCATTGTGGTTATGGGCCTCATATTTACAGATTTATTCCATTGAAAAAAAAAAACATATGGCCAATAACTGCATTACAAAACGGCAGCGATTTACGGTAAAAAAATTTTTTTTTATTAAGAATAACGTGTGAAGCAGACTAGGTGGCGGATCAGGACTTGAGGTGCACGTTTGGCACAAGAAAGGGCCTTGTGCCATATGTGAGCCTCAACATCATCCCTCTATCATTCATATATTCCTATGATTCGGTGAGTGTACTCTCACCCTAACTTTTATATGGAGGGAGGATCAGGGGTTCATCATTTTGCTATAGGGCCTAAAACTTTTACAGTTACGCCTCTACAGTTTCGCCAAGGGGCGGTTTCAGACAAAATTGGGCCCAACTTGTACATACAACATAGTCACATTCTGTTAATTCAGTGTGCCACAGTGCCTCTCACTGGTACTTACAGGGATGTTCTTAATGTCTTTTAAGTGGTTGTTTGTAAATTTATAAGATTTTTTGCCTAGGCAAACTAATTGCTTGTGAGCCTTATCTTTAAAGATCCGGTGCAAAAGCAACAAAGCACATGCCCTTCCCCACACTAAAAAATATTTACCGTATATACTCGAGTATAAGCCGAGATTTTCAGCACAGTTTTTGTGCTGAAAAAGTCTGCCTCGGCTTATACTCGGGTCATTACGGCAGTATCATAGTTACAGACCCGGCATCTGGACCCAGCATCCAGACACCAGGGCGGGTGCTGGGCCGCAGCATCGCCACGCTCCTGGCAGGAGCATGGCGATGTTGTTCATTTCAAACTGCAGAAGTACTTACGGTACTTCTGCTAGCAGGACCGGAACACAGACACCCCCCCCACACACACTGCTCTATGACAGGCAGGGTGACGTGGCCACATACCCTCAGGCCCGCAGCCGGCGTGTGTCGCGTTCCAGCCCTGCAGTTTGAAATGAACATCAGCGTGGCGATGCTGCGGCCGGGCACCCGCCCCGATGTCTGGATGCCGGGTCTGTAGTTATAAGGCCGCCGCTCTACTCCAGAGCGGTCGCCATGGCAACCAGCACCTCCGCTGTAAGCGTTACAGCAGAAATGTCCTCCGCGGGTAGTGCTGGAAGCCTCCAAAGAGAACCGCTGCAGGCGCCGCCATGCCGTTGGAGAGAGGAAGGAGAGGGCACGACTGCTCTCTCGAGGGTGGCCCTGAAGCGCTGAGGGAGATCCCCTGCCGCCGGCAGGAGCGCTGAGGCCAGACCTGAAGGAAGACCTTGGCCGCTGGACCTGAAGGGGAACTGCAGCCGGCCGCCAGCAGGAGCGCTGAGGGGAGTCCCTGGCAGCCGGGGAATCCCCTCAGCGGTTCTGCTAGCGGCCGGCCGAGGTTCTAATTCAGGTCCGCCCCTCAGCACTCCTACTGGGGATTCCCCTCAACGCTTCTGTAAAGTCGCTTCCTTTTCTTTAGTCAGTGACGTCTATAATGAGGATCTTTTTTGGACATAGACACTGCGCATGTGCCAATCAGTACTAAATAAGGAGGTAGAACAAGTTTAGATTATTTTTCCTAAATCGCCATCTTCCTGTGAAGGTTAATACTACAGTGTGTTTTCTTTTGTAACATTACAAAGAAATATGTGTCAGTACTAATGCGGTCCTCATATCATGTCCATCTTTTGTCTATAGTGTATCCAAAGTGATCGCGATTGTCAATTATTGAATTATGGTATCACATTGGCTTATTGTTTTTTATGCACTTTCTATTGTTGGTTTTATTCTTTGTATGTATGTTCAGGGGTTAATTATGTTAATTGATCCCACATGTGAGACATGAGCAGTGTGTTTCACCATATAAGTGTCGCTCAGTCTGTTGGTAGTCAGGCTATGACTAAGGAACTTGTGTTCTGAAACGTGTCAGTCAGCTGACGCCAAGTATCCCCATTTCATCTGCTGCGGGGAATACTTATCTTTTGCCACTTTCGTAATTTTTGTATTTTTTTAACAAATGATCAAATAAAGAAATCAAGATTTTATTACAGCTGCTGGACCTCCGGTATTTTTTTCCTTGTGGATCACCCTGGACCAAAGGGCTATTATGTCCGTGCACCCACCTTGGCTCTTCATGAACTGTGAGGTTTTACTATGGACATAGTTCTTTGCACTGATTATATTTGAGGTTCTCTGTATGTGGGCTGTATTGTCCCCCTCCCTTTTTCCTTACTCAATACATAATTATTAGTAACTAATACTGTCAATACTGTGGTTGTGCATATAGATCCATCCATGTGCTGTTAATACAACAGTCTGGCACATGGCCTTGGAATCCTGTTGTGTGAATGAGCCCTTAGACATATGGATGTTAGACAACCTAAACCCCAACAGATCAGCTGCACCAGAGCACCGCGACTCCCAATAATAATTACATGCCAGGAGCCACACTGCTCACTCACTGTACAAAGTGTAGATGCGGCTTTTGGTATTGTAGTGCTCCCTCATAGACTTCAATAGGACAGCGCTGCAGTACTTAAAGCCACTGTTACACTTTATACAGCTAGTGAGCAGGGGGGAGTGGGGGTGTCCTGCATGTTGGCCCCCTGCAAATTTAATAGTGGTGGTATAACCAAATGGTGGTAGAATGTGGATAATTCCTTTAACCACTTCAGTACCGGGCCAATTTGTGGTCCAGGACCAGACACATTTTAGGTTTATTTTGTATTATGTGCGGTTTTGAGGTCTGTAAAATTTTTCTCGTATGTCTCAGTCAACTAATTTTTGCGTCTTTTTTCGGGGACACATAAGGCTTTATTTTTATGTTATTTTTATTTTCAAATGTGTTTTAATTTTTTTATATTCAGGAAAATATAAACATAATAGGAGGGAAATTGTCTGGTTTTCAATCTATTATTTTTTTTTTTTATTTAATAACACAAAGTGTCACTGAAAAACTTTATTCGGGGGATATTGTCACTCCTTAGGGAGAGACCACCATATAGGTGTGTGGAGACTTGTTAAGCCTTTAGCACTCCACTTTGCAAGGAACTATGGGAAGAATATGCAAATCTGCCTTGCAGCCGCTGTGTTCTGACTGGACATACAGGTACATCTTGTCAGAACAAGGCAACCACTTCCCAGACGTATATAGTCTATGGGCGGTACGGAAGTGGTTAAAGGGGTTCTATCATTGGGAAAAGTCATTTTTAGCTAAGCACATACTTGCATAGCCTTTAGAAAGGCTATTTCACACGTATCTTTTGTATGTAAATCGCCTCAGTAGTTTTTGAATAAGTCTGTTTTTATTCAGATGCTATTTAGCCTACTATATTTTTTTTACTATTAAGTACATAATCATACATTTTTTTTCTTTGACCAAAATGCATAATCTTACATTTGTCTACACTAAACGTCATTTGCCAAGTCTCCGCCCATGCTTCCAGCTACCTTAGTCCCCCCTGTAATAGTCTACTATCCTTCTCATTTTTGATTACCTTACAAAGTTTAGTATCATCTGCAAATATGGAAACCCTGCTTTGTAAATCCTCTCCCAGGTCATTTATAAAGATATTAAACAGGAGAGCATTCAATACTGACCCCTGTGGCACCCCACTCTGACTGTGACCCAGTCTGAATATTTACCATTAACACATATCCTGTTTTTCTTATCACCGAGCCAGTTGTGAACCCAGATTCATATGCTTTCCCCAGTCCCAACCTTCCCATTTTGTATGGCAACCTTTTATGTGATAAAATTTCAAAAGCCTTTGAAAAGTCCAGGTACACCACGTCCACTGCATTACCTACGTCCAGTCTAGAACTGACCTCATAAAAGCTGATCAGATTAGTCTGACAGGACCGATTCCTTATAAACCCATGCTGATTTGGTGTTATAAGATTATTTACATTGAGATACTCCAGGATAGCATCTCTTAGAAAGCCCTCAAATATCTTTCCCACCACAGAGGTCAAACTTACTGGCCTATAGTTTCCAGGTTCACTTTTATACCCCTTTTTGAAAATTGGCACCACATTTGCTATTCGCCAATCCTGTGGAACAGACACAGTCATTAATGAATCCTTAAATATTAGATACAAGGCTCTATCACCATGCTTAATTCCCTCAGAACTCGGGGGTGTATTCCATCTGGACCGGGTGATTTCTCTATTTTAGTGTTTTGCAGGCGGCACCGCACTTCTTCCTGGGTTAAACAGGTGGCATTTAATTGAGAGTTAACATTACCCCTAATCATGTTGCTGGCCAATGGCTTTCCTGGTGTAAACACTGTAGAGAAGAAGGCATTTAATACTTGTGCTTTTTCCTCATCCTCCTCCACCATTACACCCAGATTATTTTTGAGATTGCCCACATTGTCAGTTTCTATTCTCTTATTTATGTAATTGAAGAATTTTGGATTATTTTTACTTTCCTTGGCAATTTTTCTCTGTCTCAATCTTCGCCTCCTTTATTTGTCTTTTGCACAATTTATTTTTCTTCTGTATCACTACTTTCTTGTTTTAATACTTTAAATGCTTCCATTTTATCCCTCATTACACTCTTTACTGTTTTAGCCATATTGGTTTTCTATGATTTCTGGCCTGTTTATTTCCATAGGGTATGTGTTTTCTAGTGCTCTTATTTAGTATATTTTTGAAGATGTTCCATTTAGTTTGTGTTCCCGTCACTTTGTGGACATTGTCCCAGTTTATGCTGCTAATCTCCTCTCGCAGCTGGTTAAAATTGGCCTTCCTGAAGTTTAATGTTTTTGTACCCCCTCTACTGAACATCTTCTTAATGTGTACAAGAAAACTTATGTTATGGTCACTATTACCCAGATGTCCCCCAACCTCCACTTTTGACAGTGTATCGGGTTCAATTGTTAAAATTAGGTCTAGAAGTGCCTTGCCTCTTGTTGGGTCCTGCACTAGTTGTGATAGGCAATTGTCTTTTATTACTGACAAGAATCTGTTCCCTTTGTTAGATCTGCAGGTTTCTGCCTCCCAGTTTATATCAGGGTAGTTGAAATCCCCCATAATAATGACTTTATTATGCTTTGCGGCCTCATCTATTTGTTTTATTAGTATATTTTCAGCTTCTTCCATACACCCTACTAATGCCTCTGTCAAGCCTGGCTGAGGCACCATGTATTTAATTGATTTTTTAAATAATTTTGTTTAAGTCTTTCCCGACATTCGTGGTACTAGTACGGCATATGCCGGGTGTGCAAGTATGGTGGCCGATCGGGAGCCGGGCGGCCGCTATAGCCACCGGGGGTCTACTGCTTTACGCAGTAGACAACCAGCACTAATGTCTCCGATCAGTCCCCGGACCGATCGGAGACATTAACTTTTCCAGCACCTCGGTCAAAGCTGACCAAGGCGCCATTTTCCCGGCGGCCTGTGGGTGCCACCATTTTCTTGGTGATCGCCAGCACCCAGAGTAAGCTCCGGCGCCGACATCACGTTACTATGACAGCCGGGAGCCTTGTGAAGGCTCCCCGGCTTGTAATTACATCGCTTCTATTGCAGGCTATGCTACATAGCCTGAAATAGAAGTGCCGGTATTTTGCAATGCATTGCATTAGCATTGTAATGCATTGCATTAGTGATCAGACCCCCTGGAATTCAAGACCCCTAGGGGGTCTAATGCAAAAAAAAAAAAAAAAATTTTTAAAGTAAAACAATTTTTTTTTTTTACAAAATTCAAAATCGCCCCCTCTTTCCCTAGAACACATAAAAGTAGTTAAATACTGTGAAACACATACATGTTACGTATTCCCGTGAAATCGCCCACTCTACAAGTCTATAAAAATATTTTTCCTGTACGGTAAACGCCGTAGCAGGAAAAATAGTCAAAAGTGCCAAACTGCTGTTTTTTCATCGTTTTGATTCTGATAAAAATTTGAATAAAAAGTGATCAAAGCAATAGCATTTCCCGAAAATAGTAGAACTAAAAAGTACACCTGGCCCCGCAAAAAATACGCCCTATGCATCCCCGTACACATAAAAAAGTTACGGTTGTCAGAATATGGCAACTTTTAGAAAAAATTTTTAACACAGTTTTGGATTTTTTTTAAGGGGTTAAAATGTAAATAAAACCATATAAATTTGGTATCCCCGGAATCGTACCGAAACACAGAATACAGGGGACATGTCATTTTGGCTGCACAATGAACGAAAACCGAAGCCCGTAAGAAAGTCACAGAGATGCATTTTTTTCTTCAATTCCACCCCATTCTGAATTTTTTTTTCGAGCTTCCCAGTACATTATACAGAATTAATGGTGGCATCATGAAGAAAAATTTGTCCCGCAAAAATTAAAACCTCATATGGCTCTGGGAGCGGAGAAATAAAAAAATTATGGGGTTTAAAATGAGGGGAGTCAAACACAAAAAACGAAAATCAAAAAATACCATCGGCGGGAAGGTGCTAAAATGGTGTTGAAGTGTAACAAAAACAAAAAAATATTTATATATAAATTTGGTATAGCTGTAAATCGTTCCAACCCACAAAATACAGGTAATGACATTTTAGCTGCAATGAACATAATAAAAATGAAGCCTGTAAGAAAGTCATGAAACTGCAGTTTTTCTGTAATTCCAACACTCTGAATTGTTCTCCTTCATCCAAGTAAATTGTAAAGAATATTAAATGGTACCATTATGAAGTACAATGTGTCCCACAAAAACGATGCCTTCATATGGCTCTATGAATGGATAAATATAAAAGTTATGGCTTTTGGAAGATAGGAAGTGATATTATATGTTTTACACAAAATAAGACTGTGGTGGGAAGGGGGTAGACTCAAGTGAATTGCAGAGGCAGAACAAGCCCATATGCTACAAGGTCTAATACGTTGCCTACCTTTACATTATAAATTGACTATCATGACACTCAAGCAACAGACACTCATACAAATTATGAAGTCAAAGAGTTAATTTCTTAATATACAGGAATGCACCAGACAAATTCAGAAAATTATGTACATAGTTTATTTTGCACACAGGTTTGGTACAAGCTGGAAGGAAATTATATGGTGATTTATGAGTTTGTTCTGGGTATAATACCAAGTATTTTGACAAAGTGGTTAAACACACTAGATGCGTATGATTTAGGCATAAAAGCATCAGGAATTACAGAAGATGGAGCAACATAATTTGTATAAATCAACAAGTCCATCCCACAGCAGGATCAGAAACTGCTTCAAATGGCATTACTTTCTCAAAAGTCACTCCACCTCTATCATTTCAAGTAAGCTAGTAAGTGTACCGACTCGGGCGGGAAGTTTTAGTAATGAGCATGAATTATTTCATTTACAAAAAGCACTTACCAAAAATTGTGACATTATGTGATGCCTCTGGCCTTAGTCAGATTACAAGTTCATGAACAGACCAATCCACTGAATATTTCCCTCCACTGCATGTACAAGACTCATACACTTTAAGGCTTATAGAAAATTAGCATATGCAAATGTTTCCATACATTACATTAAAGGTTATGTCCACTTTCAGTACAATTTTGCTCCAAAACACACATCACTGCAAGATAAGTTTGTATTACAGTATAATGGATCCAGGTTACCCACATGTCATACATATAGTAGGTGTGCAGGTTAGTTACAACTTTAGCCTATTTAACTAAATTGGAGAAAGCTGTAAAACCCTGCACTGTCACTGCTAAGGCAACGATACCCAGGGACAAAGACCCATGTAAACATGGACAACAGGATTTTGAGATGAAAAAATTATTACATAATTCATGTATATTGCTTGCAAATTAAACTAAAATGGAACAAAACAAAAAGGAACAAACTACAATTTCAGACAACTTTAGAACTGTACTCATACAAACTACATCCTGCTGCACAAGTGCAGCCACTGAACCGTTTTGCAGTCCTGGAGCCGCTAATATATCTTACTTCCACAAATTTTGAGGTCTGTCCTTCTCTTCGAATATCTTACATGCAGGTTTGTCAAATATGTTTTTTGGACAAGAACTTTAGACTCAAGTCTACATTCCACCCGTGCTTCCACGACCCCATACATGGGACCATGTAAGTGAGCACAGGTCTCAAAATGGACAGGAATAGTACCTATCCTGTGTTATGTCCTGGTCTCATAGCCCCAATATATGGGACCATGAATATACATGTGTATGGGGGCTACAGAAATGAACGGGTCAGCCAAACTCCAAAGCAGATGTGAATGTAGACTTCCATTATCTGTTTTTTGCATCCTGTTACAGCTATAGTGTACAACTAGCCTAATGGTAAGGTATACTGAAACAGATTAAAAAGGACAACAAGGATAGCAACACTTCTGATTTTATGTTATTTCCCAGCAACTTGCCCACCCAGTTCCACTGACTGGCACGGAAAGCCTAGCCTATAGATTTGTTTTTAATACTAAATCTACCAAGAACATGGTAAATGTATGGAAATATTTACATGTGATCTTCATTGGTGCACATGAAAAAACAAGCTGTCATGATCTGCATAAAAGGTGAAACTGAAGTACAACAAAAAAAAATCCAAAGAAAATGCACCATCTCCTATCTGACACTGCAAAGAATTGCAGAATTATTTAGGCCAGATTTAGGTTTGTGTATGTCGTGCCATCATCAAAATTTCTGTCTACCATGTTGCAGAACAAAAATACAGATCAAGCAACAGAAGACTGATATAAGAAGAGCCTGAATATGGAACAATGGAGCTGAATATGACACTATATTCTGTAACACGGACAGTGTGTGTATCAGTTCAATGTGCACCACTAGCTCTGTACTCAGGGCCTTCCAAACACATACATGATATGGAGGGGGATACACAATGTGTAATTAACGGCTGGACCAAAATCATGATTTTTTTTTTCTATATTTCAAGACCTGTATCCAATGCACTCCAACAATTCAAACTGCAGCAAAAAGAGTTAATATGAAAATGAATCAATTTGATGTGTATCTGCATCAAAGCTACAGCAGTGGGTTTAAAACATAGAAAAGGACACTTAAAGAGGACATTTCACCAGCTTCCAGGTCTTACAATCTGTTAATAGGCGCTGCTCCACTCATTCTCTCTACCCTCACCATTCTCCAATAAGTGCTGTTAGTTTTGGAGCTTTATGTTACTTAGGCTCTGTAATGTCAGGTGAGCAGTGCCAGGCAGCAGCAAGAAAGGAGAGCGATTCAGAGCTCTGGAGGCAGCCAGTGTCAGAATCACAACCCTAGCCTGCTCCTGCCTGACACCACCCAAATAATAGTACACAATAGCGTATCAGGCACTAAAACTAACAGCACTTTACTGCTCAAGAACAGTAGGGGGCTAGAGGAAAATTTCCAATTTTCAATGATATGAAGAGATGGACTTCCTCTGAAACTTCCTCTTTAAGAACATATTAAACCATTCCCTATATATTAAAAAAAAAAAAAAAAGTCAATCAGCTCAAGTACAAGTTTCAAAATTAACACATCTTCCTTAGAAGTCTGACACAGCCGTCTTTCTATGAAACAGAACTGCCGTTTTCTTATGCAGGAGGCCAGCATATGTGGAATTGCTGTGACTTAAAGGAAGTTTGAAATTCCAGCCCCAGATAGATAGGTTGAGGTCAACTGAATCAAACAGCGTTGTCCCCTGGTGAATCCTGAGTCTTCATTGCCGAGATTTTGCTACAAAGAGCCCATTTGCAAACTGACAAAAATAGCAACGAGGTCACAGTTGTTAACCCAAAGTAATAAGTCTCCCATTGCTCTAAGCTGCTATCCCCCTCCCTTTTCCTTTGACTGACAGGGCCAGAGAGGATATACTTAATCTTGCCTGTCAGAATTCTGTTGCACTTGTCACTGCTGTGATGCTTCTCTGGCCTACTGCACATGGGAGAATATGAGCAACAGTGTGTATAACAGAACTCTCAGCCAAGTGAGATTAGGAAAAAACTGCCTGGCTCTGTAAATTAAGAAAAGGAGGGGCAAAAGGTGGCACAATATGGTGGGCAGCTTACATCTTTCGAGCAAGGAAGTGCCCTCATTTGCATGTTGACAAAAACAGTGATCTCAGCAACAGAGGCACCGATTCACTAGGGAAAAACACAGATTGATCCATGGGACCCTAATCTATCTGGGTTGATAGGATGGATTCTGGTCACAGATTGTACAGAATTCTACTGTGAATAAGACCTATCCCTTTATTCACAGGATAGGGAAGAGTGATCAGCACAATTGGTGGGGATTCCAACATTTGGACCTCTATCGATCAGGAACTTCTCCCCTTCTGCAAAGTTTCATTAGCGGTACTACCACCTTTAAGACTGTGGGATGTTAACCTGTAGTTTATTTGATGCCAACGTGTCTAAATGTCTCATTCTAAATGCAGCCTTCATACTTTAGCAAACCAGGCCTTTTTAGGTCTCAAAGTAAATCAAAGCTTAACCCCAACTGGTAGCTGTAAGCCCATGAAGCCTTGTATTTAAAGAGGACCTTTCACCACCTTTACAAGCTCTAGTTCTTAGTATCTGTTAATAAGCTCTGCTCCATTGATTCTGGCGCAGCTGTTTTTTTTTTTCTCTAGCCCCCACTATTCCTGAGCAATGAATGCTGTTAGTTTTGGGGCGTGATATGCTATTTAGGCTCTGTACTGTCAGGAAGGAGCAGGCAAAAGGTGCGTTTCTGAACTCTGACACTGGCTGCCTCTGATTGGAGCTCTAAGTCACGACCCCTGCCTGACATTACAGAACTTGAACATCATAAATCAGCAAAGATTATTAACAGATGCTAACAACTGGAATTGGCGGAGGCGGTGAAAGGTCCCCTTTAAAACATAGGTCATCTTCTTGAGATTTTCCATATCCCACCTTAAAACCTACATAAACTTTTGAACAACTGTCCATTAACTTGTAGATTATGTGTTACATTAAGGTGAAGGCCTCTACAAAGTGATTTGCTGCAATTTAAAGAAAAAAAAAAAAAGTGCTTTCCACAAAGTCTGCCGTTCTCCTCTGTGGACTTTCTGCCTAAATTAAACTCATCCAGAAAACGCCACTGGTTCTCTAGGAATAAATGACATGCACGAGTTTTGGAAATTGAAACATTTTTGCTGCAGATTTTAATTTTTTTTTACAATAGGTGGATGGGATCAACCAGAATCCCATCCACTTTGCAGGTAGTCTAAAGCACAGCCTTTTCACAAAACGGGGCTATGGCCTAAAGGTGTTTTCCGGCCTGAAATCATTTATCAGACACCCAGACTCCACACAGATCAGCTCTTGCAGCAGCCATTGAGTGCCAGAAGCCGCTAGTGTATAAACAGTGTGTGCAGCACTATG
This sequence comes from Leptodactylus fuscus, assembly GCF_031893055.1. Lineage (NCBI taxonomy): Eukaryota > Metazoa > Chordata > Amphibia > Anura > Leptodactylidae > Leptodactylus > Leptodactylus fuscus. The sequence continues at coordinate 104,738,419 of NC_134269.1, forward strand.
CAGTGGACAGGGCTGCTGCACTGCTCCTAATACTAGAACAGGAATGGTGCTAGAAGCACCCCTGTTTAATAGCAGCTACCAGCACCTGGTGGCTGCTGCTGAAACAGCTGATCTCTGTGGGATCCAGGCATCAAACCCCTACAGATCAAATACTGATGATCTATCTAGGGGCCAGAGAACACTAATAAATATTGTAATATAATTTATTAATGGATCTTGGCTTCATTCCTATCCATAAATCCACTGTGTCCTCTGATTTACTCTTTCCCTTGTTCCTCTGTTACCAAGTAGAATTCTTCTCACTGCTTACTGAGTACATTTGGACTGGCCCCCGTATAAAACACTTTTGTTATATCTTTGGAATTATACAGCTTCCATATCCCAACTGGTGGTTTCTCCATGTATATTACTTTGTCATGACCTCCTCCAAGCCAGAGTTTCTCTGTATTATACATAAGCCTGCCCATCCGTACTCCAGTAAGAAGCAGTAAGAGGATTTATGTTGCTAATAGAAAAACAGGGGGGAAAAAAAAAGTCAATAAGGCAAAGAAAGTGGATTTCATTGTAGGATTTCGTTGAAAGCTGCCAAAATCAATATACTGAGAGAGATCATTATAAATCATATTACTGAAAGGAAAGCTATATTTACCTGATGTTAGGTGAAGTCATGGTTTACTAATGGTATGCACAGCCTTCACGATATACTATTTGGGCCTGTCTTGCTTCACCTAACAGCATGTAAATTTGGCCTCCCTTTCAGTGAAAGATGGCAAAATCCATTAACAGATTACCATATATTACCACATTTATTAATGTCACATCAGCTTTGACTATTGCTAAAATGCAAGCAACAAAATTTGATCTAGAACTTTGCTCTAAACAGAACATCTAGACAGATGCAACGTTGTTATGATGAACACCTATCTCACCACTGGAAAAGAAGAGTGTTACTGTGAATCCATAGGACAACATGCGTCACTGCAACATCTGGCATTAATACTTTTCATGCGTTTAGCTTTTTGTGAATTCTGAGTAAATGGAGCAGACTAGAAACCTTGTACTGACAACTACAGCAGCTTGCCATTTTTATTTTTCTCCCAAGTGAAGTACCAGAAGGTTTTGTGCTCAGTATACATATATTATGAATAAATAAGCACTATGTTCTGCAACAGAAATTGTCACACAATGATTATTGTTAAATTTGGCTTATAACTCAGTTTCTTACAACCTACAATTTTGTATTTAAAGTAAAGGCTGTAAAAACTCAAAATAAAAAAGAAAAAAAGTATATTTATATTCACATTCTTTATACAGAAAATACAGTAGCTGTACAGGAGGTCTTTTTTGTAATCCTTTTTTTGCACTTTTGCTTCATTTCCATATGTTACTGTAACATACACCAAAGCCCCCTTATTTACCTTAGTAAACGCAAGAAAAATTATAACACAAGGGGCTATCCTCGTATTGTTAACAAAAAATAACAAAGGCTAACACTTCACTCCAAACAGAGAAAATCTTTAAGGGACAGTAAAATTTTACATTTAAATAAAGGGAGAAAAATAAGCCACTACCTTATATTTGGGCAACTCATAAACAGGAAGGGGGGGGGGGGGGGGAAGAAACAGAAATCACTGCTGCAAATTAAACCTTCAGCAGCAAGAAAACCCTAACCCTATAAAAAAAAAATGGGCATTTTCCATTACATTATGTTCACTCTGATGTGCACAAGTTGTATTTCAACTTCAGTTCCAATTATACATATAACAATTAACAGTATTTGTCCATCTCCTTTATCAGAGAGTTCATCACAGTGTAATCAGATCAACCAAATTGCCTTTAGGTGGCGTCATACTATCAGGGAAAAAGTTGACAAGCGTATCAAAGAGTTGTGTCCTCTGAGCATATGTGTGATCAACATCCGAGAACCCTGAACATAAGAAAAAAAATGAAATTAGAAGATGCCAAGTAAAAAACAAGAATATTAGCACTGCAACATAACATTAACAGAATAAGTTTACACAAGTTAACATTTTGTACCAATATCAAATATTTTTTGCAAAGAAAAACACATTTGAGTCCAGCCATCCTTACTCAACTCCTAATCTGAAGTATTAATTTCATTTGCATATTTAGTCAATATTATGCATTAGTCTGTCCTGCATTAAAAGAAAATAAATTAAAGCTGTACTTTGGGTATGTCCTGAGACTGCTTGTATAGACACAGAGAATTGCTGCAGATTTGCAGAAATTTTCTAATAAATATAGCAATTCACTGAAAAGCTGCAGCAGGCGCGTAGATCCAGATTGGTCTTTCCCCAGTAATGAAAGCTAATTGGTAGAGAAGCCAGAACTATGATGATCTTCATAAAAATGTGTATTATACAAGATTATAAACTAATCTTAAAGCATATATGGATAATATTATTGTACTGTACAGCTAGGGCTAGTTCACACGGGGCAAGAGGGGGCGGATTTTGACGCCGAATCAACCTCAAAATCCCCCCCTCACAATAGAGGTCTATGTAGACCGTTAATGTTCTTTTTTTCCGTGAGCGATTTGTTCCTTCTCACAGAAAAAAGAAGTGAGCTGCCCTTTCTTCAGGCGGATTCCACGGCTGATTCCACGGCTACACCACCCTCCGGACTAGGCCCATTCATTTCGGCCTAGTCCAGAGCAGAAAGCTGCGATGGGATGTGTTTATGCGGAGCCCCGTGTGCACTAGCCCTTAGGAAATATTTTGAAGTTTTGATTTAATTTTGCATTCAACTTACCCAAAGGGGTGAAATCTTTGCTAGATTTAAAAAGTGCAGATGGAAGAAGCTGAAACTGTGCAGAAAAAAAGTCAAATTATTCACTGCGATGTTACATTTCTTTCACGGATTAAAGCAATATAAATTTAAATTCTTTCCAAATATTTTGCTTATCTCGTTCGTTTTTTTCCGTTATGTGTTTAATTTTCTGTATGACATAGTACTAAATTCCATAATCAGTTGAACACATAAAACGTCCATTATACAGCTAAATCACACAAAAGTCTGCGTATACAGATTCCACGAAGGAAACCGTAAATTATTCAAAGGTATTTAGAAACTTGCTTAATATTATATGTACGGTTTAACGGTGAGCTGTTTTATCTACATTACACTTTTTCCCTTAAAAGGAAAATTGTCCGCACAAACAATCAGATTCCATTGGTGCCTTTTTATTGTGACCTGGTGCTCCTATGCTGAGAAATTCATGTTATAAATATTCAAACGAGTTCCTTTTCATATGCCTTATTAAAGGCACTTGGCTGTAAGAGACTGTTACCCCGACTGTGCCTCTCACTGGTAGCTAAGATGGAGAGCAGTCACAAATCAGCTCACACAAACCTGGTCTATTCAAATAATGTAAAAAAAACTTTTTCCGAAAGGCAGGGCCTTAAGGAGTCGGGATTTTTTTTTCTTTGTTTTGGAATTAAAAGGGATTTTCTGTACTTTTAAAAAAAAAATAAATCAGCAATTTTTTGAGTGATTTTTGGGTTTCCCTGGGAGCTCCTGGCGTCTTCTGCATTTTTTTTTTTACATGGTATAGCTTCTCGTTCTTATATCCTACAACTACCATGATGCATTGCTGCACCAATAGTGAGGCTTCATACTATTACCTGCCTTGCCTCAATTTTTTATGAATTTGTACAACCTTTAGGCTGAATTCACAGATTTTGGTCAGGAATCTGCTTCAAAATCAGCCTCCAAAAAAGCCTTCCCTTAGAGTTTTATTGGGAGGCTTTTTTTGGAGGTTGATTTTGAGGCGGATTTCTGACCAAAAAACTCTGTGTGAACTCAGCCTTAGTACCTAAATCAGTTTACAAAACCATGGCTTGCTCATCCTATGCCCATAAGGCCTCCATTCCATTTAGCAATGACCCATCCTTAATCACACATGAGACCTGAATCATGGAAGGCACAAAGTTGAAAAATCCAAATATCCTCACCTCTTTAGTCTCTTCAGGATCTGAATGATCCACAGTGACAAATAAATCATTCTGCAAGTACTTTAATGCACTAAGAGGCTCAGTCTGAGCACGTTCTTCAAACCTGCAATTATTTTACAAAAAAGAACACAAAAACTATCAAAGAGGAGCATATCACCAAATTTGCATAGAAAGTTGTATAGAAATATAGAATCTGCCTCAAAAAACACCTAACTCTGCAATTCTTTTCAAATGGGAGTCAGGCAAATTTTTTCCCCTCCAACTTCAGGGTTTGGCTTCAAGCAGATTCTGCCTTGCAAATCCCATTGAAATGAGTAAGGGGCAGAAAAAAAAAAAAAATTATATATATAATATATATATTTTTTTCTGCCTCTTACTCATTTCAATGGGATTTGCAAGGCAGAATCTGCTTGAAGCCAAACCCTGAAGTTGGAAACTTCTTTTCCTGACTACTATGGAAACAAATGGGAGCGTTTAGAGGAGGTTTTTTTGAGGCAGATTTTACTGTGGATCCTGCCTCCAAAAAATTTGTTGTGAACCTATCCTTAGTGTTACAGGCAGACTAATCTAGGATTAGGTCATGTATGAAAGAACAAACAAATAGTTACAAAGACCTTGCCCTAGCCAAATAGACTGCAATAAGAAAAATTGTAAGCATCCAAAAGAGAAGACAAAAAAAAAACAAAACAAAGAAACAAACACCTAAATCTGGAAAAGCATTTGAAATATAGCTGCCTTCACTGTCAGTCTGCAACACTTTCTTCATAATCCTTACAAAACAGTCATGTAGGAATCCTACAGAGAACATAGGGGTTACTCTCCTTCTGAGGAGTTCAATCCTTCACGGATAGTGCACTAGAGGCCCGGAGCTTTCGTCCTATTGCAGTCAGGGCACAGCAGGGAGAATAAAGAAAATGTAGATAAAAATTATGACGTTACTGTACCTGTGTTTTCTAATGAGGTATTTGCAGTGTCTCAACAAGTACTCTTTGGAAGGTCGGCATAACTTTAAAGACCAGAAGTCATCTAATCGCATTTTTGGAGAGCACGACTTTCCTGGATTTCCACCAAAAAGGTAATGAACCTATGAGATCAAGCAAAGAATATATACAATAAACTATAATAACATTGCTGTGCTAAAGAGGTAACAAATTCAAGGGGCATTCCCATTTCAAGGATCCTATCTATATTGTGAGCTGGCTTATGTAAATTCAAAAGTTTTCCTAAATATGTTGCGTTTGCAAATTCTGGTGTAATGGGAATTTTTTTCTCTAGCCACCGCTATTCCAGAGAAATCAATGCCATTAGTTTTGGTGCTTGATGTGCAATTTAGGCTCAGTACTGTCAGGAGGCCAGTGCCAGGGCAGGATGTAAATCTGAGATCTGAAACTGGCTGCCTCAGATTGGATCTATTAGACACACCCTTTCCATCTCCTGTCTGACACTGCCTTTCTAACGTAACAGAGCCCAACTAGCACATCAGGCACCAAAACTAACTTTTATTATTGGTCAAACATTGACGGAGCTCGAGAGAAAATTCCATCTGTGCTGGTTTCAGCGGAGCAGCACCTATTAACAGATGTTAAAAACTTGAATTTGTGGTAAAAGGTCCTTTTTAAAGTCCTCTAATCATGAGCAACAACCCCAGCCACCACTGGCCCCGCAAAAAAAAAAAAAATGCATCGCCATATACAAAAATATATATATATAAAAAAAAAGTTATAGGTGTCAAAATAAGGCGACTAAGAAAAAACATATATTTTTGCAACATTTTAAATCTTTGCTACAGGGGTTAAAAAGGAAAAAAAAAAGTATACAAATTTGGTATCCACGGATAGAGAAAGAGAATCATAGAGAGAGAGAAATCAGAGGAGTCTCTTTAGAAGCAGAGGTTGCAGCGTAAACAGTAAGGACAGTATACAAAACAGAAGCAGAGTGTGATATACTATCAGCTGTGGGTACTGTATATCACAGTAATATTAAAAAGGCATATATAGTTTCTGCTTGGAGATCATATTTAAGATAACTATATAATTCAATACTTTAAAAAAAAATTTTTAATGTAGATTGTAAGCCCCATACAGGGATCACAATGTCCATTTTTTTTCCCTAACAGTATGTCTTTGTAGAATGGGAAGAAATCCACGCAAAAACGGGGAGAACATACAAACTCCTTGCAGATGTTGTTCCTGGCGGGATTTGAGCCCAGAACTCCAGCACTGCAAGGCTGCAGTGCTAACCACTGAGCCACCGTGTTGCCCCAATACTTTAAAATTCGTCATCATAAAGAGGTATTATACCTTATGCAGCTCATCATATACCAACTGGTGTGCAAATCTTGGACAGGGCTCCTCCTCTTGAAGGCTTTTGTTTGGATTTTCTTTAGATGCTTGATCATTCTTATATACACAAGACCTATGAAAAGTGCAGGGAGTAGAAATATGACTAATGATTCACACAACAACTTTGCTCTGCATTTAATTTCAACAATCATTTGAACCATTTATATGCTTTTTAAGGCATTTATTTTATATGTCACTTTGTCTAAGTGTTTTTACAAGCATGCATTTTTTTTTAAGTTATAAAGAATACCTGCACCACTGTTGCTCAAAGAGAAAGGGGACACTGAGCAACCATATAGTGTAGAATTGTTTGATGTCTCAGAGGAACATAATGTGCATAGATAAACGAAAAAAGACCGAGTGGCCTCTCGCCTGTTGTCAACCACAAATAAAGACATATCAGATCCAGGTGGAGGTAGCAGCAAACCCACTGGCAACACCGAACACCAATATATGAGCAAGATCAGAAAGAACAGCGTACCAAGACAGGACATTTTAGGTTGCGCTCTCAGGTCAAGTAAGATGAACACCAATGGGCTGGTGCTCAATAAATCGTCTTTACCTTTCATTGTAGTTCATCTTCCTTGACCTGAGAGCGCAACCTAAACTTTCCTGTCGTTGTACGCTGTACAAAGCACTGTTGGTCAGCGTTTTAGCCAAAAAAACAAACAAACCCCAAAACAAAAGCTGTGCAATAAAGTACACCTTTTGTGAGTTTTGTTTGAAAACAAAAGTCAATGAAATTAAATTACAATGATGTAAAAGTTTAACAACATTCAAACATCTGATTTTCTGGCAGTATTTGAATCATTAATACTTTTTGTAATGTGCTTTAACAGGTTTTTTTTCTTCATTCTGTGAAATCCTGCATGTTTTTATTCTTCCCCTTGCTTCTGTATTGAGAACTGTTCCTGCTTCTCACTGAGTAACAGTATAGAGTACAGACAAGGAATAAGGGGCTGTGTAAAATGTAGAAAAATTGAGGGGAGGAAAGAATCACTTAAAACAGATATATCTCTGGAGTTATAAAACATAGAAGGTTGCTTTTGGAGTCATCTGAAAGATATTTCCAGAGCGATCGCTGGTTGAAAATAGCAAGAGAAAAATAGAGAGAAGCAGGATTTCACAGTAATGAGCCAAAATGTGTTAATTTGTTAATAAAGCATATTAGAAAGTGTATTAATGACACAAATACTGCCAGAAAATTAAAACCTCTCCAAATTAATTTATAATTAGCTGAGTGACTTGAGCTATAAGAAACAAGATGAGCAAGATGAGTGACTTACCAGCTATTTCGTACAATATCATAAATCCAAAAAGAATTCCTGACATTTTCTTCACGTTTTTCTTTATCTTTACTTAAGCCGGACAACACATGGATTTCATTCAATTCTGGGTCAATGGTAGCTCTCTGAGTGAATCCTGTCATTGGCACTATAAAATGAACAATGAATCAGAACAAATAGTTGAATGAAAACAAAACCGCTCTTTGTTGTACAAAGGTTACAGATTACAAAATTAAAACTATGTCCAAGGAGATGAACTATCAAAAAACGACAAAGGAAGCCGCACATTTAAAGGGATCCTATCAGACATTTTTTCTAAGTACCTTGTCGGAATAGCCTTAAGAAAGGCTATTCTTTTCCTACCTTTCATTGTCTTTCCGTGCCGCCGTTCACTTACAATCCCGGTTCTTGTCAGTATGTAAATTAGCTCTCTCGCAGCACTGGGGGCAGGCCCCAGCGCTCAGACAGCACTATGGGAGGCCCCAATGCGGTGAGAGAACTCTCTCCAGCACCGCCTCCATCTTCGTCAGGAATGGCCTCTTCATTCTCTTCTTCCGGCCGTGTCTTCTTACTACTAGGCTTCGGGCAGAGCAGACTGCGCATGGAGGCCTTAGAAGAGGCTGAAGATGACGCTGCTGAAGAAGAGGAGGTGTCGCTGGAAAGAGTTCTCTCGCAGCATTGGGGCCCGCCCCCAGTGCTGCGAGAGAGCTAATTTACATACCGACAAGAACCGGGATTGTAGATGAACAGCGGCACGGAGAAGACAACCAAAGGTAGGAGAAGAATAGCCTGTCTTAAGGCTATTCCGACGTGGTACTTAGAATAAATGTCATCTGAATGATAGGATCCCTTTAATACCTGTCTGTGTGCCACACGACACCTCTGCAGCCACACAGCTTCAGTGGTATAATGCACAAGGCCAGCAGTTTGCTTCAGAGGACTACAGCAGCAGGGGTTATATGGTTTGTTTTCTTGTTATTTCACTACTAGAGATGAGCGAATACTATTTGAAACTGCAGTTTCGAATAGCACGCTCCCATAGGAATGAAAGGGAGCGGCTGGCACGCAGGGGGTTTAGCGGCCGGACGCTGGCCCAGTCCATTCATTCCTATGGGAGCATGCTATTCGAAACTGCCATTTCAAATAGTATTCACTCATCTGTATTCACTACAATTCCTAGCTTTATGCTGAACTTGTATAAACAAACTTCAACAATCAGTATTTTTTTTTTCTTAAATATATGTTGGGGTTCTGGTGGCAGGAGGGGGAGAGGGGGAGAAGAAGGGACATGTGTGTTTTAGAATGGTTAGGAGTGGGAAACGGGTGACTACTTTTCAGCCTTCTGGGTAACTGTTTACCAAGTCCAATTGCTCTCGCTAATCATTAGCGAATCTTAGAGAAATATGAGCAACTTCTCATTGAAACAATTAAGTTGCTTATTTCAATTTTAAACTGCATTTGGCAGAACATACCAATGGAAACGCCTGCAACAGAAAGAGATCATGTATGTATGAGATCATACACAAGGCTTGGAATTACTTACCCATACCAGAATCTTTCTTGGTGCCATCTGATATAATTTCTACATGGTCACTGTCTACATCATAGCTAAAGAAGTCATTCAAATAGGTCTTTGATCTTTGTCCACCAAACACATATAAACAGCGGTTTTTCTAGAAAATGGGAAGAAACATAACACATGAATTATGTAGCAGTAAAGGTTAGTAAAAAGTCAATTACTAAAGTTGTAAAATATATAAAATGAATCCTACATCTATTATAAACCAACCCTTCAAATTATTATAAATGAAGTCTTCTATAGCAGTGCATACACAATACAAACAAATCATACCGAGTGGAAAAGCATGCAGTGACCTATCCTGGACTGTATATCTTCAGGTCCAGCATTGCATGAGTCTTCTCGCAGAAGTTTCCAGGTTTGAGTACGACAGTCAAAAACAAAAAGTCCACTAAACTGAGGTTCACTGGCCCTGCTGTCATCTACATTGCCGTTACACGTTAGTATTCGTCCACCAAAGGTGTAGATCATGTGCTTTTCTGAATCCATACACATCTACAAACAAAGATGCAAAGGTTACAGCTATTGCCTAGCATATTTCCTGTGAAATTTGCTATGTATAAGCATATTTATTAATGCACATCATAAAACACATGTCACAAAAGGTGTGACCTTTTGTATGTACCTGATGATCAAATACCAACTTTGGCCCACCATCAGCAGCAGTATCTTCGCTCAATAAAGACCAGGTGTTGGTGTCAATGTCATACCGATAGAAGTCACTTTTCAAAGATTTGCTGTTTCGCACTGATGAATCCAGATATCTGCCTAAAGTATAGATCTGCCTCCGCTGAGTGTCAATGCACATCTTGTGACAAGATCTGGCGCTTGGACCATTCTGATGGAATAAATCATAATTGGAGAATTTATATACATGATATATATGGCATTTGGCATTTTTACTCCACAGAATTCACCTGCCCTAAAACATTAAATAAAGGAAATCTGTTCAAAACATACCTGCAAAACATAGAGAGTAATGTAGAGGCCTTTACAAGGCGAAAATCATATTTTATGGATATGCAAATCAGCTTGCAAGTGCACCAGGAGCCTTCAGACAAGCATAAGGCAGACAGAGGCTTATCACATCAATCACAGGGGGTATGTTTCTATTATAGGTCCCTACACAGAACTTTAACATGTTAACAGACTGAAGAAATAAACAAGTATCTAGTATTGAATTGTCAGCAGGCAGGAAAAGACAAGCAATGCTACACATTTACACACCATTAAAGGGAATACATCAAGACTGGTGTTATAATCTTCAGACCTGATGTCTAGTGCACCGGAGTGATTTGCTCCTAACTCAATAACAGGCATCCCTGGTCCTACATGCACCTGAAGGCAGATCTGAGGCACCTTGGAGCTGGTGAGTATTTATACTAAAATGAAGCCATTTTTGGTATTCATTACATTGAAGAAGTGAGGCTGTGGTAGGTACTGTCCCCCTTCCTGCAAAGTTCCACCTACTTTGCAGAAAAGCATAGATGGAGGCATAATGTCAAAAATCACACAGTGAAATTTAGGGGAAAAAAAGCAAACTACTTTTTTATGCCAGGAAACTGCAGATGGGTGCTATATCATTACACAAATACTTTAACGCTAAGCATGTGTAGTACTGTAGCTTACAAATGCAACAGTGACCATAACATTTAAAGACTTAATGAGTTACCTGAATCTCTTTAAAAAGGAGAATTCCAAGTTACCCCATAAATTATATATATAATCACAGGGTAAACAGATGATCCTCTCCAGTCTCAAGAACTGGGATGTTTTGCACCTTGTTTTGAATAAATTGACTGGGCATAAGCACATGCCTCTACATTAATTTGAATTGGGACCGCCAGAGACAACCAAGATAGCCAAATGCACAACTTTGCCTATGTACAGGACCTGCATGCTTCAGACCTAGAGTCTGAAGATGACTGACAACTATATATGAGGCAATGTTACCATCAGTCGGCTCTGCTCTGTTCTCTCAGTGTGTATAGTGGCAGCTGCATGTGGTCAAAAGACTGCTTGCATTCTGTTTAAAATTTTACTGTATAACCATACCATCATTGGTGGGAGTAAGTGGGGTTTTGACCACAGGTGGCTACCAGTATGTGAGCATGCATTCTTAGTCCATAGGAGATGCATGTCAGTATTTTACACTCTGCAAACACGAAGCGATTCAATAAAAAAAAATTCACTTGCCTCCTTCTCTGTGTCTCTAGATATACAAATCCACTGATTTTCTCTCACACTGTATGCCCAAAAGTCTGCTAGATCCTGTGTTCCATCCCAACCTCCGAACAAATACACAGTCTCTAAAAAAAAAGAAAAAATGTTAAAATGTATTAGTAAAGAGCTATTATTCTGTTTTTATATAAGGGTCATTCCGTGTCAAGTGAACCAATGATTTTTCCCTCTATATTTTTAATTCTTTTGAGATTTTGTTATTTGGTAATAGTGTGTCAGAGAATGCAAAATGTGAAGAAAAAAAAATTCTAGAAATTTTTTTTGATTTTTAATTGATTTTCATAGTTCAGAAAAAGTGTGAATTTCTGTGTTGCCTGCCTTTACATTTCTCCTCATAACTTAGGCTAGAAAAAAGATAGAGAAACAAAATAAACACCATTCTACTCAGAACTATACAGGCTTTCACCAAATATATCACAAGAGTATCTTTGTTAATATTTTACCCATGTGAACGCAAACGCAATATTTTAAAACGCATTTCCGAAAAAAAAAAACGTTTTATTTAAAAATTTCAAAAAAATGCACATGGGCCTGCTATGCTCTTAGCCACATCTGTACCAAAATACAAGTTGGGATCGCGATGGGATAATATTTTAAAATATAACTATTAGTGTCATTCCGAAAATCTTGAATTCAGATCTGTTCAGCCTGTGGTCTAAAAGTGTGGGGTCTATATGTGAGATATGTACAGAGAATGATCCACCTCACAAAATGTTAATGTTAACTAGTGTCAGACTAGCAGTATACAGGTCCTGTAATATGACACTAGAGTGGGACCATCTCTCTCAGAGGTGTGTTTCTGGTAGGACACTTATTGTAGTTCACCTCAGATAACCACAAGAAGGGAGGTTCCAATCTTCATGTTTGATGCATGTCCCTTATTATTAAAGGTAGAGTAGAGTAATTAATACAGAAGTCATGTTGTTATGTTCTCATATTGCATTTCTCAGTATATGTTGATGCAGTCACTGATGTAAGGAATGACTGATGCTAATGTACAATTACTAGGTAGTATGGAAGGACACTTATTGTAGTGTGGAGCCTAACACCATGACAGGCCGTACATAATCTTTGACACAAAAGGAAATGGCCATTGCTAGTAAGCGCTTATGGGCAAGATTACATTTCACTCACTAGCAAGGACAAATTGATGATAAAAGGCCAGTAGTTTAAAAATGTCCTATTAATTGTTTGATTAGTTCATATTTTATAGAATGAGGATTTATCTACTGGACTATTTTTCTTAATAAATTACATGTTTAGTGATATAATAAAAAACAATTGTTACATGTAGAAATAGGTGTTATAAATATTGGTTCTTGTACTCTTGTTAACATATAATTAGGATGAGACTATTTAGAAAATCGCACTTGAGGATATGAGCAGCTTTTTTCTTTCGGTTTGTTCAATGCATTCAGGTTGAAAATGCTGAACAAGTTGTGTTCTAATGATAAGATGTATTTGTTCTGGCACTTACAGTATTTGTTTTTTATGTTTTTTTTATTGTTGCATATAAATGTTGAATTCGGCAAGTTGTAATTTGAAAAGAAAAAAGGAAGAAGCTCATACAAACATAAAATCAGATGATTCAAGGCTTAAAAAAAAAAAACTGATCCCAATTTGGTCCCAAGTTGAAAACCTGTACAAATATAACCAAGAACACAAGTAACACAAATGCATTTTTTCACAATTTTAAAACATACGTTTTTTTCACAATTGCGCATCAAAATTTTGAATTTGATTTCTCCAAAACAAAATATAAAGAAACATCGTCTTGTGACATATCAAATGAAAGCCGGTACCGCTCTGAGAAAAATGATGCCTCTCCCACCTATTTATCTTAATTCTAGCCCAAGATATGTTAAAAAATGTAAAGCCATACCAGGCCAAAATTCACACTTTCAAAACTTTAGAAGTCTATAAAAAATTAACTGATAAAAAATTAACTGATGAAGAAAAAAAATTCAAAACTTTTTATTTGTAATTAACTTAAGTTGTACTTCATAAAAAATAAAAATAAAAAAAATCTAAAGACGTCAGGTAAAAAAAAATATTCCTATTTGGATCACTTGATATGGAATGACCCATAAAGATATTCCTGATAATTCTCATCACAAATGTACACACATACTGTATCCTCCAACAAGTCAGAATAGAATGTTGACATTCTACACGCTCTGCTCAGATTTTTTTTAAACCAAAAAATTACATATACATATATATCTTAGCAATCATCTTTTCAGTTCCTTGTAGGCCTTACTTATTCCATACAACTAGAGTCAACTGCTGCACAAAAGCATGGTCTGAACACTCGCTTACTTGCTTATTTACTGATCCATGTACCTTGATTCTAATTTAACATGTAAAAGAAACTTTCACTGATGTCTTACAAGCTAACAGGTAACGTCTTCTGCAAGCTTCATACATATGTTTTCCCTGCTACACACATCTGACCATATACATTAGGTTTTAGTCAGTCGAAGCCACCGATTCTGGTGGCAGTGGACATAGATCAAAAAACGCATGGAGGACTCACACTTCTTCCCTAACATCTTATGTAGTGAGAAAAAAGGATTGAGAAGTTGAGATCAATACGGTTTCATCGGTGAACAGACTTTTAGTGACTTTGGGCACAGGAGGGGGAAGGACGTGTCCTGCACTTACATGGTTTCCTCTGGTTCGATAATTAATTACACTTTCTGATGGGCTCAGCACTAGCAGTTTTCTTCACAGTGAGAAGGCCCCATTGAGTACATTATTCTCACAGCTCAAACCCTCTGACCATCACAACAACTTCATTCAAATGAGGAAAATCTGGAACAGAAAGCGCTTCCGATGGGCTGGCAGCCAACACACCAGCAGCAGTTATGCCAAGGGCTTTGTTAATCTACTAGTCCACAATAGAAGAATGGGCACAAATGCCGTATTTTCCAGCAAACAAACACTGCTAAAATGGGATATGCTGGCGATCTATTTCATATTACTGGTTTCTTAAAATCAAGTTAAACTCGGATGAGAAGACATGAGGTTAAACTATAGAGAGAGTTAGTGCAATGTATATATAGACAGATAAATTAGTGTGAGTGCTATTGGTGGGGATGCACTGATAAAAAGTTGCAGTCCTGGTGGAGGTCTTTAAAAAAAAAAAAACCATGTCCATTATAGTATGATTCTGAGGAGATAAATATGTTCATTATGCTCCTAATAACTGACTACATGACTGAAATACATGCACTGAACAGAGCATACATTTAGAAAAATGAGAACTCCAGTGGATAATACAAGACACTCTTGGTCTGGGTCAGTATACTGGGGACCTAGGAGTCCATGTGCCAAGTGGTAAATGGTTAAATGATGCATACTGTAAGCACCATATTGAGCAGCTGTGTAGAACCCCTCTGCCCCACCACACCCAAGGATGAACAGAAAATTCCTCTAAAGCCTATGAGTACAGTGCCAGTGTGCTATTCAGTGCTATAGGAGAGCCAGCCAGGCAAGTACACTCACAGTCCATTCAAAAGGCGGCTTTGGAAGGAGAAAAGTTTGATCCCCCAGAAATTGGACAATTATCTCTAGTCCTGTGGATAGAGGGATCAATGTCCTTAAGCAGCTTTAAAGAGGACCTTTCACCACTTTTGGGCACATGCAGTGTTATATACTGCTGGAAAGCTGACAGTGCGCTGAATTCAGCGCACTGTCGGCTTTCCCGATCCGTGCCCGGTGTAAAGAGCTTACGGTGCCGGTACCGTAGTGCTCTATGGTCAGAAGGGCGTTTCTGACCATTAGCCAGGAACGTCCTTCTGCCTCGCGGCGCCTATCGCGCTGTGCTGTGGAGCGGGGAGGAACGCCCCCTCCCTCTCCTGATAATACTCGTCTATGGACGAGCTGTGTGAGCAGAGGGAGGGGGCGTTCCTCCCCGCTCCACAGCACAGCGCGATAGGCGCCGCGAGGCAGAAGGACGTTCCTGGCTAATGGTCAGAAACGCCCTTCTGACCATAGAGCACTACGGTACCGGCACCGTAAGCTCTTTACACCGGGCACGGATCGGGAAAGCCGACAGTGCGCTGAATTCAGCGCACTGTCAGCTTTCCAGCAGTATATAACACTGCCTGTGCCCAAAAGTGGTGAAAGGTCCTCTTTAAAAATTCCTAAGATTTTACATTAAAAACAAGGGGGTTTTATGCTAGTTTTTGTGGGGAAAAAGGCACCTTGTAAACCTACCCTAAAGCCATAGTCACACATCAGTGTTCTTTATCAATAACTCCAAGCCACACCCAAGAGTGGAGTTGTAAAAACAGAACAGGTGCAAATCCTTCCATTACGTCTCATCTGTATGTTTGTCTTACAATCTCCGAGGAAAACTCTGACTTGTGAACAGGGCCCTAAGTTGTCTAATTTCAGAGGGAAAACCTAATCAGTTACATCTCATCACACAGCTCCATTTACGAGGATGAGACATTTCTGTCAGATTACATATACGTTTCTACGCTCACCCTGTTGTGTTCAGTGATCACATTAAACCATAGGAAACACTGGAGTTTACACTACTGCAGTTCTTCTAGCTCTATATGTTAAAATGACACACAGACATTTACCAATGTTCCCTTCCACAGTCATTTTCACACAAAGGGTTTAAAACATGATTAACCCATTCATAACGTGACCATAAATTTGATTAGGCATCCTAACCAGATTAACATCTACCTACCAGATTGAACGTCAATGACCATTTGATGCCCTCCTCTCATTCCTGGACGGCTGTCCTCACAATCCCCTAAAATAACATGAAGGAAATAAATATTAAGTACAGTAGCCAAAATAATTATAGCATTAGTAGAATGCCAGAGTATTTAGAAGTATGTCTTGATACCAAAATTATAAGCAAATTAATTCTAAAACATTGGAATCTTGTGAATGGCATTAAGTGCAATGCTGCAAATCTAAAACCAATTAGTCTACCATTTCTTTAGAAAACTGCATTATAGAAGCCATCATCTTTTACACATCTGTGTTCTAAGGCAACAAGGTCATTTTTTTTTATCAAAGTCCGTTCGCGAGCGCCGGAGGAGGACGGGACCAGAGGACATCGGAGGAAGAAGAGGCGTGGATGAAGATGAAGACACACCCTGAATGCCCACCCAGCGTGCACGTTCGGTAAGTAGAGCACATTCTTTTTTAGGTTATTATTTTAAAACAGGGGGGGGGGGGGGGGGGTAGTTTAATATAACTTTACCAGTGCCTGAATAGCCTTTTTAAAGGCTATTCACGCATATGTGGGGCTCTAGCAGCATGATTTTGCTGATAGAGCCCCTTTAAGGCCAGATGCAAGACAAGACAAGTGAAGAGAAAGAAGAAGGTGAAAGGAAGAAATGATTGCGCTTCTGTGACCCAGAATATTCCCCAAAATATATATTTCTCACTTAAGTGTAACCTGGGACAAACTAGGAACAGGAAAAATAGGAACAAAGTAAAGGAGGTAGGACAGAGTGGCGTCTCCAGTTATCCAGTGGAAGTAGTTTACAGGGGTATGATAATTGAGAGCGTATGGCCTATTGAGAGACCATTTTTTGGGGATTATTATTATTTATTTATTTATTTAACGCTGAATTCACTGTATGGGATAAATGTTTATAGTAAACGTTGGAGGACAAGACAATAGTTTGTTTTTGTTTTTTTTAAAGGGGCGCTTTTTAGCTGTTACATATATAATTTACTTCACAGACTGTCTGAAGTTGCCCCTAGTGTCTTACAAGTTAATCTATGATGGTGACACATCAGCACCCATTGATCACATTGCCAATAAAGTAGCTCAAACACTTACAAATCCCTTAGATGTCAGTCCTTATTGAGTGCAGCATTTAAAAAGGACCTTTCATGGTCCGGGGCACAGGCAGTTCTATATACTGCTGGAAAGCCGACAGTGCGCTGAATTCAGCGCACTGTCAGCTTTCCCAATCTGGCCCTGGATAAAGAGCTATCGGTGCCGGTACCGTAGCGCTTTACAGTCAGAAGGGTGTTCCTGACAGACAGGTACGTCCTTCTGCACAGCAGCGCCTAACGCGCTGTACAGTGTGAGCGGGGAGGAACACCCCCCTCCCCTCCTGATAATACTCATCTATGGACGAGCACTGTGAGCAGATGGAGGGGGCGTTCCTCACCTCTGACTCTTTACAGAGTGATAGGCACTGCTGTGAAGGACGTACCTGACAGAATGTCAGGAACGCACTTCTGACTGTAAAGAGCTTCGGTACCAGGACCGATAGCTCTTTACCCGGGGCACAGATCGAGAAAGTGGACAGTGCGCTGAATTCAGCGCACTGTCGGCTTTCCAGCAGTATATAGAACTGCCTGTGCCCCGGACCATGAAAGGTCCTCTTTAAGGGACTGAACAACCAAAACAATTTTCCCAACTAGTGGCCACTAGTAGTAGTCAGTATCATCATCATGCTCTACTTTTACAACTTACATAAAATAGTACATTATGGAACGAGAAGTGGCTTCACCCTCCTTTGTAGGGAGTAGTATAATACCTACCAGTTATACTTCTGTAAAAACAAGTTTATTGGTACCTTTAATGCTTTTAGGAATTATTTGGTTCCATTGTGGCTTGTATTCTTGCTGACTGATGTATTGACTAAATAGACCATCTGAAGGGGGAAAAAAAAAAAAAAAAGTTCTGAATGCATAATTAAGAAAAGAAAAACACTGAAAAGAATAGTCTATGGCTGCCAACATACATAAGATAGAGGGAAATGTGCCACTTTTCTCACGCAAGTTAGCGGTTTGAGTTACCAAAAAAACATTGCACTAATTTTCAGACTACAATTTTCTTTTCTCCCTCAATTTTCAATAATATGCCATTGATGACAAGCTAGCGTCAGACTTGACTCATACAGGCATCTCTCTCCTAATAAAACATGTACAATGTGAGATCTGTGTGTCCACAATGCTGCTTCCTTCAGTAACGCTCATGCACTATTACCAATATACTCCTGTAATACTTCCTCCTGCTGCAGCTCACTTTCTTTGCTCATGAACAAGAATGGATCTCTCCCTCTAATACTAAACACCATTTACATTCTAAGAGATCTAGGCTCCCTGTATATACTGTCACAATATTGTTTCTGCATTGCTGCCATTTGTAGTTGTCCCTACATTGGAAACTGTGTTCACTGTAAATTAATTAGCATTCAATGAACATGTACATATGTGGTTAACTATTCAGGACCCAACACTACTGGTGTCCTAGAGGGGGGGTTTTCTTACAAGAAAAATTACAATCTTTCACAATGAGTAACTTCAAGCGATAAGACAGTAGAAAAACTAGGTCAGGAAAAGGAACATTCTTGACAGATACTTAATAACATTAGCAACATTATTCATGAAGGTAGCAACAGTGTTTTGCATGTACAGTTGTTTAGTATAATACACAAAAAGGACACTCAGTGGTGCTTCCAAGACCTATAGTTACCAGTGTACCTGCCTATCGCTAAAAAAAGCAATTTTTCAGTACTGTGTTGGAGTCATTTCTCACCTTTCTAAATGACTAAACTCTTACTAGTACATGTAGTGGCTAGCAATGTGTGAAAACTGGAAACGAAACTAGATAGTACCAATTACAGCCTTTTCAATCAGCTCTTCACTGCCATCGAAGTCTCCTTTCAGGACTAGCTTGTCATGTAGCTCTGTTAACATTGGATGTTCTAAAGCAATTTTTGTCTTCTTCTGTAAGGACTCAAAAGCTTCTGTGTAGTTGTGCTGACGGAAGTGCTTCAGACAAAGGCGAATGGCCTCCTGTTCACGGTACTACTGGAACAAGGACAAGAATGAGCATATTTACTATAACACAAAGCAATAAATACGCAAAGGCTGACACATTCAATTCCAATTGACAGAATACGCTAATACTACAAATACTGTATATATTTAAAAAAAAAATTTAAAATCACACTTTTCTTAAAGGTAGCCTACTACCAAAGTCACTTCTAAACCACTTATATTGGGTCAGGTCATAGAGTAATACATTATCAATATGTATGTCAATGAGTTGCTCAGTGAACCCAGGGTGTGACGGTGTCTGCCAGAGCACCCATTTTCACCTGAGGGCTCCACATATTGGAACTCTTCATGTCACAGAGAAGCTCATATGCATATTAATTAAAAGTGGATTTTCTTGGCAGGAAGATCGTACTTTCACATAAAAAGTATATTTACTAATAGCCCCCTACAACAAAATACAAGCTGTTGTAGAAACTATTTTGGTTGTGGTAGACTCTTGATGGTAGAAGTCTGTTCACATTTGAATGTCGAGCCTCTACCTGGATTCAGTCAGTCTTCACAATTTTTAAAGCAAGAAAACAGCCTGCAGCACAATTATTGCTATTAAACATACCAGACTCCAATGTATCCCATTAAAATTAGCAAATGTTAGGAATTGGGTCTCACACCAGATATATCCACTCACTGTATACCAATTTTGTAGGCCATCTGTATTCATTGCTTGGCATATAAAAAGAGGTACTCTACTTCCACACTCATCCCTTCCCCCCAGTTCAACTGTCAGACTAAGGGCTTGTTCACATCTGCGCCCCGGTCTCCGTTTTGCAGGTTTCCGTTTCCTGCCCGAAACTGGACAGGAGAGGGAAACCTGCAGTCATTTTTCAAACCCATTCATTTGTCCGGCTATGAGCACCTGTGAGCGTTTTATGCTCTCCGCTGCAAAACGGGTTTTTTTTGTCTTTTTTTTTTTTTTCTTTTTAACTGGACAGGAAGTCAGACATGCAGGACTTTGGTTTAAAAAAACGAAACAAAACCTTTTTGCCGCGTAGAGTACAAAACGCTCACGGCCAGACACATTGACAGGTTTCCGTTGGCAGAAGACTGAAACCAGAAAACTGAGATCGGGCGCTGGTGTGAACCCAGCGTCAGTTGTACAGGTGCCGTTTAGCTGTTGGGGCTTGATATAAAAAGGGGGGAGAAACACTATACAGATCATACCAATCTGAAAAAGGGGGCATGTATCCCCTCACATTTAGGAGGCGTTCCCACTACTGCTGCTGTCCGCCCCAGAGCTTCCATCCTAAACCCCAGGGAAACTGGGCAAGGGACAGCTTACCGGCGGTAAGCTTTAAAACCCATTCATTTGAATGGGTTTTTAAAGGGTAACCGCCGGTGTCTGTATGCAGCATCTCTGTCTGGAAACAGTTTGTTTTTGTACAGATATGTCCTACATGTACAACGGTGTCCATGAAAAAAAATAAATAAAAGTTTTCAGGTGGAAGCCCAAATTAATGGGTTTTAAAGCTGACCGCCAGGCAAGCCGTCCCTTGTCCACTTTCCCAAGGGTTTAGGACGGAAACCCCGGGGCGGACAGTGTGAACGCCCCTTATGGAACCCAATTTTTAATTTTTTTAAAATACTGAGCCTATGCCTACCAACTTACCAGGAGTCGTGATGTCTGAGTTTGGGGTCTCCAGACAAAGACTATGTAATTAGGAACCTTTTGGACTCGTTCTCACGGGGGCGGTGGAGGCGGATTTTGACACAGAGAGTGTCAAAGGAACCGCGTCACTCTCGGATCAAAACCCGCCTGCCACAACCATTGTGGCTTCCCCCTCCGCAGCCGACTCAATTGAATGAGCCGAAACCAGAGGGTGCTGCTGCTAGGCCGAAGCTGTGGCTCAGCGCGCCACGGCTTCCGGCTGAAGAAAGGTCATGTCACTTTTTTTCTGCTAGCAGAAAAATAAATAAATAAATGCAATCTACATAGACCACTATTGTAAAGGGGTGGATTTTGTAGCAAAATCCGCCCCTTTGTTCACGTGTGAACTAGCCCTTTGTATTAAATGCACTTCCTGGAACTTATTAACCATCTGTACCCTGGCTTGTGCATTATCAAACAAATTGCAATTACCAACACAGGAAACTAACACAGACAAGTATAAAAAAGTTCCAATTTCTTAACCACATCCATGAATTAAAAAAAAACACAACTATAAGGAAATTCCCAAATAGACACATAACTCATAACACAATACATACATATTTCATCATAGTAGAGGATTCAGATTATGCGAGCATCAGTTTAGGAAAAATAGTGTAGTACTGTACTGTGTTAGCATTAAAAAAAAATGTGACGACACTAATGTGAACAGAAACTCAACAGTATAGTAATATAGCTAGTCAAAATGTCAGAAATGAAAAAAAGGTCATCGCTAAGTAAACAAGTAAAGGATGTCTGTGTTGCCAGCTACACATTACGTCTGACTTTGGAAAAACTGTTACACAGAATGACCTTATGATCTCTTAGTAATGATACCAATGCAACATCACAACGTGAACAACTGTAGGAATACTTGGTGATCAAGTCAATCAGTTAACGCAATACCATGTTTCTCCAAAATAAGGCTTATCCTGAAAATAAGCACTAGCATGATTTTTCAGGACTTATACAGTATGCTTAAAAAAATAAGCCATGCTCCATCCATAAGCCCTAGTTATAGCTCATTTAAAGAGGACCTTTCATCAGATCGGGCACATGCAGTTTTATATACTGCTGGAAAGCTGACAGTGCGCTGAATTCAGCGCACCGTCGGCTTTCCCGATCCGTGCCCGGTGTAAAGAGCTTACGGTGCCAGTACCGTAGTGCTCTATGGTCAGAAGGGCGTATATATATAAAACTGCATGTGCCCGATCTGATGAAAGGTCCTCTTTAAAAGTGTCCAGACAGCTATACATGTAAAAAGTAATATATTATCGGCTTTCCCGATCTGTGCCCGGTGTAAAGCGCTATCGGTCCCGGGACCGTAGCGCTTTAGTGTCAGAAGGGCGTTTCTGACCGTTAGCCAGGGACGCCATTCTGCCCAGCAGCGCCTATCGCGCTGTGCTGTGGAGTGGGGAGGAACGCCCCCTCCCTCTGCTCACACAGCTCGTCCATAGACGAGTATTATCAGGAGAAGGAGGGGGCGTTCCTCCCCGCTCCACAGTACAGCGCGATAGGCGCTGCTGGGCAGAAGGGCGTCCCTGGCTAAGTGTCAGAAACGCCCTTCTGACTGTAAAGCGCTACGGTCCCGGGACCGATAGCGCTTTACACCGGGCACAGATCGGGAAAGGCGACAGTGCGCTGAATTCAGCGCACTGTCTGCTTTCCAGCAGTATATAAAACTGCATGTGCCCGATCTGATGAAAGGTCCTCTTTAAAAGTGTCCAGACAGCTATACATGTAAAAAGTAAATATATTACAGCAGAACAGATACAGTAGATTTCCTTCATCGAGGAAATCCGACACCCCCTAAACAATCGAACATTGACTTTAAGGGAGTTATCTGTAAAATATGGCACTAGTGAGATGGTTTTCCACAAGAATAAGGGGTTATGTTTGACTCAGAACTTTCCTTCACCCCCCCCCCCCCCCCCATATCCAATCACTCGCATGCTCAGGTCATCTCTACTTCAAAAACATCTCCAGAGTCCACACTTTCCTTACTGTGGAAATCATAACGACTATTATTAATGCCATGATTCACTCTCAACTTGACTATTGTAACTCCCTTCTGATCGGTCTTCCACTTACTAAAACCTCCCTACATTCTATTCTGAATGCAGCGGCCAGACTCATCTATCATTCTAAACACTACAGCGATGCCTCTAGTCTGTGTCAGTCACTAAATTGGCTGCCTATTCAATACACAACACAATATAAACTTATCACCCTCATACTAAGGCTTTCCATATTTCTACATCTCCCTACATTTCCTCCCTCATCTCTATCACCCAATCTGTGCTCTCCGTTCACTCAATGACCTAAAACAAAAATCCTCTATTAATCAGAACCTATTACTCAGGTATCCAAGGCTTCTCCAGAGTTGCATCACTTCTCTGGAATCCACTCCCTATTTCTAGAGATTCAAGCACAAACTAAAGTGACATCCTTTCAGACAGGCCTATCACATTTCCCAATGTAAACCCTTCCAGAGTTAGCCCTAAAACAAACCCTCCACTGTTCACGCTCCCACATTACCCCACAGGATATGCCGCCATATCAGACTAAGTTTATATGTCTAGGCACCATCTACATATTAAAAGGACACTGACTGGTGGCAGGCTCATACAGATTTATTTAATATGTAATGAAAGTAACTTCTATAACAAAAATGGCTGGACCACTGTATAAGCAATAACACCCCTACTACCTCGTGTATCACCCCTCCACCTCATAGGTTGCAAGCTCTTGCGAGCAGGGCCCTCAGTCCCATTATGTGAACTGACTATTACTCTAATGTATCGTTTGGTCTTCAACCCTACAATTGGTAAAGTGCTGAGGAATATGTTGGTGTTATATAAATAAAATGTATTATTATTATTATTATTATTCTTGTGACTGGCTCTCTCACACAGATCAGGTAGTCCCGCTGCCATCACTCCACTCCTGAGTCCGGGTGTTGTGGCAGTTTCCAGTCACGAGGGAGAGCCAATCGCTACACTTAGCTGCAGTGGAACACTTTCGGAACATAAAATAATATACAATGGAGGGCAAAAGGGGTAACAATGTTTTGAACTTTGGACTTTCATCTCACCATCCACTACAGCTTTGAACGTGAGACTAGAATAACAGACAATCATGGCTATCTCAAACATAAATTTGACTTGCACCTATTTAGCATATCATTAGTTATGCAGATTCTTGTCATGTAACTGCATTGGTACTGTTTTGTTCCTAAAAATCTTAAATTTTAATTATTTAGTTAGTATTTTGTAAATCCACTTTTGGCTTTCAACACTAAATCCTTCTGGACATGTTCTGGATCAGATTCAAGTATGTCTCAACTGAAATTTTATCCCAGGTCTCTTGTACACATTCCCAATGTTGATACATACTGGTCGACTTGGCATGAATACAGCTTTTCTTCAACTCTAAACACAAGTGTTTGATTGGGTTGAGGTCTGGAGACTAATCCAGCATCTCTACTTCATTGTCACTGAACCATTTCTTCGCTAGTCTTGATGTATGCTTCAAATCGTCCTGCTGGAACAGTAGTATCAGTAGTATCCAAGTGTATGAAGTAACTCATCTTGTACGATCCTCACATCTAGCTCAGCACAGAAATCACCATTCTCCACTGACTGGCTGTGAAACAATCCCATACCATCAGGTTTCCTCCCCCAAACTTTACAGTTCCTTCAGTTTCTGGATCTCTTAGCCCCCTCTTCCCATGCTTCTTCCAGACCCATTTAAACCCATCATATCCCAGTCTATAGACTTTCATCTCTTCGCTCCAAATCACCAGTTTTAATCCCTCTGCTATTCTCTTTTTGTACTTTTTTGCAAACTCGAGACAACGCTTCTTATGTCGAAATTTAAGTTGAGGCTTCTTCACCTTATTTCAGGCAATCATTTCATCACACGATGCTTGCATGGACATGATAGATCATGTAATGAGCCGACATGTTGACTGTGATATTTTGCACATACGTTCACCTTTGCTTTTGAATGGATGGATGACCATTGTGTATTGTTCCGTCATGGCACTCACATGATGCAGTTTGGCAATTTTCTTGGCTGAGATACTGCTATTGATGAGCTAGATGATGTAGTTTCTCTTTTCGATTTGAACCAGTGACCTTTCGCTTTGGAATCAACCTAATAACACACTGAGCTAATAGGAAGTGTGAGCACAGCTTGAAATTTGTAGTATATACAAAAAAGATTTTTCCACATCCAGAAGCAAAACAGTAACAATGCACTTACATGACAAAAATCTGCATAACTAATCATATGCTAAATAGCTGAAAGTCAAATTTATGTATGAAATAGGCAAGATGATAGTCTATAAAATGATGGTAGTCATGAAGTTGTATTGGATGGAGAGATATGGAGCCTGAAACACAAAAGTTCAAAAGACTCTTACCCTTTTGCTTGTTCGTGCAAGACCCTGTATTATTCCCAGGGAAACATGAACAAGTGCATTCAGAAAGGCTGATTCAAAAGAGTCATAAGGATAAGTTTTGGTGTTCTGCAAAAATGCAATGCAAATATATAAAATGTTACACATCTTGTAATAGAGATTAGAGTAGTACTTTGTGCCTCACTAAGGCATTATAAAGGCTCTAAAGGTATGTGCAAAAGACATCAGAAAAATCTGACGTGTATGTTTGCAGTGGAGCCTGTGGCAGAAATCCAAGGCTGAGCCTAGGGTTTCTGCCACAGTTTGCAGTTTTGAACTGGCATGCGTCCGCACACTGATATGCCCTATTCAGTAAAAGGTAAGGCTTCGTGTTCTCACAAGTACAAAACTTCAGCTCTCTCACATGAGAATCTGCACCAGCCCTTTTGTACACAGATTTCAATAATCCGGGGATAAAAAAAAAAAAAAAGGTCGCACAAATATATTATGGCTACCTCCAGATGTAGATTTTCTGTGACTTAAGTTAATTATGGAGTATTTGTGGTTCCATGAAACCCTACACAGATCCACGATAATGCACAGGTGTATGAGGCCATAGGAAATAATAGGTCAGTGTGTAAGCTGTTAAAAATACAGCTAGCTCACTGGCAAAGCTCGAATTCAGGTGCAGAGAGCCTTACAACCTATTCATTATAAGTTTGCACTGTCTATGGTCTGGCAATTTGTATGAATAAGGACTCTTGACATAAGCATTGTTCTGAAATGGCACCTTTGCATCAATTGTATTCTACAAGGCAAGTTGTCGTTCCATCTGGATGTCAGATTTTGGAGGGATCCTACACTTTAATAGAACACCTTTGATCCTGGGAGGCAACTTTTTTTTTTTTTTTTTTTTTTTTTAATGTAGATTGTGAGCACCATATAGGGATCACAATGTACATTTTTTTCCCTATCAGTATGTCTTTGTAGAACGGGAGGAAATCCACACAAACACAGAGAGAACATACAAACTCCTTGCAGATGTTTCTGGCGGGATTCAAACCCAAGACTCCAGGCGCTGCAAGGCTGCAGTGCTAACCACTGAGCCACCATGTTGCATCTCTGGAAAGCAACTAATAGCTGCAACACAAATAACATGCTGCATTTTGAAGAAAATGGCAATGGGATGAACAAAGTTTATAGAAAACGCCAAGAGGACAACTCTACCTACTTGACTTTTTTTTAATTAAATGTTTACACTTTTTAGAATACCATGTTTATTTTTTTGCTACTGAAAACTTAGCTGGGGCAGAAATGTGAAAAGGATTAAACCACTTTGAATAGAAAAAGTGCTTTAGTGCTCTTATTTTTTGTGTGAATACTAGAATAAAACACACAAGTTAGGAAAATGCTCAGGAGATAGTGAAAGAGGGACTATTACAGGGGGGGTCATACAGAACACAGTGACATAACTGCCGTCTTCCAGATATAGTTCCATTTCTATTCACTGAAAGAGTATAGAACAACCTTTTACAAAAATTTGGGTAATGCAAGGAATGCCTTATGTATTTATTGTCACTTCATAGCTTAGCACTCCATAGTAAACCCCCATTTCTTGCTGTAGCCAAAAGCTTACACTATATATGTGTCATTCTACAGATCACCACCAGCCACCTGGCTATATCATTATGAAGTGGACTGCTTTAATGTTACAGTACCATGATGTCAAATGTTCAAATGCACACCTACCTTGCTGTACCAATGAAGACATGGCTGTACAACATCAGGATCATCAATGCCATTGATTTCAACAAACCAAATACTAAAATTAAAACTTGGACCCCACGACAACAGAGGCACTATAAAAATACAAATGATACAACAAGATTAAACTATTTTGACAAGTTTAAAGCGACAGTTAACAAGCCAAGCAATGTGATAAATATGTTTGCATTTGCCACAAGAGTAGATGAATTTAGACATATTTATAAAGCTAGTGTTGAATGTGTATCACTAGAAAGGCTAATTGCACCAACATCCATGCTTCTGTAGTCTCCATGGTGACCTGTTATTCAAGATTTCTCTAGTTTCAACTTATAATTACAAATCCACTTATACATGTATAGTGTAAGCATATATGTTTAAGAAGGACTCAATGATTAGAAAATACCTATTTTAATGAAACGACATGGGAACATCTGCTCATCAATTTTATGCTTCAATGTGAAGGTCTCCTTGTTGTAATCATTCTTCAGGCCACTGAAATTAGATATTTTTATTAACATTGGGTAGGTAGGAGAAAGCTTATGTTATATTCAATTTTATTTAAATTGTGTTTTTGTTCTGAAAGTATTTTCAGCTGGTTAAGTTTACAAAAAACACACACTTAAAAATATGCCATGTTTCATACTGTCCACAATAGGCTGACACTTCCTGCATTTTATATACAGCTCATCAGCTTTGCTGTACAGACTGAGACAGATTGAATAGGGTCATCTCCTTATCTTTAGGAGGGAGGATGAGTTCATGGCAGCTCCATTTTGTCAACGTAGCTCTAGAAAAGGAAGGCTGGCAACAATAAACAGAAGAGAGTCTCTGTAGGGCCGAGAACTAGGTTTCTGAAGACTAATAATGTGCGACATACTGGGGGAATTCATTAAAGGGGTATATATATATTTATTTTTCTGACCCATCACACGGTTTATGAATTCTTTTTTTACCCTTCACCTGGTAAGGAAACCCCTCCTTTTTCTGTTTAGCCCCCTACCCTACACAGTATAAGACTCCCTTTGTATTGCCCCCCCCCCCAAAGAGGTCAGCTCATTTTTTTTTGTAAACACAGATAACACAGAGTCCATTCTCTGTAGAAGCATGACAAGTGTTCTATACAAACCTGTGTAATGTAATATATATTTACTGTGCATATTACTTGCATTTATATTAGATTTATAGTAATCATAATAAATAACCTCACATGTTAAAGGAAAAGTCTGTATTATTATTATACTTCATAGAGTCCTGATCAAACAGACAAATCTGCCCTGTCCCAGCTTTCTAAAGATAACAGGAAGTTAAAAGTGGAGACAGGAGGCAAAGCTGCTGAGACTGGAACTTGCCAGTCTTAATAAAGTCCCCCATAAATGCCAAGCTCTTACTTGCCACAATAAAAATCCACATTAATCAGGATCTGGAATAGATTTTCTCCATAACCCTCGTCAGTTTTGTGCCACATTACCACCCAGAAAATTGGCAGAGTTGAGAAGTTTCCCCACTGTCTATAAAGGTAATATACATAGAAAGTATGTGCCTAAATAGATAGAACCGCAGCAGAAATAAACACATCCGCATACGGCAAGCTTACTCTTAAACAGTGATAATAAAAAGACATAATGGACCTATTTCCCCTAACATCTTGTTTACCTAGAGAGAAGCTCTGTCATGTTTTCTTCATTCATTCCACCAAAGACTTTAAATTTCTTCAAATTACATACATGTGTTTTCTCATATTTTCCAAACGTGATGCTTTGTACAATGGCTGGCCTTTCAACCTTCAGTATCAGAAACTGTGCGAGAACAAAAAAAAAAAAACTAATTAAAAATGTATACACATTATAGTATATGACAGCATCAGATACATCATTTCTACAGCTGTGGTTTTCTTAGTGCACTTACCTGAGGAGGGTAGTTGCTCTCTGAAGACCATCTTGAAGATTGATCACTGGGTTTGTCAACTAAAATATTCCTATAAAAAAAATAGATAGCATGTCAATATACATACAAGATCAGGGAGATACTGATGGGGGGGGGGTGCTGGACAGCTAAAACCAACCCCTTCCTGGCGCTGTTCAGTCACCGCTATCATGAATGATGAGAACAGGGTCTGATAACCAATGAGCACTTAATCAGTACTTGCATAAGCAACGACAGTTTGCAGCAAGGCCCTATAGTAAGCAGTAAGCACAATTAAATGTATTTTATTGAGATTTTAATTCATAGACCAACACAAAGTAGCAGATAACTGTGAAGTGGAAGGAAAATGATAAATTGTATTGAAAATCTTAATAAAAAAAAAAAAAAAAAAAAGTCTGACGTGCAGAAGTATTAAGTCCCCTATATCAATACTTTGTAGAGCCACCCTTCTCAGCTATTACAGCCACAAGTCTTTTGGGGTCTATCTCATGTCTCTACTAGCTTTGTGTATATAGAGACAGATTTAATCCCAATCTTCTTTGCAAAATAGCTAAAGCAGAGCCAAATTGGATGGAGAGCGTCTGAACAGAAATCTTCATCTTTGAACTAAACCATCCCACTGTAGCTTTGGCTGTATGTTTAAGGTCATTGTCTTGCTGGAAGGTGAATCTCTTTCCCTGTCTCAAGTCTTTTGCAGTCTCCAACAGGTTTTCTTCCATTTTGGACTGTATTTATCACGATCCATCTTCCCATCAAATCATCTTCCCTGTCCCTGCTGAAGTAAAGCATCCCAACACTATGATGCTGCCACCATGTTTCACATTGGGGATGGTGTATTCAGGGTGATGAGCAGTGTTACTTTTCCACCACACATAGCGCTCTGCATTCAGGCTAAAAAGTTCAACTTTCGTCTCATCTGACCAGAGCACCTTCTTCCACGTTTGTTGTGTCCCCTCTATGACTTGTGGCAAACTGCATACAACACTTCTTATGACTTTCTTTCAAAAATGGTTTTCTTCTTGCCACTCTTCCATAAAGTCCAGATTTGTGGATTGCACAACTTCCAGTTGTCCTGTGGACAGATTCTCCCATCTGACGAAGATGGAGGTAGCGCTGGAGAGAGTTCTCTGGCAGCATTGGGGATGCCCCCAGTGCTGTTTGAGCGCTGGGGCCCATCCCCAGTGCTGCGAGAGAACTAATTTGCATACCGACAAGAAACAGGATTCCTACGAAACGGCGGCGCGAAGAAGAAGAATAGCCTTTCTTAAGGCTATTTCGACATGTTACTAAGAAAAAAATGTGTTTGTATGATAGGATCCCTTTAATTCACTAAAATGAATGCATTGGAGTGTGAAAAAAAATATATTTATATACTTTTTAGTAATTATGTTGCGCAATGAAAGACCAATATTCTTATATTTAAAAGTGACTTTTTTTCTCAAAAAGCAAAACTACCACCATATCTGAAAAGTTACATAAACAGGACC
Source organism: Leptodactylus fuscus (assembly GCF_031893055.1). Classification (NCBI taxonomy): domain Eukaryota; kingdom Metazoa; phylum Chordata; class Amphibia; order Anura; family Leptodactylidae; genus Leptodactylus; species Leptodactylus fuscus. The sequence continues at coordinate 104,768,901 of NC_134269.1, forward strand.
TTTAGACATGCATCCTTTCTCTATAATGAACTGCACTAGGAAGTATGACCATGCATTTGTTAGGGCGGGTTCACACCAGCGCCTGGTCTCCGCTTTGCAGGTTTCCGTCTTCTGCCTGAGAAATTGGACAGGAGACTGAAACCAGCAGTCAGTTTACAAGCCAATCGATTTAAATGAGTTTGCAAAGTGACCGCCCGTGAGTGTCTTCTGCTCTCTGCGGCGAAACCGGTTTGTTTTTTTGTTTTTTTAAACTGGACACAAAATTGGACATGCAGGACTTTGTGTCCGGTAAAAAACCCCAAAAAAACTGGTTTCCCCTTGGAGACCAGAAGACGCTCACAGACGGATACTGTCTGTCGGGATTCAGTCTCCTGTCAGGGTTTCTCGGGCAGAAAACAGAAACCCAAAAAGCGGGAGACCGGGCGCAGGTGTAAACCTGCCCTTACTGACAATAACTGTGCACTAGTTGTTTCCTATTGTTTTGCTTTCAAAGTTGCTGGAAGCGACACCAAAATATAGTGCAGCAATTATACAAAACCTTACTACAGAATATAGGACATAATGCGCCAGTTGTTTGTAGCTAGATAGTTTTATGATCACACTCACAAAATAAAACACCACTTGCCAATAAACTTTGGAACCTTTTCTGTTTACACAGCCTATTTACCTGTTAAGACAGAGCAGTTCAGATAATGCTTGTTCTTTCAGACAAGGTCAAGTCTAGGTTACCGCCAGTTTTGTTAAAGACCATCAGTCATCAAAATGCTATATTTGTATAAATCACTTTAAAAGGCCAAACTATATTCTATATTAAGTGGAAACATTTTTCTGGAAAATGGTTTCAAAACGGTTGGTAAACCTAAGATGATTGATAATATCCAAAAAAAAAAAAAGTTTATGACTACACTCCGAAGCTGTATCTGTATAAAGTATTAAGTTTGGTGTAAAATGCAACGTTTCCAGAACAGGTTCCGTCATCAGGCATTCGTCCAGAGAAGGAAAACGTGGTAGTCTGAAGTCATGTGGTAGCTGGGGATCAACCGACGGTGGGTGGTGAGAAACGGCTGCGTAAACACAGCGTTAGATTTTGCTGCAGGTTTTTTTGAGCCAAAGTCAAGAATGGCTGCAAGGAATGGGAAATCTATAGGACGTTCTTAAACTTCTATCTCCTGCTCAATCAACTTATGGTTTTGGCTCAACAAAACAGCAAAATCTGCAGCAAAAAAAGCTGAGTTTCTGCAACGTGGAGCCTCAGCCTAAAGAATTATTCCCAACCTATAAAGTAATGGCACATCACTAGGATAAGCTATCACTTTATAATTTATGGAGAGCTGAGTTGAGCTGTGGGACCCCCCATTAACTCAGAAAATGAAGTGGCTGCAGCTTTGATTTAGAGCTCTGTCCACTTTACAGTTTCCCTGCACCACAATGATCTCCGTCACTTGACATGGGACACTGATGTGCCAGACAAAACACAAAGAATGCAATGCTAAAATAGTGCAGGTCACTGGTCGGGTTATCTAGAAGATATACACAAAAAATCTGCTGTAAAAGTCACCTGACTCATTATAGTCAATTTCACTGGGCAGAGCAACGTGTAGGTCCCTTTCCATGTGTCCTACTAACAGATACTAAATGCCAGAGGTCACCTGATGTAAGCATACCAGTGTTGGGTGGGCACACAGGACACATCTGTGGGGTAAGTATATTGAAAAAAAAATAAAGGAAACAGATCTTTATTATAACCGTTTCACTGCAGTGTATTTACACGGCTGTCATCTGGTTAAAAGTATTAAACAATCCAACTTTTCAACAAGCTTGCATAAATGAATAGTACAAGCGACTAAGAACCTTTGTACCTTATCAGAGAGACATGGAACTTTCTGCTCTTGTGAGGCCGATTCCCTGTTTCTCCTCCCACTGAAATAATGACTATCAGGTTAATTTCTCACTAGATTTTACTTGTTATTTTGAATGGTTTTTTACTACTAACACCAATAGCTTTCTTAAGGAGTTTTCCTAATGATTTCATCATATGAAAAAAATACCAGAAAAAAAAAAATGCAGAAACAATGCTGTGTGAATATAAAAAGGAAAAACTATGAAGAAGGTGGCCTCCCTGCTATACGACTCTCTAGACTGCACAGGTCTACAGAAGTCTAGCGAGAGGGGACATCCCGATGATAAGAGAAGGCAGACATACTTATACTGCATACACACAACCAAGTTTCAGCCATTACACTTGATCATTGTGTTGACTGGATTTACCAGCCTGAACAGTATGTGGAGAGAGGGACTCCTAACAATAGTTATCTACGCTGCTAGGAGTCCTATACCATAATCAGTACCAGACCGTTTGTTGCTGGCAGCATGCAGGGACTCCTAGCATCATAGATCACTAGACTGCTCAGAGTCCCTCTCTGTACTGCACTGATATAACCTGCTAAACACATACTGGCCCGGTTACCCCCTCTCCTATCAGAGAGCATACTATACTTTTGCTGTCTGATTGTCACATAGAGGGATCATATAATATCTCCCCCCCCCCCAAGCCTTACTAGTGAGGTATTCTTATGTTATATTCTCTGAACATAACCAGGAAGTTTATTGGCGCTGTGACCTAGACATTTATCATTGTCCAGGGTGCAGCGCCAAAAAAAAGCTGCAAACACACAACACATACAAAGTCATCAATAAAGTTTACATTTCACCCAATCCCTGTCCTGTCCATACCTGAGCGTTCTACAGTAAAATAAGTCTCTAGTGATATCAGTTACACACTAAAATAATAGTAATAGCAATTATCACTTGAGATGAATGTATAGATTGCTAAAATTTTTATAGGGGTTTTTATGTAAAGTCCTATTTAATTTGCATGCACAAAATGGGTTGGCACATTTCTGCAATTTTGGTATTTCTGTAATTTTGGTATTTCTGTAAACTAATACACGTGTGTGTGTGTGTGTGTGTATATAACTTTACATATGAACTCCTCACATATTGCAGTTTTTTTGGACAGTACATTTTGTTTGCAGAAAGGGATTGCTTGAGCCACACTTTAGTGGCAAATTTGAATTTTTGAAGGTGGTTGTATATATGAAATATTAACTTGTATTTTTATATACAAGTTAATATTTATATTTTCATATCTCAAAAAATAGATTTTGGTGTCACAGTTTGGTAGGTGAAGTATAGCTTTTTAACATATTAGTGAATAACAGCAAAATCCTGCTTGTCTTCTGTGTTAGCGTTTTTGAGAGTCCAAGCACAAGTGTTTTAGTGCATTTTTTTATTTTAAGTATTTGTGTTTGTCACAAACTTGCATGAAGGTGGATGTGGCTATGGATAACCCATTGAGACCTATGAAATCTTCAGGTTGTCTACTTAAAAAAAATATATATATATATATATATATATATATATATATATAGTGCTTAGGGGTTCACTTGTTTTCCACAGTGTGTAACCCCTACATTTTATAGGATGATTCTTTTTTTTTTTTTTTTTTTTAACATTTCCAGCTTCAAAGCAGATTTTTGTTCCTTCCAGTTCTGGCGATTTTCTGAGGACACGTGCATGCGGATGTAGGCCTTAGTTATATGTATGAACTCGAACTGCAATATGTTGAACTCATTTTTAGGAGGTTTGGTGCATATCATTTTTTGTTTGGTTTCCGCTTTAAGCAACTAATATACTTTTATTTGCATTTTTTTCATAAAACATTCACTTTAAATCAAAATTGCATGAAGGTGCCTGTTCATATACAGTACCAAGTGGTATTCTGACAATGTTACAGGTGTCTACTTTAAGAAAGTATATAGGTATGGGGGGGGGGGGGGGGTTGGAAGATTTTTTTTTTTTTAATGTTGCAATTTAGGTTTGTTTGTATCTCTCAAAACTGAAAATTGCTCTGGCTACTAGAGGTGCAAAATTTCCAGAGACGCTTGGCAGTGAAAGAGTTAAAGGGCCTCTCCCACAAACATTTCACAGAATATACCATAAGATGTTTGAAAGATGCAGGTCCCAAAGGTAGGCCCCTCATCCTTCTCAAAGTATCACCTGCCCAAGCCTATACACCCCTGCTTGTTACCTGACCATGACCTGGCCTAGAAGACTTTACTAGACGGTGGGGCTTAGGAAAACAATGTAGCACTCTGAGCCATACAGTGTCCACAAATCCTAAAGTGAAGGAGATTTAGGGAAACCACTTATCACACTGTTCTATGCTGTATCACATCCCATACACTTCTATAGGAGTTACAGAAACAGTAGCTCAGCAAGCTTCATTGTTTTCGTAAGCCTGACCATCAAGAACAATCTCTCAGAAAGGTCTGGTACAACCAGAGGAATGGGGGAGGGGTACTTTTCCTTATGTGTAATATTATCAGCGGTCCGATTGTTGAAGCATTTTGTAACAAGCTATTACTCGCCACTATAAGCATAAAGGCCATGGGAGCAGTGAAGGGCTTCAGAAAACAGGCAATTGGCAGGGGTCTCAATAGTTGGACCCTCGCTGGACATAACCCATCTTAAGCACATACTATTAAGTTGTTTTTAAAAAAAAGTAGCTAAACATTTTAACTACTTGCAGTAAAGTTGCAACATTGGGTAAAACACTTCTAGTCATCCTAAAGAAGCTTTCATCTAGCCTGCAGGTGAAAGGGCACAACTATAGGACCCTTCCCCCCCCAGCCCCGGGGCTGACTTTATGGGAACTAGAGGAGTGCACACCATGGCTGACCGTACATTGTACCGATCCCCAGTAACCATGTCCTCATTACGTAACCAGTATCCCAGACCACACACCGTCACACACGGAGCATGAGAGCCGGCTGGAATACGGAGGAGCCCCCATACAAGTGTCAGCACAACATCCACATCCTTACTACACCCGCCGTGGCCAGGAGGCCTGCTCTGCCCGCACACACCCGCCCTGCACAAGGTAAGGCCGCTGCACAGGAGCTAGCACTGCGCCAGTCAGGAGAGCGCTGCTGTGCCCGCTGCCTGGGTACTCACTCTGGAAGGTAACTAGAGGAGAAAGAGCTCCACTTGTACACGGTATAAGACAACACTCTGCTCTCCGCCGCCATCTTGTCAGCAGGAAGACAGGGGGCGGGGCTCAGCTCTTAAAGATACAGACACCGGGAGGGCGGGATGTGTGACGGAGATCACACGGATGAGGTGTATATGAGAGGACGTGCAGGTTTCATGGCGTTCCTAGTCATCCCTATACACGTTAGTACATTACTGGTGTAAGGATATCACACTGTCCAGACGTGATTGAACATCTACATGGCCCGCTTCCCTTTAGGCAGAGCTAGGCTATTAGACGGAATGCATGAGATATGGAGACAGGTAGCGAGGTACCCGATAAACGGGTGTATAGATGGAGTGATAGCAAATCTACCCGTGTCTATTGTCTGCCACAAACATGTGCCGTGTGCCAAATCCCTGACAAAGGGGCGCACTACACAAGGTAAATGCTAGAATGGAATAAAGGTCAGGCGCTGCCTGGTATACGGCGGAGCCAGTAGGTGGCGCTGCCTCCCGTGTCTGTTAGTATGACCCGCCATCTACTGGCTCCACTTCATACCAGGCCGGTTAGTGTGATAACATAGAGGCAAACTCCTGTACTATAGGACTTATATTTCTGGAATACAACACTAGAACATGCCGAGGCCCGGGCGCGTTATGTGATGGGCCGCCAGATGGAGTTTACTATACACTACAGCTAAAGCTCCAGAGCCGACGCAGCGCCACCTGCTGGACCAACCCCGTGTCTGCAAATGCCCAAACTATAAATAAAGTTACCATATGATGAGAAAAATATCAAAATAGCCAAATCGTTATTTACCTCCCAAAAAGTGGAATAAAAAGTAAACAACATGTAGGATGTATAACAAAATGGTATGAATAAAAAACAAATCTTGTACCAAAAAAACCCCCTAAATTTATACACGAAAGACAGTTGTAGTAATGGTTTACATTCTAAGGGTGCATTCACACTACGTAACGCCGGGCGTGTATGAGAGCCGTACACGCCGGCGTTACAGCAGGGCTGCCGAGCACTTCCCATTCACTTCAATGGGAGCGCTCGTAAACGCCGCTGTTACGAGCGCTCCCATTGAAGTGAATGGGAAGTGTTCGGCAGTCTGCTATAACGCCGGCGTGTACGGCTCTCATACACGCCCGGCGTTACGTAGTGTGAATGCACCCTAAGGGTGAATTCACACTGAGTAAACGCTAGCTTATTCTGAACGTAAAACACGTTCAGAATAAGCGGCGTCTAAAGCAGCTCCATTCATTTCTATGGGAGCGGGGATACGAGCGCTCCCCATAGAAATGAATGGGCTGCTTCTTTCACTCCGTGCAGTCCCATTGAAGTGAATGGGGAGTGCCGGCGTATACAGCAAGCTCTGCTCATGCCGGAGCGTACACGCCAGCACTCCCCATTCACTTCAATGGGACTGCACGGAGTGAAAGAAGCAGCCCATTCATTTCTATGGGGAGCGCTCGTATCCCCGCTCCCATAGAAATGAATGGAGCTGCTTTAGACGCCGCTTATTCTGAACGTGTTTTACGTTCAGAATAAGCTAGCGTTTACTCAGTGTGAATGCACCCTAAGGGTGCATTCACACTGAGTAAACGCTAGCTTATTTTGTAGAGTAAAATTACACTTGTAAATTTTGCTATCCCATTGACTTCAATGATATTTTTTTACAAGTGTAAAAATACGCCTGTAAAAAATACGCCTGTAAAAAATACGCCTGTAAAAATACGCCTGTAAAATGTCATTGAAGTCAATGGGATAGCAAAATTTACAAGTGTAATTTTACTCTACATAATAAGCTAGCGTTTACTCAGTGTGAATGTACCCTTAGGGTGCATTCACACTACGTATACGGCAGCTTATTCTGAACGTAAAACATGTTCAGAATAAGCGGCGTATAAAGCAGCTCCATTCATTTCTATGGGAGCCGGCATACGAGCGCTCCCCATAGAAATGAATGGGCTGCTTCTTTCAGTACGAGCACTCCCATTGAAGTGAATGGGAAGCGCTGCGTGTACGGCTCGGCATGAGCAGAGCTTGCCGTACACACGGGCACTTTCCATTCACTTCAATGGGAGTGCTCGTAGTGAAAGAAGCAGCCCATTCATTTCTATGGGGAGCGCTCGTATGCCGGCTCCCATAGAAATGAATGGAGCTGCTTTATACGCCGCTTATTCTGAACATGTTTTACGTTCAGAATAAGCTTCAGGAAACGTAGTGTGAATGCACCCTTAGGGTCCATTCACACGGAGTAAACGCGCATGTATTTCGGCAAAATACACGTGTAAAAAATACACATGAAAAATAAGACTCCCATCGACTTCAATGACATTTTACACGTGTATGTTGATGTGTTTTTTTATACGTGTAAAAAAATGTCACTGAAGTCAATGGGAGTTTTATTTTTACACGTGTATTTTGCCGAAATACACGCGCGTTTACTCCGTGTGAATGGGCCCTAAGGCTGAAGCCCCACATTGCAGAAATGCAGCTTTTTTTTGTTGCAGATTTTGTTGTGGTTTTTTGAGCCAAAACCAAGAGTGGATAGAGCAGAAGAGAGAAGTATAAGAACTTCCTGTATATTTCCCTTTCCATTTGCAGCCATTCTTGGCTTTGGCTCAAAAAACAGCAGCAAAATCTGCAACAAAAAAAAGCTGCGTTTCCGCAATGTGGGGCCTCAGCGTTAAGGCCGGGGCCCCACGGGCCATAAACGCCGCAATTTGCCCGCAGTGGAAACGCTGCGGGAAAAATCGCGGCGTTTTACAGTGCAAGCAAAGGGAATGGGATTTATGCGAATCCCATGCCCACTTTGCGGAAAAAAACGCAGCGCGGACACTGCATTGATTTAAATGGATATCGGGTGCATTCTTTTACTGTCCGTGGGTGTCCTTAAAAGGGGTATTCCCATCTACATAATTATTTTTAAATTTGTAGATAATTAAAAGTTAAACATTTTTTGCATATATAAGTAATTAAAAATTCTGCAGAGTTTTAAAGATTTTCTCTAACTTTCTTAGTGGTGACAGTCTGTTATCTTGATCGGTTGCCATGGATACGACCACCAATGCAGAAACTTTCTAAGATAATCCTTTAATAGTCCCACAGTGGGGAAATTTCAGCATGTTACAGCAGCATAGTAATACAGATACAGGATAATACACAGTAATATATTACAGAAGTAGACACACATATGCTGAGAAGAGAAGATATACTAGGAGTCCATAGCAGCTAAGGAACGGAAGAGAAAGAAGGAGGACTTCATGGTCATCGTCATAATCATTAGTTCTCTGTGCGGAGTGATCTTCGCTTGGTCTGATGTAGATTATACAGCCTGGTCGCGGTTGGAAGGAAGGACCTGCGATAGCGCTCCTCACACTTGGGGTGAAGCAGACGGTCACTTACAGTGCTGCCAAGTCCCATCAGGGTCCCATACATGGGGTGGGATTTGTTCTCCCGCATGGAGGTCACCACAGACAGTATCCTTCTGTCACCCACCACCTGTACTGGGTCCAAGGGGCTCCCCAGGACAGAGCTGGCCCTCCTGATCAGCCTGTCAAGTCTATTTCTGTCCCTGGTTGATATACTGCTCCCCCAGCAGGCCACACAGAAAAAGATGGCTGAAGCGACCACAGAGTTGAAGAAAGCCCTAAGAAGTGCCCCCTGGAATCCGAAGACCCTCAGCTTCCTGAGCAGGTAGAGTCTGCTGTGGCCCTTTCTGTGCAGCGCCTCCAGGTGATAAACCCAGTCTAGTTTATTATTGAGGAGCACGCCCAGATACTTATAGGTCCTGACTATCGTAATGCATGTCCCTTGGATCTCCACCAGGATCGGAGCACTTCTCTGTTTACTAAAGTCCACCACCATCTCCTTGGTCTTCCCAGCATTAATCCTGAGCTGGTTCCACTGGCACCATTCAACAAAATCCCGGTTTAAGTCTGTGTATTCCCTATCGTCACCAGCAGTGATAAGGCCTACTATAGCAGAGTCATCGGAGTACTTCTGTAAGTAACAGCTGGAGGAGTTGTGCCTAAAGTCAGAAGTGTACAGTGTGAAGAGAAATGGGGCAAGAACTGTACCTTGTGGTGCCTCCGTACTACAGATCACAGTGTCAGACACACAGTCCTGGGCTCTCACATACTGAGGGTGGGTTGGCAGGTAGTCTAGGATCCAGTTGGACAGGTGATGGTCCACACCAACAAGGTCAGAAAATCAGCCATGATTTCTTTATTGTGGCCGGGATATCTTCTGAGACATGTAGTATCCCTGCCTGATAACCCAGCGACAATAAGAAAGTCATAGCTGGGATCCTGACAAGTCTCAGACCATAGCAACCCCAGACTCTGACATTAGATATAGCATTACTCCTCATTTACACATATTATATGATTTATTTATGTAAAGTTTGTTGAAAGTCACATTAACATTGCAAAAACACTCCTGAAAATGTCACTTTTTTATTGCAGATTTACATTAGTAGTAACATTTTATCCAACTTTGCATTCCAACTTTCATAACTTTTTAAATTTTATATCAGTGTTGCTTTGCGAGAGTTTATATTTTGTGGGTACATAATACTTTTTGATCTGTTTTTATTATTTTTAATTTTTTAACAGAAAATATGAAATTTGGCATCTGAATTCTATGTTTTGTGGCATTTATCATGTAGAATAAATGCCATGCTAATTGTATTATAGGGGTTGTTACGGATGTGTTCATACCAATTGTATTTTTTTTTGGGGGGGGGTTAATTAACAAAGGAAAAAAGTCTATTTTTACTTCTTTTTTTTTTTATTAAACGACTTAGGTGCTGTGGTCCGTATTGTGGCAGAATTCAAGGAAGTAACATCCATCTGGAGTGACAGGGGCAGGAGAATATTAAAATCCTTCCCTCTTTGCAGACTATCTACAGTCATGGCCAAAAGTTTTGAGAATGACACAAATCTTATATTTTCACATGATCTGCTGCCCTCTGGGTTTTATGTGTGTTTGTCAGGGCTCGTTCACATCTGCGTCGCCCTCTCCGTAGTTCAGGTTTCCGTTTCCTGCCTAAAACAGAGGCAGGAGACGGAAACCTGCAGGAGTCTCTCTCACCCATTCATTTGAATGGGTGAGAGAGATGTCCGGCCGTGTGCGGCGGTGAGCGTTTTGCACTCTCCGCCGCGAAACCGGGTTTTATAATCCGGACACAGAGTCGGACATGCAGTACTCTGTGTCCGGATAAAAAAAATCCGGTTTCGTGGCGGAGAGCCTAAAACGCTCACCACCGCGCACGGCCGGACCCGGTCTATGGTTTCCGTCTTCTGCCATGCACGGAGACATGAACGCAGGTGTGAACCCAGCGTCAGATGTTTTTATCACATACAGAAATATAATTGCAATCATATTATGAGTAACAAAAGCTTATATTGACAGTTAGAATGAGTTAATGCAGCAAGTCAATATTTGCAGTGTTGACCCTTTTTCTTCAGGACCTCTGCAATTCTCCCTGGCATGCTCTCAATCAACTTCTGGACCAAATCCTGACTGATAGCAGTCCATTCCTGCACAATCAAATGCTTGCATTTTGTCAGAATTAGTAGGTTTTTGTTTGTTCACCCGTCTCTTGATGATTGACCACAAGTTCTCAATGGGATTAAGATCTGGGGAGTTTCAAGGCCATGGACCCAAAATCTCTTATGTTTTGTTCCCTGAGCCATTTAGTTATCACCTTTGCTTTATGGCAAGGTGCTCCATCATGCTGGAAAAGGCATTGTTGATCGCCAAACTGCTCTTGGACGGTTGGGAGAAGTTGATCTTGGATGACATTCTGGTACCATTCTTTATTCATGGCTGTGTTTTTAGGCAAGACTGTGAGAGAGCCGATTGCCTTGGCTGAGAAGCAACTGTTACGTTCGTGTCTGAGTCCAGACCCAGATTCCGGGCTGCAGATTGCACCGCTAAGGAGACAGGGGAAGGAGACTATCCCTGGCACTACGGTGGCTAGCTAGGCCCTGCCTACGGGTGGTGGTCAGCTGTCCCCAAGCTAGTCTTGGCCCCGACAACTCCTGGCTCTCTAGCACGAAGACCTAGTAGACAGATAGGGCAAGAGCTATAGGAGAGCTAGGGACTGGGGTTTCTAAAGTGGTGACCCCTACAGAAATCCAGGTGCAGCTGCAGACAGACAAACGGGCTGGGAGGTGCTGGACCACGGACACGCAGCACAACACAAAACAAACAAGAGAATGAGGAGAGGGACAGTGGAGAGGTGAGGAAAGGGTAAACACAGGACTGGGAGAACACTGGAACCCAAAACCTCTCAAACCACAAGAAAGTGCCAAGCACACAGAGCAGAAGGACAGGGTGGACAGGCAACTTTCACACCACTTCCTAATCTGCTGGAACCTTCACAAAACAATCCTCCTCCTAAAGCCAAGAATCCTAGGGTGTAAACCACGAAAACCGGCAACATGTGGAGCCAGCCCTCTTCCTTAAAAAGGCCCCAGAATCCTCCCATAGGGTGATGGCAAATTAAACACCTGAGGTTCGATTCCTGGAACCTCAAGTCTGCTAAGAGGACTGGCACCAATACCAAACCAGATGGTCCAGTGGTAAAGTAACCACCAGCAGAACATAGGAGCCCGGATCAAATCCCTTTGTAAAAATTAATATTTGTATCATTCTCAAATCTTTTGGCCATGACTGTACACATGTTGTCCTGCTCAGTGATTAAAGCAAAGCTGCGAGTATATGCACCTCCGCTTTAATGAGTGATATCTCAAACTAGGTGGCCTACAGACATGATCTTGGTCATCTTTCTAACCCCCATGGATCCAGAGTTAGAACCGTTTAGGTGTAATCACTTTTTATTACATTTTTCATAAGAAAACAGGGTAAATACATAGTACAGAATACAGGCAATGGTGCAAACATCATAACAACACGTGTGCTGGTGGACATACAAGTCCAAAACAGGCAAGGGAGGAGAAGAGCAGGGGTAAGAGAAAGAAAGAAGGGGGAGATGAAAAGACGCCAGGGAACACACATACATCAAAGGGGGAAATTAGAGGAAAGGGCAGAGGTCCCCAGGACAGAGGGGGGACTAGGAAGAGTCATGAAAATAGGTTAGAGAACTTGGATGATTCCCAAAACACCACTCACCGCCGCCAGAAAGTCTCAAACTTAGAGGAGGTAGGGGAAGAGTTAGAGCCATTTACAGTGACTGCTACCTCTGCAATACACTGAACATGTCCTGCTAAGGGAAAACTTTAATGTACTTTGCATAAACATGAAGCAGGGTTCGCTCAGAGCTGTGTGTGGGTTGGGAGGGGAGACTTAATAGTGCTTGTAATTGCAGCTCCTTAAACTTTTAATTTTAAACACAAATTCACTCTTATTTTGTGTGTTTGATAGTACAGATTTGTACGTTATACTGTTTCTACCTGTCACATATCCCTGAATGAACTTCCTATTTCATATATTTTTCCAACTGTTTGTTCTAAGTGACACAACCTCACATGCCCCTGAGCTCAATATGTATTAGATGTGGCCTGTAATTTTGACTCTGTAAGTAGCTTTCAATGACTGGCATGAAAGATGTGAAAGGCATCATGATTATGAGTCTGCTGTTCAGAGCACTGTTTGAGACAAGGGCTATTGGAAGAATAGGTTTTAAGTAGAGATGAGCGAACAGTGTTCTATCGAACACATGTTCGATCGGATATCAGGGTGTTCGCCATGTTCGAATCGAATCGAACACCACGTGGTAAAGTGCGCCAAAATTCGATTCCCCTCCCACCTTCCCTGGCGCCTTTTTTGCACCAATAACAGCGCAGGGGAGGTGGGACAGGAACTACGACACTGGGGGCATTGAAAAAAATTGGAAAAAGTCATTGGCTTCCGAAATCATTGGCTAAGCACACACATTCAGCTCTACTTCATCGGGCTAATAGAATGCATTGGCCAGCGCTGATTGGCCAGAGTACGGAATTCGGCCAATCAGCGCTGGCTCTGCTGGAGGAGGCGGAGTCTAAGATCGCTCCACACCAGTCTCCATTCAGGTCCGACCTTAGACTCCGCCTCCTCCAGCAGAGCCAGCGCTGATTGGCCGAATTCCGTACTCTGGCCAATCAGCACTGGCTAATGCATTGTATTGGCGTGATGAAGCAGTGCTGAATGTGTGTGCTTAGCACACACATTCAGCTCTACTTCATCGGGCTAATAGAATGCATTGGCCAGCGCTGATTGGCCAGAGTACGGAATTCGGCCAATCAGCGCTGGCTCTGCTGGAGGAGGCGGAGTCTAAGATCGCTCCACACCGGTCTCCATTCAGGTCCGACCTTAGACTCCGCCTCCTCCAGCAGAGCCAGCGCTGATTGGCCGAATTCCGTACTCTGGCCAATCAGCACTGGCTAATGCATTGTATTGGCGTGATGAAGCAGTGCTGAATGTGTGTGCTTAACACACACATTCAGCTCTACTTCATCGGGCTAATAGAATGCATTGGCCTATCAGCGCTGGCCAATGCATTCTATTAGCGTGAACTGAGTTTTGCACAGGGGTTCTAGTGCACCCTCGGCTCTGCTACATCAGATTGCTACATCTGATGTAGCAGTGCCGAGTGTGCATCAGATGTGTAGTTGAGCAAAACTGACTCAGCACTGCTAAGTCTCTGCATTCGCATAGGAATGCATTGGCCAGCCTTCGGCCAATCAGCGCTGGCTCTGCCGGAGGAGGCGGAGTCTAAGGTCGGACCTGAATGGAGACTGGTGTGGAGCGATCTTAGACTCCGCCTCCTCCAGCAGAGCCAGCGCTGATTGGTCGAGTTCCGTACTCTGGCCAATCAGCACTGGCCAATGCATTTCTATGGGGAAAAGTTAGCTTGCGAAAATCGCAAACTGACAGGGATTTCCATGAAATAAAGTGACTTTTATGCCCCCAGACATGCTTCCCCTGCTGTCCCAGTGTCATTCCAGGGTGTTGGTATCATTTCCTGGGGTGTCATAGTGGACTTGGTGACCCTCCAGACACGAATTTGGGTTTCCCCCTTAACGAGTTTATGTTCCCCATAGACTATAATGGGGTTCGAAACCCATTCGAACACTCGAACAGTGAGCGGCTGTTCGAATCGAATTTCGAACCTCGAACATTTTAGTGTTCGCTCATCTCTAGTTTTAAGTAGTTACTCTGTTCTTTGCATTAGTTTTTTCAATATCCACAGAGACATTTGTGATCTTCAAGAAATAGACCTTTTCCCCTGTGTACCCAATAATGGCTTCAAATGATATAAAATGAAATAATGATAAATTAAACATCCCGTCTGCTCTCTTGCTATTTCTCAAAACAGGCACAGCACAGTGTGAAATGTTGACACTCAAATTCTAGCTTATTAAAATCAATGGCAAGACTCCATTCAAAGCCCGATAAAACCCATAAATGGGTTGTCATGTTTTGTTGCTGATAACCTATCAACAAGAACTAGATGCAAAATGATCCATAGCAGCAGTACTCCTGTGCTACTGCTACACAATGGGCGGTGCCTTCTGCTGTCAGCTCTGTAAAGCTGATGGGTGCTGGATCCATGTGTCGGACCTCGTCCAACCAGATACTGATGTCAACAGTATCAAAGATATGATAGAGCCTAGACTAATGATTATTTTTTTTCATTCCCAACATAGTATTTTTATTTTTTCATCAACATATTATGGCTAGTTTTTTGTGAGACAAGCTATTTTTATTAATGTCACAATTTAATGGTACATATTAACTTGAATTATTTTGAAGGGCAGGAATAGAAAATAGTAACATTTAAATTTTGGGGGTTTCCTCTTTATGGTGCTCACTGTTTGGCTTAAGATATGTTAAAGGAGTTGTCCAGGGAGTTTAAATTGACTTACCTGATCTGACAGATAATGATAATGATGGAATCAGGGGGTTCCGGCCTTATCACAACCCTCAGTGACATGATTGGAAGCAGAGTCCCAACCCCCTTCCCCAATTTCACAAGTAGTTCTTTACCTGCGTTATGGCAAAGCCAGCACCCATAGCACAGGAAATTAAGAGATTGGGGAATTAGGGAGGAGATGCATAATGGAGAAAGAAACCTTCTATTGAAACCAACTGAACTTATCACTGTAGAGTAACAGCCTTTAGATATTGTGGGCTGTGGGTTCAAATCCCTGCAGATACCTAATGGAAAAATGAAGTTAAAGAGGTTTTCTCATCTTCTTGTTTCAGCAGCTTTGCTGGCTGTCTCCTCTTCTCACTTCCTGTATCCCCTCTCCTAGCTTGCTGAACAGGAAACTATGAAGTATTATGATTACTAGAAACCTAATATTATCAAATAAAATGTGGATCTGCAGATCAGATAATATGTACATGCTTCTAAAGAACAGACTCAGTGTTATATGTGTGTTTACATAGAGAGATAACAGACAAGGCTTTATCAGCAAACTGCAATTAGCTGAACTGATTGTTCTGCCTGCAGAGCTGTAGATAACAGTATAACTGAGAGCAGTGAGTGACGTCACTTGTCCTATCACACAGGTCCAGCGTTATGGAAACACTGTATAAACAATGGGAGGGATAAGTTCACATAGCAGGCAAATAAAGCAGCATTTTTAAAGCAATATATTTAGGAAAAGTCTTGAATTTACATAAGCTAGCAGTATAGATAGGTTCCATGAGATGGAAATACCTGTTTAAACTCTATATTTATAGAAGATGTCCTGGCAACCTCCTCATTAATTTTCACTGCATTGAGGTGATGTTACTGTGTAGTAAATACTAATGAGCCAGCAGCTGGGTGAAAGGGGCTATTGCTTGGGTGAGGGGGCCTGAAAACTGAGAGACTCATGGGAGTTGACATGTCTGCTGATTGCTTTAAGGGGTCACATGGGACACAAGATTTTCAGCAATGAGACGTCAGGGGGACAAAGGTGTGCTGGGGACAAGTGAGTATGCTTTTTTTATTTAATTTTTTTTTTTTTTATACAACTCCCTGGCTGCCACAGGACCTTCTTTAGGCCATAAATACCTGATCAGGTGAACGGAGCCACTTCTTGCGTCCATCCTATACACAATATGGGGCTGGGAGTAGAAAGCTTTGTCTGCTGTATAGTGTCTGACTGCCTTCACTGCAGGTAATCCAGCCGCTATTTAGGGGACAGAGCTGTCTGCTTTCAGGCCACGTATTGTGTATAAGACAAGCGCCAGAAGCAGCTCCTTACAGTTGATGGGTCCGGGGGCTGGGTGTTGGCCCCCTACTAATCAGGTAAGACCTGATTAAGGTAATTAAACCCAGACACCCCCATTAATATTCCCCCCTAATGCTCCACACACTTCAATGTAACCCCCACAGGATATTGGCCCTATCACTGCCCCCACACAATAAAATGGCCCCATCACTGGTCCCTATTAAATCACTATGAGGGACGGTGTCAAACACCTTGGCAAAGTCCAGGAACACTATATCCACATCCTCCTCCCTGTCTAGGGCCTGATTCACATCTGCGTTTGGGCTATTCCGTTCCCCTCTCCGCATGAAAAATGCAGAGAGAAAAGTCCTGCAAGCAGCACCGAAGAGACTCCACAGTATAATAAAAGCTAGGGGCCACTATGGGACATAATACCGTGTGGACTAGCCACTATGGGACATAATACTGTGTGCAGGGCCCGCTATGAGACATAATACCGTGTGCAGGTGCCACTATGAAACATAATACATGCGCAGGGGCCGCTATGAGACATAATACTGTGTGCAGGGCCTGCTATGAGACATAATACTGTGTGCAGGGGCCGCTATGGCTATGGGACATAATACCATGTGCAGGGGCTGCTATGAGATATAATACCATGGGCAGAGGACGCCATGAGACATAATACTGTGTGCAGGGGCCGCTATGGCTATGGGACATAATGCCATGTGCAGGGGCTTCTATGAGATATAATACTGTATGTATGGGCTGCTATGGGACATAATACCGTGTGTAGGGGCCACTATGGGACAAAATACCATGTGCAGAGGCTGCTATGGGACATGACACCATGTGCAGGGGCCACTATGGGACATTATTCTGTATGACGGTGTGTTTTTGCACAAAAAAAACGGAAGCATATTTTTTTGTGTGTGTGCAAAAACGCACTTTGTGAATGCAGTTTTACATCGAAGTAAAAGATCCAGTTTTCCAGTTCCAGGAGGTAGCAGTTAACGCAAAAGCATCTAGTGGCAGCACTTCTTTGTTATGGTTTGTGGTATATGACTTTAGTATAGGCAGGGCCGGCGTCAGCGCACGGCATAGTCGGGCAAGTGCCGGGGCCCACAGAGCCTCTGGGGGCCCCCTGGCACTTGCCTGTCACAATTTCAGCTCATCGGCGTCCGTCCGCCGATGAGCTGGAATACATACGCGATGCAGGAGCTGTGAGTTCAGCTCCTGCTTTAAAGCTCCGGCCCGGCTTGCGTGTGTAGGCGCGATGACGTCATCGCATCACGCCTACACACGCAAGCCGGTCCGGAGCTAAGCAGGAGCTGATCTCACAGCTCCTGCATCGCGTATGTGATTGGAGGGAGAGAGAGAGGAGCGTCGGGGGAACGATGGAAGGTGAGTGATAGAAGGTGAGTGTAAGTGTTTGTTTTGTATTACATATTAAGGTGAAACATAATGAAGGGGGCCCATGAAACTGGGGGGCAAATGAAGGGGAGGGGGGGAACGGCATGACACTGGAGAAGATGAAGGGGGTGGGGAGAGAACGGCATGAAACTGGGGACAGAGATGGAGGGGGCCCAAAGAAACTGGGGGGCAAATGAAGGGGAGGGGGGAACAGCATGACACTGGGGCAGATGGATGGGGGAGAACAGCATGACACTGGGGCAGATGGAGGGGGTGGGGAGAGAACGGCATGGAACTGGGGACAGAGATGGAGGGGGCCCAAAGAAACTGGGGGGCAAATGAAGGGGAGGGGGGAACAACATGACACTGGGGCAGATGGATGGGGGAGAACAGCATGACACTGGGGCAGATGGAGGGGGTGGGGAGAGAACGGCATGGAACTGGGGACAGAGATGGAGGGGGCCCAATGAAACTGAAGGGGCAAATGAAGGGGAGGGGGGGAACGGCATGACACTGGGGCAGAGACGGGGGACATTAAACTGTGGGCAGATGAAGGGGGAGAACGTAATGAAACTGGGGACAGAGATGGAGGGGGACATGAAACTGGGGGCAGAGGAAGGGTGTATATGAAACTGGGGGAGAGATGGAGGGGGGCATATAATTTACGGGTGACTGTAGGAGGATTATACTGTGTGGGAGCACATAATAAATGAATGAGAATGGGTGGAATCAACATAAAAGTGGGTGGGGCTAAATTTGCAGCGGCGCGCAGAGCGCGCCGCACATTTTGCCCCTCTTTCTACTCTTTAAAAGATCGGGAGGTATGACGTTGGTGACGCCACACTCCTGCATGACGTCACTCGCTTCATCTGCAACGCACAGTGTCTCGACTCCCCCACCTCCTTTACAAGGGGGCCCACTGAGGCTCTGTCGCCCAAGGGCCCATAAAAACCTGGAGCCGGCCCTGAGTATAGGGGTCTTCAGCCTTACAATTATTGACCAGCACTCCGAGGACCTCATCTTTGATTTTTTAATTTAAATCGACACACCAAACAAAAAACGTTGCTTGTACCTGATGTAGCTAATTAGACCAGCACCCCCCCCCCTTTCTAATTGCACCCAAGGCACATGCCCACTGTGCCCCCACCCACAGTTTATGTCCCTGACTCAGCAGATGCAATGAAATTACATCTCACCATCTGTAATGGTCCTATGACAGCCTGTACTTGGCCATGGTGTCTTGTGGACCACATGCTTAGGGTTAGTTCACATCTGTGTATGGAAATCCGTTTGGGGAGTCTGCATGGGGACCCCCCCCGAATGGAATACCAAACTCATTGGCCAGCGGTATGCAATAAAAGCACACAGACCCCATAGACTATAATGGGGTCCGTTTTCTCTGCGCGGTGTCTGCACAGAACATGTGGGCAGAAAAGTAAGATGATGATCTACTTTCCTGTCCGCATGATTTGTGCGGACAGCGCAGGGAGAGCACACAGACCCCTTTATAGTCTATGAGCAGGGGTGAACCTGCCCTTTTCACCGCCCCCCGCCGTGGCGGAGTGAAGGCAGCAGGGCAAAGCGAAGGGGGCGTGGCTTAGCGGCGTTCGCAGGCAGGGAGAGGACCTGCTCTCTGCCTGAGCGGCCTCCCCAATCCACCACTCGGTGCTAAGCCAGTCCAGGACAGCTTGTCCTGGACTGGCTTAGGTAAGCAAAAATGCCGCCCTCCCTGGGGCCCTGGCATAGCGCCGCCTGAAGTGGTTGCTTCAGGTCGCCTCATGGGAGGTGCAGCGCTGTCTATGAGGTCTATGTTCTTTCACAGCACACCGCTTGCCAATGCATTTGGTATTCTGTTCGGGGGTTCCCATGCGGACTCCTCAAACACAGGTGTGAACTAACCCATAAAGGTGACTTGTGTCATATTGAAATATATACCCAATGGCTGCCTTCTCCACCATAGTATTAAAGTATATGTATGTCCAGAGGGTTTCATGTTATTTAAACCCAGAAATGATTGTATTGTGGGTAATTGGGTCTATGAGAAGCTTTGATATTACCTATGATTACATAGATACTTATGTGATTCCAATTACATTATATATTTCTCTAATTACAGCACTCATACATTTATTAAAGTTGCTATTTTTAGCCACTTGCTCATTATAAGTCCTCCAGTGTAGAGACTGTTGCTCCATATTATCTGCTAATGAGATCATGAACATTGATGAGAGTATAATCAAAGATAACCAATTTAATATCTTGAACCACTTATTTATTTGTGCGTAATATCACAATATGCTTCTGTTATATCACATGTAAACCATAACTTGTTTTTGTTTGTTTTCTTTGGTGGGAAGGGGGAAATATTGGAATATTCCCATTTAGATTTTTAGAAAACATCATTTGCTAGTAATATCCTCAATTATGACATTTCTCATGATGCAATAGTCCAGGCATCACACTGGCTATAGTTAAATACACTGTTCCAACTTGGAAGCCAGACATGGAAGAACCACAAAAGCAAGTCTATGGCACTACAGATTGCACGAGAGACACTACAGATGCCAGGTAGCGTTATGCATATCAGTAGCTGGTGTTGACTGCCAAGAAATGAATAAAAAAAACTTTGAGGCTATTCTAGAAATAAAAAGCTGTCTTCCATAAAGGAACGCATTCCCAATTATGCACTATTCTTTTTCATCAGAATCCAGCCTCAAAGAAAAAATATTAGGTTGACAGTAAGGATGAAGTCCCTCGTTGTGGAAAAGATGTTTTTTATTGTAAATTTTGCTGTGGATTTTTGAGGCAAATCAAGGAAGCTCTTATATTTCTCCTTTTTGCTCAATCTACACCTAACTTTGACCTAACTTTCACTGAAAAAAACTACCCCCCAAAACTACAAAAAAGCAGCTTTTCCATAATGTGGGGGCTTAGCCTAAAATGCTTTCAATTATTCATATAGGCAGGAAACACATAACTTCTCTGTATGACAGTTATTTGAATGCTGAATTCAGCATTAAATTCTTTTACTTGAACTGTAACATTTGTTGAAACATTTTCTATAAACATGCAAAGTTGCAAAATAAGTACAATTTTATAGTTGTATACAGAATTAACATACAATTCATCCAAAATTACCTCTTTATAAAAAACAACAGTGTGTTGGGCCTTCTTTCATCTTGAAAACCACAGTGTCATGTACAGGCCATCCCAACAGGTGATGTGGGTACACGTGTTGGTGGTCAACTCACTCCACTCACTCAATCTTGCATTCACCGTTCACTTAGGCAGCAAAGTGAGCAGAAATCGCACCCCAACATAGTCCCCGCATCCCAAATACACGCTTCTATCACCACCGTAACATATACCAGCATCTCTCTAACAGTCACACACAGTGGCGTAACTAGGAATGGCGGGGCCCCTTGGCAAACCTTTCACCCTCCCGGACCGACACCGAAGACCTCGACCGACCAACCCCCCGCCGGATTCCTGCGCACTCTATTATGCCCCATAAGGCCCCTGCACACAGTATTATACCCCATAGTGGCCCCTGCACACAGTATTATGTCCCTCAGTGGCCCCTCCACACAGTATTATGTTCCATAGTGGCCCCTGCACACAGTATTATGTCCCATAGTGGCCCCTGCACACAGTATTATACCCCATAGTGGTCCCTGCACACAGTATTATGTCCCATAGTGGCCCCTGCACACAGTATTGTACCCCGTAGTGGCCCCTGCACACAGTATTGTACCCCATAGTGGCCCTTGCAGACAGTAGTATGTCCCACTGTTGACACCCATAAACAATTATTATACTCTTTTCTTTTCAGACCCCAGATTATAATAATCGGAGACCCAGGGGGAGAAAAACATTAAAAAACTCTGTTGCTCACCTATCTCCTGGCTCCTACGCTGTCGGCCTCCAAAGTAGTCCATCTTCAATGACGTCAGACGTCACATGACCCGGGACGCAGGCCGGGGTCATGAGACGTCAGACGACTAGGCCGAAGCCTGCCCGGATCGTGGAGAGGTAAGTAACAGTGTTTTTTATGTTCCTTACCTCTCCCGGGCCGCCGATCATTATACTCCGGGGTCTGAAAATACCCCCGAGTATAATTGTGACGGTAAACCATATATTCCTATTTTTATACATTCTTTATACTGTTTAAGAAATTATATTTTTCTCTATGCAAGCTTATTATGCCTTATATAATCCAAGATGGCGCCTGTATCCAGGATTGTGAGAACAAAGAAATATTATGAAGTTATCATGAGGGGGATGTGTTATGACCATGAAGAGACTTCACGAAGTGAACATGAGCCCATCATGCACTAGTTACGCCACTGGTCAGACACAAACACACCTCAAAAAGGTAATGGATTCATAGAGCAACACAAAGAAACCTTAAATTTAACAATTGAATACCCAAAGAGTTTAGTATTATAAATACAATAAAAATAGACAAAAATAAAACAACATTGCAAACAGCCTTAAAATAAATGGGATAAAAAGAGAATAATATCAAAAGTCTGTCTTATGAACTTGGGAATCTTCTCTAGTGAAATGGACACACCCATCTCTCTCAGCTGGAACCACAGATTTGATATCAATTTTAAAGTATCATAGTCTCTTATGCCCTGTGTTTAGCCAACAATACATTAACAAGTAATGCATTCGACACTCCCACTTCTTTGATCCCACTACCAGCACCCAGTCCATATGAACCTTGTCCACAGGTTAGATGTTACCACAGTGCTTGGGCAAGTAGACCTTACATGGCCCACCTTGTTACACCAAAAACATTTGTGCAAATCTCCCTGAGCTGGGGTTTCCTTCACTGGAACGTTCTCACCGGCTTGAAGACCTCTGTAATGATGTTCCACCATTGGTTTCTGGCATCCTGTTGGCCACATAGGAGTCTACAATATACTCTGCTTGGTCTGCTGTTGTAGATTCCTGTCAAACACAATCCGCTGGACATTCAGTGGACAAACATGGAGAAATTGGTTTTTGATCATAGTGTGGGGGGCCAACAATATCTCTTGAAAAATTATGTATGAACACAGGTGGGGCCGAGACTGCTCTATCTGGCTCTATCTCTCTCGATCTCTCTCTGTCTCTCAGAGATGAGCAATCTGTTACACAAGGAGACAGTTAGGCTGGGTTTGTGTTGATGTATACAAAAGATCAAAGAAGAGAGTCCAAGATGAGTGAATGGGCTGTGAATCCTTATCACTGTTTAGGGCCTCAGCTTTGAAGATGTACTAGGTGTGTAGAAACAGGTTCTATAGCCTATTGATCGTTAGCCCCAAGGCTGGAGTGGTCTGACCAGCCTATTGATCATTAATTATCTCTCTTGCCATGATATATGCATCTAGACTGTTTCATGAGAAAGTCCATCCCAGTTTGGATAGTAATAATGAGATGGAGAGTACAGTATGCCTTAGCCAATAGTCACATGTTGGGTTTATGTTACAACTCTACAACCAATCATGTTATGCCAACCATGTTATGTTATAGTCCAACCTGCTTTTGTCTGTATTGTATTTAAACTACCTTTTCTACCATTAAAATTAGAACTCACTTAATACACTATCAGGTGTGTGTGTGACTTCTCCAGGCCTGATGATGGGGGTGACTTCTCCAGGCCTGATATCTAAGTACAGACAACATAACTCAGGGGTCTTGTGCCCCTAACAATAGGATCCTCAAGGCCCTCAAATGTGGTCACAGAAAATCCTCTGATCCATTGCCAGAAGGTAGTCTGTAAGCTGCCCACAACATCTGCATAGCTGCTTGTGGGGTCCTGCTGTATATTCCGGAACCTTATGTGGTACACCTCTTGGGTGAGGTTGGTCTTTTTCATTAGGGCCTCCTTAATGGTGCCATAGTTCCTATCCAACTCAGATGGCAGATCAGCAAAAACTTCAAGGGCTTTGTCCTTAAACTCTGGAGCTAAATACTGTGCCCACTGCTCATGGGGCAATAGTATTGCTGGTAGGATTTTTCAAACCCCCACATAAAAATGTCCAAGTCCCCATCCTTTTCTATAACAGGGAAGTTCTTCAGGGGTAGCCTCTGTGTACAGACATCCTGGACTTGGGTCTGGGGAGAGTTGCTATTCCTCTGCAGCTGGGCCATCTCTAATTGAAATTCCTTCTCTGCCTGACGTTTTGCCACTTCACTTTCAGTTTGCTGATATTGGAGTGTCACGGGATGGTTAGAGTCTATACTATAGGCAATGTGTAATATATATTTCATGTGGAATGTATTCTCTAACCTGTTATATACATCAATGTGTAGTTGGCTGATTAGGGTCTAGTGTGTTAGCACATTGTATGCAAATACCCCTAACTAGTGAGGACCAGTGAGGACAATGGGTGGAGATAATCTGATCAGTGTCTCCAAGAAGATGTTGGATGGTGCATTGTCCATAGTAGACAGGGAGTCTGCTCTCCTTGGTATAGGTGAGGGGGGAAGGATCTGTTACTCAGCCCTTCCCACCCACAGATATAGGTGTAACAGTCTTAGTATATAGTTGTAGCTAGGAGTTAGTATGTGTTAGCCGGCCTGTGCACAGCTCTACAGAGAGCCAGGATTTAGTTACAGGACCAAGGAGCCAAAGCTATCATTGGATTGTGACTTCTGTGGACTTATTGTTATTACGGTTGATGTGACCGCCGCCGGCTACTAACTTTGTGGATTACAATAAATTGCTGTTGTCTCCCAACCTCTTGCGTCCGTGTTGATTCAAAAGACCATCCGGAGGAAGACGTATACCTCAGCTCTGTGACATGGAGGATCATCTGTAAGTGCACTAGAGTCACTGGTGCCCAGCTGTTGTAAGGCCACTTACAAAGAAAAGTCCACCCCCTCCCCCACCCAGGCTAGGGCTGTTCTTCCCATCAGGAGAAGTTATTGCTGGGACAGAGTCAGTTGCTGGACTTGCTAGAGTGGTGATGGTTTCTTGCCCCAACGCTTCAGGCTATTGCATCAACTCCTGCTCCACCAGTGCAGAGATCTGCAGGTCTTTGGTTTTGTCAGCTTTTATTATGCAACTTTGCACATGAGCTGCATGAGAGCCTCCTTGCTCTTTTTTTTTTTGTATAAGCATGCCAGATAAAAGATAGGAAAGAAAAATGTGGGAGGGAAACTGCAAGTATGTCTTATAATAAGCACTGAGGTAGTTTGTGTAGAACTGGTGCACTCCTCTCAAAGATTAGACCAGTTTGTAAATGCAAGGGTTAATCTTGGCACTTAATGCTCTATTAATAGAAAAAAGTAAAACTAAAATTATCCCACCACTTGCCATCAATTTGTGGCTATCAGGGTTCAATCCGGCTCTCTCAACTGGATCCACAGATGTGACATCAATTGTAAGGTATCATAGTCTCTTGTGCCATGTGTTTAGCCATATCTTCGTGACAGGGTGCCCCCCTCTTCCTTCACCCTAAGGTAGGGGATGACAACTCATTTTGGTCTGGTAAGAGGTATTTTTTTTTCTGTGTGTCTCTGATGGCTCTGAAGGTCAACTCATCAACTCAGGGGCTCCCTCCCTTACTCTGTCAGGGTCACTAAACCCCTTTCTCTCTCTGTCACTGGACCAGGATGTTGTAAAAC
Source organism: Leptodactylus fuscus (assembly GCF_031893055.1). NCBI lineage: Eukaryota > Metazoa > Chordata > Amphibia > Anura > Leptodactylidae > Leptodactylus > Leptodactylus fuscus. Next base: position 104,794,158 of record NC_134269.1, read on the forward strand.
AATAAAACTGGCTGTTTCTTACTAGGCCCCTTTGTATACAAACAAACCAATTAGGTGGTTTGATAACACATAAATAGCCAAAACATTCACTAAAGATATATATGTTTATGACTAGCATGATTAGGTAGTAATACATACAGAATAACACATATACAATAATACCTACTCAATAAAACATAAGCAATAATACATAAACAATGTTACAAAGCTTCTGTCTTCACACAGAGCAATTAATGTGTGCATACACAGAAGTCACTGGAATGGTGTTCCATCCAACACTATTACTTGAACTTCGCCAGACTGAACCATTGATACATGACAGGGTGGGTTTATGAATACATACTGCTTGCAGCAAATTCTGACCCTTCTGTCATTATGATGCAACAGAAATCGGAATCTATCTAACCATTCAATGTTTGACCACTGCTTCAATGATTTAATTTTGTGCCTTTTTGTAAAAAAAACCCCCCAAACTACTGAACAGAGTTTAACCATGTCAAAGGCAATTCTTACAACAGTTCTTCATTTTATTTTATTAGCTATCTCTGATGGGACAGGGATAATAAGCTCCATGACTGCACATGAAGTACATATTTTGAAGCAGGAGTTGAATAAACGAAGGAAACATTGGTAGATCGTGCATAATCTTAAGATAAGTAGTGGAACAAAGCGTTGCTCAGCAATACATAAACATTCATGACATTTTACAACAAAAATGCGTTACAACATCTGCTTTGTGTGATTACCTAATTTTAATGACCCAGTATGAATAAATGTTCAACAAAGGAGACCTAGTTGGAACAATTTAGGATTGAAACAAAAACATATATACATACACCGATTAGACATAACATTAGAAACTGCCTAATATTATGTGAGTCCCCCTCATCCCTGCAATACAGTTCTGTCATCTTGAAGCATGGACTATACAAAAGTGATATTGTAACCTTTTCTGCATTTTATACTACACTAATTCTTCTGTGTGCATTAATGAGGCTTGGGCAACAGTGACCTTGCCAATAGTTTACCAGCTGTCATTTCTTGGACCACTTTTGGAAAGTACTATCCAGTCAACATCTCGGTCTCTTTCATCTAGCCATTACAATTTGTCCCTTGTTAAAGTTCAAATCCAAATCCGTATTCTGCCACAAGATAAACAATGATAATCTCCCATACCTTGTCAATGACCTTGATATATAGTACTGTGCAAAGTGGTGTGGAAAAAAAGTTGCTAAATATTAATGCTTTCAAAATTGCAAATGGTAATAGGTTAATTTTGACAATTAATACAATGCTAAGTGAATTAACAAAAGAGAAACCTACGCCAAATCAATATTTGGAATGACCATACTTTGCCTCAATTTATACACCAGCACACAGTTATTAAAGGAGGTCTTTTGTGAATGTAGACTTTATTAAATTCTTTTGTCTGTTCATGTGATCCCAGACAGGTGCTGAGGTCATACAGTACGTACAGAAAGTATTCAGACCCCTTTAAATTTTTAATTCTTCAACCTACAGTTCCAATAATCTAGCCAAATACACATAATACCCCTACTATAGCATGCACTTCACATATCAGAAATAGTTCTTCAATCAAAAAATAATTTTTTTACATGAATTTTAATGTCAAACATTTTATTAGAATACACAAAACTAATCAATTAAAAGAATCCTAACTAAAAACAAGTTGCAACATCTTTGTCCATCTGGGCTTTGGCGTCATCATCCGGCCGCATGCTGAGGCGCAGGAGATGTGTTCGGTTGTGATTTATTCCGTTGGTTTCTTCCTGCACTCAGGGGTGAGCCTGCTCCTTTTGCCGCCCAAGGCTAACTGCAGAAAGCCGCCCCCCCCCCCCCCCCGCCGGGAGCGGGTCAGGGGCGTGGCCGAGTGAAGGGGGCGGGGCTTAGCGCCGTTCGCCGGCAGAGAGTAGGCCCGGAGACTGCCTGCTCTCTGCCTGAGCGTGAGGGGAGGCTGCCGGAGCAGCGCTGCTCCAGTGGCCTCCCCAAACCACCGCTCAGTGATAAGCCAGTCCAGGACAGCTTGTCCTGGACTGGCTTAGGTAAGTGAAAATGCCGCCCTCCCTGAGGCCCTGGCATAGTGCCGCCCGAAGCGCTCGCTTCAGGTCGCCTCATGGGAGGTGCGGCACTGCCTGCACTGTCTGAACACTGCCCTATTGTTTCACCTTGGTAATTGATTTTCCAGCACACCCATCTCCTTCACCTTCAGTTTTCTCTGCTCCTCTAATGGTTAATCTGGCCTTGCCCTGTGATTGACAGCCTGCCTTCCTGTCAACTCCATGGGCGGGTTCTTCCTCCCTATTTAGCCTTGGCTCTCATTCACACCAGTGCTTGCTATTGCCATGTGCATACTTGCTTCTTACTGTCCCTATGTTTGCTTGCATTCTTATCCTTGACCTTTGGCTTTCCCTACTGACTATTCTTTGGACTCCGATTTGGAACTGCATCGCTCGACTGTTACGGACCCTTGGCTAGCTGACCTCCCTTTGTTGTTGTCCGTCTTGTCTCCGTTTTGTGTTTCACATATACAGGAAGGGACCATTGTTTGTGGTTTCCGCCTATTACATAGGATAGGGCCTGGCAATAGGAAGGGACAGTTGGGGGCTTCAGCTTAGGGCTCACTGTCTCTTGTGTCCCGTCTCAGGATTCAACAGCTACTGGGGAATTGCTGTCCTAGCAATTCCCTAACACAAGTGATATAAAGGCAAGGTCACAGTGTCACAAATATGCATCACATGAAAAAGAATAAATAAATAAACATATCCATCATCTAATACTGTATAAATATATCAAATAATCCCTCATACAGCAAAACAGTTATTATCATCCAGGGCTGGCTTGTACAAAGAGACAAACAAATATAAATAAATAGGTACCCTATAAAGGTGTGAACACCATCCTATCAAATCACTTGTCTCTTGTTACAATTCAAAGCCTGCTTGTGCAGAGGAATAGCCAAATTTAGATAAATAAATATACAGATATGTACCCCATAAGGTTTTACACACCCTCATACACCATGTCTCATATAGCTAAGTATCCACACAGTCCCTGCTAACACAATGCTGAAAAGGGGAAACATTATAAATAAACATAGATATCAACTAATACAGAGAAACTGCACCAGTATCTTACATATAGTGACACAGTGACCTCCACCAGCAGCCCCAACATGTGTTTCGCCCCCCGCTTCGTCAGTGGGCTGCACAGTGGAGGGCAAGGAGGGGAATATATATAGGAGTATAACACCTGCAAACACTCTACCTGGCTGATAAAGGCGCCATTATCCAGTAACTACTAACTGCACCACATAGTCTCGCGATATCTCCAAATCCTGCACACACTCAGATATCATTTAGTGTAAAAAAAATCACACCAAAAATGGCCTCCTCCAATAGAAGCCCAAATACACATACACAAAACAACACACAGACAAATAACATACCACTGCATCACTATCATTGAATCATAACACACAAAACGTCACCACTTAAACAATCCACAGAATACACATTACATTCATATATAGTGCACAAGTGAAACAAACAAAAAAAAAACACAACACAAATATGTGCATATACACTGCACCAATCATTCAAAATACAGCCCTAAAATGTTGAAAGTAGGGTTGAGACGATCTTGAGATTTCAGGATCGTTTTTAAAATCCAATTTCTGATCATTTTCCATTCAAACCCGATCCCAATTCCGATCCCAATGCAAGTCAATGGGATTTTTTTAATAATCAGAGATCGGATTTTAAAAATGATCCTATTCACTATACATCATGGAGTCTAAAAATTGAACGCTTTAATTGTTAGAATGCACACTGTGTAGTGATTTAAAAGAATCCTCTGGCTACTTAGTCCCGCCCGGTGTCCACTTACCTGCACAGATCGCTGGTCTGGTCCCCACTGTTTTCGGTCCTCTTCTCGCCTCGCTGCCCCTGCCGCCTCCCAGGTTAGTGTTACAGACCTAGGAAGAAGGTGGGGCTTGTGGCTTAGGAGAGTGTGGGCGGGTACAGGGTGGGGAGATGTGATGTCTCCCCTCCCAGTACCCGCCCACACTCTCCTAAGACACAAGCCCCGCCTTCTTCCTAGGTCTGTAACAATAACCTGGGAGGTGGGGGCAGCGAGCTGAGAAGAGGACCGAGAACAGCGGGGACCAGACCAGCGATCTGTGCAGGTGTTAGCTACTAGAGATGTTAGCTAGTCTCCCATTAGAATGAATGGACGCAGCCGGCGCACAGGGGGTTAAGGCTGTGTGCTGGAGACGTTTGGTGATGACATCACCACCTCTGTTCCCCAAACGGATCTGGTCAATAATCCTCACTTTGAGATTATTAGTTTCTTCACTATGATAATCCCTATAATGTCTGGCGACAGGTTTCAAGTTCAGTGTCTCCATTTGATTTGTCAAATCAACTGCTCTCCAGATGTCTCTTGCGTGTTCCAAAATTCTTACACAGGCTTCCCTGGAGGTCATACCAATATAAATCATACCGCATGGACACTCCAAATAATAGATGACTCCTTTGCTTTTACAATTCAAAGAATGAATGATTTTATATTCATAATTCCTTGATGTATTAGAAAACGTGTCTGTCTTCACCATATATCTACATGCGGAACAATTACAGTCCCAATCGTGTTCATACGGTTAAATAGAGATCCCACAGGTTTCTCAATGCAAGTTGAGTTTTATTCAAGTGATGAGTACACACAAGAATGTGAACATTTTCGGCTCAAATTAGCCTTCATCAGACTCCGTCAATAGAAGTGTATCCAAAAGACCAGGTTCAGTTACAGTTGATTAAGGAAAGATTCCAGGTAGCTGGTACTTATTATTATATTATTATAGGGTTAAGAATGGATCCCTCTGTAGGTCCCAGTGTCCTCTACAGCATCCTGCGATGTATACAATCCTTCTCTGCCAGGGGAACAAGTTAGTGACGTGGTGGCACACGCATATCACGGAAGCTGTTACACCTTTTTACCGTGATCGGTGCACGTCCCGGTAATAGGGGACCTACATCCTTATCATGTTTGAGTATGGGCCAGAATCGATCAACCAACTCCCTAAACTCCTTCCATCTACTATGGTAATTGGTAATCAGTCTTACCTCTTTTTTTTCAGTTCTTTCTTCTTGAAGTTCAGCAAGGAAGTTTTTTGCTATTTGATACCCACACTCAATATCATTATAAGAGTATATATAGAAAAAATGGGAACTGACAGAGCGCTAATGGCAGCAAAATCCGTAATAAACTTGAAAATAAAAATAACGATGTGCAAGATTAAGATAAATTGGTTCTTTTTTTTTTTGTTCCAAGGACATGAACAACAGCTTAAAACGGCTACACGTTTCGACACCGGGCGGGTGTCTTCTTCAGGCCAAGCAGGAGGTGTCCAGCAATAGCCTTAGAACCAAATCAGCTAATTTGTATCAAAGTAACAGGATGAGCTTAAAAATAGCTGTTGTATTAGGTTCCAATGACAGTAAAAACAAGGGCTACGCATATCGACACTGGTCCAGTGTCTTCATCAGGCCCCTGCTGTTCAAATTCCTTTACTGCAACTTCTTTTAGATATATTTCTCAAAAATGTTTATCTGACGGGATCTACCGCCTTCATAACGACATAGAACCATCTAGAAAATCCTCTCACAATCTTCTTCACAGGAGACAGACTCAATTTCCCATCCAAAATGCATCAAATAGTCACGCCCACTCAAAACTTCCCACCTACACCTCAGTATTCAGACCTTTCCTTCACTCCCCAATCACTCACACACTCATATCATCTCCACCTCAAAAGCATCTCCAAAAACTCAGACTTTCCTTACCACAGAAATATAAAAGCCTGTTATTGTCACCTTGATTAACTCTCGACTTGACTACTGCAACTTCCTTCTAGTTGGTCTTCCCCTTACTAAACTCTCCCCTCTACAATCTATTCTGAATTCAGTGGTCAGGGTTATCTATCAGTATAAAGGCTACAGTGATGCCTCCGCTTTGTGCTACTTACTGCATTGCTTGCTATTCAATACAGAATACAATTTAAACGTGTTACCCTCTTCCACCAGGCTCTCAGTAATGCTGCACCTTCCTACATTTCCTACCTCCCACTTCCGTATCCAAGACTTCTCCCAAGTTGCACCACTTCTCCAGGATGCTTTATCCCCTTTCTCTAGTTCTTCAGGTGCAAACTAAAGGCACATCTTTTCAGACAAGCCTATCATAATTACTAATGTAAACCCTTCTCCAGTTAGAATCCCTTAAACAAACCCTCCACTGTTCACTCTCCCACGTTATCCTACAGGATAATATCGGACTGTAACATTATGTGTCCAAGTACCATCTGCACATTAAAGGATACTGACTGTTGAAGGCTAATACAACTTTATTTATCTGTAATGAAGGTAAAATCTATCACAAAAATGCTTGAATTACTGTATAAGCAATGCTACCTCCGATGCTGCACCTGCTACATCTTGTGTCCCCCCCCCCCCCTTTGCCTCTTAGATTGTACGCTCTTGTGAGTAGAGCCCTCTGTCCCATCCTGTGAATTGACTATTACTTTGTAATGTTTCTTTTTGTCTGTACTTGAGACCTACAATTTGTACTATGGAATATGTTGGCGCTATTTAAATAAAATGTATTATTATCATTATTATACGTCATGTAATATCATGAAAGAGTCATCTGATTGGCTCCAAATTTGTTTTGCAGCACAATAAGCCCAAACATACAGCAAATGCCACTATCCTTAATGTAAGGAAGAAGGAGTCCTGGAAGCAGTGATATAACCCCCACTGAGCCCTTATCTCAACATTGTTGAGTCTGCCTGGGGTTGCTTAAAGAGGCAGAATGATTTGAGCAAGCCTAAATCCACAGAAGATCTGTAGTTAGGTCTTGAAGATGTTTGGAACAACCTCTCTTCCAGGTACATTCAAAAATGTCTTCAAGTGTACCTAGTAAAATTGATGCAATTGTGAAGGTGGGGGGCGGTCACGTCAGATATTGATTTGATTAAGATTTCCTTTTTTTTTTAAATTCACTTTACATTTTGTTAATTGAAAAAAATGAACTATTAACACTTCTATTTTTGAAAGCATTTTTACTTTGCAGGATGTTTCTAAAATATAGGTACAATACTAAATGTATATATATATATATATATATATATATATATATATATATGTACAGTTATTTATTCAAAGGTTTTATATATCAGGACATAATAACAGAACAACTGTTTATTTAGAAGGAATTAAACTTAAAGGGGTTGTCCAGGCAAAAATGGACAATAATTTTATTTTTTTAATTCAGCCCCTAGCAGTGAAAAAAATAAAAAAAATTCATATTCATCTTTCCAGGGTTCTCCATTCCCTCTCAGCACAGTCTGGGCCAATCGGTCTGTTATCTTCCAGTGGAAGTCCCTGTAACCTCTTCCTGAGGCTGATTGGCTGATCAGCGGAAAGGATTCGGGATGTTACAGATGGCAAGCAGTTTTACATTGAGAAGACGCCAGAGCAACAGGACCATACCACACTGGGATGATAATGGAGCATCGGGGACAGGGTGAGTATGATTTTTTTCATTCTTTTCACCCTCATCAGCCCATATAAAATATAAACAATTTGCCTGGATAACCTCTTTAAGTAAATACAACCTCAGATGAGCAACACATAATAGATTCCAGCGTTTTATTATTTCACAAAAAGTAAGGACAAATGGAAAAGCCATGTGTGAAAAGATGAGAGGTAATAATTTTCGATACAACTTTATCACTCCCTTACATCGTTCCAGCAGAAATTTGGCCCACCTTTCTTTAAAACATTGCTCCAGTTCATTGAGATTTGTGGCCATTTGTTTATGCACAGCTCACTTAAGGTCCCAGCACAGCATTTGTAACACCTTGATTCTTTTCTTTTTCAATCCGTTGCTGGTGTGTTTGGAATAATTACTCATGACCCAGTTTCGGACAAGCTTTAGCTGTCACACAGATGGCTCACATTTGACTCTAGAATGCTTTAGTTTACAGAGAAATTCATGTTAAACTTAGAGACTGCAGGGTGCCCAGATCCTGTAGCTGAAAAACAAGCCGAATCAACACCCCTCCACCACTGTGCTTGACAGTTTGTATGATATACTGGTATGCTGTGTTTGATTTTTGCCAAACATCGTAGCTTGTATTATGGCCAAACACCTCTATTTTGGTCTCATTTGTGCAAAGGGCAGTGTTGCAGAAGTCTGCTAGTTTGTTCCGATGTTACTTTGCAAATTTAGGTCATGCTGCCATGTATTAAATGCCATACTTGTTTAATCTTTTAATTGTACTGTTATGAACTTGAGCATTTATCATGCTAACTACTGAATGTAGAGCATTAGATGTAGTTCTTAGGGTTTTTAGCAATCTCTCTGAGCATTGTACAGTTTCAACTTTAGATGACATGCACTTCTGGGGAGACTGTCAACTGTCTTGTGAATAATCTTTCTCATTGTAGGATGATGAACTTCAGATTGTTTGAAATTAGCCTTATAACACCACAATTGTTTCTTCAAGATCATTGGTTTTGTATTTACCCTTACCCCTTGGCTCTGTGTTTTCATATGCCTGAATGATCCAAACCAGCAAACTGCCAAAACTCCTGCTTTTATAGAGTTGGTAACAATTGCTTGTTATCAATGAATTAAGTAGTACATGGCTACTCCTCTTAATTCCTATGGAAGTAGTAAGGGTGCACTTAACTTTTCACACACAGCTTCTGTATTTTGGTTTAGATTTTTTATTATTGAAACTGTGTCATTATGTAATGTATTATAGTTCATGATCATGTTCATGATCTTCTTAGGACCACATGCTTTTATATGATGTCTTTATACATAAAACCATAAAATTAAAAGAGGATGTGCTATATATACAATGCTCAAAAAAAATAAAGGGGACACTCAAATAAAACATCCTAGATCTGAATGAATGAAATATTCTCATTGAATAGTTTGTTCTGTACAAAGTTGAATGTGATAACAACAAAATCACACAAAAATCATCAATGAAAATCAAATTTATTAACCAAGGGAGGCCTGGATTTGGAGTCCCCCCTCAAAATTAAAGTGGAAAAACACACTACAGGCTGATCCAACTTTGATGTAATATCCTTAAAACATGTCAAAATGAGGCTCAGTAGTGTGTGTGGCCTCCACGTGCCTGTATGAGCTCCCGACAATGTTTGGGCATGCTCCTGATGAGGTTGCGGATGGTCTCTTGAGGGATTTCCTCCCAGACCTGGACTAAAGCATCTACCAACTCCTGGACAGTCTTTGGTGCAACGTGACGTTGGTGGATGGAGTGAGACATGATGTCCCAGATGTGCTCAATCGGATTCAGGTCTGGGGAACGGGCAGGCCAATCCATAGCTTCAATGCCTACCCCAGTGAGTGACGACAATGTCTGTACAGTGCTACAGAATATGTTTCCATTATATAAGCAATAAATAAAATAAAATAAATGGTAATGTTAGTGTTTTTTACTGAGACAGAGATTAATACTTAGGGTTTTGGTTTTATTATGCTTGACTTAAATTGACATGGTCTAAGCTGTCTATCTTATAGATCAAATTGAAGGAGACATGGAAATAATGATAAAGACTAGGAGCAATTTTAACAATGAGGTATTATCTTTTAAAGTCTCCTTCCTTTTCTTAAAATGTTAGTTTCTTTTCTGTGACAACATTACTGTATAAGTATAATACATTTTTATAGAAACTTAAAAAAAAAAAAAAACTGTTTCGGACAGTTCATAGGAAGTAACATATTACTTGTGATTTTCCTGCCCCCTGGGACTGAAGCTCATGACGTACATAATACCGTAAATCACTGCAATAATATCCTTGCTGCTGGCAACAGAGTACAGCCATAAGTTACACAGTGTGGGGAGTTCAGACACTAGCAGGAGAGTCAGGTTACAATTACTCAATTTACCCTTTTTAAGTTCTTTGAAAATGAAAAACGTGTAAAAATACAGCTTGTACCAAGGCAATGGAAACAAAAAGTTTTTTTTTCAACAATTATTCTGCATTGGAATTATGCACAGTTAAAATAAAAGTTATGCTACAGCCTTGGTACTAGACTGTTCGAAGACTGAATCAACTTTTAACCTGCTAAAGCAGAATGAGTCACACAATATACTTGTAAGTTCCCATAACTCACATGAAGCTATGAGCAACACAATTCTTCATAAACATGATCCCGAGATACTGGAAGTAGTGTTCGTGTCATCTGGGTGATAAGCATATGAATGATGAGTAACGGATTAATGTAACTGCACCAAAATAGATTTCTGACGTTGAAATGATGCTAGCCCTTTTAACAACTGCCTGTAAACTCTTGGAGACAAAGCCGGTTTTGGACTCAAGGATAAAAGAGACTTTTTTTTTGTTTCTGTCTTTCTATTATTGTCTTTCTGTATTCAGGCACTCATAGTTTTTTAATTTTATATTAGCATGGTTGTGTGAAGAATTGTTTCTTGTAACAGGATTTTGAACGAAATATATTTGATGTACTGTATATATCATTTAGGTTTAAAATGTTTTTCTTGCTAAATGAAAAAAAAAAAAAAAAATACAAGGCAGCTGCAATCTGAATGCCCCCTGCACGCCCTTGTCACATTCCCTTTTCAGGAAAAAAAAAGGAGCAATTTTTTGCATGAAAAATTTGCTACTTTTTAATGCCTTATATGCCAGAAAACTGGCATACCATACATAATAAATCTGCCCAATGGATTCTAGCCACAGACTAGGTCTAATAGTTTGGTTGTCAGTGCAAAACAGCGAAGTATAAAATATTGCAATACTATAGCATATTATTAAGTAATTGAATGTTCAAGAAGGACATATAAATGTAGCCCTGTAAACATTCCTCTCCCCTAATAAAATGACTCCTTTTCAATTGATCTTTTAAAGAGGACCTTTCATGACTTTGGGAACAGGCAGTTCTATATACTGCTGGAAAGCCGACAGTGAAGAGCTAGCAGTGCTGGTACCATAGCTCTTTACAGTCAGAAGGGCGTTCCTGACAATCTGTTAGGAACGTTCTTCTCCACAGCAGCGCCTATCGCGCTGTACAATGTGAGGAACGCCACCTCCCTCTGCTCACAGTGCTCGTCCATAGACGAGTATTATCAGGAAGGGAGGGAGGCGTTCCTCCCCGCTCACACTGTACAGCGCGATAGGCACTGCGGTAGAGAAGGACGTACCTGACTGACTGTCAGGATGCCCTTCTGACTGTAAAGAGCTACGGTATCAGCACCGCTAGCTCTTTACCCAGGGCACAGATCGGGAAAGCTGACAGTGCGCTGAATTCAGCGTACTGTCGGTTTTCCAGCAGCATATAGAACTGCCTGTGCCCAAAGTCAGGAAAGGTCCTCTTTAAATTAGGTGCACGTCTAGCTGTGAACATTGGTTTTACAGGGATTGCAGATTTCCATTGGCCATCGTTGGCTTATGAAAGAGAGTTATAGCGACCCTATTCTCCCTCAATTTCAGTATGAAATCAGCAAAAATCCAATGATGTATCTGGATTACAGTGAGTCAAAATGTATTCAAATTATTTATTTTCAAAGAGAAAATAAACTAAAGACACTGCTCCTTGATGCCAGACCCCAGCGCCGCACCTCCCATGAGGCGACCTGAAGCTAGCGCTTCAGGCGGCGCTATGTCAGGGCCCCAGGGAGGGCAGCACTTTTAATTCCCTAAGCCAGTCCCCTGGACTGGCTTAGCACCGAGCGGTGGTTTGGGGAGGCCACTGGAGCAGCGCTGCTCCAGCAGCCTCCCCTCATGCTCAGGCAGAGAGCAGGTCATCTCCGTGCCTGCTCTCTGCCTGCGAACGGCGCTAAGCTCCCCCCCCCCGCACGGCCACGCCCCCTCCGGGTTTTGCTGTCCGCTTGAAAAGTTGGACATCTTTGATAACGAACAATAAAAGAATGCACCCGATGTCCATTTACATCAATGCAAAATGTCACAGACACAGCCAGTGTCCAATGCTAATGTCCACACAAGATTTTGAACGGACATTAGCAGCAGACACTAGTTGTTGGACACCGATGGTAGTGTGAATGCTCCCTTACACTAAGCCCCAGCTTAGTAATGGACGAGGTCTATTAGACAGCTTCCACTACTAAGCCAACAATAAGTAAGAAAAAAACACAAAATGTTTATAGAAATAAAACTCCCCAGAGAACCCTCGTCAATCCTTTTATTATATAAAAAAGCAATAATATTCTATCCGAAGTAGTCCGGTCTTCTTTATTTCAACCTGTAAAGTAAAATAAATTAAATAAATAAAGACACTTTCACTTGCTGACAGTATTAAGGGGTCTCAGGCTCTTGCTCTCCCCAGCCTGTACTGAGACCCCCTAATAAAAACAGCTGAAAATTCCATACCCTCCCTGCCTCTCTCCCCCTCTTTGCCCCGGGTCCCCCCTCCCTCTCCCCCCTGAAGAATACTCACCAGCGGCCCGGAGCCCGGTCGTGTACTTCTTGCTTGCAGAAGGCGGGACTGGAGTCAGGACACTGCGTCACCTACTCCGAGTGAGTCAGCGGATGGACTGAGTACGCGAGTGGGGTGGGTGAGCACGGCAGCCAGGCATCAGCACAGAACGCTGCACCTGTGTTCTGTGCTGGGGCGGGCAAGTGCCGGGGGGCCCCCAGAGGCTCTGTGGGCCCCGGCACTTGCCCGACTATGCCGTTCGCTGACGCCGACCCTGATCTAGGGGATATTCCGGGATACATCAAGAGCATTGAAAGGCATATAACAATGAAGCAAGTATAAGGCAGAGTTTTCTTTAGAAGGAAACCAAAAGGGGAACTGAAAATGAGTTTCAGAAGACGTGTCTTGTTCAGAAAGTAGATCCAATAAATCTTTAAACATCTGACAGTCCAACATATTCTCAATGATTAATGGACAAGAGTGGATAACGCATAAAATTACTTTTCTAAAAAACAGATACACATCCTTTGATGAAAACTTTTTCAAACCATGCATAGGTGACATAGTTGAATGTCTCTCCAAAACTGATGTCTTTTCATAACTCACAACATGAGTGTCAGGAACGGGCCATCCTAGTATGTGATGCAGGTGAGTCTGTCAAGGATCGACTCACGCCATTTGATATTTGTCTCATCTCTCCAAATCGCCTGTTTCCAATCTTCTATTGTCCACTTTTTGTACTTTTTTTGCAAACTTGAGCTGATGTTTCTTATGATGATATTGAAGTTGAGGCTTCTTTACCTTTTTTCAGGCCACCATTCCAGACTTGTGTAATACGTGTCACATGGTGCTTGGATAGGTTTAAAAGATCATGCTATGAATATTCCATAAAGGTTGATGAGATGACAATAGGCCCTCATTTTATATTATATTATATTATATTATATTATATTATATATTTTTCAGCTATTTTGTAAAGCACACCCATACTGCACTAATCCATATAAAGCCATATTATAGCTTTCCTGGTACATAATGTTAACAGACATACTCAACATAGGTAACAATAAAATACAATATCTTTATTGAGAAACAGTGTATAAAAATATATATATGGGAAGGTATCTACCAACAGACAAGAGGGGGGATCCTATACAGATGATGGTCCAATATGTAGAATGTAATTTATGTAAATATCCAATAAAATGGAAGACAGTAACTAAATTAGCAGCACTAGGGATAGGTAGTAAATAAGCCCTGTAGCAAACTACTGCTAGCATATACAAACCACAAAGATGCAATAAATTGATTGGTGATACAAGTAAATTAACAATATAAAACAATGACTAAGTCTAAGTATAATATAACTAGGAAGTAGGCATATGTATAGATCACTAGGTAACATGCAACTAGTGGCTGCATAAGTAAAATATCACAGACAATGCATATAAGGTAAATCACATAAGGCAAGTAGACAAATAGTAATTCTGCCAAAGATATTCACAATAAAAGTAAATATGCCCTATAGCGAACTACTGCTAGCATATGCAAACCACAAAGATGCAATAAATTGATTAGTGATGCAGGTGAATCAATAATATAAGACAATGACTAAGTCTAAGTATAATATAACTAGGAAGTAAGCATATGTATAGATCATTAGGTGACATGCAACTAGTGGCTGCATAAGCAAAGTATCACAGAATACAGTATATATATGTATATTTCTTCCTTGATACTGTCCAATTTTTTCTGTACTTTGTATATTGTGAATAAAATTTTGTGAATTTTTAAATTCTACTGTGTGCATCTTTGTCATAGTGTACGTATACCAGATGTCATACTTACCTTTCTTGTTGGTTGTTGTATTCATAACTACTATTGGTCTACTTGCCTTATGTGATTTGCCTTATATGCATTGTCTGTGATACTTTGCTTATGCAGCCACTAGTTGCATGTCACCTAGTGATCTATACATATGCTTACTTCCTAGTTATATTATACTTAGACTTAGTCATTGTCTTATATTATTGATTCACCTACATCACTAATCAATTTATTGCATCTTTGTGGTTTGCATATGCTAGCAGTAGTTCGCTATAGGGCGTATTTACTTTTATTGTGAATATCTTTGGCATAATTACTATTTGTCTACTTGCCTCTGTGATTTGCCTTATATTCATTGTCTGTGACACTTTACTTATGCAGCCACTAGTTGCACGTCACCTAGTGATCTATACATACAGTCCTATGAAAAAGTTTGGGCACCCCTATTAATCTTAATCATTTTTTGTTCTAAATATTTTGGTATTTGCAACAGCCATTTCAGTTTGATATATCTAATAACTGATGGACACAGTAATATTTCAGGATTGAAATGAGGTTTATTGTACTCATTTTCCACTGTGAGGAACATAGTAAGGAAATGGAAGACCACAGGGACAGTTCTTGTTAAGCCCAGAAGTGGCAGGCCAAGAAAAATATCAGAAAGGCAGAGAAGAAAAATGGTGAGAACAGTCAAGGACAATCCACAGACCACCTCCAAAGAGCTGCAGCATCATCTTGCTGCAGATGGTGTCACTGTGCATCGGTCAACAATACAGCGCACTTTGCACAAGGAGAAGCTGTATGGGAGAGTGATGAGAAAGAAGCCGTTTCTGCACGTACGCCACAAATAGAGTTGCCTGAGGTATGAAAAAGCACATTTGGACAAGGCAGCTTCATTTTGGAAACAAAAATTGAGTTGTTTGGTTATAAAAAAAGGCGTTATGCATGGCGTCCAAAAAGAAACAGCATTCCAAGAAAAACACATGCTACCCACTGTAAAATTTGGTGGAGGTTCCATCATGCTTTGGGGCTGTGTGGCCAATGCCGGCATCGGGGATCTTGTTAAAGTTGAGAGTCGCATGGATTCCACTCAGTATCAGCAGATTCTTGAGAATAATGTTCAAGAATCAGTGACGAAGTTGAAGTTACGCCGGGGATGGATATTTCAGCAAGACAATGATCCAAAACACCGCTCCAAATCCTCAGGCATTCATGCAGAGGAACAATTACAATGTTCTGGAATGGCCATCCCAGTCCCCAGACCTGAATATCATTGAACATCTGTGGGATGATTTGAAGCGGGCTGTCCATGCTCGGCGACCATCTAACTTAACTGAACTTGAATTGTTTGTCCAAAATACCTTCATCCAGGATCCAGGAACTGATTAAAAGCTACAGGAAGCGACTAGAGGCTGTTATCTTTGCAAAAGGAGGATCTACTAAACATTAATGTCACTTTTCTGTTGAGGTGCCCATACTTTTGCACCGGTCAAATTTTGGTTTAATGCATATTGCACATTTTCTGTTAGTACAATAAACCTCATTTCAATCCTGAAATATTACTGTGTCCATCAGTTATTAGATATATCAAACTGAAATGGCTGCTGCAAACACCAAAATATTTAGAACTAAAAATGATTAAGATTAATAGGGGTGCCCAAACTTTTTCATAGGACTGTATGCCTACTTCCTAGTTATACTATATTTAGACTTAGTCATTGTCTTATATTGTTAATTTACTTGTATCACCAATCAATTTATTGCATCTTTGTGGTTTGTATATGCTAGCAGTAGTTTGCTACAGGGCTTATTTACTACCTATCCCTAGCGCTGCTTATTTAGTTACCGTCTTCCATTTTATTGGATATTTACATAAATTACATTCTACATATTGGACCATCATCTGTATAGGATCCCCCTCTTGTCTGTTTGTAGATACCTTCCCATATATATATTTTTATACACTGTTTCTCAATAAAGATATTGTATTTTATTGTTACCTATGTTGAGCATTCCTCTCAGCTTTGTTTGTTGTTTAGTTCTATGCCTAGTTCTGAATTAGGTATGCATATGTTACTCTGTGACCCATACGGAAGGCATTAGGTATGTATTTTTGACCCTTTTATTCCTTTGACGTTATGCTTATTATTTGTTAACAGACATAGCATACACAGTATAATATAAAACCTTAGGGTAGCTGTCTTGGTCTAGCTTACTTGAGGTTTGTATGCTACAATACATGACTTTGCAACGTCCTTTATATTACTGGTTCTGATTCTCATATGTCCATTTGTTCTGTCATAAGATTTTTATCCATCTTCAGTTGATAACTTCTTGCTGCTAACTTTTGATCTGTGCCTTGGTGCCAATTCTGTTTTGTCATCTATGACCTCTCAAGTTCTTGGTGAACCCTACACAATTACTATGGCTTCAATTATATGATATATATTCCTGCCAGGTGCTACTGAAAAGAGACTGGTACACAATCATGCTATGAAAAATAGCATTAATTAAGTCTTTTATCATTCATTTCCATGTTTGATTCCCTTTCTGTTGTTCACAAATTCCTCTAAATTGATTATTTCTTACTTTATAATACAATCTTTGAATGCACATTCTATGTAAGAAATGGGGCTTATATATGTAAAACTCTCATGAAGATCTGAATATGTTTAGAGGTGAAGGGGGGTCAAAAAGTTTTACAGTTTGTATGATAAAACTTTTAAACATAATTAACTTGATATAGAATGCAGGACTTGTTTCATATCCACTGTTCTCAATAGTCTTTTCTGTGTTGGCATGGGAACAGAGGAGTATCTGAGTGCAAATTCCATGAAAGTAAACCAATAAGCAGGTTTTTTAAGGTAAAAACCTCATGACTAGTGCTTTACTCTGTAGGCACAGAAGAAACCATTGCTTAAATGTGTAAATTTGTCCAAATCTTTTCATAACTGTTATGTTGTATTTTAAATCTAGAAAAGAGAATGAACACTAAGACGATATAATTCCTAGCAGAAGTTTTGCATTGGGTCTAGATATTCTAAATCTTCTTAGCATTCAGAAGTCATAAAACAAAAATAGATATTGCATTCAGATCACGATGTAAACCACCATGTGCCATTTTCCCTAGCCTTTTTCTGTTACATACAGTTTTGGAGGCTATAGCATTTTTTTTTATCAGGATATTCAAATGATTTTTGCTACTTTATTTGGTAACACATTGGGCTTTATTTGTATATCATTTTTAATTTAACTGGGGTTGATACCTTATTCTATTGTACTCCAAAGATTCATAAAAAAATATGGAACACCCTCCAGAAAGTCCAATCATTTCAACAATTGGTTTAATAGCCAATCTTTTCTGGTATTTAGATAAAAGTTCCAAGCTCTTATTAAAGATACCACCCGTATTCTTCAAATATTAGATACAATTGCATGGAAGAATATTTATTGAGTAGGGTTGAGCGATCGTGTTCAGAAAAGATCGGATTCCGATCGGCGATCGAGAAAATTTCACGATCTTCATCGGAATTCCGAACATGATCTTTTTATGTGGGATCGAGATCGGTGATTTTTCCCACAGTGCATTGCTTAGCCTTCACACGGAGTATACGCTGTATATTCAGTGTGAAGGCTCCGCTGCAGTTCCATAGGAATGAATGGAAGCAGCCGAGACACAGCCTTAACTCCCTGCGCACCGGCTGCCTCCATTAATTCGAATGGAAGGCTAAACTAAATCTCTAGCAGCTACTTACCTCTAGAGATGGCTGCTCCGGTGCTCTCTTTCTTCTTGCCTCGCTGCCCTGCCTCCCATGTTAGTGTTTAAAGCGCTAGGTAGGCGGGGCTTGTGGCTTGGAGTGTGGGCCGGTACAGGGCGGGGAGACGTGACGTCTCCCCTCCCAGTACCCGCCCACACTCTCCTAACCCGCCCACACTCTCCTAACCTGGCAGGGAGGGGGCAGCGAAGGAAGAAAAGCAGCGTGGAGCAGCAGCGAGGCGAAGAATGAAGGCACGGGGCACAGGACCAGCCATCTCTGGAGGTAAGTGGACACCAGGGGGTAGGATTGCTTTTAAAATCCGATCTCCGATTAATAAAAAAAATCCCATTGACTTGCATTGGGATCGGAATTGGGATCGAGATCGGGTTTGAATGAAAAATGATCGGAAATTGGATTTTAAAATTGATCCTGAAAAGTCAAGATCGGCTCAACCCTATTATTGAGTATGCTGGACATAACATCTGCTGAAATGTTTTCCAACAACTTCCAGGAGCTCACATTGATTTTATTGAATATAACATATGGTTCACATTGGAACATAATTACTTTCTGTATGAGGGTGAGTTTTGGTGGAAGGTCATGGGGATCATATGCACCCCCAGTTATGCCAACCTCTATATGGGAAGGTGGGGACATCTAACCATTTTACAGTTTCATCATTTTCTCTGTGTTTTTGTACTTTAGTTTGATTTCAAGACATCTGACTATTACGCAGATTTCATGTATACCAAGACAAAAATAACAGACTAAGATTGTGAGGCGCATACACAGTTAAAACTCTTCAAAAGACCATCATTTGAAAAGACCACCTCCATACTCTGTGACAGATTTTCAGCCTTCCATTCTAGCCAAGTTCTTTGAGAAAACCATCTTTAGCTCTGGGCTCCACGTGTCGTAAATGCTGCTGTTTGGCCATAGAATAAACGCTGCACCAAAAATCGCTGAGTTTAACAGCATAGCAAATCCCATCCACACATATATGAATTGGTTTTGTAGCCTTTTGCTATATTTTTATAAATGAATACCAAATATCAACTGCTCCCCACTTGCCACAGTGACAGCTAAAATCTCCTTGTCACATAGCATATACTTCGGCTTCATGTACACTGACTATATCATGGGTTGCCTAAAGCAGAATCCAATAGCTATACAACATGTGTATTTATACTTATGCAAATACAAATATTATACATGGAAATGTTTTATTTATGGTGAGGCAATGTATCATTTTATTCATGAGGCTATAACAGTTAAACCCTGACATTTACTCCTGAATATGAAAATCTACAGTATACAAATATTTCTCAGCAGTTTCTGCCTCTTGTAAAGTATGTTTAGTTGTGCCTGACGTCACTATATCTGGGATGGCAGCCTGAATAAATGATACAGTTTACAAAGCATACATAAAGAACACTGAAACAATTAAACGTATTCACCAGGAAACAAAATTAGTCTTACATCATAAGTGTTAAATTGTTATTGTGATTAATGGTACACCATTGTTTTCAGCTTTTGTATTCGTCATAGGCTTTTTATTACATTCCTTCATAAAAAAATATATATAATGCCATCAATTTGACTAAACCAACTTTTTCCTAATTCTAAAGCTTACTGACAACTTAAAGCCTTACTATTCTGCCATTTAATGGTTTTCAACTGGTATTATTAGGATTACTACCCAACTATTTTAGTTTATAATAACTATAGGTGCATTCACTCTAGCTGCCGCATGTGGCTGAACCCACCCATGGATGCACAATTTGGAAGCCAATACATTTACTTGTACAGGTATAAGAGGTATGGGTACGTTGGGTAACATAATGACTTTGTAATCTGGAAAAGAGGTACATCCTCTGGTTAAAAAAAAACTGTGACAGCTGTGACTGGTGTGACCAGCTCCTGTGGTAGGCTATTCTACAGATTCACAGTCTTTAAGGTGACGAAGCCTTGTTGGCTCTTAAGGCTGGGTTCACATGGGGTTTTTTTGGACTGGATTTTGATGTGGGAATCTGCCTCAGAATCCGGTACAAAAAATTGCTCCCACGGCTAGCCATGAATGTCGTGGTATTCCAACAGTCGCAGCATTCCGCTCCGGATTGGGTCCAAGTGAATGGGCCTAGTCAGTAGGGAGTGTCGCGTAACAGACGCCCGCGGCTCATTTAGCCGTGGAATCTGCGGCAAGAAAGGACAGATCAGTTCTTTTTTCCACTAGCGGGAAGAAGCCACTTGCGGAAAAAAGAAGTGAACGGCTTCCATTGAAGTCAATAGGAGGCGTTTTTTAGGACCAGATTTTGAGGCAGATTCCGTTTCAAAATCCGGTCCAAAAAACCCCGTGTGAACTTACCCTAATATTTACCCTTTTTTTTTTTCTAGATGGAAAAAGTGACACTTTGTCTTTTGAGGAGATTTTACAGCTTTTCCCTACAATTCTTATATGGGCCATTTACTGTATATACATTTATATAGGTTTATCATAAACACCTCTTCTCTAGACTAAACATTTACCTTCTTTAGTCTCTCCTCATAACTGAGGTGCGCAATGCTTATTATAAGTTTTGTGGTCCTCTAGTGAACCTTTTCCAATTGTAGGAAATACTTTCTATGTACTAGTGCCCAGAAGTGAACTACTTAATCCAGATAGGGCCACACCAATGATTTATAATATAATATTAAATCCCTGTCCTGCGGGTCCATGATAATATCCTACTAGTCTACTAGCTGTAATTAACCTATTATCTACAAGTACACCCAAGTCATTCTCCATGAGTAACTTTCCAAGCTTTACTTCCCCTAAGACATACGTTGCATGCAGATTATATTTACCCAGATGCATAACTTTACATTTATCCACATTGAAAGGGATTTTATCATTCAGAAGTAATTTTTTGTTCCTAACACATCGGAATAGCCTTAAGAAAGGCTATTTGTCTCCTACCTTTAGATGTCTTCTTCGTGCCGCTGTTCCGTAGAAATACTGGCTTTCGCCAGTTTGCAAATGAGTTCTCTCGCAGCACTGGGGGTGGGCCCCAGCACTCAAACAGCACTGGGGGCATCCCCAATGCTGCCAGAGAACTCTCCAGCGCCGCCTCCATCTTCTTCAGGAACATCGTCTTCCTGTGTCTTCTTCCAGAGCAGGCTTTGAAACTTGTAGGCTTCGGGCAGAGCCGACTGCGCATGCCCACAGGCCACAAGAAAATGGCCACTTACAGTGTAAGCTGCCATTTTTCTTGTGGCCACGGGCATGCGCAGTAGGCTCTTCCCAAGTCCCGAGGCCATGCTTGTAATCTACGCATATCCTCTATAGACTGCACTGTACTACATAGGACTATTAATCCCATTATCCATATTATTAATAAATAAGTTTAATAACGGTGAACCCATAACTGAGCCCCTGGGGTACACCACTTATAAAAGGACAAATCTGCAGAGCAAGCATTTACCACAACTCTCTGCATACAATTGTTTACCAGTTTTCAATCCAATTAAAAACTATATTTTCCAAGTCAATGGATCTGACTTTACCCATTACAAGTCTATGAGGGACATTGTCAAACCCTTTGCAAAGTCCAGGAACACTATATCTACAGCAGTGGTGCCCAATACGTCGATCGCGATCTACCGGTCGATCGCAAAGGACGTATGGGTCGCAGCATCGAGGTCGGTAAGTATGAGAACTTTATGTTTGTTTGTTTTATAAAAGGCCGCTACCTGCTGGAGTATTCCCAGAAGGTAGCGGCCTATTTACCAACCTCCCCGGACCTGTACACTGCCGCGCCCGCTTCCCCTTGTACTATAAGCCGCGGCGGGAGGTACTGAATAGGCCCGGGCCAGGCCACAATCCCACTACTGCTATTATTATATTCGGGGGTCTTTTCAGACCCCCCAATATAATAATTGGAGCCCCAGGGGAGGTGAGAGAACATAATAAACAATGTTACTTACCTCTCCGGGATCCAATGTCAATCTGACAATGCTGCGGCCCAGGCCCCGCTCACAGGCCCCGCCCATACAAAGTGGGTAGTAGATCTTTTGACTTGGTCATTTTACAAGTAGCTCGCATGCTGAAAAAGTGTGAGCACCCCTGATCTAAAGCCTCCCCTCTGTCCAGACTTCTGCTCACCTCTTCATAAAATAAATAGAAAAAATATTTATATAAGTAAAATTATCCCACTGCTTCCACCGGTTTGTCACATATAGGCAGTCCTATTACAAGATGCAGATTCGGCTGTTAGGGGTCAATTCATTCCACTCTCTCAATCTTGCACTCATCCTTCACTCAAAATTGAGCACAAATGGCACCTCAACAGAATCCATGCATCTCAAATACATGCTGCCACCACCACTAACTTGATGGCTCAAGTCAGTCAGACACAAGCAGTCAGATACAAACATACCTCAAAAATGTAATGGGTTCATACAGCAACACAAAATAACCTTTTATTCAACAATTTAATAACCAAAGGGTTCAGTGCTATATATACAATAAAGGATGACAAAATAACACAAAATTGCAAACTGCCTTAAAATAATGGCAGAAAAACAGAATAATACTTAAATTAATAATACTTTGGTCTAGGAGCTTGGAGAAACTTTATTTTAAATTTAAATTTTATTGAGAACATTTTTTTCAAATACGGGAAAGGAAAAAGAATGCAGGGAAAATAATAACACACTCCTACAACAGACCATAAATATAGCATGGAAGGAGTGACATCATACATACTAAACAGATATACAATACCAGTTATAAGGGTCTGGGGTTACTAGGTGGGGTGGCATAGACACACAAGTCCAGTTTCTTTAGTCCAAAACAAAAGTAGAGTTTATTTTCACTCAAAAATATAGTGCCGCAACAAAAAGAAACAATACAAAAATAAATACCTGCCCAGCTAGGCTCTAACTCAACATAGAATAGATTACCTCACCTATAATAGCAGACTCAACAGTAGGTTTGCATCAACCAAGACAGCTCCAACAGTCTGACCTTCCTGCTTTCTCTGGCAAGCTCTGTCCAAAGTCTTGCTGCTGGAGCTGACTTTTTAAACCTCACTGATGAGGACAATTCACAGCAGATGACATGCTGCAGAAACAGCCACAATGTGTGGACTGGAGGGGGTTGGAATGACAATTACCACTACCAACTTACCTGCCATTCCTAAAAATCCAGCCCAATAGAGAGAACTTGAATAACGCTCAGCAGACAAAAGTTATCTGCTGATAACCAGTCTTTCTGGAGTTCTCTCATCTCACCCACCTGAGTAGTCTGAGTGAGATGTATACCCCCTCCATTATCTGACCAGCCATCGGCTTACACAGTGTACAGTTGAAGAATAAGGACAACTGCACACCACATGAGTAAGTACGACTCTTTCCGTAGACAAATCAAGGTCGCTTCAACTGGATCTGGGAGTAGGGCAAAAAGAAAGGGAGGGAAGGGAAGAAAGGGAAGGAAGGGGGAGGGAGGATGTGAGAAAACAGTAAAATAATAACAACCGCAACATCATAATAGAAATAACACTTATCTACGTCCAACTCAGCTTCACGAGATTGGAGAATCTTTAGATGGTATTGGTATTGGACACACCCAGCTTTCTTAGTTGACTCCATGGAAGTGGCATCAGTTGTAAGGTATCATGATCTTTTAAGACTTGCATTTAGTCACACCTCCCTGCCAGGATGCCCTCTTCCTCCTCTTCCTCCCTGAGGTGGGGAAGCCAGGACTTATCTTTATCTGGGAAAGAGGTATTTTTTTCTTTGCCTTGGAGAGCTATGTCTCTCTTGGGCTCTGAGGTTAGTCCAGTTTTTTTTCTTCTGTCTGCTCAACCAAGACGGCATAAAACCATAAACTAGATGTTTCCTGCCAGGCAGAGAACATTCCACCTCTTATCCCCTCCTCTCTGTATACATACATACCACCGAGGTCGATTGATAACAAACATAGGTAAAACATTATATATCTAGAAGACACACTGGAACCTAATTTAATTGCCAGAGTAAGGGCCAGCTATAAAGAGGGTAAACGCTGGGTTCACATCTGCAATTGATTTCCGTTTTTGGATTACATCCCCCATTTCGCTTGAAAAATACAGGACTTTTCTCCCCACATTTTTCGGGCGGAAACCCAGCAGACCCCATTTAAGTCCGAGGGTTTCCATGGGTAACTGCTTTCTAAACAGATTGGGTTTCAGTTTTTGGGTGTGAACCTAGCGTAACACGGAGTGCGGTGCTGTTGCAGGGAAAATGAACACTTCCTGCTAGTTTCTCTATATGTATTACAGAATGTGACGGATGAGCACAATGTATATTACATAATGGCAGTGAGGAACCACCATAAAGCATGCAACCACCCCTTCCCACTGCAGGCAATTTCCAGTTTTGTGTTTTCAAAATTCATAACTTTTTAATTTTTCAGTTCACAGAACCACATGAAGGCTTGTTTTGTACAGGGCAAATTATAATTGTACTTCCTAGTGGTTTCATTTAATATGCAAAATAATATAATAGAAAGCAGTAAAAGAATCTGAATGGTATGAAAATTTTAAAAAATAGCTGTGCCATTTTTATGGGTTCTGATTTTGCATTCTTTGTGTTGTTGCCAATTCTGTGAGTATAATTACATTGATGCCAAATTTACATAGCTTTTGTTATGTTTTAACATCTTTTTTTAAAAATGTAAAACTTTACACTGCCATGTTCTGACACTTTTTTTTAATAATTCCATTTACAAAGATATGTAAGGGTTCCTTTTTTCTAAGGTGAGCTGATCCCATTTTAATGTGTGATGTTTTTAACAAATTAAAATTTGTTTTATGAACCTATTAAAAAAGCAGAGATTCTCAAATTCACCTTTATTATCCTGTGTAGGTAATAACCACAAACCACTAATAAAGCCAACTTCACAAGAGTCAAAAAATCTTTACACTGTCATTACACTATAAAATCACTTTAGGAGCAGGCAAACAGTTCTTGTAAGACAGATGTCAGTAAAGGGAGTCTACCACCAACCCCAAGCATATTCAACTGCCACTACCATGTTACAGATTACAGTGATAAACAATTCTCTGTCGCTTTTGTAGATTTGGAGAAAAACCTGAAGAGGTTACTCCATGTAGTAAACTCCCCAGGACCTTTGTCTCACTCCACATTCAACTACTGTAGGTAAATGTGGGTGGGACTGGTGCTGGTTTGCACTCCTATTCACTTCAATGGGAGTGCCAGCGATAGCCGAAGTACAGCACTTGGCTATCTTCTGCACTCCACCGACTGTCATTAGTCCCGCTGACATTCAGCCTGCCTGAGCTCAGGTTAAATGTGTAATGGAACAAAATTCCTACTGTGTGGGGCAATCCCTAAAAAATAAATAAATAAATAAATAAATAAATATGCAAATAAGGTAGTTGTTACCCTCGGAACATGCCTTCAACTCCTGATGCACCAATCTCAGACTGTAATGAAAACAGAGAAATCTATGAAAAAAATCAACTTTACAGTTTGTGAGTTTGTGCCCTAGGAGCTCAGCCATGTCCTCTCCTCCTCCTCCTCCTCACTGTCCTGTGTCATTACCCTTCTGAAAGAGGACACTTTCTTTAGGGAATATGTCCACATTTATAAGAAAATGTGATTCCAGGCCACCATCTTACATGCATATATTTACACATGTATAGTTCTCCACATCACTAGTTGTCCAACCTTGTAACACTTTTGGTTAGGTATTAATCACTGCATATTGGGAACACCTCACAAGATTTCAAGGCACTCTGACCTGTTGTCTAACTATCTGTCAAGACTTGAACTGTTATAGTCTGGGGATCCCTGACCACGGACTGGCCCCTGACTGATAACTTCTCAGTCCAGTAAAGGAAAAACATATATAAAAAACAATAATAAGTACGAGCAGTTTGGATTTCTAGTGTGGATACTCCAACACCCTGCCTCGCACAACTAGAAGTAGCCGTGGGCCTGACTAACTTGCCTGAATGGGCACGAGCACAGCCGGAGAAGTAGCTAACCTACAAAGGGAAATAGAGCCCCTGTCTAGCTTCACGTTTACGAAGGAGGGGTAGATACAGAACAAGCCCCCCACGGATGTCCAGACTTGGACTAACGGTGAACATGAGTAACGCAAAAGCATAGGGAGAAAATAAACATGAAATACAGAATAACTGAACTAAGCAAGGGATAGGAAAAAACAGAACTGAGTATCACACACCCAAAAAACCCCTACCAAAAAATTCCAAACCTCCAAACAGAAAAATACCTAGGGCTCGCTGCGCCTGGAACACTATGTCTGGATAGGAGCTCAATACTTAACGAACCAGTCCTGTGTGAACAGGAGCAAGAAACTGGATGGGCCGGGATGCAGATGGTAGCAGCTTCAGACAACAGACCATTTCTGGAGCACAGGTACTGAAGTTTAAGACCGGCATCAGATAGCATGTACAACAGCCTTATGTAGTAAAGAGAAGGCCTCGCCCATGACCTGTAAAGTATTCAGCACTGCAGAGAACTTAACCCCTTCAGAGGCCAAGACACACCAGGCACTGATCCACCAGGCCACTCACCACGTGATCCACGGCCGAGTGACAGAGCAGAAACAGCATGTCTGGTGTGAACATTCCCCTGTCGTGCATCAGGTGATTCACGCGCTGAATGCCGTCCGGACACTCTGCGCCTGAACCTAACAGGCCGAGACTGCTGAGACCGGGTCATAACATGAACCCAGAGACTTCAGTGTCCCAGGTTGTAGTTCTTCCAACTATTCAGCCTCCAGGTCAACTACTGTGCTAAACTAAAGCCTACTGTAGTTCCCAGTGTCTCTAGTTTCAGTTCCTGCCTCTCTTGTTTGCTCCACCCTTTTCCTTGATTGAACTTCCTATGTAACCCAACCTTGCACTTCCTTCTTTGTGAGATTATTGTGCTCCTTGCCTGTAATCTAGCTAGACTCTCCTGCTCTGCTGCTGATAATCTCTTGTGCATCGACCCCTGGCTTCCTCCTGACTACGACCTCCTCTCCTTGATCTCCTATTTTGCTTCTGCGTGACCTCCTGATACCAACTCGGGTTGCTGACTACTCTCTCGTCTGACCCCTTTGTACTTCAATATCTACTGTTGCTGACTTGGACTGTAAATTCTTGTCAACTTATACAAAATAAAGATTCTCTGAATGTTACATATGAAAACAAATTCTTCATGTTAGACACAGAAGTTATGTCGACCTGCAAAGTACTATAATTGATTTCCTGAATGATTATAGTAATTGTGAACACTATGTTCTAGTTTAACATTTACTAGAAATAAAATGCATGAAATAATGGGCTCTGATTGCTTTCTACTGAAATGACATTTGCACACTGGACATGGCATATAAGCCTCCTCCAGCTAGCGCAAGTAGGATTAAAATTTTTCCACTGTAGACAAGTTTCGCTTGTAATGTCATAGCAAGGCAAATAATGATAAATTATATATGCTAACTAATGTTGTCACAAGATCCCAGACACAAACTACTGCTCTCAGCAGTCAAACGCAAACACACTTTAACGCTACAGCCCCACATAGCAAACCACAGTCATATAGGGCTGCAGGAAAATCTGCAGTGGAAATGCATCGCCAGTGTCTCTGTAGGTATAATTGACATTCTGTGATTTCCAAAAATACAACAGTTTTGGAAATCACAGAATTTCTACTGCAGGTATTTTTCTGCGATGTGTGGATGGAATTTGCTTTGCTTTTGCGGTTCGCAAAACGTATTAAGGACACAAAAAGACAACTAGTCATTAAGCAATGAAATCTGCTTAGATAGACAAGTGGTTTTTGGCTGCAGGAAGTTAATAGTCTTAACTTTGACCCCCTTCCTAACATTACATGTATATACACAATCCAGTGTAATAGACTGATGACACATGCAGAAACCCACATCATGACCTACACCAGATGTTACTATTGAGCCCAGTGGTGGTCAGTAACACTATTTATTATGTATACACAACTTTTCTGGGCATCTTTTAACAGCAGTTGAGTATAAAAGTTGTTAAATGTATTTAAAAATACTCAGGAGGAGTAAGGGTGCATTCACACTGAGTAAACGCTAGCTTATTTTGTAGAGTAAAATTACACTTGTAAATTTTGCTATCCCATTGACTTCAATGATATTTTTTTACAAGTGTAAAAATACGCCTGTAAAAAATACGCCTGTAAAAAATACGCCTGTAAAAATACGCCTGTAAAATGTCATTGAAGTCAATGGGATAGCAAAATTTACAAGTGTAATTTTACTCTACAAAATAAGCTTGCGTTTACTCAGTGTGAATGCACCCTAATAAAGGAATGATACAATGCAGAGAAAGATGAGTACAAAAGGAATGCAAGTATTTACTAACAGAGAGTGGTTTCAGGAATTAAAGGGGTTGTCTAGGATAAAAATTATGTATTAAATTAGGCCTGAAAGGGTGAGAAAAGTAAAAAAAAAAAAAAAATACTCACATGTCCCTGGATGCTCTGGTGCCTCCCAGCATGGTCCTGTCCTGCTGCTCTGCTGTCTGCTTTTACTGGAAGTCCTCACCAGATGTGAAGTCCTGTGTCCCTTTCCTTAGGCCACTCGAAAGGACACGGGACGTCATAGGTAGTAAGGTCCTGTGTCCTTCGCTTTGCCCTCAGCGGTTACTTGCAGCAGGGACTTCTGCTAGAAGTACATAGCGGAGATGCCGGTCTGGACCACACAGGTAGGCATCGGCCTAAAATGAAAAAAAAATATATCCTTGATAACCCCTTTAAGATACAGTACTTGCTTTATTTTCTGGTTTTATTGCTTAGTCACTCATGTTCTCTGTATTGAATAATAGTGTGCTGACCTCATTGCTTTGTCTCTCAGCATCACTACTGGCAGCTACTTCTCTTTATCTCAAGGTGTCAAATCGGCAGTAAGCAATTGTTCCCAAGTGATTTCCTCTATTACAAGTATACTTACTGCAGGGCTTGCATTTACTCACTTCTCTTAAATCCCCTTTCCCATTCTCTTTCTTTATTCATATGATTTCAGTAAACTGAATTCAGTAAAATGGAAGCTTCTTGCCTCTGAGGTTTGCAAATTGAACTAAAGTCACGCAGGTATTGACCTTATATTTAAGCCAAACAATCTTCTGTGCTTTTATGTATATGTGCTTGATGGAAACTAGAAAGCTATATAATGAAATCAAAATCCAAATACCCACTTTAAAATTATTATTTATTGAAGAAGCACAGGTTCAATGAAAAGGTCATGAACACTTTTTACTACATTTTAAAAGGTCCTATGCACTATGGAGTTTTATTAACCATTTCCGGACCGCCCATAGACTATATACGTCCGTATAGTGGTTGCCTAGTTCTGACAGGACGTACCGGTACATTCAATCAGAACACAGCAGCTGCACGGAGATCGTGCAGTTGCTTTCACTGGGAGTCGGCTGTAACTTCAGCCGGAGCTCCCAGAGAGATGGCAGGGAAGGTTTATTCCCTTCCCTGCCTTCTCAATCGCTGTGTATACAACGCTCAATGAGCGCTGCATACACGGCTATGGGCGCCGCCATGATGCGGCCGCCCTCTGACCCAGCGGTTACATGATCCGCCGGTGTCAGAGTCTTACAAGAGCTGCTGGGTCCTATAGGACCCAGATTAGCTCTGTAAGTGTAAAGGAAAGTGTGCAGGAGGCTGGATTCCTCCTGCAACGGAGGCTAAATGTAGCAGCCTCAATTAAAGGAGAAATCAACCTCCCTAACAAAACAAAAGAGTCATCAGATGTCCCTAAAGGTCTCTTATGACCTTATGGGGACACAATCTGAAAAAAATGAATAACATAAAATGTAATAAAAAAGTAAAAAAAAAAAAAAAAATAATTAAAATAAATAAATAAAATAATACGCTAATAAAACACCGTTATTAAAGGTTATAGCCCCACCCCTGACAACACCATACAAAATAAAAATTACCGTAACGGAGAGGAAAAACTATTTTATAAAGTTTTTCAGTAGCAATTTGTGTTATTAAATAAAAAAAATAAATAAAGTGAAAACTAGACACAATTTCCCTCCTATTATGTTTATATTTTCCCAGATATAAAAAACATTAAAACACATTAGAAAATAAAAACAACATAAAAATAAAACCCTATGTGTCCCTGAAAAAAGACGCAAAAATTAGTTGAATGAGGCATACTAGAAAAATGTTACAGCCTTCAAAACCGCACATACAAAATAAACCGAAAATGTGTCTGGTCCTGGACCACAAATTGGCCCGGTACTGAAGTGGTTAAAAAGAGTCTATCATTGCTGGATTTTTGTAAAATAAGTATATCTTTACATAGTCTTTAGAAAGGCTATTCTAGGCATACCTGTCATTCATTGATTCTCGCAATCGTTTTTAAATTATCTCGGTTTTCTTGATATGCAAATATAAAAACATATAAAAAGTATTAAAAATTCAAATCACCCCTTTCCCTAGAACACATATAAAAGTAGTTAAAAACTGTGAAACACCTACATGTTAGGTATCCCCGTGTCCGAAATCGCCCGCTCTACAAATCTATAAAAATATTTTTCCTGTTTGGTAAACGCTGTAGCTGGAAAAATAGTCAAAAGTGCCAAACCGCCGTTTTTTCACTGTTTTGATTCTGATAAAAATTTTAATAAAAAGTGATCAAAGCAATAACATTTCCCGAAAATGGTAGAACTAAAAATTACACCCAGCCCCGCAAAAAAAGACGCCCTATGCATCCCCGTACACTGACATATAAAAAAGTTACGGCTGTCGGAATATGGCGACTTTTAGAAAAAAAATGTTTAACACAGTTTTGGATTTTTTTATGAGGTCAAAATGTAAATAAAACCATATAAATTTGGTATTCCTGGAACCATACCGAAACACAGAATACAGGGGACATGTCATTTTGGCTGCACAGTGAACGCCGTAAAACCAAAGCCCATAAGAAAGTCGCAGAAATGCATTTTTTCTTCAAATCCACCCCATTCTGAATTTTTTTCTTGCTTCCCAGTACATTATATAGAATAATTAATGGTGGCATCATGAAGAAAAATTTGTCCCGCAAAAATTAAGGCCTCATATGGCTCTGAGAGCGGAGAAATAAAAAGGTTATGGGGTTTAGAAGGAGGGGAGTCAAAAACGAAAAACGAAAATCAAAAAATGCCATCAGCGGGAAAGGGTTAAATAACAATCATATCAAAACAATGATAGACTCCCTTTAATGTGCTTGCTGAATTGCACATTTGGGATACATGGACATCTTATGGAGATCCTTGCAATGAGTTTGAAACATCATTAGCCACAAGTCAAGTAAAGGTTTAGTGATCATTTGGGGGAACATAGATTTATGTGTAACCATTAATGAGCTGCTGTTGAATACGCATTATACTGACTTTTTTCAGTAAACAATCAGCTGTTCTGCAAGGCTGGTGTCACACACATTGGCTTAGATTTACTAGACTCCATTGTAAATGCTGCACATCTTAGGCACATTTTGTCTGCACCTTTGCACCTTCACATATAGTTTGAGCTATAATTTTTCCAATTTGATAGACATGTGGATGTGGCTTCTCAGAAAAGGGGCATGTTTTGAATGCAACAAAATTGCAACAAAATTTGGGCATAAAATTCTGTCTCAAAGACAACTAAATGGTGGTGTAAACTTAGACTAGACAGTCTAGAGATGTGCCAGAATCCTCATCCAGCCTTAGCCACTGTGATAAATCTGGTGCAATTTCAAAGTGCCTTCCAAGGTTTACACTATCTATTAGTAAATCTGGGACAATGTTTTGTTACTGTTGTTGCTGCAGTTTTTGAATTAAAGCCAAAAACGGTTTTAAAATGAATAGGAAATATAAAAGAAATATTTATACTTTTTTCTTCCTGTTGGACCCGCTTCTATGGTGTACAAAGCTGTAACAGTAGCAAAAAATATTTGTGGCCGAAATACTAATGAAAATATGTGAGAATTCTTGTGCAATGTGTGGCAAAAAACTGTCATACATGCTTTACATCTAATTTTCTATGGGGTTATTTTAGAGACACTAACAGTTTCTGCACCTCACAAAACAGTGGGTGGGACTTGTTGAAAATAGGGTGAAACTTATTATGCAAAATTGTGTGAGTGATAATGCAACAAAATTCTGGAAAATGCAACAAAATTGTGGTGTAAATCTAGATTAGATTATTTACAAGTATGCCAAATTTTCAAACAGCTTTAGACACTTTGTAAAACCTGGTAAATTTTAAGATTGCTGAGCCTAATTTTTCACTGTTTAAAGGGGCTCTATCACTGGGAAAAGTCATTTTTAACTAACCACATCCTTGCATAGTCTTTAGAAAGGCTATTCCACACCTACCTTTTGTATGTAAATCGCTTCATTGCTTTTTGAATGAGCCCGTTTTTAGTCATATGGTAATTAGCCTCTTGGTGCACCCCGGAAGTGTCATCGTGCATCCTCTGCTATTCTTTCCTATGCATGTGTATAGCACAGGCTGCTGCTGCTGACCTCCTGCTTGCACACACAGATAGGAGAGAATAGCAGAGAGGAATGCTGCTGGGAACTTCCTGTGCTGGCTGGAAGCTAATTAGCATATGAATAAAAAAGAGCTCATTCAAAAACCACTGAGGCAATTTACATACAAAATGTGTGGTATAGCCTTTCTAAACGCCATGCAAGGATGTGATTAGTTAAAAATGACGTTTCCCAGTGACACAGCCTCTTTAAAACTTAGACAGCATTAGTTTATTTGCTCCTGGGTGTGACAACAGACTATCACTTTTTTAAATTAATAACTGCTTCAAGGAATATGTATGAAAGGCTGCACATTCTTTAGCCACCCAGTAAATATTTGGTATGTCTAACTTAGCAGCTTATGAATTTGTGTTATCTTCGATTGCTGACCTTATCAGCGGCTGTAAAACCAGATACTGATTTTTTCCTGATCTGTTTTTATTTATTTTCTAACAGTAATTTTAATGGAAAAGCCATTTTAACTAAGCTGGTGACTTAATTGTAAATAGCACTTTAAAAATTCATTTTACGGCAGCCACATTGACATAAGAAACTGGATGACCCAATGAAGCAGGTTTACGAATGAAAATATACCAAAAGAATTGTCAAATTTGCTCAAAAAATGAGGTTCTTGTTCTACATTGCATTTATAGTTTGCATTAGACAACTTTTGCACCATAGCATATGGGGACTATTTATAAGAGAGCACTATTATTTATGAGGTGGGTCATTACTGGTAAGAGGGATCTATTACTATTATGAGGCACTGTTTATAAGCAGGAACTATTTATAACAAGGGTTCTCAAACTTTTTAAACAAGGGGCTAGTTCACTGTCCCTCAGACCATTGGAGGGCCGAAATATAGCTTAAAAAACTATGAAAAAAATTCCTCCTCACACAGTATTAAATGCTTCATAGTAGCCCCCTCCACACACAGTATTAAATGCTCCACTGTAGCCCCCTTCCCCAAACAGTACTGAATGCTTCACAGTAGCCCCCCTCTACCCATACAACATTAAATGCTCCACAGTAGTCCCCCTCTCCACACAGTATTAAATGCTCTACAGTTGCCCTAACTCCACACAGTATTAAATGCTCCACAGTAGCCCTCCTCCCCACACAATATTAAATGCTCCACAGTAGCTCCCTCCCCACACAGTATTAAATGCTCCACACTAGCCCCCCTCCCCACACAGTACTGAATGCTTTACAGTAGCCCCCTCTCCCCACACAGTATTAAATGCTCCACAGTAGTCCCCCTCCCCACACAGTATTAAATGCTCCACAGTAGCCCTCCTCCCCACACAATATTAAATGCTCCACAGTAGCTCCCTCCCCACACAATATTAAATGCTCCAAAGTAGCCCCCCTCCCCATACAGTATTAAATGTTCTACAGTAGCCCCCTACACACAAAGTATTAAATGCTCCACAGTAGCCTTCTCCCAACACAATATTAAATGTTCCACAGTAGCTCCCCTCCCCACACAATATTAAATGATCCACAGTAGCCCCTCCCCACAAAGTATTAAATGCTCCACACTAACCCCGTCCCCACACAATATTAAATGCTCCACAGTAGCCCTCCTCCCCCCCACACACACATATACAGTATACATACACACAATTATACTTAAAAGAAGTCCCATGAAGAGCCACCGGGCCGGGCATTCGCACATACAGCTGAAAGAAGGGATTGCTCACTAACGTGGAATCTTGTACTGGGTTCCCTGTTAGGGAGCAATCCGGGCGATGGCGTATGTGCCAGCCGAGAGGGCTCTGTGTGCCCTCTCTGGCACGCATGCCATAGGTTAGCCATCATGCCCCTAGCAGCTTCATTATAGGTGCACCCCAGCCGGTGGGCCCGAAAAATGTCTTTGGCAGGCTGCATGTGGCCCACGGGCCATAGTTTGAGGACCTTTGAATTATAAGAAGGCACTATAATAACTGATGAAGGGGTGCAATAATCTATTACACGGTACAAAGGTGGTTATTTGAATTGTGTGGGCATAACAGGTGGTGGTTGTTACTGTTTCGAGGCAGAAAGGGGGCGTTATTAAAGGCATTGCCACTGGAAATATGATGGCATTGTTGTTATATCAGCATTAGGGCCCATGCTTTTAATTTTGCCCAGGGCCAAAGTTCGTCTAAAACCGGCCTTGTGCATTGTGTGTCTTTTTTAGGGGAAAGTTTAAACTGTGGTTTGGCACCGTAGGGGAAAATAAGTTTTCATACCAGTTGTGTTTGGACACAGGGATAGCTATTGTGTTTCACAGTAATTTGTAATTTGAATAACTTTGTGGGCATACAATTATAACTATTAGTGGCAATGTAAATTTTGAAGATGGGACATCCTCCCCTTGCATAGGAAACAAGGTGGTGCTGATAACATTATTTACTTATATCATCATTTCCTCAGGATGACAAAGTGCGGACAATGTAGATATCTGAACCCATTCAGGACATATGTAGATATTTTAAATTATTGTCAGTATTAGTGTGTGTGCTCTAGTGGAGGGAGTATTGGACTGCCAGAGGAAGTGGGCTTTCCATATTAGCTGCCTGAAAGCAGTGTACAACTTACTAGCTAGCATGACTGTAGGGATCACCTTATTGAAAAGAGAACTAGTTATCAGATATGGTGCTGAGCAAAACCAGTTAGTATTACCACTGGGTAATACTAACATTTCTTTTTAATCATCTGACATTTTGATCCTATTAAAATTTGTGAAAATGTCATAATTTAGTGCTGTTTTGTTTCATTCTCAGTAAATCGTGAAATGGCATTACAATATTTATTTTGACTTGACAAGACACTCAACACTTTGTTGATTATTGCCAAAAAAATCCTACTTCAATCTGTTTCAGATGTAGAATCTGCCACAACAATATGTGAAATATTAGTTTGGTGAATACCTCTTAAAATCAAAGCCACTTTAAGTCTGTACATTTATTGAATACTGGAAAAATATATTTACAATCCTATTAATATTATAAATGTGAAATGTTTGTGAGTTTGTGGGTTTGTGACTTTGGATGTTCGGATGTTTGGCGGTCAATCACGCAAAAACCACTCCACCGATTTGGCTGAAATTTTCCACAAACATAGTCACTACACTCGATTGCGCAATAGGCTACTTTTCATCACAATAGCGCACATACGTTTTTCCCAGGACCCCCACAAAACCCAAACTCACATCACTATCTCTGCAATCTCACACACTTTGGACCATAGCAAGCCACAAAATTCATATTACCCTCTACAGCAGAGGTCTGCAACCCCTGGCACACGTGCCAAGAGTGGCACTCCTGCCATATTTCACTGGCACACCAGCAGCACAGGACCTGCAAGAGTTAAATGAAGTCCGAGTGTCCCTTCAGTGCTCTGCTTTAGCTAAGGCATAAAGACACTCCCCTTTGAGAGGGGTACAGGAAACCCAAGGGGTGGAGCTTAATCGCTCTGGTCTGTGCCTGCCTGCTATAGTGATAGCTCCTGCCATCTGCACCCTGCAAACGTTCCCCAAGGAAGACAGGAAGCTGCTAGCAAACTGAAAGTAAGAAACACACAGCTACCTTTAGTTCCTATTCTCATTAATGTCAGGCATTTGGGATTATTAGTTTAGTGTTAGTAACTCCATGTGCCTCACATTAATAGGAATAAACCCCATCATGTCCCTCATATTAACCCCTGTGTGCCCCATATAAAGATTACTAATATGTGAGACATATGGAGGGACTAATAAAAGACCTCAGTAATGAAGATACTTCATTATTACCTCCAAGTCTCTCACATATCAGTAACTAGAGATGAGCGAGTACTGTTGGGATCAGCCGATCCGAACAACACGCGCCATAGAAATGAATGGATGCACCTGGTACTTCCGTTTGGACGTAGCCAGCGCGCTTAACCCCCCGCGTGCCGGCTACGTCCATTCATTTCTATGCGAGCGTGCTGATCGGATCGGCTGATCCGAACAGTACTCGCGCATCTCTATCAGTAACTCTTACACAGGGGTTAATGTGAGGGACATTATGGGGTTAATTGCTATTAATAAGAGGCACATGGAGTTACTAAACTGTCATGCACAGGGCCAGACTTTATGTTGCTTGCTCAAGAGTATCCTGTGCCCAAAACTTACATGTACTGGCGCAAAATAACAAATCATACAATGTCGTATATTGAAGTATATTAACCTGAAATACCTCTGTCCCAAAGACACTATGTACAGTTTCGCAGAACACCGTATAGCAGCTGAAATACAAATTACATTCAACACAAAAGTCTCACGTATTCTCAGAATTACAGCAAAAACAAGATACAAAGTTACATTTCATATCCCATACCTTTTACACACTACTAAAACCTTACCCGCGCCTGTATTTACCCACTTCTACAATCACCGCAGACGAAGTCACGGGTACCAGCTAGTAAAAAATATTAGTAGCCTAGAAATCAGGTCAGTGGTAGCCCTGATTTCATCTCAAAGGCTAAAGGAGTAGTGACAGCGTTGGGCAGCAGGGCCATGTAAGCTTGGCATGTAACCCCTGTGCATGCAGGAATACTGCAGTATTCCTGGGGGTCTTGCAACTGTCAGAGAACACTATTGACTGGCTGCTGTAAGATGACTGTCAAACTGCTGTGAAGTTTATTTGTACCTGATACTACTTTAACCCCTTAAAGGGGTTGTCCGGGATAAATAGAAATTCCTACATTAATCTAAACACCCTCCCCCCGCCTACTCTCTAAATGACATAATTCAGCAAAATGTATAGTTACCCATATCCCTGGTGTGGTCACGTGACCGCCCCAGGAACATTTCCTGATTATCTGGTGATGATCCATTTCCTTGTTTCCAGAAACAGAGTGTCACCAATACTCCCTCCCCTTCAACTCACCCCATCCACTCCCCATCATACTTACGTGTTTTCCTTACAGACTTCCTTATGCCCTCGTGTGCGTGTGACGTCTGCCTGCATGTGCGCAAAAGAGTCGGAGTCCTGGCTTTGCATTGTAGCTGACACTCGATCTGTTATGTCAGTCCAGGTAGCTGCAACGGGGCTAAGGAATAGCAGTAGGGAATCTCGCCCTGCACTACTCCCACTAGCTATCCCGATCCCTGCCTCACGGGTGTGGGTCGGCTGTACTCAGGCTAAGCCTGACCCCGACAGCTCCTCTCTCACTGATTCCGTAGGCCTAGAGGGAAGTGGGAGAAGGAATGCCCTATAAGACCTCTAGGGACTGGAGACTAAAGGGGGTCACCCCTAACGAACAAGTGAAGCTGCTACTGACAGGGACTGACAAGGGTGTGCGCTGACTAACAACACAAGCAGCACACAGGAAAAATGTGGGAAAGGATTCCCCCAAACCAATATGGGAAGGAACCTTACACTAGGAAACAAACACAGGGAAACTGAGTAGAAATCAAAGGATAAGGCAATTCACTCACACAGTCAATTATACACAGAGGGAGGATTGGTGAACACAGAAGGGAAAACACACAAACCAACTCGTTCACCCAAACCTCCCAAAAACCAACCACGGAACTTCCTCTATCCAAGATAACCACCTACTCCTCCTGCTAAGGCCTAGCTCTGTATAAGCGACACTCAGCACAGAACCATGGGAGGCATGGGTTTAAATACAGAGTAGAGACCACTCCTCCCAGGTGCAAATGGGAGGACAGACTAATCAACCAGGAGATAAAGCTGCCTACCATCAGTGCGCACGTGCAAGTCAGAAGGTGTGCACCAATACTCACGACAGGACAACCCCGCAGCGCCAGGATGCCACCCCAGACACCGCGCAGCCAAAAACTCCCCAGGTAAGAAAAATAGAAAGTAAAGAACCTAAATACTCCTAACACGATCACTATTGCGCAAGAGTGGGAGCCTGACGGAGCCACCCATGCCTGTGCAGTTGAGATGGAGTGCTGGCTACAGCATTGTGCTGGTACTGCTGCAGAGGCATTGGCAGAGTCAAAGAAGAGGAGTCGTTCTCTGCAGAAGGAAGCCTGGACAGGAAGAAGACAGGTAAGTATAATGGAGTAGGGGGGTGGCTGAGTTAGTTGGGAAGGCTATTAGTGGGTCGGAGAGCTCAGGAGACAGAGAGGGGGTGTTAGAGAGGGAGGAGTAAGAGGAAGGTAGTGTGAGAGCCTACAGCTACCATAATGCTTTTTTTAAATTGAAAATGCTTTATTCACAATCAGTGGTCAACAAAAGTATATACAGAGGTATTACGACGCAGCACACAAAATACACTGAATTACAATACACACAAGAAGTACATTACAATCCCACACTCCATGGAACATGATGATGTATTGTGAATGGATAATAAATCCTCCAACATCAGACACCACCATGCACCATGTTAGTATATCAACACTTTCCAGCATATACTATAGGTACAACAATGCAGCATACTGACATGTGGAGAGGGGAAGGGAGGGGGGAATCACAGGCCCAAAGCTTTATTGAAGTACAACACACACATGAGGGAATCATACTATAACATTTCAAAGTTAACAACAAAACATTCAAGCAAGTGAGGGAGGAGGGAAACACGGGCCCAAAGCTTTATTGAAAACAACAACAATACACACTGGGGAAAGCAGTAGGGAAAAGGGGGCTTTAGTCTTCTTCTTCCTCTTTGTCTTTCAGGCTATCCAGGATGGAATATCCCCATTGTCTGTGAAACAGCCTGCAACAATCCTGAGTGGTGACCTGCTCTCTTCGCAAAATGAGTCTGTTTCTGGCATAACAGACAGCATCCTTAAAACAGTTCATAAGGCGCCAGGCCGCCAGAATCTTACTCTCTTGGGGGCTTCCCAGGAACAGTCCATAAAAAACTGAGTGGTAAGAAATGTTGCTCCTGGGGACAGAATCCATAAACTCGTGTTTCAGGGCATCCAACAGACCCTGAGCAAACGGCCACTCCCAGAAAAGTTGGTAGGCGGTTTGCTCAGGTTGCGGGCAAGGAATGGATGGGTAAACCTCCCTGGATGGCCATCCCTGACAATTCCTTGTGCCCGTTGGTCAGCAGATCTAAAGAGATGTTCTCCCAAAAGACCTTCGTAGAATCTCCTGTAAACCCTGGAACCTCATCCATGGTATCCTTAGCTCGGATGAGCTTGTGAACAGTCTTTAGCTTCCAGAGATCTGGCTTCAGTCCATGCAGGTGATGCTCCCTCACTAATTTGGAGACATCCCCATAATACCAAGGGACGGTTCAGTTGTAAAGGATGGAGCTGTCCCACTTGTCCCAGCCCAGGTGTCACTAAAGTGGAAACAGGAACAAGCAGGATATGGCTTTGCCCGCTGAATCGTTAACAGTCTTTAAAGTCCTGCGGACACATTCACACACAAAAGCAGTACTCAAAAGCATTGGAATATCCGGAATACCCTTCCCTTCCTTGAGTGGACCCTTGTATATGATGGTCCACTTCACCCTGTCCATTTTCAAGCCCTATATGAAGTAGAACACTGTCCTGTTGATAGCCTTGAAAATGGTGGCAAGAGGAGGCCAAGCCTGTGCGGTGTACTGGAGCACAGGCAAAATCTCTTTCCTCAGGACAAATGCCCTGCCCTCGATGGAGAGTTGTCTGAGGCTCCACAGTCTGATGCGCTGGTTAACCTTGGCCAAACATTCATTATAAGGGCCCCTTCACACGGAGTAAACGCGCCGCGCATTGTGGCGCGTTTACGGCGCGTGTACGCCGCGTTTTTTTACGGTGCGCGATTACGCCGTGTTAACGCTGCGTTTACGCGGCGTTAACGCGGCGTAATCGCGCACCGTAAAAAAACGCGGCATACACGCGCCGTAAACGCGCCACAATGCGCGGTGCGTTTACTCCGTGTGAAGGGGCCCTAAGACTTGAGGGCCGCACCTTCCTTCCTGAACCAGACCAGAAGATGCCATGCGGTCCCAGAGAAACCCAGAAATCACTCAGAACACTGCTAAAGGTATTTGGGTGTACAATTTAACCCATTAGTAGCACTAACAGACTTTTTTTTTTTTTTTTTACACTGTCTTAAGGCTGCCTTCACACGGAGTAACGCCGGGCTTGTAAAAATCCTCATTCACAGCCGTACACGTGAGCGCTGCGGACGGCTCACGAACCCTTCCCATTCACT
Organism: Leptodactylus fuscus; assembly: GCF_031893055.1. Classification (NCBI taxonomy): domain Eukaryota; kingdom Metazoa; phylum Chordata; class Amphibia; order Anura; family Leptodactylidae; genus Leptodactylus; species Leptodactylus fuscus. The sequence goes on from NC_134269.1 coordinate 104,834,931, forward strand.
TCAATGGGAGCGCTCGTAATGCCGGCTTTACAAGCGCTCCCAATGAAGTGAATGGGAAGTGTTTGGGAGCCTTCCGCAGCGCTCGCGTGTATGGCTGTGAATGAGGATTTTTACAAGCCTGGCGTTACTCCGTGTGAAGGCAGCCTAATATTGCACCCCTTCATTGCTCTACCTAACTCTAAGCTGGAAGCATATGCTATGGGAGTAATTTACCCATTCTGGTATGATCATATGTACGCCATCAAAGTTTATGTAAATTACAAAAAGAGCCTTGCAAGCAGCCTCTGACATACTTGTACATGCATGACTAGATGCAGAAAGGGACTGAGCAATCGCAGGTTCCTTGCAGCGTTGTAAAGAGACACAGTAGGTCTCCAGTAAGTGCAGCATAGTAATATACCTATATCTTAGCTTCCATTATTTGCACAATTTTTTAAACCTAAATGGAAAACCTATACACAGTAAGATGAATTAGAATGATTTCTCAAAATGAGTTGTCAAAATTATATTAATGAAGCTATGATACATCCTCTAATGCTGTCATTTCTTGGGGAGAGGGATGATATCACTACTAATCAGAAGGGTGAGACCATAACATAGCATGTTATATCTTCCAGGAATACAGTTACTTTATAATTTATATATTTATATACATTTACAGTAAAATAAAGAGGTTTTATTTTTCTGATCCAGTTGGCACATTTATGTATTTTAAGTTTTGCTGAAAATATCTTAAACACTCTGTAAGTATAATGAAAACACATATGATAAGTGAATTTTGCATGGTATTCTTTTTTTTCCCTCTACTTTAGACTATTCACTGCTTCCAGGCATGGTGTACAAAGGTGAATGAATACCAAAAAAACTTTGGTAATCAGCTGAGCATAAGTTTGATCTGGAGAGTGTAGGAATTAGAACCGTCAGAACTGAATGTCTCAAACAGCTGATGAAAGAGTGATGGGCTGATACAAATTTATATATTTACCTGTAGGTGTAGCAATAGGCTTAAAGGATCTCTCAGCTCCAAAATCGGTATTGTAGACTGACTCACACTACCTCCCTCTCAGTCGCCTCTTCCTCTATCACTCCCTCACACCCCCTCCCTGTCTCCCTAGCTATCCTGCCCACTACTAGCCCTTCCCAACCAACTAACTCAACCCACCCCTTAACCCCATCATACTCATGTGTCTTCCTGTCCAAACTTCCCTTCTGGCATGGCTCCTTCTCTTCTTTGACTCCAGAAGAAAAAGTATACTTTCCTATGGCCACAACTCAATCTAGTGGTCACCCTGGGGGTGAAGGACTGAGTGTGTATCACTGACATAGACTGAAGCCCCATGTTTATAGTACTTGGCTACTCTTGAAAATCGCAGCATGTTAATGATACCTGCCGAAACACTGCCATTTTCCATATAGGTACAATCAAAGCAGAAAGTCCTCAGAGGAAAACTCTGCAAAAAGACAATGAAAAAATGTGATGTGTTTCTGCTGCATTTCTTCTGCAGTGATCTGCCTTCTGCCGGTTAGACTACAATGTGGGTAGTAGGTCGCTTCTCAAAAATGGCTTACTCTTCTTTGTCCATCTTCTGTCTGCTATTTGTCTAGCTAGTTTATTCATACAGTATAATTTTTCATTTACATGGCCTGTCACTTCATATTGTTTTGCACAGTGTACAATTTACTTCAAAGTGCTGGAGAGCTCTCTGGCCTCCTAGATGTCAGACTAGAATTTTTCTTAGGCTATCATCTTCAGTCTAGCGATCATGTGGAGCCGATCAATCAGATTCTGGAAAACTACTATAATCATTTTGTTTTGTTGCATTAGGGTGGTTGTAATTCTCGTATTATGGTCACTCCAGAGAATCAACAGGTTCTTCACAATTTTTCATTACCTATAGCCATCATACTTGGATACTACTGGTCTGTGCCTTGTCTGAAGTACTTACTGCCATTTATGATTATGGGAATTGTCTTCAAATTTGGTCACAGACCATGGCTGCTAACCCCCTTGCTAATTCTCCTGTTTTCTAGAAATATCTGCATGATAGTTTCATCTTATAAATTTGCTATGGGTTTCTCAGTCCTTATGAAGTTCTGCAAAACATTAACATGGTATCACACAAGCTTCTTCTGTCTTCTTCTCTCTAAATTCCAAACATTTTTTACGGCTCTGTGCTGAAATCTCTGATTCTGAACTGATTCCTTAGACCTTCCGTTACAACATCAACACCAGTTTTTATTGGGCCTGAAGATATATTTGAGATTAAGAATATTCTGGACTACAAAACAGTGAGAGGAAAGAATCCTGTAATTGAAGGGCTTCATTGTGGGATTGGGAAATTCCATCTCCACACCGGTTCTAAGAAGAGGAAGCATGGGAGGGGGATACTGTAACATTGGCAGTGTGTTGGGGCACCATTCAAGGTGATCTCTATGTCGCTATTCAGAGCATAGTTCAATTTAATGAATTCACTGAGTTTGTATGCTGGGTTCTGGTGGCAGATTCACTTTAAGGCTAATGCCGCATGTTGCGGAAATGCCCCAGAAAAGAAAGCTGCATTTTAGAGCATCAGCAAAGTGAATGACATTTCACTTGGACATAGAGTAACAATTGTTATTTTATACTTCTGGATTCATTCCTGGCTTACTTCAAAACTACATATTATTAATAATGTAAACTGGAACAGTTTTCTATAGCAACTGTGAAGTGGAGAGAGGTATAGTGTGGGAGAACCGCTATTTTTACCCAAGACTGTTGCAGTATGCACAGGCGTTTAGCTTGTAGGTCCCGGATTGGAGTAAAAGTTCAGGCCAGTCCTTGGGAACTGACCAGCAGGGCTGTGTATGTAGCACAGGTGTGCTGGTTAGTGAGAGAGAGAGGAGAGAGACTGAAACACACACACTCAACCAGTCTGGGAAAGCTCTGCCAAAAATGACACTGTTAAAGTGCCGAGTATGTTTGTGAACCTTATTTGTTAAGAGGTCAGCGGTAGGCTGACCCCCTGGTTAGTGAGGGAATAACAAGTTTAGTAAGCCTCCGGAGAGGTGTAGGTCTTTATTTTTATTTGTTTGTTTTGACATGCTGAGCTGCTGAGCAGCTCTACCTGTACCTTTAAGCTTGTCTGCTGCAGTAAAGACTGCTGTTGGGAAAGAAACCAGAGCTTCTGAATCCTCCGTACATCACACAACCAATATCATCCTTACCTTTCATTGTGAATGTATAATACATACATACATTGTGAAAATAAATTCATTCTTTGTTTCTATAGTTAACTGCTCCCGTTTTCTTACCACTACTTTTTTACTGAATGCGATAAAGAAGTCTATCTTCATGATGACATCTCCTTATATATACTGATGTAACTATTATTTCCTCTTACTTATCCTGCAGTGATTAGAGATGAGCGAACACTAAAATGTTCGAGGTTCGAAATTCGATTCGAACAGCCGCTCAATGTTCGTGTGTTCGAACGGGTTTCGAACCCCATTATAGTCTATGGGGAACAGATACTCGTTAAGGGGGAAACCCAAATCCGTGTCTGGAGGGTCACCAAGTCCACTATGACACCCCAGGAAATGATGCCAACACCTCTGGAATGACACTGGGACAGCAGGGGAAGCATGCCTGGGGGCATCTAACACACCAAAGACCCTCTATTACCCCAACATCACTGCCTAACAACTACACACTTTCCACATTCAAAAAAACCTCTATCAAAGTGGGAAAATACCTGGAAACCTTCTTTACTCCCCAAATGGATGGACACAAACCCCAATTTAAGCTCAACAAACAGTAACAACCACCCCTTTAAATCACGTTCCCCATGACAACCACAAATGGAATAGGCAATGGGAATTCCAAAAGCCCTCACCCTTAACTGTCATTTTGAGTGTGTGTGTGTGTGTGTGTGATGTGGTAAGACCTTCCAAAATTCACTTTTCTAGCCCTTAACATGAGCCCTTCCAAACAAAGTTACATGACCTTAAGCTGAGCTACCAGCAGAGATTGAGGCCCTTGGCATGAGTAGAGCCTTGCACCAGCAGTGTTTTTGGCACTTAGGGTGAGTTGAGCCTTGTACCAGCGTGTGTCCCTTAACATCAGGCGGGCCCTAAGTTCTGCGCTTTGCACAAAAGTTCCACATTAACTAGGCTGAATGGTACAAAGATTAGTAGGCCCGAGAACCAGGAACAGGTCTTGCAATGGCTGTCGGATAACGCTTAAAGCACATTGTCCACCAGCCAGTCAGCCTCTACCTCCTCTTACCCAACAGTCTTGTCCTCCTTCCACCCAAAATTCCCAATCTTCTCAGAACAATAACCCCAACTGTCCCTGCTCCCCAGAGCTGTTCTCCCTTCCTTTGACTGTACCGCAACCTGCCCCTCCATTTCGCGATTCCACGGACCTAACAGACGAGTATCTGTGTCCAGATGCTCAAACACTAGAGTCTCCTCCATTCCATCTCCGGTCGATTTGGTGGCGGATGACCAGCAACCCACCCTCATCGACGACGATGAGACGCAGTTGCTGTCAGGGCAGCCAGTTGACATGCGCATTGTGCAGGAGGAGGAGGCGAGACAGGAGTTGGAAGAGGAGGTGGTGGACGACGAGGACACCGACCCCACCTGGACAAGGCAGATGTCAAGCTGGGAAAGTAGTGTGGATGTTGAGGCAGGTGCAGCACCAAAAAGGGTAGCTAGAGGCAGAGACATGTCCAGAGGCAGAGGTCAGCTGCTTTGCCGAAGCCAGGCCAGACCCGGAATGTCCGAAGATGTTCCCTTTTGTACCCAGCCCAGAAAAACTCCCCCATCGAGGGCACGTTTCTTGAAGGTGTAGAGTTTTTTCAAGGAATGCGCCGAGGACAGATATAGTGTCGTCTACACAATTTGCCTCTCGAAATCGAGTAGGGGCCCTGAGAAGAGCAACCTGTCCACCACTTCAATGCACCGTCATTTGGAATCCAAGCAATGGAATCAGTGGCAGGCAGCAACGGCAGGACAAACGTCGCCCGCCGTTCATGCCACTGCCTCTGCTCACAGTGCTGGCGATGCACTCCAGAGGACGAGCCAGGACATCACTTCATCTGCCTCCGCCACTTTGTTGACTTCTCCCTCATCCTCCCCTGTTTCTGTCTTATCTCCTTCTCCTGCACCATCAAAGGCACCATCAGGCGCTTCTTTACAACAACCCACCATCTCTCAGACATTGGAGCGCCGGCAGAAATACACCGCTAACCACCCACCCACGCAAGCCTAGAACGCCAACATCGCTAAACTGCTGGCCCAGGAGAGGTTGGCGTTCCGGCTTGTTGAAACTCCCGCCTTCCCGGACCTGATGGCAACTGTGGCACCTCACTATGCCGTCCCTAGCCGTCTCAACTTCTCCCGGTGTGGCGTCCCCGCCTTGCACCAGCACGTGTCACTCAACATCAGGTGGGCCCTTAGTTCCGCGCTTTGCTGCAAGGTCCACTTGACCACCGACACTTGGACAAGCGCCTGTGGTCAGGGATGCTGCAGTGCTTATCTTTAATGACAGGCAGGGTGAATGTGGTGGAGTCTGTTCCCCGGGTGCAAACTGGGGTGGCCTATCTCCTCTCCCAGGCCAAAATTCATGGCAGGAGTAGACTGAAACCCTACGACGCTGCAACCTCCACCACAGCTACTAGCGGCAAACGCTAAAACACTGGTGTGGGGAGACGTCAGCAGGCGGTGCTGAAGCTCATCAGCTTGGGGGACAGACAGCACAGTGCCTCCGAGGTCAGGGATGCCATCCTGGCTGAGATGGCATTTTTTTTTCCCTGCTACACCTGGGGCCTGGCATTTTTACGCCTGTGATAATGGCTGGAACCTGGTAGCGGCTCTGGAGCTTGCCAGCCTCCAACACGTTCCATGTTTGGCCCACGTCTAACCTAGTGGTGCAAAGTTTTTTAAAAACATACCCAAATGTACCGAAGCTACTGTTGAAAATGCGGCGCTTGTGCGCCCACTTTTGCAAGTGCACAGGAGTCGCTGCTAGCCTAAAAACACTCTAGCAAGGCCTACATCTGTCCAAACACAGGCTGTTGTCCGTCATTCACACACGCTGAAACCCTACAATACCATATCTTGAGCAGGGTGTGTGAGCTGCACAGACCTTTGATGGAGTTCCATCTACAAAACCCAAGGGTTCCTCAAAGTCAGCAACCAAAGTTTCTGCACCATGAGTTTCCAGGGGTGGCAGAGTTATGGCTAGGGGAAGAGGCATGGATAGGGATGATGTCTAGGGGCAAAAGCAGTGTGGATGTGGAGGCAAGCTAAGCAGGAAAAACTGGGGGTACAAGCTAAGGCATGGACTGGGGTGATGTCTAGGGGCAAAAGCAGTGTGGATGTGGAGGCAAGCTAAGCAGGAAAAACTGGGGATACAAGCTAAGGCATGGACTGGGGTGATGTCTAGGGGCAAAAGCAGTGTGGATGTGGAGGCAAGCTAAGCAGGAAAAACTGGGGGTACAAGCTAAGGCATGGACTGGGGTGATGTCTAGGGGCAAAAGCAGTGTGGATTTGGAGGCAAGCAAAGCAGGGAAAATGGTGGCTAGAGGCAAAGGGATGTCCATAGGCAGCAAGGGCAAAGATGCAAAACTCTCCCGTTTCAAGAATTTTCCTGACTTGTTTCCCCACAAAACATTCCTGGGAGGAGGGCTGAAACACCACCCTCCTCCTCCTCCGCTGTTAGATTTACCCCAGCTACGAGCTGAAAACGCTGCAACACTGGTGTGGGGAGACGTCAGCAGGCTGGGCTGAAGCTCATCAGCTTGGGAGACGGACAGCACACTGCCTCTGAGGTCAGGGATGCCATCCTGGATGAGATGGCAATTTGTTTATCCCCGCTGCCCCTGGGGCCAGGTTTTTTAGCTTGTTGGAGGGCTCTGGAGCTTGCCAGCCTCCAACACGTTCCATGCCTGGCCCACATGTTCAATGTAGTGGTGCAATGATCTTTAAAAACATACCCCAAATTAGCTGAGCTAAGGGTGAAAGTGCGGCACTTGGACACCCACTTTCCCAAGTCTACAGTACCTGGAGCTAGCCGCAATACACTCCAGCAAGGCCTACATCTGCCTGAAGCACCTACTGTTGTGCGAGGTCACCACACGCTCTAACCCTAGATACCGTATGTTCAGCAGGGTGTGTGAGCAGCAGAGACCTTTGATGGAGTACCAGCTACAAAACCCAAGGGTTCCTCAGAGTCAGCTCCCTCACTTTCTGCACCATGAGTTTCCATGGGTGGCAGACTTATGGCTAGAGGCACAGGCATGGATAGGGGTGATGTGTAGGGGCAAAAGCAGTGTGGATGTGGAGGCAAGCTAAGCAGCAAAAACTGGGGGTACAAGCAGCCGGTGACATCATCACTGACAAGCACAGCTGTCTGTCAGCTGACAGGCTGACTTTCACCAAAATGAACAGACAATGGATAGACTCATCATATACATGTCAGTTACATGACAAATTTAGTGCAATTTGCAAGTCCAAGATGGTTTGGAGATCTGCGGAGAGGAATCTCACCACCTCTTGCGGGTGCCATCATTTGGAAGGCAAGCCCTGGGCTCAGTGGGTGAGAGCAAGCGCAGGATAATCGTCGTTTGGCCTGGCGGCCACTGCCTCTTCCACTGTTGACAGGGCTGGCGCTGCAGTCCAGACCAGGAGCCAGGACACCTCCACATCTGCCTCTGACACTTTGGGGAGTTCACCCTTATCCTCACCTTTTCCTGCCATTTCTCCTTTTGCCCGCGCCATCATGCGCCTCTTCCCAGCAACTCCCCATCTCCCAAGCCTTTCATTTCATGCTAAAGTACAGCGCAACCCACCCACATGCCCAAGGCTTCAACGGCCTCATCTCAAGAAATCTGGCCCAGGAGATGTTGGAATCCCGGCTGGGGGACACTCTGCCCTTTTTGGGCAGAGTGTCTACTGCGCCACCGCACTGTGCCGTCCACACCAGCACTTTCCCCCAAACATGAGGCGGTCCCTAAATTCAGCGCTTAGCCCTAAAGTTCCATGTGACCAGTTACGAATGGACAAGTGCATGCGGACAGGGACGCTACCTTTCAATTTGGGCACAGTGGTTGAATGTAGTTGAGGCGTGGACCGGGTCGCAAAATGTGGTGGCCTGACTTGTCTCCCCACACAACATTCCTGGGAGGAGGGCTGAAACACCACCCTCCTCCGCTGTTAAATTGACCCCAGCTACGAGCTGGAAACGCTGCAACACTGGTGTGGGGAGACGTCAGCGGGCCGTGCTGAAGCTCATCAGCTTGGGGGCCAGACAGCACACTGCCTACAAAGTGAGTCATGCCATCCTCGATGAGACGGCAATGTGGTTTTTGCCACTGCACCTGGGCCCAGGCATGTTGTCATGTGTGATAATGGCCGTAACCTGGGATTGGCTCTGTAGCTTGGCAGCCTGCAACATATTCCATGCCTGGGCCACGTTTTTAACTCATTGCTGCTAATCTTTTGAAAAAGGTACCCCAATGTTCCTGAGCTACTGGTGAAAGTGTGGCGCTTGTGCGGATAGTTTTTAAAGTGTATAGTTGCCGCTGCTAGCCTCTATGCACTCCTACAACGCCTGTACCTGCTGGAACAACGGCTGTTGTGCGACGTCTCCACACTGCTGGCACTAAACATATCATGTGTTGAGCAGAGTGTGTGAGCAGCACAGACCTTTGATGTAGTTCCAACTCCAAAACCCTCGGGTTCGTCAAAGTCAACTCCCTCAGTTGCTCAACCATGAGTGGCCATGGGTGGCAGACTTATGTGAAATCCCATCCCATCCATTGCACTGGACACGAAACATTAGCATGCGCTCAGCACAACTTCGGATATGGCAGATGCGTTAAGCAGGGTGCAGGGTACAACACAGACCAGGCCCGAGCACCAGGAACAGGTGTTAGAAATACTGCAGCATCTGCCATTTCCTTCCAATTTTGGGGTTTTGGACCCGCCACCGACTTGTCTGGACCTAAGTGGGGATCATGAGACACAGTTGCCATCAAGGCAAGCTGTGGTCATGTGCGGTTTGCAGTAAGGGGGCAGTGCGCAATTGGAAGAGGAGTTGGTGGATGACGAGGCCACCGACCCCACATGGACAGGGGTGATGTCTAGGGGCTAAAGCAGTGTAGATGTAGAGGGAAGCTAAATCAACAAAAAACCTGGGTAGAAGCAAAGGCATAAACTGGGGTGATGTTTAGGGGTGAAAGCAGAGTAGATGTGGAGGGAAGCTAAGCAGCAAAAACAGTGGGTAGAAGCAAAGGCATGCAAAACTCTACCCTGTTGGAAGACTTATTCCTAGGTCTGGAACACGTTAATGGCCCCCCTGGACAAATTACTGCCACTCAGGGGCCTAGTGTCACCAGGAGGGACAAGTATAGGCGCATGTTGTGGGAATACCTGGCCGACACCAGCTCTGTCCTCTCCGATCCCTCTGTGCTCTACAGCCTAAACTTATTTTCTCATCTTTTTTTCTGAACTGCACATCTCTTGCCTGCTTCCTTTGGGATCTTAGAAATGGTGGTCCACTTCCACAGATGGTAACTTCAATAGACAGTGTAACGGGAGTAGCTGAGGGATCGCTGTCTTAACCACTTTTTGGCACAAAATTAACTTCCAAAGCCAAATATGGTGCAAGTATATGATGCAAGGACACCTACACACCTATCTCTGACACATTGGGGAGTTCACCCTCATGCGCCCTTTTGGCCTGCACCATCATGCGCCTCTTCCCAGCCACTCCACATTTCCCAAGCTTTTCATTGCAGGCAGAAGTACAATACAACCCACCCCCATGCCCAAGCCTGTAACAGCCTCATCGATAAACTGCTGGCCCTGGAGATGTTGGTGTTTGTTTATGCTTCTGGAGACCCAGGCCTTCCGTCAGCAGATGGCAGCTGGGGCACCTCCCTATGCTGGGCCTAGCCGTTACTACTTCTCTTGGTGTGCTGTCTCTGCCTTGCGCCTGCATGTGTCCCATAACATCAGTCGGGCCCAGAGCTCTGCGCTTTGCTGCAAGGTCCACTTGACCACCGACACATGGACAAGCGCCTGTGGTCAGGGATGCTGCAGTGCTTATCTTTAATGACAGGCAGGGTGAATGTGGTGGAGTCTGTTCCCCGGGTGCAAACTGGGGTGGCCTATCTCCTCTCCCAGGCCAAAATTCATGGCAGGAGTAGACTGAAACCCTACGAAGCTGCAACCTCCACCCCAGCTACTAGCGGAAAACACTGTAACACTGGCATGGGGAGATGTCAGTAGGCCGTGCTGAAACTGATCAGCTTGGGGGACAGACAGCACAGTGCCTCCGAGGTCAGGGATGCCATCCTGGCTGAGATGGCATTTTTTTTTCCCTGCTACACCTGGGGCCTGGCATTTTTGCGCCTGTGATAATGGCTGGAACCTGGTAGCAGATCTGGAGCTTGCCAGACTCAAACACGGTCCACGCATGGCCCACGTTTTCCAACTTGTTGGTGCCATGTTTCTTTGAAACCTACACCATTGTGCCTGATATACAGGTCAAAGTGGGGCCATTTTCGTAAGTGAGAACTAGCCTCTGCTAGGCAGAAAACATTCAGAGCACACTCCTCTCATCTTCGCACCGTTGGCTGGCGGAGGAAGACGAGGGGGTTGGAGTGGCATCTGATGTCCCTATCCCACACGAGGCTAGAGGGTGCACTTCAGTGCATCCCATTGCTTCACCACAAATGGTGTGAAGGGGAGTGGAAAATGGAGGAAATGGAGAGTGACCCTTACAGTTGGGGCCAGCAAAGGCATGCCAAGTAACACACTGGCACACATGGCTGACTTCATCTTGGGTTGCTTTTCAACACATATTTCACATCATGAAGAACAAATAATACTGGATTTTTTCAAGCCTCGAACCCCGGTCTAGGTCTAATGTCTGTTCCTTTCTTATATTAGGGGAGAGGGAAAAAAAATTACTTCAGTGATACGTTTAGCGTACATAGACTGACTATTAATGTGTATCCCACTTAGTGTTGTTAGGGTTACACACCGTCACAACCTGGCTAAAGCTTCTATAGCTGTTAATAAAGTCAACATAACTTTACGGTATCCAAAAAGACAGCTGGTACCGACAGAGAGCAAGACAAATGTCACCCAAAGCTGTGAGCTCTGAACACCCACAGTGACTTTGGCGTCATCATCATTATAAGGGAGTGGGTGGTAATAAATAACTTGGCAGTGCCTAAAACCCAAAAAGCTTATACAACTATATTTACATTAAGATACACAAATGAAACTTTTCAGTAGCATGTCATGAGACAAGCTGATAAGCTCTTCCTTTGTGCAGTGCTATTTGAAAGTTAAACGCTGCCTTTATTTTAATTCTGGAGAAGGTGCAGACATTAGATTTAGAACATGTTGTCTTCATTGTCCAAATCCTCTATATAGGTAACGCGTTTTTCGGGCAGAGCTGTCTGGGAACGAGCTGGTGCAGCACTGACAACCTGGGTGAATATGGCAAGAGCCTGAGATGTAGGGTGAATGAATCCCCAAATTATTTGTGGAATTCCCAGTGAGACAATGGCACTGTATACCAGTATTAAAAATTGTGGGTGCACATAACCCCCATATATTCTTTGAATTCCCAGTCAGACAATGGCACTGTATACCAGTATTAAAAATTGTGGGTGCACATAACCCCCATATATTCTTTGAATTCCCAGTCAGACAATGGCACTGTATACCAGTATTAAAAATTGTGGGTGCACATAACCCCCATATATTCTTTGAATTCCCAGTCAGACAATGGCACTGTATAGCAGTATTAAAAATTGTGGGTGCACGTAACCCCCATATATTCTTTGAATTCCCAGTCAGACAATGGCACTATATACCAGTATTAAAAATTGTGGGTGCACATAACCCCCATATATTCTTTGAATTCCCAGTCAGACAATGGCACTGTATACCAGTAGTAAAAATTGTGGGTGCACGTCACCCCAATATATTCTTTGAATTCCCAGTTAGACAATGGCACTGTATACCAGTAGTAAAAATTGTGGGTGCACATAACCCCCATATATTCTTTGAATTCCCAGTCAGACAATGGCACTGTATACCAGTATTAAAAATTGTGGGTGCACATAACCCCCATATATTCTTTGAATTCCCAGTCAGACAATGGCACTGTATACCAGTATTAAAAATTGTGGGTGCACATAACCCCCATATATTCTTTGAATTCCCAGTGAGACAATGGAACTGTATAGCAGTAGCAAAAATTGTGGGTGCACGTCACCCCAATATATTCTTTGAATTCCCAGTTAGACAATGGCACTGTATACCAGTAGTAAAAATTGTGGGTGCACATAACCCCCATATATTCTTTGAATTCCCAGTCAGACAATGGCACTGTATACCAGTATTAAAAATTGTGGGTGCACATAACCCCCATATATTCTTTGAATTCCCAGTCAGACAATGGCACTGTATACCAGTATTAAAAATTGTGGGTGCACGTAACCCCCATATATTCTTTGAATTCCCAGTCAGACAATGGCACTATATACCAGTATTAAAAATTGTGGGTGCACATAACCCCCATATATTCTTTGAATTCCCAGTCAGACAATGGCACTGTATACCAGTATTAAAAATTGTGGGTGCACATAACCCCCATATATTCTTTGAATTCCCAGTGAGACAATGGAACTGTATAGCAGTAGCAAAAATTGTGGGTGCACGTCACCCCAATATATTCTTTGAATTCCCAGTTAGACAATGGCACTGTATACCAGTAGTAAAAATTGTGGGTGCACATAACCCCCATATATTCTTTGAATTCCCAGTCAGACAATGGAACTGTATAGCAGTAGCAAAAATTGTGGGTGCACGTCACCCCAATATATTCTTTGAATTCCCAGTTAGACAATGGCACTGTATACCAGTAGTAAAAATTGTGGGTGCACATAACCCCCATATATTCTTTGAATTCCCAGTCAGACAATGGCACTGTATACCAGTATTAA